>NC_052636.1:10951735-11658781 GCF_016161935.1 Mauremys reevesii | reverse complement strand
TTTCTGTTCATCTGAGAACTGCACAGGTAGAGACCCTACAAATGCAGTAGTGTGGGAAAACTCTTCACCTGCTTCAGCTCTTTTATTGCCCATCAGAAAAATCCACACAGGAGATAGGCCCTATAAATGCTGGTGAGAGCAGGGAAAGTGCTTCACTGAGAGTTCAGACCTTCTGTACATCAGAGAATCCACAATAGGGAAGGCCCTACAAATGCAGTGAGTGTGGGAAAACCTTCAATGCAGTTCCGGACCTTATTAAAACATCAAACAATCCACACAGGGGACAGGCCTCACCAGATACAGGTAGAATGGAAAATGGTTCACTAGCAGCTCAAACCTTTCTCAACATCAGAAGAATCCACACACAGGGAGAGGCCCTACTGAAGATGCAGTGTGGGAGAAACCTTCACTTACAAATCAGGCCTTTCCTAGACATCAGAGAATCCACACAGGGACAGGCCCTATGAATGCAGTGAGTGTGGGAAAACCTTCAATCGCAGATCAGGCCTTTCTAGACATCAGAAGAATCCACACAGGGACAGGCCCTACGAATGCAGAGGTGTGGGAAAGCCTTCACTCAAATATCAGCCTTTCTCAACATCAGAGAACCCACACAGGGGACAGGCCCTATGAATGCAGAGAGTGTGGAAAACCTCTCACTCAAATATCAGCCTTTTCTCAGCATCAGAGAATCTACACACAGGAGGCCCTGAGATGCCGTGAGTGTGGGAAAGCCTTTCGCACTACAAATCAGGCCTTTCTAGACTTCGGAGAATCCACAGGAAAGACCTCCTACGAATGCACGTAGGAGTGTTGTAAACCTTCAGTCATAGCTACTCACCCTTATTAGTCATCAAACAATCCACACAGAGGACAGGCCACTATGTATGCAGAGAGTGTGGGAAAACGTTCTACTCAAAGTTCAGCCCTTTCTGTTCATCAGAGGAAGCCACACAGATGAGAGGCCCTATGAATGCAGAGAGTGTAGGAAAATACCCATCTCACTGCACAGATCAACCCTTTCTGTTCATCAGAGGATCCACAGAGAAAGGCCCTATGTATGCAGTGAGTGTTAGGAAAACCTTCACTCAAGTTCAGCCTCTTTCTCTTCATCCAGAGAATCCACACAGAGGAGAGGCCTATGAATGCAGAGAGTGTGAGAAAACCTTCAATCACCGCTCACACCCATTACCCATCAGAGACTCCACACACAGGGGAGAGGCCCTATAAATGCTGTGAGTGTGGAGAAATGCCTTCACAAAGAGTTCAGCCCTTTTTCAGCATCAGAGAATCCACACAGGGAGAGGCCCTATGAATGCCATTGAGTGTGGAAAACCTTCTCTCTAGCACTCATCCATGTTAGCCATCAGAGAATCTGCAAGAGAGATCAACATTGTAAAAATCTCTAGGGCTATCAATACTTTGTTTTTGTAATACTTTTCCTGATTCCCATAGTAACTTTTAAAGCTCTTTGAACTGTTTGCAGCACCATTATCCCTCAGCTTGTCCAGATGAGTGGCCCATTTTGCCTTTTGCAGTTCGCCCTCTTTTAAGATGGACCTATTTGTCCTTTCTATTGTCCACAAGTAACTGGAGTGTGCCCTTCCTATGAGGAACCAGGGAGCATCACGTTTATACCATTCCTCTATTGCAAAGTTATTGTTAGAGTCACCAGTGATACAGATTGTATCCTTGCCAATTGTTCTCATGTTGCTCTGGGTTGTGCTGAAGAGCAGTTATATTGGGAATTTTTCAAATTATATGTAAATGAAGAGGAGCAGGGGCAGGAAAAAGTATAATTACAGCTTCTGTGACACTGGAAGGAGATGGGGTGACTCAGGCCACGTCTATACTTACCTTCCCGGTCGGCGCGGTGAGTTCGACTTCTCGGAGTTCGAACTCGAAGCGCTGGTCGAACTCCGGTACTCCACGCGGCAGGCGGAGTTGCCGAGTCGACCCTGGAGCAGCATGAGTCGCTTCCCCGCCGTCTGGACGGGTAAGTTTTCGAACTAGGGTAGTTCGAATTCAGCTACGTTATTCACGTAGCTGAATTTGCACCCTAGTTCGAATTAGGGCTGTGTGGACCAGGGCTCAGAGATTCCCTCCTTCCCCATCACTGCAGAACTGTTACCTTTTGCCTGAGCCAGGCAGAGTTTATCTTCATCACATTCTATCCATCCACTTCTCAAAGTGTCATGTGATGAAGCATTCTCCGTTGTCTGTGCTTGCAGATGATGTTTTGACTTCTTTAATCCTATATCAGAGTCGCTATGACTGGAGATGAAAGTGTCAAAGACCTGGGAGGGGAATTCAAATGGATCCCAAATACAGTGTGATCATTTAGAGTTTAAATTCCAGTTCCATCTATTGTAAGCCACTTCTGGCAAGAGGGCTGTTTTTCCCTTATTATGGGGATGCTACGATACTAAAAAATTTGTAAATAACATAACTGACTATTGAGACAGGGATGAGGGAAGCAGGTTTGAATGGATCAGAGGAGAATGTGATGGGAGACTCTCTTGTCGATTCTGAATAATCAGATGTAACCTGCTCTGGAATTTCACTTGACACTTTCTTTGTCATGTATTCTCTCTCTGTGATGCAGGTTTCTATCTTTCCTGAAGGCTGTTTGGTCACCCAATTGGATATTAGATTCATTTGGTAGGATGTAGCTCAGATTTATTGAAGAATTTAAGACAATGACCCTTTGCTAAAGTCCTCATTTATGATTTCAGCTTTGCTTTTTCCCATCCCTCCATGATGACATGGAGAAAGTTGAAGTGCAGTTCTATAAACAGGAGAGAACTCTCTAATTTACTGGACAAGCTAACAAAGAAACAGCAGTGATTTAAAATCTCCACTCAGAAATGGTGAACAACAGCAGAACCCCAACTAACTGAAGGAAGTGCATCTGATCACAGTGTATTTCAGTTGTTTAAGGCAATATTGTCTTCGATGATCTGGGAAGAGAATTCCATGGTAAGTGATTTTGAACTAGGCAAAATGCCCATGGGTTTGGTTCCCAAAGCATTTGTAACCCAGGCCCTACAGAAGATCTCTCCTAGCTAATCCTATGGTATGGGAAATGCAGCCCTTCATGACACAGATGTTGAGGAAATAGAAGTGGAGTTTTGTCAAATTTATCCTTTGTAGGTGCTAAAGATGTGTATAAAATGAAACCAGTGTTGAAAATGTAATAGCTTCTGAAAAATAGCCATTTTTAAATAGAATCTCCAGCTCTGGTAACTAACGAAGATTCTGATCCAGGCCTGTATCCAGTCCCTTCCCTGGACCTGTGCCACCGAATTAAAGAAGAGCTGGGCATGTTTCAGGAAGCCATTCCTCATTAACACTGCTGAGATTTTAAGTGGTTTGTAAAGTATTCTACTTCAGAGAACTGTAACTTTACCCTATCCAAGACCAAGGATTTGGAAAGAGCTGAGGTTGAAAGAGTCCACACCCAGTTCTTGGTTTCTACCCCAGTAAAGGAAGCTATGGTGACCCAAGGAAAATCGTTTGTACAGCTCCACTTCCAAGTTCAGTGTCACTGATTACACTTCCAAAGTATGCCAGGGTTAGATTGAGAACAGTCATCCTTCACTGTTTGGATGCAAAGAGAGAGTGCTTCATAGTACAGTCCTTCCCTGTGGATCCCAAACTGGCTGCCTGGATGGGTAACAAGGACTTTCAGGCTGTAGAAATTATGGTAACCAATAAGGCAAAGAATGTGTCAGCCTACAATTTCAGATTTTCAGATACACGCATGTTGAGTCCTGAGACTATGGTTTTGTGTCTGACGCTGTGGCTACACAATTAAGCTGATGTTGGCACAGCTCCACCAATGTAGCTATGATGCTGTAGCTCTGCAATAACAGATGCTGTAAGCCAATGGAGAGATTTCTCCCATCAGACTTGATTAGTCCAGCCCCTGCAAGTGGTGGTGGCTATGTTGAGAGGAGAAGCTCTCCCGCTCATGTAGCACTATCTACACAGGGGGTTAGGGCTGTGTAACTACATTGTTCAGCTGTGTGGATTTTTCACTCCCCTAAATAATATAGTTATCCCAATAAATGTCTTTAGTGTAGACCAGAGAGGTTTCTCTTGTGTTTTATGCATTTACCTTACTTCTCTACCTCCTCCTACTTTGAAAGATTAAAAGTGTGAAAAGAGAGGTATTTTCTCCATGATGCAAACATTCCGACATAGAAGACCCCTTCTACCAACACATATGGCAGAAGATCCTGAGATATATGAACTCACAGAAGTGGTTGGGACCTACGTTGGGACAAACTACAATAAGAACCAGGGTTCAGTTGGCAATGGGGATTAAAAGAAAACTAACATATATGACAAGAATTTGTGATCTTTGAATATGTTATTGTTACCAATTAAAATGATAGGTGAAGTTATTGGTTAAAGAGTAAGAGACTGTGGGATAATCTGAATTATTCTGGAAAACTGAAAGTTGTCTTGATTTTGTGTTTTGTTAGTCATACAGGAAATGATGGCTAATCTTGAAAAGTTAATTAGATTTAATTTACCCTGGTTCCTCAACTGTTGCTACAGCACTACTACCCATCAGTCCAAAGACTGAGAGAAATGGAGAGTTCCAACCATTGTCCTTTTAGTATCTTATTGTTCCTCTCTCTGTTTTTTGTGCTGGCCTTTCTAGTCTATCACTTTCTGCCTTTGTTTAGTTGGTAACAGTTGGTTTCCATCACTCACGTTTGTTTAAATCTCTATCCATTGTTAAATACATTTTTTGCTTGTTTGATAACTGTACTCAGGTGCTGTGTGAGATACAGTAGAAATGGTCCACAGTAAAACTAGTAACCTGGGATACTTGGGCAGATAGGATCTGGGATTTCACTGAGTATCTGGTGATCTGGGCTGGACCCCAGAGGGGGACACATTGAAGGAACTCAGGGGTGAGGGTGGCTGCTGTAGCTCAGAGGAGGGTGCTTGAGTTCCAGCAGGATGGTGAGTTTGGTCACTAACATCCAAATGGAAAACTCCCTCTTCCTAGTGGCAGGTGGCAACAAGAGACTCACAGCCCTCAGCACCCTGAGAAGGGTCACAATGTGTCTCTGTGTTGATCCACCTGTCAAATTCACACAGGGAAAGCTCCCGATATTCCATCAAACTCTGCATCACACCTCTTGAGTATTTAAAAGAGTATCTCATAACTATTTGTCTATGTAAAGTATCAGAACAGTTCACAAATTTTAGGATCTGCCCTATGAAATCATGGAAAATATGCTCTTCACTCTGTGGGTACATCTAGACTACCCGCCGTATCGGCGGGTAGCGATCGATTTCTCGGGGATTGTTATATTGTGTCTCATCTAGACGTGATATATCAATCCTGAAAGTGCTTCCGTCGACTCCGGAACTCCACCAGCGCGAACGGCGGTAGCGGAGTCGACAGGGGTAGCCACAGACGTCGATCCCGCGCCGTGAGGATGCGAGGTAAATCGATCTAAGATACACAACTTCAGCTACGTGATCTTAGATTGATCCCACTCCCCAGTGTAGACCAGCCCTGTGAAAGCATGTAAAGAATCCAAGCGCTGGAGGACAGGGTTTGGGTCCAGAGTGACCTAGACAAATTGGAGGATTGGGCCAAAAGAAATCTGAGGAGGTTCAACAAGGAGAAGTGCAGAGTCCTGCACTTAGGACCCAAGAATCCCAGGCACTGCCACAGACTGGGGACTGACGGAGTGAGTGGGGTTTGATAGCAGCCTTCAACTACCTGAAAGAGCAGCAGTGTGGGCTTTCTCCTTGCCACTTTTGCTGGGCTGGGCAGGCAGCCTGGAGGCCTTTCTAGAAGAGAATTGGGAACTGAGTTAGAAAAACCAATGTGAAAACCAGAACCTCAGGTTTAGACTCATTCATTTATAATATTAAATCTTCAATTCTAGTGTCACAATCAATACAATTGCTTCAGCCTGATCGTTGCCCAAAGGGAAAACTTAACGTCTTTCCAAGGGAGTGGAGAAAATACTTTTCAGAGTCCAAGAGAGACAAGGCGGGTGAGGTAAGAGCTTGCAGAGGACCAACCTCTGTTGGTGAAAGAGACAAGCTGTGGAGCTAACCCTACACACTTCTTCAGTTCTGTGTAGCCTGGAAGCTCGTCTCTTCCATAACCAGCAGTTAGAACATAAGAACAGCCACACTGAGTCGGACAAGTTCATCTAGCCCACTCTCCCGAAAGTGGCCAATGCCCGGCGCCCCAGAGGACCCCTGGGACCAACATGGATACAACACCACCACAAACAAGGTTAAAAGTCAATGCACGTGAGAGAAGCATCTTGTGTTTCATTCCTTATGTCCTAGTCCCATCATGTGGCCATTTCCTTTTCTTCCTTTCTGTTAAAAGCTTTGGTGTTTTGCACAGAAACATTATTTCCCCAGGAGAGACCCAGGAGGGGGGGCTGCATTCCTGTACCAAACAGTCACTGGAAGGGGGTAGACAAAGGCCTTTAGGACGAGGCATCCGTCACTGTCAAAAGATCATCTCCCTCCTGCAGGTCACTGGCAGCCTGAATTTGTTCCTTATCCTCCTGGAGTCTGGGGGTTGGAATCAGCACTACCCAGCCCCTCCGTATGTAGCAGGAACAAACACAAACCTGATCTTTAAAACAAGCTGTTCCCTTCCTTCGCAGGGAAGATTTTTCTGTGATTGAAGTTGAGCTTCAGTTCCCCTCTCCTAGGGCGGGGGCAGGTGTGGGGCCAGCTCCCAGTAAGATCTGTTTTACCTTTGCCCCGTTTCAGTCACTCTGGGATGGTAACTCTGCTCCAGCTGTCAGGCAGCTTCCAGCCCAACCACCCTGCTCACTACTTCCATGGTCATGTGTCACCCTTTGCCAGCACACAGAGCCTGCAGGAAAGCTACTCCTGCCAGATGCACTGGTGATATAGTGGTGTGCGTAGGTGTCTTCCAAGCAATTCATCTGGGTTTGATTCCCAGCCAATGCAATAATGGCTTTTCTCTTTTGTTGTTTCCTCATCTGGAAGTGGCTTAATTTCAGTCACATTGTGTTACAATCACATTATCTATAGAATGAGACAATAAATGTGTCAAAGTCAAGCAGGTCATACAAGATGGAGGCACACAAGGGGCTGGAATGTGTCATCTGAGAAAGACAGAACACTTGGAAACCTGCATCTCCTATCCCCTGGCCTTGCGGGTTATGATTCCAGCTGCGTGAGCTGTTTGTATGATGTTCCGGCATGACAGGGAAATGAAATTTTGAGTCAGTTTTTGCTCCTGCAGATTCCTTTGCTGTTATATTTATAATGACATGAACAACAGGGAGGCAAAATAAACATAACCCCCAAATTGCAATACAGCTGGGGAAAGAGACGATCACGGTTAAGCCAAACACTTCAAAATAAAAATTAATACTAAAAAGGGGAGAGGGAAGAGATCAGGTATGTGGAGATCCCCTTGATATTTCAACGCACATTGTTAGAATCAAAGTTCAGACTTGACACTGGAAAACCTGCAACTACCTGTCTCTCTGAACACCTGTGATGAGCAAGATGGAGTTGGGACACCTGTTCTGCTTCAATCATTTATTGTCTCTCTGTTCTCTCCTTCTTCTCCTCCCAATTCCTCATCTCCAATGTCTCTGCCTTTCTCCTCTTGCTCCCTCTCCCCTGCCCTTTCCAGGAACTCACACTCTACAGCATTTAGGACAAGCCAGAGCTCCCATGTTCTGCACATGAGCCTGTGTCAGAGGACATGTGACCCCGGTCAGAACCAGTCACCAGATCAATATGACCCTTTATGGGCGACTTCTCTGCCTGCTCTGCAATTTACATCTCCCCCCCCGCAAACAGGGTGGGGTACAGCTCTGACTGAGAGGCCTCACAGGAGAAATTTCAGCCCAAAGACAAATTTGGGTGAAATGTTGAGAAATGAAGAGCCCCCTTCCTCTCCCCCAAATCCCCAGAACTCTAGTGTCACCCCCCATGGCACCAGCACAGGGAACCCAGTGAGATGGGGTTACAGAATACAAGGGGGGAGGCAGCAGGGAGAGAGGTGACAGCAGGGCCGGCTCTAACATTTCTGCTGCCCCAAGCAGAAAAGGAGAGCGCCGCCGCCCCAGAGCGCGCGCTCCGCAAGTCCCGCCCCCAGCAGCGCGTGGCGCAAACCATTACCACCCCTCCCGAGCGGCAATTCCCCGAGCGGCACGTAGCGCCGCCAATTCCCCGCCCCGAGTGGCTCGTAGTGCCAGCCAATTCCCCGCCCCCCCCGAGTGGCTCGTAGTGACAGCCAATTCCCCGCCCCCCCAAGTGGCTCGTAGCGCCAGCCAATTCCCCGCCCCCCCGAGTGGCTCATAGCGCCAGCCAATTCCCCGCCCCGAGCGGCACGTGGTGCCAGCCAATTCCCGCCCGAGTGGCTCGTGGCGCCAGCCAATTCCCGCCCCGGCGGCGCGTGGCGCCGGCCAATTCTCCCGAGTGGCTCGTGGCGCCGCCAATCGCCCCGAGTGGCTCGTAGCGCCAGCCAATTCCCGCCCCACCCTCACCGGCGCGGCGCGCCCAACCAAAAATAACAAAACCAAACCCCAATCGCCGCCCCCTCCCAAGGTGCCGCCCCAAGCACGTGCTTGGTAGGCTGGTGCCTGGAGCCGGCCCTGGGTGACAGGGAGTCTCTCTTTCCTTCCAGGAACTGCAGTCACAGCAGGGAGGGCTTTGTCTCATTGGAAGGGATCCGTGTCTGTCACGGAGGTGGTGGAAGTGACGAATTCTGTGATTTCCCGCGACCTCCATGACTTCTAAGTGAAAGCTGGAGACATGTAGGTAAGTATAGCGGTCGGTAGGTTTCCAGTATAGGGTGGTGTTCATGTGACCATCGCTTATTAGCACAGTAGTGTCCAGGAAGTGGATCTCTTGTGTGGACTGGTCCAGGCTGAGTTTGATGGTGGGTTGGAAATTGTTGAAATCATGGTGGAATTCCTCAAGGGTTTTCTTTTCCATGGGTCCAGATGCTGAAGATGTCAGCAGTGTAGCACAAGTCAAGTAGGGGCCTTAGGGGACAAGAGCTGAGGAAATGTTCTCAGTCAGCCATAAAAACGTTGGCACACCGTGGGGCCATGCGAGTACCCATAGCAGTGCCGCTGGCTTGAAGATACACATGGTCCCCAAATGTGAAATAGTTATGGGTGAGGACAAAGTCACAAAGTTCAGCCTCCAGGTTTGCCGTGACATTATCGGGGATACGGTTCCTTACGGCTTGTAGTCCATCGTTGTGTGGAATGTTGGTGTAGAGGGCTTCTGCCTCCATAGTGGCCAGGATGGTGTTTCCTGGAAGATCATCGTAGTTTCCTCAGGAAGTCAGTGGCGTCTCGAAGATAGCTGGGAGTGCTGGTGGCGTAGGGCCTGAGGAGGGCGTCTACATAGCCAGACTATCCTGCTGTCAGGGTGCCAATGCCTGAGATGATGGGGCGTCCAGGATTTCCAGGTTTATGGATCTTGGGCAGCAGATACAATAATCCTGGTGGGGGTTCTAGGCTGTCTTATTGCCAAGGGACGGAGAAACTCGACCAGCAGGGGGTGCAGAACATCGTCCTAGTGTGGGGGTGACAGTGCCTCCGGGATCCTGACATCCCAGCACTTTACACACCTTCCTGGAGCCTCCCAACCCGCCTGGGCTGTCGGGACTGCGACCCCAACCCTACTGACAAGAAACAGGCTTGGGGAGGGGAAGCTACTGGCTCAGGGTCACACCAAGTGTCAGAAGTATGGATGGAACCCAGCAGGCCTTCTTTCCAGGCCCCTTCGCTAACCACTGCTGCACACTCCCTCCCACAGCTGGCAATGAGAAGCAGGCCCTCATGGCCGCTCCCCCTGCCTTTGAGAGGGAGTGTGCTCCGCTGGAGTGACTGGGCCAGGGGATTGGGAGTCAGGACTCCGGGGTTCCATTGCTGGGTTTCCTATTGGTTCCACTGCTGGTTGTTTTCCTTTTCCTGGGGGACTCTGGGCAAGTTGCTCCCCCCTCTAGGGCTCCGTCCCCAGCAGGCAAATGGGGATTTCGTACCTTCCCGCTATTGGAAAGTGCTGGGAGAATCCCCCAGCCAAAGCTGCTCTGACAGCGCTAAGCAGCATCTGACCATTCAAGGTCGGGCGCACTGCCCAGGAGGAGGAGTGTTTGGCTCTGGGGTTTCACTTCAGCCCAGTCTAGAGAGAGGGCCCAGCCATGGGGTTTGGCTCAAGAAGACCAAGTCTCCAATTTATTAAGGGTGTTTTGAATTCCAGTCCTGAGCTCCAAAGTGCTTGGTGTCAGCTGCACATTTTGGAAGCAGGCTCTCCACTCCATTTTCCAAATCATTCATGAAACTATTGAATAGTACCGGACCCCGGACTGATCCCTGCCGGACCCACTAGGTGCACCCTCTCTGTTGGGCAGCCAACCATGGAGAAGGGCCCTTGGAGTCTGGGCTTTCAACCAGCTCTGCACCCACATGACACTGATTGCAGCTGGACTGCATTTCCCTCATTTGCTTGTGAGAATGTCCTGCAGGACTGTGCCAAAAGCCTTAGTAACCCCGAGATAGATCCCATCTACTGTTTACCCACCTCCACTAGGCCCGGAACCCTGCCAAAGAAGGAAAGAGGATTGGTTTGGGATGATTTGTTCTTGACAAATCCATGCTCCCTCGTCCTAAGAACCAAATTATCCTGTAGGTGCTGCTGACAAACTGATTGTTTAAGAATATATTGCAGTATCTCTCCAGCTGTGGAAGTGAGGCTGGCTAGTCTGTAAGTCCCAGGGGTCTCTTTGTTCCCTTTTAAAAATGGGTCCTGTCTTGTTCATGGATGGGAAGATGTTCTTTTTCAGGGATCTCAGACGAGAACTGAGGCACAACACCCGGTTTGTTACGGCCACAAAAATGGAGGCAGGAACCTCTTCTCTCCTGCTGGCAAAGAACCCCAGGTACCTAAAAGACAGGTAATGGGCTTTAGAAAAGGCAATGGTTAAAAGTTTGGCCCTGGCCATTTCTTGTTTCCACAAACTAGACATTTTAGCAAACTTTAGAATTCCTTGGTGCTAAACACCCTGAAACTCCCTTTCTCCTTCACAGAGGGCTTTATCGCCCTTATCTCACTCAGGCTCACGACTGCCCAGAGTTCGAGAACTGTCCCTGTTCCCATTGGGGAGGAGCCTGAGGTATAGAGAAGGGAAGTGACCTGTCACCAGATGGATCAGACTGAACAGGTTTCAAACCTCCAAGAGGTTCTTACCTTCTAAACAGGGACAGCTGTTTTCTAGTAAAATCACTAAAAGGGGAAGGAGAAAACTCGAAAGAGGTTCCTCCTGGCGCTCACGTCCGTGAACCCGAATACTCTCTCAGTCCTCAAAGAGAGACCTGGAGAAGGAGACTTGCTGGAGCAAAGCCACAGGGGTCTCTGAGGTCTCCTGGCCCCTCGCCCTGTCCTGCCTGGCTGATGTCAGCATCTCTCTGTGAGGTCACCACCTCCCCACCACCTTGGACCAATAGTCTGAGGTCCTGCAAAAGGCCTTTGTGATGTCACTGCCACACCCCTCCCTTGCTGTGCTAATGTCCTGCCCCTGGCCAGGCACTTTGCAGGTTTGAGCTACTCCCTGTGGATCACCCCACTCAAGGAGCGTTCGTTCTAGGCAGCAAGCCGGCTAGACAGGGAAACATCAGACGCTGCTCCCAATGCTACACTCAGATTTTCAGTAATTAGTCGACTTTATGGCCAGAAGAGACCATTAGAGCATCTAATGTGACCCCCTGCATATCACAGGCCTCCTGTAGGACACCATAGCTACTTTGGGGGCAAACACATTCCAGAAAGGCATCTAGTCTTCATTAAATGACATCAGGAGATGGAGAATCCACCACTTTCCTTGGTAGCTTGTTCCTGTGGTGAATCATCCTCGCTGTTGAACATTTGTGCCTTAGTTGTAATATGAATTTGTCTCTTTTCACCTTCCAGCCAGTGTGTCTTGTTATGCCTTTCTCTGCTAGATTCAAGAGCCCTTTAACACCCAATATTTTCTCTCCCTGAAGCACTTCAACACTTCAATGAAGTCACCTTTCAATCTTCTTTTGATCAGCTAAACAGCTTGAGCTCTTTCAATAGCTCACTAGAAGGCATTTTTCCTCCAGCCCTCAGAACCTTTGGTGGCTCTTTGCTGCCCCAGCTCCAATTTCACAACATCTTTTACACATGAGGACACCAAAACTGGAGGCAGTATTCCAGTATCAGTCTGACTGATGCCATGTCACCTCCTGTGACGTTATTGACATAATCTGTAACTGTATAGATCACCATTGCGACCACTGTTCTATTTGTAGCCAATATTGTAGAAAGGTTGTCACGTAAGGGGTCTATGGAGAGGTCCTGATTGGCTGATTATAATTATGCTATTTCTAGATGTGTATCATTTTTATAGTTGACGTTATGAATTCATGCCCATTTCCCCATTGGCTGGAGCATGGCTAGAGTGTGTCTGTGGTTAATGATGTTGCTGTAGATTGTTTGTTTCCTGCCTTGGCAATTCAGACAGTCCCTTTTCCCAACATATCTCCAGCACATCATTAGTTCCAATAACAGGGGCAGCTTTTCTCTGGGGCACTGAGATTTTCTGGGGGAGTTGGTGGCTCCTTTCTTTCCTCACCCTGGAGTAAACTCACCTTTTTATTCCATGGTTCATGCTTTATGGAATAACAACAGCAGCTTGAAGAAAGAGGAAAGTGAATATCTCACTGCCAGGGCTGAAGGTGGCCACGTCCCCTCTGTTTGACCGTTACCATTGCAGGAGAGAAGGTGTCAATACAATGGAATGCCCTGGCTCAGACAAGAGACACAGGGAGGTTTTGCTGTTCATGGATCCATGCAAAGGAAATTGTGTCTGTATGTGAAACTGAGGAGGGACATGAAACGCCCACAGGGTGGCGCAATGCCCTAAGCTAAGGCAGGAGGGGGAAGGAATGGGGCTGAGGAATGACTGAAGTGGACTCACCTGGGATTGAAATGACATTTGTTTGTGTTGGGAGTGAGAAATGACACATTAATTCAGATGCAGGGTTGAGGCTTCTTTAGCTCCTTGTAAAACTTGAACTTGATTTCCCAGAAGGGAGAAAGGGAAAGTCTGGGGCCGCCTTGAGTCCCTGGCTGGGTCTCCTGGGCAGTGGAAAATGTCCCTTGTTTGGCCCTGCCAAGGGGATCGTGCAGAGCTGAGACGTCCCTCGGCTTGGATCAAAGGGGGAGTTAGATGGAATTTATCACACAACCCTCCCTGCTCCCCAGAGCCCCACGGGGAGAAGCTAGAGAAGGGGAGTCATTCCTCCCTGCACTCCCAGAAGAGCTGCTAGCAGGGCCGCCCAGAGGTGGGGGCAAGGGGGGGCAATTTGCCCCAGGCCCTGGGTCTTGCAGGGGCCCCCACAAGCAGGAGCGTAGCTGGGGGGAGCAGGGGAGGCTGCCGCTCCCCCACTGAGCACATTCCCCCAAAGTGGCGCCTTAGTAGGAATTTGGAATAAGGTGGAAAGATCTGGATTTCTCCCCCGCCTCCATCCCCCCCATGCAGAGTGCGGCACTGCTGATTGGCCGCCGGGGCCTGATTGAGCTGCTCCCATTGGGCCTCCAGCAGCCAGACCCCCTCTTGCGCGCAAGACACACACACACACACCCGCTGCCTCAGCACGCTGCGGGGGAGGGGCTGTGTGCTGGCACGTGTTTAACTTTGGCTCCAGAGGCAGCCAGCGGCTCGAGCTGCCGGGTGGTAAGAGGAGTCCTGGGGGCAGTCAGGAGCAGGGGAGGTTGGATGGTTCGGGGACTTTGTGGGGGCTGGGGCAGTCCGGGAGCCGGGGGGGGTAGATGGGAGGAAGTCTGGGCTTCTGTCCAACAGCAAAACACAAGCGTAGAAAAGCAGCCGTTAGCGGGAAGTGCTATCAGCTGGCCCGCTTGCCTGCCCGGCCCCAGCCCGCTTGCCTGAGCTGTATTGTTAATGCATTTTAGTTGGAAGATGCAGCCTGAGTGATTGAAAGGCCCCAAACGCGGCTGAAAGAGCTGGGAGAGTTGCAAGCTTTCTTTGCTGGGCTTTTCATCGGGGTCACACAATGCAAACCTGCTTGAGGCTCCGCACAAGAGAGGTTTCTTGAGGCCGTCCATGCAGCTCACAGCTTAAGCTCTTCTAAGCTTGCGGCCCTGGCACAAAAGGATTTGGGAGCAGTTAACAATTCTGTGTGGTTAAGAGATTTTCATTTCCTGGGCCCTGCTACCCAATGCCACAGGGCCCCACAGGGGAAACTAAGTGAGTAGCCCGGCTTGTCCTCTGCAATCCCTTCCCTGCTTCTTTCCCTTGTGTTTGCAAGGGTCTCATTAACATGCTGCATCCGAACGCGCCTTCCCTCCAGAGACACAGTCCTGGCTTCTCCTCCTTCCTCACTTTCTCCTTCTCTCCCTCTCTGTGGTTTTTCTCCATGCCCCGTCCCTGGTCTGTGCTCCCTCTCCACCCGATGCACTGTATTAAGCACGTCTCTGCCTCTCTTGTTTATGGGCCCTGTGCTGGGATGGCGGAGGCAGAGCTATTGTTGGGTTCTCTGCTGGGTCTGTTTGGATCAGACTCTAAAATCAAACGATCCCTTTGCTAGCAGGATCCCTCTGCCTGCTCGCAAGGGATTCTGGCTACACACTAAAGCCAGGTGCTAGGGCAGAAGCAGCTACCCATGTACCCTCAATGGCAGGAGTGGTGCGTGGTCCCTGCCCCGCACCTCCCACACTTTGGATTACAGGGTGTGTCTTGGTGGTTGGGGGCACTGGTGGGGGCGTTGGGGTTTGGGGTGACGGGGGTGCAGGAGAGGGGCAGTGGCTGATGGCACAGGAGGGGGTGCAGGGGTTGCGGTGAAGGGGGTGTGGGAGAGGGGCAGTGGCTGATGGCACAGGAGGGTGCAGGGGTTAGGGGTGAAGGGGTGCAGGAGAGGGGCAGTGGTTGGTGGCACAGGAGGGGCGCAGGGGTTAGGGGTGAAGGGGTGCAGGAGAGGGGCAGTGGTTGGTGGCACAGGAGGGGTGCAGGGGTTGGGGTGAAGGGGTGCAGGAGAGGGGCAGTGGCTGGTGGCACAGGAGGGTGCAGGGGTTAGGGGTGAAGGCGGTGCAGAAGGGGCAGTGGCTGGGGGCACAGGAGAGGTGCAGGGGTTAGGGGTGAAGGCGGTGCAGGAGGGCAGTGGCTGGGGGCACAGGAGGGTGCAGGGGTTAGGGGTGAAGGGGTGCAGGAGAGAGGCAGTGGCTGGGGGCACAGGAGGGGGCAGGGGTTAGGGGTGAAGGGGGCAGGAGGAGCCCAGGAGTTAAGGGCAAAGGGACACAGTGTAGGGTTAGGGCACTGGAGGGGCAGAGTTAGGGGTGGGGAGGTGCAAGGCTCAGGAGTGCAGGAGCTGGCGGTAAAGGGGCAGCGGGTCGTCCAGGGCGATGGGGAAGTGCCAAAGTACAAGTTTTTCCCCGGGCACCATTTCCCCTGACGCTGCTCCTTGGTAACATTTCTTGCTGGGAGGGGGAGGGGAGAAACGAGGCGTTTTCTCTCTGTTTCTTTCCTCTCCCTTTTCTGCGCCTTCCTTCAATTCCAGAAACCTCCCTTGTGTGTCAGACCGTGCAGTGACGCCCTGCCCACCCCGAGCCTCTGGAGCAGAAAGATCCCTGGAGCTGAGGCTGGATCCAGGGGTAAGTAGCTGGCAGGAACTGGGAGCGCAGGGGAGGAACGACTCCCCCTTCTCTAGCTTCTCCCCGTGGGGCTCTGGGGAGCAGGGAGGGTTGTGTGATAAATTCCATCCAACTCTCCCTTTGATACAAGCCAAGGGGTGTCTCACCCTCCACAATCTCCTTGGCAGGGCCAAACAAGGGATGTTTTCCACTGCCCAGGAGACCCAGCCAGGGACTGATGTGCTGGAGATACGTCAGGAAAAGGGTCCATCTGAATTGCCAAAGCAGGAAACGAACCATCTACAGCAACGTCATTAACCACACACACACTCTAGCCATGCTCCAGCCAGTGGGGAAATGGGCACGAACTCTGGCTGCTCAGCCATGGCCACACGTACAGAGCTGCACAGCAGTGAGTGGGCTGGGGAAGCTGGTCCGAGTGAACAATTGGAAATGACCCTTCAGTGAGAACAGAATCAGAGTGTAGAAAGGCCCCTGTGTTAAGTGGTTGTGGCTGAGGTCTTAGGGAGCTGGGTTAGAAGCCACAGGGTGTTTCTGTGCAGGTTTGATTCTTGCCAGCTAGGCAAGGCTGGTGTGTGGTGGCTCCATGGCTGCACTTTCAGTGAAGCAGGTTTCTCTCCACCATTGTTCCATGGGCATCCTACTAGATTGCCAGCTGCTTTTCAACTGCGGTGTGGAGACTGTGTGTGTGTGTGGGGAGAGATAGTGTGTGTATTGGGGAAGAGTGAGTGTGTTGATATAGGTAGGAGCGGATCATTATTATCCCTACTTGAAAGAGAGAGAAGCTAAGGCTGAGAAAGGAGAATTGACTTGTCTTAGGTCACATGGCCAGTCAGTGGCAGAGTTGGGAATAGGACCCAAGAGCCCTGATTTTCAAACTAACCATCAGATCTTGAATTTCAGACATTGAATGACCTGAGTAAAGTGCTCTCAGATGAACTCCAGACCAACAACAGTGCACAGGAATTATTCAGCAAGTATTTGAGAAGAACTGCAGTGTTAGAGAGAATCATGAACTGCTCAGAGACCATTAATGTAGAGAAGCAGCAAAATTCATCAAACACAGAACTGGTTCTGACTTATTTCCTTGGTCTTAAAAGACAACAACAAGGACCTGAGTCTCCTCCCTGTCAATAACCCCCTGCTCAGCCAATCAGGGTAGAGACCGAGGACGGGAGGCTGAGGGTTCTCACTAGAGAGCCCAAAGGATGGCCCAGGTCACTGGTGGGGATCACTGCCCGAGCACTATTTCAGCCCCACATTTTTGGATTCACCTCCCACAGTGGGAACTGCAGAGCCCTCCCCCGCAACACACACACACACACACACACACACACACACACACACACACACACACACACACACACACACACACACACACACACACCCCTCTCTCCTAATGTTGGGAGGAGAACAGGAGAAAGGACAAAAGAAGCAAGAGACGAAGAGAAAGGAGGGAGGGAGGGATGGAGGAAAAGGTGAAACAAAAACAACAAATCCTAATGTCCCCAGTGATTCTAAGGGACAAAATCTCAAGTGCGCAATAAACTTCTGCCTCCTTAAGCTCGTGTTTTCCATGCCTAGAATTCAACTCTCACCAGATGGATCAGACTGAACAGGTTTCAAACCACCAGGAGGCTCTTACCTTCTAAACAGGGACGGCTGTTTTCTAGTAAAATCACTGAAAGGGAAGGAGAAAACTCAAAAGAGGTTCCTCCTGGCGCTCACGTCCACGAACCCGAATACTCTCTCAGTCCTCAAAGAGAGACCTGGAGAAGGAGACTTGCTGAAGCAAAACCACAGGGGTCTCTGAGGTTTCCCTGGCCCCTCGCCCCGGTCCTGCCTGGCTGATGTCAGCATCTCTCTGTGAGGTCACCACCTCCCCACCACCTTGGACCAATAGTCTCAGGTCCTGCAAAAGGCCTTTGTGATGTCACTGCCACACCCCTCCCTTGCTGTGCCAATGGCCTGCCCCTGGCCAGGCACTTTGGAGGTTTGAGCTACTCCCTGGGGATCACCCCACTCAAGGAGGGTTCGTTCTAGGCAGCAAGCCGGCTAGACAGGGAAACATCAGACGCTGCTCCCAATGCTACACTCGGTTTTTCAGAAATTAGTCAACTTTACGGCCAGAAGAAACCATTAGACCATCTAATCTGACCCCTGTATGACACAATAGCAGGTGAGGGAGGGGGTCTGAGGAGGCGAGTGGCGCGCAGTGGCAAGGGGGTGGGTGAGCCGGGCGAGTGGGCGGGCAGTGGCAAAGGGGTGGGTGAGCCGGCAGCATGAAGGGGGGGGGATGAGAAGGCGAGTGGGAGGGGCTGGTGAGCCGGCAGCAGGGGACTGAGGAGACGAGCTATGAGTCGGTGGCTGACCTGTTCTGCTGATCTGGTCTGGCTCCCAGCCCCTCTCCAAGGGTTCCAGCTGTCTGGAGGTGCTGCCTTCCTCAGTCCCACCTCATTCACTCCACAGAGCAACTGATTACAAAGTGGGGGGAAGATCTTATTCTACTTCTAGCAAAAAGACATTTTTCTTTTACCTTAATCATACTACCTTAGAGGCCCGCTATAACATATTACCAAGATTCAATGCCACAGTTTTGGCGGACGGTGCTAGGGAAGGGGTTTGTTTCCATGGGGCGGGTGGCGCTTGGGGGGGATTTTTTCGGGGAGGGGCTCAGCAGCGCTGGGGGGTGGTGTTCAGTGAGGCGGGGGGGTTTCATCCCTCCGCTGTTTTCTTTGGAGTAATATTGCCCTCGCCGCTTTACGAGTTGTGCAGGCCTAGACTAAACCAGAGACTCTGGGACTCAGCATTCAAGTATCCTGCAGTCTGAACTTCACATCTGATACATTCCCTCGTTGGCTACCATTGTTTGGCCAGCAGGGAAGTGCTTCTTGTCCAACAAGGCAGCCAGACTGGGACCCATAGGCATGGAATGGCTCTGAAGGAATCAGCTGTTTCTCTCTGTGCTTCATCTAACTTTGGATCCAAATGGTAAAAGACAGTTGTGCCCAATTTAATCATGGCATCCTTCAGGAGTGTGATCAATGCCACTTAACTAGGGAGCAGCGTTCTAAAAATAGTTTACCTGGGCCACAGGTCACCATAGCTTCCATCTCAGGGGTGAAAATCAACCACTAGTACCTGCAATTTCTACCTGAGCTCTTGTCAAATCTTTGACCTTACTTGGAGTAATTTGACACTTCTCTGGTGTAGAATTCTTCACCAACCACACAACAGATCAGTAGTGACAGTGAGGTACAACTCCCCCAACTATGTCCTTTTATTTCTTTAATCTGGTGGCACAGATTTAAATTAGGGACTAAATTCAGGTGCTATTTAGAATCCCTGTAAGACACCAAATGTCAGGTCTCTATTAAAAACAGGTATCTTTCTGCAGCTACAGCACATTCAACACGGATTTCATTTTCTACACATTTGCAGCATCTCCCAGGGGTGAGCTGATGAGAAAAGTCACTTCCATGTTTCCCATCTCTACCTAGCTAGGGATTGGTATTTGCCAAACAATAGGCAACATGCAGCTAATGGGGAAGGAGATCTCTTCAGGAGCCACTTCCTGCAGGGCCTGGGCCACAACGGCTTTGGGAGCCCAATGCATGGGCACTTTGTTTAGTTATTTACGAGGAAATCCTCTTCCCAGCCCTTTAGAAAAAATACTGACCTAACCAACTGCACAACAGGGGGATTGGGATGGTGATGGGGAATAAGGGAATCCCTCTGATTTACCCCATCTTCTTCTGTTGTTCCAGAGGGTGAAATGACATTTTCCCCTATCCCTGCCCAGTTCCTCCTCTTTGTTATAGTTCAATATATTTTAAGTGAGAAAAATGGTAGTAAAAATATCTGCTCCCCAGCACAACCTGAACCAACATCAGAGCAACTGGGAGTGAAACAACTTCTTCCCCAAGAGTGAACTCGATGACTAACAATGGCTTTGAAACGGGGGAACAGTATAACCGTGATGCTCAGGGTTTGTTTAGACTAGGGAAAGTGATGGAGTTTAGGTCAGGTCAAGGGGGAAGCTAATGCCAACCCCTGCACCTGGGCTGCATCTGCACTACAACTATAATTGTCTTGTTACACCAAGATCACTAACTTGAGCAGCCAACGCCATATACAGTCCTAGTGGCTGTCAGGCACAGGTAGCTTTAGCCTCAGTGTAGCTTGTTGGGATGAAACCTCTCTCCCACCTGGAGCTGACGAACATTCCTGGCAGGAGGGAAACACACTCATTTGACTCAAAGGAAAGGAGTTGATAGAAAAGATCACAGGACTGACCCCAAAGAAGGGTGAGCTGCAAAAGGCAGAAGCAGGCAACTGATCTGGTGGAGCTGAGACACCACGGTGGAGATGGTACAAAAATCACTGTGTGGGAATTAGCAAATGTGATTTAAAAAAAAACAAACAAAAAACCTTTCTCCAGCCCTAATCAAGAGATTTATAACAGTTCTCTCTCATGTGGATTTTCTGATGTCTGATAAGGTTTGAGCGCTGATTGAAGCTTTTCCCGCACTCAGAGCACGTGTAGGGCGTCTCCCCTGTGTGGATTCTCTGATGTGTGGTAAGGTTTGAGCGCTGATTGAAGCTTTTCCCGCACTCAGAGCACGTGTAGGGCGTCTCCCCTGTGTGGATTCTCTGGTGTGTGATAAGGGTTGAGATATGCCCAAAGCTTTTCCCGCACTCAGCGCACGTGTAGGGCGTCTCCCCCGTGTGGATTCTCTGATGTGCGATAAGGTGAGAGCTCCGATTGAAGCTTTTCCCGCACTCAGAGCACATGTAGGGCGTCTCCCTTCTGTGGATTCTCTCGTGTCTGATAAGGTGAGAGCTCAACCTGAAGCTTTTCCCGCACTCAGAGCACGTGTAGGGCGTCTCCCTTGTGTGGATTCTCTGGTGTCTGATAAGGGTTGAGCTTTGCCCAAAGCTTTTCCCGCACTCAGCGCACGTGTAGGGCGTCTCCCCTGTGTGGATTCTCTGATGTGCGATAAGGTGAGAGCTCCGATTGAAGCTTTTCCCGCACTCAGAGCACGTGTAGGGCGTCTCCCCAGTGTGGATTATCTCATGTCTGATAAGGGTTGAGCTCCGCCCGAAGCTTTTCCCGCACTCAGAGCACGTGTAGGGCGTCTCCCCTGTGTGGATTCTCTGATGTGCGATAAGGTTTGAGCGCCGATTGAAGCTTTTCCCGCACTCAGAGCACATGTAGGGCGTCTCCCCTGTGTGGATTCTCTGATGTGCGATAAGGTGTGAGCGCCAATTGAAGCTTTTCCCGCACTCATGGCACATGTAGCGTTTCTCTTCCAAGTTGATTCTGTTGCGTGGAATAAGGGTTGAGTCGCTACTGTAGTTTTCCTCTGGCCTCTGCTGAGTCTCACAGGCTTTTGTGTTTTCTGGGACTGCACAACTCCTGGAAACATTCCCTTTGTATCTTCCTGATAACATCCAATGTGGATCTACTTGCACAGTGTCTTCCTGCTGGGGTTTCTCCTCCTCGTTCTCACTCACCAGCCCATCGCCGGATGGGAGACAGAGAGAATCCAGACATAGGTCACTCCCTGTGCCTGAGAAAAAGGAAATGTCAGAGAGAGGAATGGAAAAAGGGATGAACAAACCAAAATATATCTGGGAGAGATCAAACCTATCAGGTGCTGATTTTCCCCAAACCCTTCCACAGAGAAGAGAGGAAGGGATCAGTTCTGGGTCCTCATTGCACCATAACTCTCGGGGAAAGTGAGATCAGGGAGGACCTGCTACCAGTTGTCAGTCAGAATAGGAGGGAAGCCATGAGTGACATCTGCCATAATGATTCCACATCTGCAGGGAACAATCCTGAACTTGAAGAGCTCACGGGGTCTTTGTAGGGCATCCCAAATGTTTCCTGCATTCCTAAGCAGTTGTTGAGTTGTTGAACCAATTCCTCACCTGCAAAGGCAGCTCTGGGACCACTTCTTTCTCAGAGCCCTGGAGGTCCGGGACCCATGGCTCTTCCCTTCGTTCCAGCTGCGAGATCACATCAGGTTTGGAAACTGGAAAGCCTACTGCAGGCAAAGAAAACAAGGGAGGTCAGTGGAATTTGTGGGATACTTGTCACAAAGAATATTCCATAGTTTTAACCCCATCTCATTTTTAGACAGTAACATCTGTAGTTCTCAGGATTCATCTGCTTGCCTGCATCAATATCTCTTTTCTTATAAGTACAGTATTGTGATAGGTTTATTAATTCATATTAAAAATACGTTTGGCTGTAATGCAAGAAACCTACAGGCCAAAAACCTGCATTTTAAGCTAAAGCAAAGTTAGCATAGCTACATCCTGTGCCCTTTTACCCAGAAAAGGAACTGTTTTTCCTATACCCAAATAAAGTGCCTACGCTTAGGTCTAAGACCCTTTACCTAGACCAACAGACAATGAAGAATAGCAAAGGGGATTTTTCAAAGTTGCACTCACAGACTGAACAAGTACCCCACAAGTGCGCAGATACCTGTCATCCATACGCACACACATACTAGCCTATGGAGTAAGCGTACCCTAACATTTCTATGGGGGAAGACTGAAATTTGGGCATAAGAGGAAGGATTTCCGGCATTTATTTCCAAAAAAAGAGGTAACCTACCTCACTATGGTATCCCCACCCCCACCTCGACCTCCTCCTTCTTCTCTACACTTCACCATCTTCAACTACGTATTCATGCTATCCATCTACGACAGCTATTAACCAGTAATACGCTGCACTTATTTTATTTTCAAACCTTAAGTTCAAAAGGGACTCGGCTAAGCTTGGTCTCTCTAAAACTTTATTTTAATTTGTGTATCAGATTATTTAGTAGACCTAAAAAGTAAATTCCAAAGTAGATTTGACAGCTCTTTGCATTAGTTTCCCTTGCAAGAGCTGTGAAACCAGAATCGCCAGAGGCGAGGCCAACAGCAGTTTATCAAAACAGGGTGTGAATATTAACCAAAGTTTTCAGCACATAATATTGTATCATCATATGTATCTCTTGAATAACAGTAATACAATTGTAACTCTGTAATTCTACCTGTTTTACAATTTACTTACTATTTCATTGAGTTTAATAAAAAGTCTTTATGACTCTATCTGTCTCACTGTGAGCTTCCTGTCATACCCCCGAAGGTCCCTTTATCAATTCTGTGGAACCCGATTCGAAACACGAACTTTTATCTTCTGATCAAACAAACTGGCGAGCCTAAACCCATATTAATTAATATAAATAATTAAGTATTATTATTAATTAATTAAAATATTTACAATACAAATTAAATTAAGTTGATAAATCAAATCAACATTACTCACATACCCCATATAAGGCTACGCATCCCAAGGCCATCTTCCTTGGCTCAAAGTGGCAGGAGAGTTACTATTATAACAAATCATATTCACTACCTTAGTGCCTAAGGACCAACTAACACTGGGTCCCCATTGTGCTAGGCAAAGTGCAAACAGAGAACAGTAGATGGCCCATGCCCTGAAGATTTTACAATCTAAATCAGGGGTAGGCAACCTGCGGCAGCGAGCTGATTTTCAGTGGCACTCTCACTGCCTGGGTCCTGGCCCCTGGTCCACGGGGGGTGGGGGGGGGACTCTGCATTTTAATTTAATTGTAAATTAAGCTTCTTAGACATTTTAAAACCTTATTTACTTTACAAACAATAGTTAGTTCTATATTATAGACTTATAGAAAGAGACCTTCTAAAAACGTCAAAATGTGTTACTGACACGCAGAACCTTAAATTAGAGTGAATAAATGAAGACTCGGCACAGCATTTCTGAAAGGTTGCCGACCCCTGATCTAAATAGACAAGACAGACACAGAACAGGGGAAGGGCTAGAACCCACTGTTAGAATAGACATATTCAGGCCTGCCTGTAAAGCCTAGACTTTAAGAATTTAGGGGTATTTTTATCACTTTGTCTTTATATCCCTGTAACTAGCTAAGAATCAAAATCTCAATCTGCCTGTGTCTGGGCCTTCTCTCACTGTGACCGTCTGAGGCCTTGTTCTTAGGCTAAGGCCTTTGGCTAAGCAGCAGGGGCAGCCATAAGCTGGGAAGCGAAGGGTCACATCCTCACATCCCATACCAGTCACACTGAAATAAGGTGCTATTGGGCTGTTAGAAAGATGATCCTGTCCTGATAGTGCCCATCGCCACCAGATAAAGAAACAGATCTTAAGATGGTTAAAGAAAACTTAGTTTGACAGCAGCCTGTCTGGCAAGAAATCCCTTATCAATGGTTGTGGTTGTGAAACCCTCATTTCTGTATTGTTTTATCTTTATGGCCACCACTTTTACCTTGTTAATCAGTCTGGTTCTCTAATTGTTTCTGTCTGCTGCATAATTAATTTTTCTAGGTGTAAGTTCATTAGGGCAGTGGAATATTGCTTGCTTGGAAATAACCCCAATAAACATCACATTATCCGTGCTTCAGACGTCTGGTGTTTCGCTGCTTGCTGTCTGCGTGACAAGAACCAGGGAAGTGAGAAGGTGAAGGGAAAACCCTCTAACAAAATGGACATGACCTGATAACCAAGAGGTAAGCCTTTAAGAAAGGTTTTAATACACTTTGGAACGGATCAGGGATTCCCATGAGGACTGAGAGGGAGCGATGGTAAACACGCATTTAGATCCTTTTCTTGTTTTATATATTTTCCCCATAAGGCTTAATCTCTGGCACGCTGTCATGGATCCATAGGATCTCTGCAATGCCCTGGCTTTTAAATAGTCCTTGGGAGGTGCCTCTTGAGTGCACTAGATCCCCAAGGGGTCCCACTCTTCCACAAAGATAGGCCACTTAGCTTCAACACCTGAGACTGAGCCACTTCCTCAGTGCCCTTCCTCCACACTCCTCTCCACTTCTTCCCATTACTCTCAGCCAGCACCACCTGCCGGCACCTTGGGAGAATCTTGTGTTCCCTCCTCGTCTCTCACCACCTCATCCCTCCCTGCTGCTTCTTAGCTCTAACCCTGCACACACCCTCCCCATGTCCTGACACCCCAGAATTATCTACTCCCCCCTTCTCCTCCCCTCCCACAGCTGTTCTCCCTTCATCCGTGGGGTCCTGAATGGCAACATTATACGCTCTCCTATCAAAATAGGAGCTCATCTGACTCTCACACGAGCCATGCATGAGTCATACACCTATTTCCTCAATTTAGAATTCTACAGGAGGTATATTTTCCTCTTAAAATGAGGAATAGGCATGAAAGCTACAGTTATTAATGTATCCAATAAGGATACATTAAATGCAATTTTAAAATGACTGACGGCACCAAAAAGGCACATGTCCAAAAATGATACTAGTGGGTGAGAGATAAGGCAAAAAAAAGGGGGGGCAAGGAAACTTGTCAAAACTTGTATGACAAATAAAGGTATAAAGTTATTACTGCTCAGGTTCTTTAGAGACCCCACAGCTTCTAATAACCCGGGGGACAGGACTCCTTACCCAGCGAGGTCACCATCTCATAGTTCTCCTGCATGACATCCCTGTAGAGGGCTCTCTGAGTGGGGTCCAGCAGAGCCCACTCTTCCCTGGTGAAATACACAGCCACCTCCTCGAAGGTCACCGGCCCCTGAAAGAGCAAGAGTCCAACACTCAGTACCTGCTGCCTCACTCACAACCCCACTATTCACGGAACAGCAGCACCAGGGAAATGGAAGCTCCGGGAGGCACATGTTAACAGAGTCCCACCCCACCTTGCTTAGAGCAGCCAGGAGGCATCAGAGGGTGGAAAGAGAGAACCTCTGTGTCTCTCAGCTGACAGACGGAGGCAGGATCTTCACGTTTATCACATACCTACTAGCCAGAGCTTAATATAGGAGATGGGGCTGTCTCCGGACCCTGTTGGTGGCTCCCTGGTAGGAATCCCAACACTCTCCAAATAAAATATATGGAAGAAAGGGGAAGTCAATAGTAAAGAATAGAAGGTCAGAATTGTAGAAAGTTGGCAAGGGAAGCTATCAGAAATCAATGACCAATTAATGAAAAGAAGAAGAAAGTTTTTAAAAAGTATATTAAGTACAAAATTAATCCTAACAATGGAAGTGGTAAATTACTAGATGGAAATGGCAGAATTATCAAAAATAATGCAGAAGAGGTAAAAGTGTTCAATAAATATTTCTCTCCTGGATTTGGAGAAAAACGGATGATGTAAGTCATATAAGACGTTGACGACGACATCCTAGGACAAAAGTACACAATGGAAAATAGCTCAACTCAAACCAACACAGCACAGGCACCAAACAAGCTGAGGCAAAACAACGCACCACAAAACTGCTACAAAACATGGTGCGATCACAGTTCCAAATGGCCCCATGCAAAACAGCTCCGCGTAGAACAGGACACAGCACAAAGAGAATTATTTCAGTGTAGGCCTGGAAGGGATCTTGAGAGGGCGTCTACTCAGTCTTTCCATTCCAACAATAACTCACGAGGATGTTGAACAGCAGCTATTACAGTTAGACATGTTTAAATAAGCAGGTCCAGATAACTTGTATCCCAAGAGTTTTGAAAGACCTGGTGGAGGAGTGTGGTGGACTTTTAATGGTGATTATAATTAGGACTTGGAAGACTGGGAAATTCCAGAAGACTGGAATAAAGCTAATGCCGTGCCAGTATTTTAAAAGTGTAAAAGAGATGACCCAGTTAATTACAAGAGTGTTAGTCTGATACTGGGCAAGATAATGGAGCAGCGAATATGGATTTAATTAATAAAGAATTGAAGGAGGGTAATATAATTAGTACCAATTAACAAAGGTTCAGAGACAACAGATCCAATCAAACTAACTGGATATCCTTATTGGATGAGATCAAAAAGTTTGGTTGCAACTAATAGTATTGATGTAATACACCTAGACTTCTGTGAGGCATATGACTTGGTTCAGCACAACATTTTGACTAGAAAACTAGAAAGATACAAAATAAACACAACATACATTAAATAGATTAAAAACTATGATTGTAAATGGGGAACCATGGTCAGTGGATTTCTTTCTAGCGGGTTCCCACGAGGATTGGTTCTTGGCCCTGTGCTATTTAACATTCTTATCAATGACCTGGAAGAGAATATAAAATCATCACTGATAACGTTTGCAGTTGCCACAAAGATTGCGGGTGGGGGTAACTAATGAAGTGTCAGTAGGTTCAGGCTCCAGCACTGGGAGACTGGGAAGTTTTCCCAGCCCTGGCTGGAGGGTTATTTCCTGTTTCACAAAGAGGGAAGTTCCATTCCCAACTCCTGTGCCTTGAAATTAGGCCCTGACACTACACCCCACATTCAGCATAGTGGTATGATTATCAAATGATTAGGACATAATTATGATGCATTTTGTGCAAGATGCGTCACGTTCAGTGTCATTGGAAAAGTTATGATTTGCTGAATATGATTGTCCTATTTGTGTACATGTATCATGTTCGTATCTGAAGTTATGGATATTGACTCTGTATCTGTCTTTCAAATGTGCTTACTCTAGGTAACAGCCACAACGAGCCTTTCAGGTACAACAAAGAAGCCAGACAGTGTTCATGGCTCATCAACAAAGACAATGGACCATGGAAGAGCTGAGCCTTCTTGTGAATGTTTCAGCCAGCCTATGAGTCATGGCTACTATGACTCAGCAGGACATGCTAGTGCATGTGACCAGACCATTTGACACTAAACTCCATTTTGGTACCTGTATTTTTCCACAAACTGGACTGGGAACTGAGTTTGGAACAAAGGGGTCCCGCCATATGGAAAGGCTACATAAGGTGGGATGTGACATCATTTCTTGGCTTCATTCCCCACACAAGAGAACTCCTGGAAACACCTGAGGAACAAAGACTGAACTGGGAAGTGCTGGTCCCAGGGTAAAGAGATTTCTAGCTTGTGTATGGAAACTTGGTGGACTGCTTCTATCATCAGTCAGGGTGAGAAATTGCTAATTCAAATTCTATCCATCTAGTATGTTAGGCTTTTTTGAGTTTTTGGTCATTTGCTAAGTCATCTGCTTTGATCTGTTTGCTAACACTTATCGCTGGGAAATTGGCTGTTGTCGTCTGTCTCTCCTTGAGTGGCTCAGGTAAACCACTCAGGTAGCTTAGTTGGGTGTATGGCGCCACCTGCTGTCGTGTTGGGTGATAACAGGGCCTGGAGAGGCTGGCGTAATCTCCAGCAAAGCAGTGTGAGAAGGTGTGATGGAGTAGGGGCTGTCTGTGTGGGAGATGGCAGAGCCGGGGATTACTTTAGGTGAGAGACAAGTGCTCAGCCTGTAACCTGAGCCAGGGAGCAGGGAGGGGTGTCAACACCTTTGCCCGGGAAGGTGGACAAAGGAAGGGGCCGGCTGGAGGGAGGGGAGTTTAGTTTTGGTTTTGGGCTGGGTGGTTGGAATTTAGGGGATTAAGCTTCCTGGACCCAGAGGGGCTTGATTGAGGGGTCCTGGCTGTGCCTCCAAGCTCTGCTGTAACCTGCATTCCTGTTGTCCATTAAACCTTCTGTTTTACTGGCTGGCTGAGAGTCACTGTGAGTCCCAGGAAGAAGGGTGCAGGACCAGACTCCCCCACGCTCCGTGACAGAAGGGCCAGCCCAGCTTGAGGGTTAGAGGGCACAGCGGTTCCCAGAAGCTCCCAGACTGCACCCCGGGTGACAACCCATCACACCCTAGAGTACACAAGTCTCAGCAGGTTTTTCACATCCTTTCCCCTCCCATTCCGCACCCTAGATAGTTCCTGCCTCCCACCCTCCTATACATTTACTGCTCCTCTCCCTCCAAGCAGAACCCACCACCAGCTCCCTGAGAATCCCTTACCTGAGCCAGCTCCATTGCAGCCATTCCCTTCCCGCTGGAAGGAGGGGATGATTTGGGGCAAAATGTGGACGTTATTCTGTAGCCTGCCAGGGCGAGAAGGGCAATGTGAGAGAATTCAGACAGGGTTTCTGTCCTTTCCACATGTCGTTTCCCCCCAGCATTGTTCCTGCTAATGGACATTCCAGGTTCTGCCACACTGTGAAGCACAGTGACCTTATCCCAGTTCAGGCCTAGCCCCCTCCCACCAGGGTGTAACCCTCCGAGACATGGTGAAACCCTCCCAGCAGCAGAGTCTCTCTGTTACACTTATCAAGTTTGTGGACGATACCAAGCTGGGATGGGTTGCAAGTGCTTTGGAGGACAGAATTAAAATTCAAAATGATCTGGACAAACTGGAGAAATGGTCTGAAGTAAACAGGATGAAATTCAATAAGGACAAATGCAAAGTACTCCACTTAGGAAGGAACAATCACTTACACGCATGTAAGATAGGAAATGACTGCCCAGGAAGAAGCACTGCAGAAACGGATCTGGGAGTCACAGTGGATCACAAGCTAAACATGAGTCAACAATGTTACACTGTTGCAAAAAAAGCAAGTATAATTCTAAGATGTATTAGCAGCAGTATTGTAAGCAAGACACGAGAAGTAATTCTTCCGCTCTACTCCGCGCTGATTAGGCCTCAACTGGAAATGTTTGCCCAGTTCTGGGTGCCACATTTCAGGAAAGATGTGGAAAAATTGGAGAAAGTCCAGAGAAGAGCAACAAAAATGATTAAAGGTCTAGAGAACATGACCTATGAGGGAAGAATGAAAAAATTGTGTTTGTTTAGTCTGGAGAAGTGAAGACTGAGAGGGGACATGATCAGCTTTCAAGTACATAAAAGGTCATTTCAAGGAGGAAGGAGAAAAATTGTTCTTCTTAACCTCTGCAGACAGGATAAAAAGCAATGGGCTTAAATTGCAGCAAGGAAGGTTTAGGTTGGACATTAGGAAAAACTCCCTAACTGTCAGGGTGGTTAAGCACTGGAATAAATTGCCTAGAGAGGTTGTGGAATCTCCATCATTGGGGATTCAGAAAGAAAAAGGTTGAGAACCCTTGGAATAAGGGATCATCTGTCACGAAGGTGAGCTCACCTGCGTGGCAAGATATATGGGATCACCCAAGGGGATTGTCTGTGATTCCATGTTAATGCTGTTACAGTGCCTGAAGCGTTTACACTGGATACTTGGTTGGTGAAATCTCCATACAGACCTCACACCCAATTTGGGGTTTGTTCCCTGCTTCTTACCAGTCTGCCTGAGGCTGCTGTTCGTGCTCTCGAGTCACTGAAGACAGCGTTACAGAGAGAGGGGCTGTGACTTCCCCATGGTCAGTAAACAGGTCTGTGACAGAGCCAGGAACAGACCCTGTTAATGCCAGAGCCCCGTCACCCGCAGCTTGGAAAGGCCCCCCGAGCACACTGTATTAGGCTGCAGGAAGAGGTGTGCGGGGACTGCAGCTGAGCTGCCCTGCCAAGACAGCTTGTGCATCCCTAGACAAACCACCTCGCTGGGGGGGGTGTCCCCTGGGTCAGGAGAAGTCAGTGTCCAGTCCTGTGGGGCTGTGCTCCTGGCTCATACCTCCAGCACTCACTGCTGCCCCTCCCTTACCAGCTGCACTGTTCAGCCAGCCCCAGGCCTCTGTGAGGTCACTTCTCCCCGCCCCCACCTCAAACCTTCAAACTGGGACATGGTGCACCAGTGCCAATCAGAGTGCACTAGTGTAAATTCTGTCTGTACTAAGGGTTTGCACCAGTGCCTAAAACACCAGGGTGGCAGAGACCTTCAGAAACAGCAGTACGGTGGCACTAGAAACTATTTCTAGCTCGGTCACAGACAGCCTGGGTGACCTTGGACACGTCAATGTTTCTCCTCCCAACTTCAGTCTCTTTACCCAGCTGCCACTCACTGGGGTCTCCTCTCTCCAGAGCTTCTCACCACTACAATCTGTGTGGGTGTCCCCAGAGCTAAGGCAGGTCAACTCGGGAATAGTCTTACAAGGGGGCTGGGAGTCTCTGTCCATGGAAGTTTTTAAGAACAGATAGGACAAAGCTCTGTCAGAGATAATCTACATATACTTGGTCCTGCCTCGGCAGAGAGAGCTGGACTTGATGACATCTTGAGGTCCTATCACGCCCTACATTTCTAGGATGTGATGCGATATATACGTATAAAAACCCAACATACAGAATAAAACCCACCACAACATAATGTCAGGCAATTCAGGGGGGAAAAAAAACACAACCTACACTCCACAGCATAAAATGACAATACAAAGGAGAAGAAAGCAACAGATGCAAACAACGACATCCTAGGACAAAAGTACACAATGGAAAATAGCTCAACTCAAACCAACACAGCACAGGCACCAAACAAGCTGAGGCAAAACAACGCACCACAAAACTGCTACAAAACATGGTGCGATCACAGTTCCAAATGGCCCCATGCAAAACAGCTCAGCGTAGAACAGGGCACAGCACAAAAGAGAATTATTTCAGTGTAGGCCTGGAAGGGATCTTGAGAGGGCGTCTACTCCAGCCCCCTGTGATGAGGCAGGACCAAGTATCCCTAGACATTCCCAGACTGGTGCATCTCTAACCTGGTCTTAAAAACCTCCAGTGAAGGAAATTCCACAGCCTCCCTTGGAAGCCAATGCAAGGCAAACACAGACCAAAACAACGCTGCACACACACACGCTGGGCTTGGGGTTAAGGGGAGAGGCAAGAATTCAAACAATCTGGGTTCAGTTCCCAGTTTTGCCCCAAATTCTCCATGCAAACTTGTTAGACACCAGCGGCTGGCCCGTGCCCACTGACTTGGGCTCACACGGCTCAGGCTGTGGGGCTGTTTAATTGTGGTGTCCATGTTCCAGCTGGGGCTGCAGCCCAAGATCTGGCACCCTCCCACCTCGCAGGGTCCTACAGCCTGGCTCCAGCCCGAGCCCAAACATCTACACTGCAATTAAACAGCCCCTGAGCCTGAGCCCTGTGAGCCTGAGTCACCTGGCATGGGCCAGCTGGGGGGTTTTAGTGGCAGGGTAGAGATACCCTTGGTGTCTGTGCAGCACCTGTCACAATGGGGACCCTGATCTCGGTGTCTGTGCAGAGCCCTGCACAACAGGGACCTGACCTCAGTCAGGGACTCTGCTACTCCCGGCATTACAGGATCCCGGATTTTGTTTAGGGCCCCTGCAGCATCTGGCAAAATGTGGGGGCAGGATCTCTGTCAGGGTCTGTGCAGTGCCCAGTACAGTGGTGGGGTGCGATCTTCATTAGGGTCAGTGCAGTGCCAGACCCAACAGGGACACAGATCTCAGTCGAGGTCTCTGAAGTGCCCAGCACAATGGAGGCAGTGGTTTGGGTCGCAGTCGTGCGCTGCCTGGCCCAAGGGGGGGGGGGGGGCATGATCTCAGTCCAGGTCTCAGTTTTACCTGGCACAACAGTGGGGTCTGATCTCACCTGGGGTCTCTTCAGTGCCTGGCAGAACAGGGCCCAGATCTCAGTTGGGGTCTCTGCAGCGCCTGGCAGTACGATAGGAGCCCTGATCTCAGTCACACACCTGGGGAGAAAAGCGGGAAGATTTTTGAGAATTCAATATCAGTATTTCAGAACTGAGGAGAAAATGGGGCACAAACTAAATATTTGCCAATATAAGAGAGAAGCACCAACATCTGGGAGATTGTGTGTCACCATTTAACAGTTGAAGAGAAAAGATGGGAAATTGGAGGAGATTATACAAGGATATTGAATCAACAACAGAATGTGACGGATTCTTCTTGCCTCACACTCACATGGCCAGCAGGTGCTGGGGAGTAGCTGGACTGGGAAACCTGGGGCTGGGCCGTCTCCATGGGGGACACTTGCTCCTCCCTCCCCTTCCTGGCCCTTCCCAGGCCCCGTTGCCAGCAGAGAGTGGCCCCCCCAGCGCAGCCCAGAGGTGTCCCTGTCTCAGGGCCCCCCCAGCCTCTGCCCATTCACCCTCTGCCCAGCTCAGAAATCACTCGGGGGAACCATTTCCCACCCGCACAAGGACAAATCCCTGCAGGTGGAAATGGGGGAAACCCCCAAACCTGAGACCTGAACTGGCCATTGGCGAAGGGAGAGAAAATGGGGCACAATCGGGGACAGGGAACTTCTCAGGGGTTGGGGAGGGGTCACCCTGGGCGCTGCTCGTGGCTCTCTAGGGAGAAAGGGGGCAGGACGGGGGAGGAGGGGGGTCCCCACGGGAGGGGGCAGCGGTAAATCCGAGGGGATCTCAGCCCCCCCTTTCCCTCCCCGCTCCTCGGGGGTCACCTGCCCCCCCCCGGCCATGTCCGGGCTGCACCGACATTTCCCGCCCTAACCCCCCCGCGCCCGGTCTCACCCCCCGGCCCCGGCCCCGGCCCCGGCCCCACGCAGGGACCCCGGGCCGGGCACGGGGGGGGTGTTAATGAAGGGCTCTCCCGCCGCGATCTGCGCATGCCCAGAGCTCCAACGGCACCAACCCTTCTCCGGCCGGGAGAGGCTCCAACGGCCCCGCGCGAGCCAGGCAGAGTCGCAGCGCCCAACGCTCCTTTCCAGCCCGGCTCCGGCTCCTCTGTCGACGTCACTTCCGGTCCAGGGAGAGACAGGAACTACAACTCCCAGCCTGCCCCGGGGCCGCTTCTGCTCTCTCCAGCCCAGGGAAGGGAGGGTTCTAACCGCTGTTACTGCGGGGTTTCTCCAGCTGGGCCCCGCCCCCCGGGCAGCCCCGGGCTCTGCCCGCCCCAGCCCCGCCCGGAGCCCCCGGGGGGTGAGAGACCCCGTGGGGGGGCGCTGGGGGGGCAGGCACGTGACTCTGCCCCGGGGAACCCGGGAGAAGCCTCTGAGCCGCTCGGTTGGGGGGGCCCGCGGGGGGGTCCCTGGGGGGTGTCGGGCGGGGGGGGAGAAGCTGGAGTTGTAGGGAGGGGAAGGTCAGTGGGATGCGGGGTTGAACTGTCTCTGTGCAGCCAGGAAATTCCCGGGAGTGGCGTGCGGGGGAAGGGGCGAGGGGGGTTAATTGGATCCTGTCCCTGTTGGTGCCACTTGTCTCTCGCCCCCGATACAAATTCTCTCCAGTTCTGCCCCTTTTCTCGCTCAGTGTCTCACCCGGGCTGTAAAATCCGGGGAGATTCGCCCCTTTCCCCGCCAATGAGCCGCTCTCCCGTCTCCCCCATTTCCCCCTGGTCTCTCCAGGAGTCTGATTTTCCACCCTCAGTTGCAGGTCGTGACACGTTTTCTCTGCACATCTCAAGGGTGGATGTGCCCAGCCCTGAGGCTGTGGGTCCTGGAGGTGGGTATTGCTGGGGGCCTGGTGGCTGCAGAACAGCAGGGGTGGGCGTCTCTTGGGGAGGCGGGACAGGGGCGTAGAGGGAGCCTGGTGCTGTGCCAGGGGCTCTGTCTGGGCTTCCCCGGCTGGCTCCTGGCATCGCTGCCGTGCCCAGTGCACAGAGCTGGGGGAGGGGATCCCTGGCACTAGGTCAGGGGATGCCAGGGAAGCAGAGTGAGGGGTCCCACTGAAAAGCATCAGGGGGTCCCGCTGGGTGGGGGAGGGGATCCCAGGCAAATGGCAGATCCTGCTGGTGGGGAGTCCTAGGCAGGCAGTGAGGGACTGAGTTCCCAGTGGGCGGGTCCCTGGCTGCTGGGGGCTCATGGTGGGGAACCTCTGGGATTCCCAACCTGACACTCATGGTCTGGTGGGACTTCCTGGCCGGTGGGGCTTTGAGGGTATCTGGGGTCCCTGGCTGGGGACTCTCAGGGCTGTGGGCTCTGGGAACTTCTACTAACTATGATCCTTCTCTCTGATCAACTTGTGCCAGAGTCCTGGCTCCAAGCACTGCCCGGCATTCCCCAGTCACAGGCCCTGTCACTGTGATAACTTTCTATCCACTTATCAGTCACTGCTAGTGTGAAATCACAGATTTTGCTTTTCTCCTCTTTTGAAAACTGCAGGAACTTTCGATTCTGTTTGGAAAATTTGTGCCCCCCAGTCCTTGTCCTCGATCTGGGGGGTGAGGGAGGTGGGAGGGGGGTCAGCACTGCTGCACAATGGTCTCTTCCACAGCGTTCTGGACTCATTCTTTCTGAACTCTGGTTTCATTGAGACCATTGTTAATCCAGAGTCACTGTATGGAAAGACAAGGAGTGACTCCGGATGGACAGTGGGGCAAATGAGATCAGCAATTCTCCCTGTGAGGAGGGGCTCTCATTAGCTGATCTCCCCAGAGAGCTAAAGGAGGGAAGCTGCTCAAATGCTCTGTCCCTCTCTGCTCAGGATATTGGGGTTCAGCTTCCTGGGTCAGAGGCTGCAGCCTCCATTGTGATCTGGGAGACCAGGCTTAGCAGCTGCTGCTCCCCCAGCGGGGTTCTGTGCTGGGAAGTGACCTGAATTAAAGCTGCTTCTCTGCCTGGCCCAGGGGATGACTTTCTCCAGCTGGTCCTAGCCCCCTAGGGCAGCCCTGGGCCCTGTTAATACTAAATTCTGAGCCAGACATTTCAAGTAACTGAAAGAAACGAAGGGAAAATGCTGGGGTCTGGCCTTAAAATGACTCTACACAAACAGACCCCCCCCCCTCATTTCTCGTCCAATTAACAATTGCAGGAGCAAATCCAGCCATGGGGGAGCAAACTACCCAGGAATGGGACTTTCCTACCAGACGGGCAGGGAGAGGGGAAAAGGAGATAGAAGGAGAAAGAGACTGAAAGGGGCTGTGGGAGAGAAGAGTTTGGAGAGAGATTTCCAGATCTCTAATCTGCCCAGACAGATGTATTGCTGCACCCTGGGTAGAGTCACTTTCCTGTGGAAAAGATGAGAAACAGACAGAGGAAAATCCAGTTCCTGACTCCATATCCCTCCTGCTGGGGTGTGGCTGCCGTGGGATCAGTGTCTGAGGGGATCCCCCACAGTGACTCCTTTGGTTCTGCTTTTTTCTAGCCTTGTGTTCAGAGACTGTTACGGGGTGAGGGGAGGGAGAAGGGCGGTTAAAAATGTCTCCGTGGGCTTAGCCTGGCAGGAGAGGCCAGGTCTACACTGTACAAAGAGATCAAGCCTTTCTCAGCATGGCAGACTCTAGGGTGCCTGTCTGCAGGGAAAGGGCCTGGGGGAATCATGCTGTGAAATGAATTAAAGCCTGTTCTGAAACCTTCACAACTGCCCTTCTCGCCCTGCCAGGCTGCAGAATAACGTCCATGTTTCGCTCCAGTTCATCCCATCCTCTCGTTGGACAGGGGAGAGAAATGGCTGCAGAGGAGCCAGTTCAGGTAGGTATTATCAGGGGGTTGCTGGTGGGTTCCTCCGGGGGGGGGGAGGGGGACAGCAAATACGTGGGAGATGGGAAGGTTTGCACAGGCTGGTTTGCAGGAAATGCACAGGGTAGAGAAAGGGAGGAGGACAGGGGTGTGCTAAACCTGCTGGGAGTTATTTAATATGTGGCCTAGATTCTAGGAACAGGCCCAGGAGGTTCGGCGGTGGAAATGCTCTAGTTTGTGGAGCAGAAAATAACCCCGCTGCATGGGGCTGGGAAAACTGACCAGACTCGTAGTGCTGGAGCCCGACCTGACTAACCAGCGGCTGCTGTGAGATATGAAGGAGGCACCCACCAGTAAGGCTTAGCGGAGATTCCCCTCCCTTCACATCCAGCTCTTCAGAATGGGGAGGGTGTTGGGCTTCCTACCAGGGAGCTGTCCCTGGACCCTGCTAGGGGCTCCATCTCCTGAATCAGTCTGTGGCTAGTAGGTGTGTGATGGCTCTGCTGGGAGAGAGGAGGGCTCTCGCTTCGGCCCCGCCCCCTGGTGTTTCCTGGATGCTCTGAGCAGGGTGGGGGTGGGACTCTGACTGCAATCCACCCAGAATTTCTGTTTGGCTCCTGTCCCCCATGTATAGGGGGGCTGTGAGTGGGGCAGCAGGTACTGAGTGTTGGACTCTTGCTCTTTCAGGGGCTGGTGACCTTCGAGGAGGTGGCTGTGTATTTCACCAGGGGAGAGGGGGCTCTGCTGGACCCTGCTCAGAGAGCCCTCTACAGGGATGTCATGCAGGAGAACTATGAGAATGTGACCTCGCTGGGTAAGGGTTACTCTCCCCTCTATTCTTGGAAGGGGAAAAGAAGGGAGATGGTTCACGCCAGCCCCACAATGCCACCTCTACTCTGTCCTGTTGCAGCATCACCCTAATATGCCAGTGACACACACACACACTGCCACAGACCCTGTTACAGTTAACCCTTGGATTAGATCCTGCGCTCCACTCAGGACTAAATCGAGAGTTGCTTCTCCCATTGCGGGTTCTTGTACCAGCTGCTCCAAGAAACAGTCATTTAAAGTATCCAGAAATTTTGTCTCTGCATTTTGTCCTGAGGTGACATGTACCCAGTCAATATGGGGATAATTGAAATCTCCCACTATTATGGAGTTCTTTATTTTGATAGCCTCTCTAATCTCCTTCGCATTTCATCCTCACTGTCTTTGACAGGTGGTCGATAACAGATCCCTATTGTTATATTCTTACTAGAGCATGGAATTACTATCCGTACAGATTCTATGCAACATGTGGTTTCATTTAAGATTTTACTTCATTTGAGTTTACATTTTCTTTAACATACAGTGCCACTCCCTCTCCACCCCCCCCCCCCCCGAGTATGGGATGATGCAGTGGACATAGTGTACTTAGATTTCCAGAAAGCCTTTGACAAGGTCCCTCACCAAAGGCTCTTACATAAATTAGGTTATCATGGGATAAGAGGGAAGATCTTTTCATGGATTGAGAACTGGTTAAAAGACAGGGAACAAAGGGTAGGAATAAATGGTAAATTTTCAGAATGGAGAGGAGTAACTCGTGGTGTTCCCAAGGGTCAGTCCTAGGACCAATCCTATTCAACATATTCATAAATGATCTGGAGAAAGGGGTAAACAGTGAGGTGGCAAAGTTTGCAGATGCTACTTGTGGTAATGCAGTTCTGGTGGGACCCAACTGAGAGTGACAAATGGCTTAAAACAGGGCAGTTACAGCCCAAGGCTGGGATTTTTCCACCTGCAAGGCAAACCAAACCAGCCAGACAAAGAGGACTTTGGTTTCATCCCATTGGATAACCACAAGTCACACAAGCAATTCCCTTAGACACTCCAGTCTTCCAGTATCACCACCAGTGCACTTGTCTTGGGGATGAATGGTTATGAAAACCAACACCCCAATAAAAGTAAAAGGTTCTCTCGATCCCAAAGAATCAAGCCCCAGATCCAGGTCAATATACACATCAGATCTTACCCACAAATCATGCTGTTGCCAATCCTTTAGAATCTAAAGGTTTATTCATAAAAGGAAAAAGATAGAGATGAGAGCTAGAATTGGTTAAATGGAATCAATTACATGCAGTAATGACAAAGTTCTTGGTTCAAGCTTGTAGCAGTGATGGAGTAAACTGCAGGTTCAAATCAAGTCTCTGGAGTACATCCTCCTCTGGGATGGGTCAGTCAGTCCTTTGTTCAGAGCTTCAGTTTGTAGCAAAGTTCCTCCAGAGGTAAGAAGCAGGATTGAAAATGAGATGGAGATGAGGCATCAGCCTTTTATAGGCTTTTCCAGGTGTAAGAACCTCTTTGTTCCTTACTGTGGAAAATTACAGCAAAATGGAGTCTGGAGTCACATGGGCAAGTCCCTGCATACTTTGCTGAGTTACAAGGCGTATCTGCCTTCTCTCAATGGGTCAGTTGAATAGCTGATGGTCCTTAATGGGCCATCAAGCATGCTAGGCAGAGCTAATACCAGCTTGTCTGGGCTGTCTCCCAGAAGCACAGCATAAGTTTGAAATACAGACAGGATAGAGCCAATACTCATAACTTCAACTACAAAATGATACATACATATAGACCCCATAATTATAACCAGCAACAGATAACCTGGTCTTGGACACCTTATATGACCCCCTTTACATAAGATTTGGTGCCACTACAGGACCTTGGTTGCAACCATGTTCTATATGGTCCCAGATTATATCAATAACGTCACAATTCTAAACTGCTCAAGATAGTTCAGACCAAAGCAAACTGTGAAGAACTTCAAAAAGATCTCACAAAACTAAGTGACTGGGCAACAAAATGGCAAATGTGTATAAATGTCAAGTGATGCAGATTGGAAAAAATAACCCCAACTATACATACAATATGATGGGGGCAAAATTAGGCTAATCAGGAAAAAGATCTTTTTGTCATTGTGGATAGTTCTCTGAAGACATCCAGCAGTGTGCAGCGGAAGTCAAAAAGCAAACAGGATGTTAGGAATTATTTAAAAAGGGACAGACAGTAATACAGAGAATATCTTATTGCCCTTGTATAAATCAATGGAAATAACTAATTTAGACCCCATCATTTTCTATGTATATTTGGGATTATGTTTGCCAATGGGCTGCACTATGTGTTATCCTGACATCTAGGACTGCTGAGATCCTGCATTCAATATCCCTGCCCTTCCTGTTCCCGTTCTCCACTGAACCCCACGCTTATGTTTCCAGCTTCCCCAGGACTCTGTCTCTGGACCCATCTGTCAGCAAGAAGCAGTGCCAGCAAGAAGCAGTGCCAGGGAGACTTCGATTTTTGGGACGTGGATTTACTTTCTGTATGTTTTAGGAGACTCTTTGAAATTGAGTGTCTGTGACATTAAGCACAGTACAATCTGGACTGTTAACAGCTGTGTCCCCTCAGTTCCCCAAGCTTTTTACACTGCTCTACTGTGAGAGCAGCCACTCCTGGGCAGTTCACACGCAGTCTCCGGCATGTAACTCGCTCCCAGCTACACAGTATTGAGTGCTGCTAGTCAGTGACTCACAAATTACAGTACCCCACAGGAGAACCCCAGAAAATTCTCTGCTCCCAGACTTCCCCCAGAAATGTGCATTTTGCACTGTCCAGCACACTCCTGAACAATGGGAGCTCATATGAAATCTGTTGTTTCATCAGTGGAAAATGACATGCACCAGCCTTGTTATTCCAAATGGAGTTTCCAACACACTTTAATCCAAGCACACTGGTTAGATAAAACAATAAACCAAGACTTTTAACTACTGAAAAAAAAAATTGGAAGTGACTACAAGTAATGAGGCATAAAAGTCAGAATTGTTTATGAAAGAAACGCAAAGATAAAACACAAACTAATGTTTAACTTAACAAGCTAAAAGGGATTTAAAACAAATGTTTCTCCATCTGCTGAGACAGGCTGGTTTTCCTTTCAGCCAGGACTCCCCCTAACCTGCCCCTGCCGCCCACATTCAGTTCTTCAGGAGTTGTCATGAGCAGAGGGAAAGGGGGGAGAGAGAGAGAGTCTCATGCATTTTCCTCACCTCTTTTTATAATTCAGTCCTTTGTACTAGAAACCACTTCAGTTCTCAGCTGAGTCATGGTGACAGGCTGTCATAGATACGAGCTTCAAGTGTCCCTGTGATGGAATGTAAATGTCTTCTTCACACCTTCCCCCTGGTGGGGAATGGCTATTTGACCAGCTGTTTGCCTTGCTGTCTCTGAGGAACTTAGGGTTAGGGCTGCAGCTTTTTCAGTAATATCATAGCGTAAAATCTCATCACTTTCCATACAATGTTGCTACACAGTTTAACAGGAGGATATTTAAATGATACCTCACAAGCCCTACAGTGATAAATGAAGGGGAGGGGAGGGCTCTCCCTTTTATAAACACCCAGCCAGGCAGATTGCTGTAAAATCCTTGTTGGTGTGACTTCTCTGCTTGCTTTGCCTGTAAAGGGTTAACAAGCCAACAGGTAAAAGAAAAGGAGTGGGCACCTGACCAAAAGAGCCAATGGAAAGGCTAGAACTTTTTTAAATGGGAAAGTAACTTTCCCTTTGTCTCTTGTTCTCCGGAAAAGGCGACACGGAGTAGCAATGCTGTGTAAGGCTTGAAGCAGGTATGAAAATTCATCTTCCATACCTATTTTGGCTTTTGGATCTCCTCTGCTCTATTCCAGATGCTTTTCTTTGCTTGTAAGCTTTAAGCTGAACCCCCAAGAAAGCTATTTTGGGTGCTTACAAAAATTTTCTTTTAAGATCTAGCAAAAGCCTAAGTTCCAGATGTATTGTTTTCCTTTTCAATTTTAATTGAAAAGGGTCTTTATCAGGTGACTGACTGCAGGTCCTCTAATTGGCTTCAGGTGTTCTAGTTAATCTATAGCAAACTTTCTTCCCTCTACAGGGAATAAGGCTCCCTTCTAACCCTCTCCTGCTGCCCTCTGGCCAGGCTGTATCACACTGTGTACTGAGAACTCCAAGGCTTTTCCATGTCATGTGCTGTGAAGCTTGTGTTTGGGACACAGGAATTAGAAGCCACTTTGCAAAAGGAATATAAAGGGCAGCTGCATCATCTCCATTTTGTCTTCAATTCCTCTTCCTACCTCTGGAGCAACTTTTCTACAAGCTGAAGGCTTGAACAAAGGACTGAATAATGTGGATGTGTACCAGAGAGCCTTTCAAGCCAGGAACTCACCAATCCTGCTAAGAACCAGATGTATAGATTTCTGAATGTGTCTGACTGCTTTCCCAGTTAACAACTCCCTTTTTCTTTCTTTCTTTTATAATAAACCTTTAGTTTAGATGCTTTCTTGCTTATAAACCTTTAGGTTAGATGCCAATGATTGGCTGGCATCGTAGTATTTTGAGTAAGATCCAAACCTATACTGACCTGGTAATGTGGCTGACTCTGGGGTCAGAAGAACACTTTGTTTATGTGAGCAGAGTTTTTAAATAACCTCTCACTGTGCTAGACCTAGGTGCTGATTAGGAGCCAGAGAACTGGAATGCAATAAAGGGGGCCGTGTGATTTCTTTTTTCAGTTTCTCGATAACCAGTGTGGGGGATCAGAAGCACAGTTGGTGACTGGTCGGTGAGTTTAACTTCCGTGTTAACCACCAGTTTGGGGAGCCTCTGCTCTCCCTTTTTCAGCCTGCCCTGGTCTTGGCATTTTCAGTGAGGACCAGCCCAGACACACCAGGTTACACTAAGTATTAAAGTTAAATTAATAGAATGTTTTTTATGAGAGAGTTTTATGAAATCAACGGAACTCCTTTGTTTTCTTTCATCTGAGCAGGGTTTCCATTTTCCAAACCTGATGTGATCTCCCAGCTGGAACAAGGGGAAGAGCCATGGGTCTCAGACCTGCAGGGTTCAGAAGGAAAACAGACCCTGAGATCTCCCTGCAGAGGTGAGGAAACATTAAACCAACTCTGCGTGTGGAAGTGCCTGAAGGAAACATCTGGGATGCCCTACCAAGCCCTTGAGAGATCTCTCAGTTCATTATTGTTGCCAGCAGGGGTCATATCCTCAGGGTAACCATAGCTCATGGCTTCCCGTAGATTCTAGCAGACACCAGGCAGTAGCTTCCTCCCTTCCCCCTGCATATTTGGATGGGACTTGAAAGCCAAATTGATCCCCTCCTCTCTCCTGTTTTGGGGAAGAGTATGGGGGAGTTCAGTTTGTGATTTTTATTTGACCTCCCTCAGCACTTAGTTTGTTCTGGCTTTTCACTTTTCATCCCTGTTTGATGTTTCTCTCTTTTTCACAGCAGGTGATGCAATGGCATGTGAGAAAGAGGAGCAGAATTCTCAGCAGAAAAATGTTCAGCAAGTGGATAAACACAGAGCATTGTGGCAAAGATCAAAAAGCCATGTGTCCAGGAGTCATGAGGAGGAAAAATCCTGTGAGATTCAGCACAGACCAGAAAGAGAACAAGGAAACCAGCCGGGGGTGAAAATGGGTAAACGTATTTCCTCTCAGGGAACTCAGAAGGACCTCAAGGAAACCACAACAAAGCAGGAAATCATCATTGGAAAGAGAAAAAATACATGCACAGTGTGTGGAAAAAACTTACGTGACTACTCAGCCCTTCTTGATCATCAGAGAATCCACACAGTGGACAGGCCCTACGAATGCCGTGAGTGTGGGAAAAGCTTCACTCACAGATCAGCCCTTTCTGTTCATCAGAGAATCCACACAGGGGACAGGCCCTACGAATGCTGTGAGTGTGGGAAAACCTTCAATTGCAGATCAGACCTTTCTAAACATCAGATAATCCACACAGGGGACAGGCCCTACGAATGCCGTGAGTGTGGGAAAACCCTTCAATCGCAGATCAGACCTTTCTAAACATCAGAGAATCCACACAGGGGACAGGCCCTATGAATGCTGTGAGTGTGGGAAAAACTTCACTAGCAGCTCAGACCTTTCTAAACATCAGAGAATCCACACGGGGGAAAGGCCCTATGAATGCGGTGAGTGTGGGAAAAGCTTCACTCAAATATCAACCCTTTCTGTTCATCAGAGAATCCACACAGGGGAGAGGCCCTATGAATGCCATGAGTGTGGGAAAACCTTCAATCGCAGATCAGCCCTTTCTGTTCATCAGAGAATCCACACAGGGGACAGGCCCTACGAATGCCGTGAGTGTGGGAAAACCTTCTCTTGGCACTCAGCCCATATTAGCCATCAGAGAATCTGCAAGGGCAATGAACACCATAAAACCCTCTAGGGCTATCAATCTTTTTTCTTTAATACTTTTCCTGATTCCCACATAACAACTTTTTAAATCTGTTTGAACTGTTTGCAGCACTGTTATCCCTCAGCTTGGCCAGATGAGTGGCCCATTTATGCCTTTTGTAGTTTGCCTTCTTTTGAGGTGGGCCCATTTGTGCTTTCTATCAACTCAATTATCCCACAAGTAACTGGAGTGTGCCCTTCCTATGAGGAACCAGGGAGCGTCACATTTATACCATTGCTCCTATTGCAAAGTGATTGTTAGAGTCACCAGTGTTACAGATTGTATCCTTGCCAGTTGTTCTCACATTGCTCTGGGTTGTGCTGAAGAGCAGTTACATTGGGAATTTTTCATATTATAGTTAAATAAAGAGGAGCAGGGGAAAGAAGTGTCATTTCAGCCTCTGTGACACTGGAAGGAGATGGGGTGGTTCAGAGGTTCCCTCCTTCCCCATCACTCCAGAACTGTTACATTTTGGCTTCTCTGTGCAGAGTTTATTTTCATCACATTCTATCCCTCTACTTCTCAAAATGTCATATGAGGAAGAGTTCTCAGCTGTCTGTGCTTGGAGATGATGCTTTGATTTCTTTCCTCCTATATCAGAGTCGCTATGACTGGAGATGAAAGTGTCAAAGACCTGGAAGGGGAATTGAAATGGATCCCAAATATAGTGTGATTATTTGGCGTTTAAATTCCAGGTTTCATCTATTGGTAAAGCCACTTCTGGCAAGAGGACTATTTTGTCCCCCATTATGGGATGCTGGGATACTTACAATTTTGTAAATAACATAACTGACTATTGAGAGATTGCTGAGTGAAGCTGCTTTGAATGGATCAGAGGAGAATGTGATGGGAGAATCTCTTGTCCTGATTCTAAATAATCAGATGTAACCTGCTCTGGAATTTCTCTTCATACTTTCATTGTCATGTATTGTAGTCCTGAGGATTAATCTGTTGGTCTGTATAAAATGTCTTTTTGATAAATTTAAGTATGTAATAAACTTATAGATTTATAATTTGCAATAGCTGAAATGCAAGACAGACATCCAGGTCAGACATCCTGTGACGCTAAAGGTAACCTTTAGGACCCTTACTCAGAAAAGTAATAAGAAGACAAATTACCTATGCAAATGTCTGGAGACCTTTAACTGAACCAATAACAGTAAAGGGTGGAAATAGGGATTTTTGCCCACAAATCTAACAAGTACACCACAAATGCGTACATAACTGTCACTCATACGCATACATATGTTAGCCTATGAGGCAGGTGTACCCTAACATTTCCGTGGGGGAAGACGAAATTTGGGCATAGGAGGAAGGATTTCCGAATAATGCTCTATAAAAGCTGAAACAAATCACTATTAGGCAGGCGATACACCCATCTATCTGTTCCTGTTTACCCATCGCCTCAACCCCATCTACGCATCGATGCCACCCATCTACAAGGCTATTAACTATTAATAGGCCATGGTATTCTTTCCTTTCAAAGCTGTAAGTATAAAGGAATCTAGTTTCTGCTTTACCTTTTAAAAAGCACCTAGTTTATATAGGGTTAAAGTCATACCCATACTATCACTTCCTCTACCAAAAGTGTGAACAACACCCAAAGTGCTACTGCACAGAGTGAGTTTATAACAGTGTATTATCATAAATATATCTCTTAAATAACTGTGATATTTGTAACTTTGTAATCTCGAACGGTTTTAATATTTTTACATTTTCTTATTGTTTCATTGATTTTAATAAAAGGTCTTTATGACTATTTCTGTCTCAGTGTAAGTTCCTGTCATATACCCCGAAGCTCCTTTTATAAACTCTGTGAAGCCTGATTCAGGACGAACTTTATCTTCTGATCATACACATTGGCGAGCCATACCCATGTTATTAATATCTATTAATTATTAATATTACTAATTAATTAGAAAATTAATTATCAAATAAAATTAAATTAAGTGGATAAATTCCACCGACCCTACTAACCCACCCCAGATCAGGCTACAGTATTCTGTCTCTCTGTGATGTGGGTTTCTCTCTTTCCTGAAGGCTGTTTGCTCACCCAATTGGATATTAGTTCAGGTCGATAGGACGTAGCTCAGATTTCTTGGAGAATTGAAGACAAATGACCATTTCCTAAAGTCCTCATTTGTCACTTCAGCTTTGCTTTTTCCCCACCCCTCCATGATGACAGTTCAAGTGCAGTTCTGTCAACAGTGGAGAACTCTCCAATTTACTGCACACGCTAACAAAGAAACAGCAGTGATTTAAAATCTCCATTCGGAAATGGTGAACAACAGCAGAAGCCCAACTAACTGAAGGAAGTGCATATGATCACAGTGTAGTTCAATTATTTACATCAGTATTTTCTCAGATGATTTGGGGAGAGAATTCCACATTGTGATTTTTAACTTGGCAAAATGCCCATGTATTTGGTTCCCGAAGCATTTTTGTAACCCAGGCCCCACAGAAGATCTTTCCTATTCGGAATGCTCCCCTTCATGATGCAGATGTTGAGGAAAGAGAAGTGGTATTTTTGTTCAATTTATCCTTAATAGATGCTCAAAATGTGTATAAAATGAAATCAATGTTGGAAATCTAATAGCTGCAGAAAAATAGCTCTTTTTAAATAGAAATTTTAGCTCTGGTAACGAAGATTCTGATCCAGGCCTGTATCCAGTCCCTTGCCTGGACCTGTATCACCAAATTAAAGAAAAGCTGGGCACGTTTCCGGAAGCCGTTGCTTACGACACTGCTGAGCTTTTGAGTGGTTTTGTAAAGCATTCTACTTCTGAGAAGTGTAAATTCACCCTAAAAAGGGCAAGGAATCAAAGGGCATCGGGAATGTACATTTTTTCGGATGGGGCAAGAAAAGGGAGTAGCATTGTCCCCCTTGGGTAGCCCCTGTTCAATTCCAGGTCAGAAAGCAAAACTCTCCTGCAAGAATATCCAAAAAATATTGGGTTTCACTTCATAAGTACAGTTTTGTGGCAATTAAATGATGACCCTAAAATTTCATAAAATCAAAGAACGCTGAACAAAAAAGTGTGGGAAATACGGCTGTATCTGAGAAAATGGCTTGGAATGAAGGAAGACAAAAATTGATCAGCCATGAGAAAAAGCCCTGTTTCCCCCTAGTTTGGAACTTCTCTCACAACTACTGGAATAGAAAAGCTAAACAAATGGTGCTCTATTGTTGCAAAGGAGATTGAAGTGAGGCCATTTTCTCCAGAAAAAAGAAAATGGTCATGTCAGGAGTGGGATTTGAAACCACATCTCTATGCAGAAACCAGAACACCCAAGAGAGAGGAAAAAAGAGTCTTAAAACTGGCACTTTGGACAAGTCCACAATCCTAATGCTACAAAGAATGTGACTTATCAACCCTAGTTTTCATTAATATTTAGGAGGCCAAGATGGCACATCTCTTTCAACTCCTAGAGACCTTCTCCAGCACAGCTGATTGTTAGGCACACTCACCCGGACCTAAAGTTACACGTTTCCTGGAGTTCCATGAGTTCTGCGGTGTTGGAATCTCCCTGCTCACATTTTAAGCGAACAAAAGATGGGTGCTGGTATTCTGAGACCCTCAAAATCCTGCCCCGGGAGCCAGGCAGTTAAGCAACCAACATCCACAACCTCTACCACACTAGTATCCTGTCTGGCAACAACTCGCTTATCAATAGCTGGTGTCTGAATTCCTCATTTCTTTGTTGTTCTGTCAATGTAGTCTCCACTTTCCTATTGCTTGTCTGCATAATCTCTGTCTGGTTCTGTGATTGTTTCTGTCTGATGGATAATTAATTTGTTGGGTGTAAAGCAATTAAGGTGGTGGGGTATAACTGGTTAGATAACCATGTTACAATATGTTGGGATTGGTTAGTTACATTTCAGTAAAATGATTGGTTAAGGTATAGCTAAGCAGAACTCCAGTTTTACTATATAGTCTGCAGTCAATCAGGAAGTAATGGGGGGGAATGGGAATGGGAGTAGGGGAATTGGAGTTATGTTTTGCTAAGGGGGGGAATGGGAACAGGGACACAGACAAGCCTCTGTGGTGTCAGAGCTGGGAAGGGCGATACCGAGGAAGGAAATTGGAATCGTTGCTTGCTGGAAGTTTACCCCAACAAACATTGAATTGTTTGCACCTCTTGAACTGCAGGTATTGCTGCTCTCAGGTCATGCGAGAAGAACCAGGAATGGGGGCGTGATGGGATAACCCCTCTAAGAAGTATATCTTTCAGGGTGTGAAAAAACCTGGAATCAGTATAATTAAGCTGCCCTAAGCCATGGTTAGATACTGCTAAATGAAAGGAAAGATTGTTCTGTCAATGTAGCTATTACAGGGATGGAAAACCCCTCCACTCACTGTAGCAACTGTCTACTCCACAGTGCTATAGCAGTGTCACAGCAGCATTTTAAGTGTAGACAGCCTCAGAGTGAGACCAGGTCTGGCTCTGTGGATGCTCAGGCACTACAACAAGAGCAGCGACAATACACTAATGCTTCCGTAGTTGGCAGGATTCAAACTTGCCTGGGAGACCCCAATGGATTTCTAGTCCATCGCCTTAACCACTCGGCCACAACTACTTGATGTATAGGTGCTTCACTACACAATGATTCTGTTCTCACTGAATTGTCACTTCACATTGCTCAGACCAGCTCCCCCAGCACACTCCTGGCTGTGCATTAGTGTAGGTGTGTCCATGGCTGAACAACAAGGGTTCCTGCCCATTTCCCTTCTGGCTGGAGCATGATTAGAGTGTGTTTGTGGTTAACGACATTGCTATAGATTGTTGTTCATTCCCCACACTGACAATTCAGACCGCCCCGTTCCTATTCGAATCTCCACCAGATCATGCCAATAGCCGGGTCAGGATTTCTCTGGGGCACTGAAATGTTTCAGGGGGTTGGTGCATGAACTCAGCCTTGCATCCATCCCTGATGTTTCATGGACTAACAACAGCAGCGTAAAGAAAGAGCTGATCCAATATCTCACTGTCAGAGGTGAAGGTGGCCTCGTCCCATCTGCATGACCATTGCCATTGCAGGAGAGAAGGTGTCAATGGAATCGAATGCCTTGGCTCAGACAAGAGACACAGGGAGGTTTTGCTGTTCATGGATCTGTGCAAAGGAAATTGTGTCTCTGTGAAATTGAGGAGGGAAATGAAACGTCCCCATGGTGGCCCAATGCCCTAAGGAATGTGGGCGATGGACTCCGGCTGGGAAATGATTTCACAGGATCAATGTATTGCCCTGATTAAAAGCTATGGCTAAAAGGCAGCCACTGTTGACAGTACCTGAACCTGTGTAGGGACACCCGAGTGGGTATCAAGTCCATTGCCTTAACCAGGGGTAGTCGATTATTTTATCAAGATTCAAATTTTTTGGTCAAGGTATAGTCACTGTATAGACGCCAGAGAAAATAATACACTGATGATAAGAAGAATATAGAAATATTTTGCAGTCACTATGGGTATAACTATGATAATTGTTTTGTGTTTCACTCTTTATATATGGCACCACCAAGGGTAAAACTAAACGTCTCTTCAGATAGCAGGGAGTGTTTGTGTTCATTCCTGCTAGCTACACAGGGATTTGATGTAGCTGCTTTCAATCCTCCGGCTCTGCCGGGATAAGTAACATTTCAGGCTGTCACTGAACTGAAGGAGGGAGATCATTTTTTGACAGGTTACGCCTCCTCTTAAAGGTGTTTGTCTGGCAGCATTGGTTCTCAGGTCTCTCCTGAGGGAAGAAAGTTTCTGTGCAAAATACCAAAACTTTTAATAGAGCGGAGGGAAAGGCAACGGCCACATGATGAGGCCAATATGTACCGCAACATGATTCTTTTATGTGGGATGACTCTGAACACTGACTGATCTGCACTCTCTTGTGTTTGAAGAGATGTTTAGTTTTGCACTTGGGAACCTATAAGGCTGAAGCAATGTTATGGATAGTGACACTGTGACTGAAGGGTGATTTAAGGTTGTAAAAATTGTTAAAAACACTGAGCTTAAACATAAACTGCCTGTTATTAAAGGCTGGTTTCCCCACGTTGGTTCCATAAGCTCTGCTAGAAAGGCCCTGGGTTCTCTCCTGCCTCGGTGGGAACTAGAGGGAATCGTCCCCTGCTGCCCTTGGCTCCAGGCTGATTTTTCTGGGGAGGGGGCGTGGAATTGATTGGTTTGCTGTTGAGAAGGGAGCCAGGCCAGTTCTCAGGGAACGAGAACTCCCAGCATCTGCCCAGCCCAGCCCAGGCTGCTGCCCTGTCCCAGCCTCTGTTCCCCTGGGGGCCCTGCATGTTTGACTCTAGAGCAGGCCGGGAGTAGCAGCTGAGGCAGAGGACACCTGGGCTGGGCAGATAGGGGGGAGTTTAGCAAGTGGAAATGGTAAAACCGCAGTGAATATTAGCTTGGACTCGACGGCATTTCTCCATTGGTCTGTCTGCTTTGAGGCAGGGACAATGACACGTCCTGCTGCATTCGTCATTTCAAAGGGGGGTTTAGGATTTTCATTCTCAGACACGGTGCACAAAGCAGGACTCAAACCCAGCGTGCAAACGAAATGAGCCACTCACAGGTTCTGGCAGCCACAATGAGCCTTTGGTGTGAGAGCTCAGACCTGCCCCTGTCCCAGAGGGAGGGGGGTGTCTACAAGGGGCTTGGACCACTGATCTACCAGTGCCTAACTCCCAAAATTTTAGTAACTCTATTATCAGTGCCTGTGAGTGTAACTTAAACCATGAGAAAAACCACACTCAGCTAGACCAAAGGCCCATCTAGCTCTGAATCTTGTCCTCTGACAGTAGCCAAGCAGGTGCCCCAAAAGCCACCACTGGGAGTTGAACCCACGTTCACCTGTTTACCAGGCAGGTGCTTTAGCCAGCTAAGCCATGTTTCCTGCCCACACCTGACTCCCTGCCATCTCCACCAGGCCCTGACAAGCTTTCCTTGTGTTTGGATTCTGCAAAGCAGAGGAGCAGGTGACGTTTTCCTTGCAAGCTGTGTGTGTGAGTGAATCTTTGGCCAGGTCTGCACTACAAAGTTGTTTCAGCAGAAATATATTGCTCAGGTGTGTGAAAACACACAACGCTCCTCGGTCGGCAGGTTGGTGTGGCTGGTGTACACACTGCAATGCCACGGCTGGTGACAAAACTGCCCTGTTTTGGTGATAAAATAAAACCACTTCGATGAGAGGCCTAGAGCTTTTTGCAGCAAACTTACAGTGATGGAGTGCCAGTGTAAATGCTGCTGGTCATTAAATCACCATAACTGGCCTCCCCCAGTATCCCACAATGCCCGCCGTGAACTCACCTGCCCTGCATTTCTGCTACAGAGGCTGGGCCCCTCCCCTTTCATAGCTCCAGGAAGTTCTGACAGCTGAGCCTGCTGCTCTGCTCCGGCAGCCAGGAGCAAATCACTGCCGTGGAATGCTGCTCTCCGGCACTGCGAACACAGAACAGGGGGCGGGAACTTCCATGCATGGGGGGGCAACGGCATCTGAACTGTGACACCCCATGACATCCCTTCCCTCGAGGAGGCTCTTACCTTCTAAACAGGGATGGCTGTTTTCTAGTAAAATCACTACAAGGGAAGGAGAAAACTCGAAAGAGGTTCCTCCTGGTGCTCACGTGCGTGAACCCAAATACTCTCTCAGTCCTCAAAGAGAGACCTGGAGAAGGAGACTTGCTGGAGCAAAGCCACAGGGGTCTCTGAGGTTTCCCTGGCCCCTCGCCCCTGTCCTGCCTGGCTGATGTCAGCATCTCTCTGTGAGGTCACCACCTCCCCACCGCCTTGGACCAATAGTCTGAGGTCCTGCAAAAGGCCTTTGTGATGTCACTGCCACACCCCTCCCTTGCTGTGCCAATGTCCTGCCCCTGCCCAGGCACTTTGGAGGTTTGAGCTACTCCCTGGGGATCACCCCACTCAAGGAGTGTTCGTTCTAGGCAGCAAGCCGACTAGACAGGGAAACATCAGACGCTGCTCCCAATGCTACACTCAGTTTTTCAGAAATTAGTCAACTTTATGGCCAGAAGAGACCATTAGTGCATCTAATCTGACCCCCTGCATATCACAGGTCTCCTGAATGACACAAGTGCTACTTTTGGGGCAAACACATTGCAGAAAGGCACCTAGTCTTCATGAAATGACATCAGGAGATGGAGAATCCATCACTTTCCTTGGTAACTTGTTTGTTGAATATTTGTACCTTAGTTGTCATATGAATTTGTCTCTTTTCACCTTCCAGCCATTGGGTCTTGTTAGGCCTTTCTCTGCTCGATTAAAGAGCCTTTTAATACCCAATCCTTTCTCTCCATTAAGGCACTTCAGCACTTCAATGAAGTCACCTTTCAATCTTCTTTTGATCAGCTAAACAGGATGAGCTCTTTCAATAGCTCACTAGAAGGCATTTTTCTCCAGCCCTCAGAACATTTGGTGGCTCTTTGCTGTCCCAGCTCCATTTTCATTGATGCCGTGTCACCTCCTGTGATGTTATTGACATAATCTGTAACTGTATGGATCACCGTTGCGACCACTGTTCTATATTCGCAGCCAATATTGTAGAAAGGCTGTTGTGTAAGGGGTCTATGGAGAGGTTCTGTTTGGCTGATTATAATTATGCTATCTCTGACTGTGTATCATTTTTGTAGTTGATGTTATGAATATTGGCTCTGTGCTGCCCGTATTTCAAACTTGTGCTCTGCTTCCAGGGAACACTCCAGCCAGACAAGTTGGTGTCAGTTCTGCCTAGCCTGCTTGATGGCCCATTACGGACCATCAGCTACACAATCGGCCCACTGAGAAAAGGCAGATACGCCTTGTGACTCAGCAAGCTATGCAAGGACCTGCCTATGGACAGAACTCTAAGGTTTTTCTATGCCATGTGCTTAGAGAGATGTATTTTCCATGCCCTGGTTCCTCGCTGACCCAGAGAGAACAAAGGAACACGAGAACAAAAACCTTCCCCCACAGATTTGAAAGTATTTTCTTCCCTTATTGGTCCTTTTGGTCATGTGCCAACCAGGTTATCTGAGCTTTTTAACCCTTTACAGGGTATTTTATGCTACCTGTAGCTATACGTTTATGACACCCTGTAAATAGCAATCTGCAGAATCTGATTCTGAGAAAGGGCAGGGTGAAGGGAAGTGGCTTCAGCAGATTTAAGGAGCATGCTCAATGCACCATAAGTAGCAAATTCCTACACTCAGCAGTTTCTCACACTGCACCTGAGGCAGCATGAGGCAGGGGCTCCATCGCTGTCCAGACCCCACCCAAGAGCAGATCCCCAGGGGCTGCGAGACCCTCAGCTTCTGGGACCTGTGTGTGGAGTCTCTCTTCTGCCCACCCAGGGCTGCCTGGGGTCCCTCTGGCCCCTGGTGCCTGCAGCCCTGGCCAGGGACAGCAGAGCCTGGGACTGGGTCCAGCTGGAGAAAGTCCCCACCGCGGATGGGCACAGAAAGTGCTTCAGTGAAAGTCTGTCCCTGGAGCAGCCCTCTGGCACCGCAGCAGCAGCCCGGAGCTCAGCCCGGGCTCCCAGCGCACACCGGAGGCAGCAGCAGCAGCGTCTGGTACCTTACAAAGCCCGGCCTCCAGGAGCTGCCCCACGGCTCTTTTCCTTGTTTTTCCTGCTTCCGTCCTACCAGCCCCCCACTGCTCCGGCCCCTTCAAGCCCAACCCAGGCTGCAGCTGCCACAGTCACCGGGCCAGGGACTGTCTGAGGTGGGAACTAGCCCCATCTCTGCTCCCCCTCCTGCCCCTGTGCGTCCCAGAGCCGCTGCAGGGACTGACCCGCACCCAGGCTCTCGCTCCTATTAGCGCTCACAGGGGCCAATCCAGCTACGGGAGAGTGAGCGCCCCTGGGAGCTGGGAAGTGACCAAGTCTCCCTGCCAGAGGGTGCGGGAGGAGGAAGAAAGGGAAAGAGGAGAGACTGAAAGGGGATAAGGAGAAATAAGTGAGGAAAGCAGCACCCAGCTCTTTTCTACTGCATCACCCCTGAGCAGATTGCTCCTGAGCTCTGGGTAAATAGCCCCCAGTGTCTCCCAGATCCCCCTGCTCCCAAGGCAATGCACATAGGGATCTCCTTCCTGCCAGGCGTGATTACAAGCAGGTGTGGGTATCACCCTTATGCCATGATTGGAGAAAGACAGCAAAGCTTGGGAACACGTCCTGTATTTCCAGTCCAGTGTGACAATCCCGGCTCCAGGAGGGGTTTGTTCTCTGCTCCTGCTGGATGGGCACAGAATGGGGCAGCAACAGGTCTGTGTCAGTTTTTGTTGCTCCACGTTCCTTAACTTAGAACAGTGTGAAATGAAGAAAATGGAGATTGAATTAAAGGGAAATAGACAAAGAAAAGTTCCAGCCCCGGTTGCTTATTGAAAGAAATGACTCAATTTCCCAGTTACAGGTTTTATTAACATGAACAAATAATCCCAAGAGCGCACGTCACTAAGGCTAAATGACTATAGACACCACTCAGCTAAGGGTTAAACAACACAGTGATAAAGTTCAGGTCAAATCAGGAAATCAATGAGTTAACAAGGATACTGCGCTGGAATCAAGTAGTCAATTTAGTCCAACCATCCGATTAATACAGCAGAAAAACCAACCCCCTATAAATCCTGAAAGAGCAACCCAAGGAGGCAGGTGCACATTTAGTGATGCCGAAACCCCAGAGATTTTTCACCCAGGCAGTGCAACCCAGATTTACCCAGCTGAATATTTCAATGCCGAAACCTAATTATTGCTGACATTTAGCCCACAACCTCAATGCTAATTACAGTTTTCTCCTTAGATTTCACTATTCTGTAGCTAATACTTCTCCTTGCCCTCTCGGCCCAGAACACATACAGACCTTAGAGAGACATTAGTAAAAGAATTCAAACAGCTCTCGCTGAACAATACGTATCTGACCGCTCAATTCCTTGTGATGCTTGCATAGGTGAGGCGCATGCGTTCAGTCATTCCATAGGGCAGGGTTTTAAGGCTATTAAGATTTGGGAACTATTCTTCCTAGCATCTTCCCTTGTAGATTTCAGAGGTGTTCACACCTCACTGAGGCGCACTGTTATACCCCAATCAAAGAGAAAGGCCGGGAGTTCTCCAACTTCATAAAAAGAAACAGACAAAAAATAGAAAAGGGAACAAAGCGTTTCTAAAATAATAAGGGGTTGGATCTCTGCACCTCTCGGGCTTTGGATTCGCCAGGAGTAGGAACTGTAGCTGCAGTTTAGAAACCAGGTACTGGCATAGATTTACTCTCTCTCAAGTGCAGGGCGTGACCTATGTCTCATTCTCTCTGTCTCCCATCGGGTGATGGGACCATGAGTGAGAATGAGGAGAAACCCCAGCAGGAAGATGCTGAGGAATTAGAACCAACTGTGCTCTATTTTCACACTTCCTAATTTTTCAAAGAAGCAGGAGGCAGAGAGGCGATACAAATGCATTAGACTCAAGAGCAAAACTAACGACAGGTCTACACTAGGAGGGGCTCGATCTAAGATACACAAACTTCAGCTATGGGAATAGCAGAGCTGAAGTCGACGTATGTAGGTCGACTTACCTCGGCATCTTCACAGCGCTGAGTCGACTGCTGCTGCTCCCTGTCGACTCGCTTGCGCCTCTCGCAGTGCTGGAGTACCAGAGTCGACGGGAGAGCGCTCAGGGATTGATTTATCATGTCTAGACTAGATGCGATAAATCAACACCCCCAATAGATCGATCGCTACCCGCTGATCTGGTGGGTAGCATAGACCTGCCCTAAGAGACCAAACCACAGACTCTGGACTCAGCATTCAAGTATCCTGCAGTCTGAACTTCGCATCTGATACATTCCCTCATTGGCTACCATTATTTGGCCAGCAAGGAAGTGCTCCTTGTCCAACAAGGCAGCCAGATTGGGACCCATAGGCACGGAATGGCTCTGAAGGAATCAGCTGTTTCTCTCTGTGCTTCATATAACTTTGGAGCCAGATGGTAAAAGACAGTTGTGCCCAGTTTAATCATGGCGTCCTTTAGGAATGTGATCAATACCACTTAACTAGGGAGCAGGATTCTAAAACACCATAGCTTCCATATCTGGGGTGAAAATCAACCATCACTACCTGCAATTTCTACCTGAGCTCGTCAAATCTTTGACCTTACTTGGAGTAATTTTACACATCTCTGGTGTAGAATTCTTCACCAACCACACAACAGATCAGTAGCGACAGTGAGGTACAACTCCCCCTACTGTGCCCTTTTATTTCTTTAATCTGGTGGCACAGATTTAAATTAGGAACTAAATTCAGGTGCGGCTTAGAATCCCTGTAAGATACCAAATGTCAGGTCTCTATTAAAAATAGGTATCTTTCTGCAGATATATCACATTCAACATGGGTTTCAACTTCTACACATTTGCAGCATCTCCCAGGGGTGAGCTGAACAGAAATGTCACCTCCATTTTCCCCATCTCTACCTAGAAAGGGATTGCATTTCCCAACATGCACCTGATTAGGAAGGAGATATCTTCAGGAGCGATAGGGCCTGGGCCACAACGGCTTTGGGAGCCCACTGCATGGGTATTTTGCTTAGTTCCAAGTCATTTACTAGGGTATCATCTTCCCAGCCCTTTAGAAAAGATTGACCTAACCAACTGCACAACAGGGGGATTGGGATGGTGATGGGGAATAACGGAATCCCTCTGACTTCCTCTGTAACAATAGGAGATAAGGTGTGAAATGACATTTTCCCCTATCCCTGCCCTGTTCCTGCTCTTTGTTATAGTTCAATATAGTTTAAGTGAGGAAAATGGTAGTAAAAATATCTGCTCTCCAGCACAACCTGAACCAATATCAGAGCAACGGGGAAATGAAACAATTTGTTCCCAAAGGGGGAACTCGATGACTAACAATTGCTGTGAAAAGGGGGAACAGTATAACCGTGATGCTCAGGGTTTGTTTAGACTAGGAAAAGTGATGCAGTTTAGGTTAGGACAAGGGGAAAGCTAATGGCAGCCACTGCACCTGGACTGCATCTGCTCTACAACTATAATTGTCTTTTTACACCAAGATCACTAACTTGAGCAGTCAACGCCATGTACAGTCCTAGTGGATTCCAGGCACAGGTAGTTTTTGCCTCAGTGTAGCTTGTTGGGAATCAAACCTCTCTCCCACCTGGAGCTGATGGAGCTTGGCTGTTCTCAGTGGTAGCAGATGACAGAACAAGGAGCAATGGTCTCAAGTTGCAGTGGGAGCCATCTAGCTTGGATATTAGGAAACTAATTTTGCTAAGGTGGTGGTGAAGCACTGGAATGGGTTACCTAGGGAGGTGGTGGAATCTCCATCCTGAGAGATTTTTAAGGCCTGGCTTGACAAAGCCTGGCTGGGTTGATTTAGTTGGGGTTGGTCCTGCTTTCAGCAGGGGAATGGACTAGATACCTCCTGAGGTCCCTTCCAACCCTGATATTCTATGGTTCTATGACATACATCCTATGGCTCAATAGAAAAGATCACAGACTGACCCCAAAGAAGGGTGAGCTGGAAAAGGCAGAAGCAGGCAACCCATCTGGGAGAGCTGAGCTACTACGGTGAAGATGGTGCAAACATCACTATGGGGGAATTAGCAAATGTGATTTAAAAAAAAAATCTTTGCTCAGCCCTAGTCAAGGCATTTATTACAGTTCTCTTACGTGGATTTTCTGATGCCTGATAAGGAGTGAGCTCCAACTGAAGCTTTTCCCGCACTCAGAGCATCCAAAAGGTTTCTCACATGTGTGGATTCTCCTGTGTGTGATAAGGTGTGAGCTCCAATTGAAGCGTTTCCCGCACTCTGAGCAGGTATAGGCATCTCCTGTGTGGATTCTCTGATGTGATATGAGGGCTGAACTATCAGTGAAGCATTTCCCGCACTCAGAGCATGTGTAGGGCTTCTCTCCTGTGTGGATTCTAAGATGTGTGATAAGATGTGAGCACCGACTAAAGCTTTTCCCGCACTCAGAGCACGTGTAGGGTCGGTCTCTTGTGTGAATTCGCTGATGTGAGATGAGGGTTGAACTATCAAGGAAGTGTTTCCCACACTCAGAACATCCATAAGGTTTCTCACCTGTGTGGATTCTCCGATGTGTGATAAGGGCAGAGCTTTGATTGAAACATTTCCCGCACTCAGAGCACATGTAGGGTTTCTCTCCAGTGTGGGTTCTCCAGTGTGTGATAAGGGTAGAGCTCTGACTGAAGCTTTTCCTGCACTCGGAGCACATGTAGGGTCTCTCTCCTCTGTGCATTCTCTGATGAGTGACAAGGTCTGAGCTCCCATTGAAGCTTTTCCCACACTCATGGCATGTGTAGCGTGTCTGTTCCAAGTTGATTCTCTCGTGTGGAAGAAGATCTGAGTGGCTACTTAAGTTTTCTTCTGACCTCTGCTGAGTCTCACAGGCTGTTTCTTTTTCTGGGAGTGCACAACTCCGGAAACATTCCCTTTGGATCTTCCTGACAACGTTCCATGTGGTTCTACTTGCTCAGCATCTTCCTGCTGGGGTTTCTCCTCCTCATTCTGACTCACCATGCTATCACCTGATGGGAGACCGAGCCAATGCAGACATAGGTCACTACCTGCACCGGAGAGAAAGGAAATCTCAGAGAGAGGAATGGTAAAAGGGATGAACAAACCAAAATGTGTGTGGGAGAGATCAAACCTATCAGGTGCTGATTTTCACCAGAACACTCAGTTGAAAGCTACATTGGGCAGGGACCTGCTGCCACTTGTCAGAGCATAGGTGGGAAGCCATGAGTCACATCTGCAGGGAACAATCCTGAACTTGGAGGGCTCATAGGGTCTTTGTAGGGCATCCCAAATGTTTCCTGAAATCACAGACAGTTTTGAGGAATCCCAATTCCCTACCTGTGCAGGCAGCTCTCAGGAGCACTTCTTTCTCAGCGCCCTGGAGATCTGGGACCCACGGCTCTTCCTCTCGTTCCAGCCGGGAGATCACATCAGGTTTGGAATCTGGAAGCCCTACTGCAGGCAAAGAAAATAAGGGAAGTCAGTGGAATTTGTGGGATACTTGTCACAAAGAATATTCCATGGTTTTACCCCCAGCTCATTTTTAAGCAGTAACATCCCAAGGCCAGCTTCCTTGGCTCAAAGTGGCAGGAGAGTTGTTAATCATATTCATTACCTTAGTGCCTAAGAACAGACTAACAGTGAGTCCCCATTGTGCTAGGCAAAGTACAAACACAGAACAGTAGATGGCCCATGCCCTGAAGAATTTACAATCTAAATACACAAGACAGACACAGAATGGGTTAGAATAGAGAAATTCAGACCTGTCTGTAAAGCCTAGACTTTAAGAACTTAGGTGTATTTTTATCACTTAGCTAGTTACAGGGTATAAAAACAAAGAATCAAAATCACAGTCTGCCTGTGAATGGGCCTTCTCTCACTAGGATAGTCTGAGGCCTTGTTCTTAGGCTAAGGCCTTTGGCTAAGCAGTAGGGGCAGCCATAAGCTGGGAAGCGAAGGGTCACATCCTCACATCCCAAACCAGTCACACTGAAATAAGGTGCTATTGGGCTGTTAGGAAGTCGATCCTGTCCTGATAGCGCCCATCACCACCAGATAAAGAAACAGATCTTAAGATGGTTAAAGAAAACTTAGTTTGACAGCAGCCTGTCTGGCAAGAAATCACGTATCAAGAGTTGCGGTTGTGAAACTCTTTTCTGTATTGCTTTTTCTTTATGTCCCACAATTTTCCATTGTTAATCTGTCTGGTTCTCTAAGTGTTTCTCTCTGCTGTATAATTAATTTTGCTAGGTGTAAGTTAATTAGGTAGTGGGATATAATTGGTTAGAGAATTATATTACAATCTGTTAGGATTGGTTCATTAAATTTCAGTACAATGATTGGTTAACGTAAAGCTGAGAATATTACTATATAAACAGGAGGGGGAAGGGAAATTGGAATCATGTTTGTTAACAGGGGGGAAGGTGGAACAGGAACACAGGCAAGGCTCTGCGGCATCAGAGCTGGGAAGGAAACACTGGGGAACAGACTCTATGGGAGTATAGACATAAGCCCGACCGGTGTGAAGGGCTTCGGAATATGCTTGCTTAGAAACTAACCCCAATAAACATGGCATTGTCTGCGCTTCGGACTTCTGGTCTTTTGCTGCTTGCTGTCTGCGTGACAAGAACCAGGGAAGCGGGAGGCCTCTAACATAACTGACATGACCTGATAACTAAGAGGTGAGCCTTTAAGGAAGGTTTTAATACACGTTGGAAATGATCAGGGATTCCCATGAGCACTGATGAGGGGACCATGCAAAATATGCATTTAGTTCCTTGTCTTGTTTTATATCCTTTCCCCATTAGGCACACTGTCATGGATCCATGGGATCTGTGCAATGCCTGGGCATTTAAATAGTCCTCTGGCTTCAACACTCCTACTTCAACCTGTGAGCTCTGCCAGCAGGTCCAGCTGAACGACACTCCTGTTCAGAGACTGTTCCTCAGTCAATGCACAGAGCAAGTTTTTGCTGTGGCACTGGGCAGACTGTTAAAACATAGCAGGGTTCATTAGTGAACCGAAACACAGCACTGGAAAGTCCTTAGATTAGCACAGGGAAGCGAAGAAGACAATATAGTCCACACTGGCCAATGCCCTTGAGCCAGGCTGCTGTAGAAAATGCTTTGGTTTCCTTTAACTGCACCTGTCCATTTGTCTTTGCTCCGGTAGAGCTCCCTGCGTCTGCGAGCCCAGTTATTCCTGCTCCCAATAATGTAACAAGTCCATGTGTGCTTCACTCAGCCAAGCGGAGATCCTCCCATGGACAGGTGACAATCATTCCCTTGTCTCTGTCGGGTATTCCACTGATGTAGGTTGGTCCCAGCCTGTCCTTAATGACCCATTCATATCACCCCATGACAGCTACGTGACAAAACACCTCATGTCTCCTGCTCTTTAGAATCATAGCAATACCAACCACAGCAGGAAACTGAGGTGTGTATTGGCATCATACAAGTATCACCAAAATTCCCACCTCTCTCTCACACACACACACACACACACACACTGCTCACAGCCCCTGGAGAGAAAGCAAAGCACAGGAACTGGACATTAGTCCAGTGAACACAGTGGAAGACAAGCTGCAATCCTCAAACCCTGGTGAAAAAGGAGAGGCATGTGAGTCCCTATCCAAGCACGTGCCCGGGATGGCAAGCTGCGGGGGCCGCCCTGGTAGTCCCTGTGAGGGCGGCAGTCAGGCTGCCTTCGGCGGCTTGCCTGCGGGAGGTCCGCCGGTCCCGTGGATTCGGCGGCAATTCGGCGATGGGTACATTATGTAGATTGATCCTTGCCTATGATTTCAGTTATAACTGTCTCCATTAAATCAAATTTCTGTGTGTTTCACCAAATTTCATCTTCTCAATTAACGTTGAGTAGCCCTGTACAAGGGCGAGCTGTACCCCAATACGTCATCTTATAGGTGTAAAAACTGCACAGGCTACACCACCACCCTGTAACATCATCAACAAAGTGCCCATCTGTGCCTGGGTAGGGGCCCTGCTATAGGAGGGAGGATGCAGCAAGGACTCAGGATCGGTGGCCGGGGTCTCTGTGCATAGAGATTGGGAGGTTATACAGGGAGGGGGGTAATGAGCGGGAGAGGGAGGTCAAGAGTTAAAATAATATTTGGGGAAAACATGTATATAAGTGAAACAGATCAGAAAGAAAACTGGAGTGGAGGCTCTAGAACAACAAGGCTTGGGTAGGGATTTGGGGTTAAAGGTCTGGGATCCCCCACAGCTCTGGATCCCCAACCCTCTCCTCTCTCCCACTGACCCACCCAACCCACTTTCTGAGTGCTCTTCCTCCACACTCCCCTCCCCTTCTTCCCTTTACTCTCAGCTGGCATCACCTCCCGGCACCTTGGGAGCATCTTCTGTTCCCTCCTCGTCTCTCACAACCTCATCCCTCCTTTCTCCATCTTAACTCTAACCCTGCACACACCCGCCCCATGTCCTGGCACCCCAGAATTATCTACTCCCCCCCCTTCTCCTCCTCTCACATGGCTCTGTTCTCCTTTCACCTTTGGGCTCCTGAATGACAACATTATACTCTCTTCTATCAAAAGAGGAGCTCATCTGACTGTCACACAAGCCACACATTAGTCACACACCTATTTACTCAATTTAGAATTCTACAGGAGGCGTATTTTCCTCTTAAAATGAGGAAAAGGCATGAAACCTACAGTTATTAATGTAGCCAATAAGGACACATTAAATGCAATTTTAAAATGACTGATGACAAATGTCTAAAAATTATTCTAGTGGGTGGGAGATGAGGCAAAAAACAGGGGGCAAGGAAACTTGTCAAAACTTTTATGACAAATGAAGGTACAAAGTTACTACTACTCAGGTTCTTTAGAGACCCCACAGCTTCTAATAACCCAGGGGACAGGACTCCTTACCCAGCGAGGTCACCGTCTCATAGTTCTCCTGCATGACATCCCTGTAGAGGGCTCTCCGAGTGGGGTCCAGCAGAGCCCCCTCTCCCCTGGTGAAATACACAGCCACCTCCTCGAAGGTCACCGGCCCCTGAAAGAGCAAGAGCCCAACACTCGGTACCTGCTGCCCCACTCACAGCCCCACACTCATGGGGGAGAGGAGCCGATCAAATGGAAGCTCTGGGTGGCTCACAGTCAGAGTCCCCCCCACACCCCGCTCAAAGCCAGGGCCGGCTCCAGACCCCAGCGCGCCAAACGCGCGCTTGGGGCGGCGTCCCGCGGCAGGCGGCTCCAGCAGACCTCCCGCAGGCATGCCTGCGGAAGGTCCGCTGGTCCCGCGGCTCTGGTGGACCTCCCGCAGGCGTGCCGCGGGACCAGCAGCCCCTCCGCAGGCACGTCTGCGAGAGGTCCACCAGCGCTGCGGGACCGGCGACCGCCAGAGCACCCCCCGCGGCGCGCCACCCTGCGTGGGGCGGCGGAAATCCTAGTGCCGCCCCTGCTCAGAGCATCCAGTAAACGCCAGGGTGAGGGGACGAAGCGAGAGCCCCTTGTCTCTCCCAGCAGATCCACCCCCCCCCCACTAGCCACAGACGGACACAGGAGATGGAGGCCCTGGCAGGGTTCAGGGAGAGCTCGCTGGCAGGGAGCCCAGCGCTGTTCTCATTGTGAAGAGATGGACGGGGCCAGACTCAGGTGGGGGCAGACGACATGGCGGTCCAGGGGGGCCTTGCTGAGGGGGTTCCTCCAGCAGGGGTGTCCTGTCTCTCCTCCCCCCACTTCTCTTCAGCTGCCTCCCCTGCAGCTCTTCCTGCAGCCCTCCCCTCCCCCCCACTTGGAGCTGCCCCCGGCCAAGCTGCTCCCAGGAGCCTCCTGTGCTGTGCGGGGGCGGGGGGGGTTGCTGATGTCGGGGTGGCCCCACCCTCCTGCCTCTGTGCCCAGTCTCTGCTGAGCTGAGGTGGGGGGACAAGATTCTGTGCTGCTGCCTCTGGGTCAGGAGTGGGAGCTGCTGGCCCCTGCTGCCGTGTGAACGAGCCTTCAGACTAGCGAGTGCCGCTGGGCTGGAAGTGACAGCGGGTGTGTCTCACACTCCCCCCCCACACACACTCACCCCACAACAGACACGTCAGTTACCGTTATTACTTCCTTTTACTTCCTGTCAAAATGCGCAAAGTACATGTAGTCTCTGTAATTTTATTCTTCACATTCGGTCAGGATGACAGTGCTGGTATTTTAGCTTTTTAACTGGTCTGTGCATTTCATCATTTTATTTCTGTCTTATGCTTAAATTCAGTTCTTTGAGTAACGAGTTCTAAAATGCCTCACCTGTCCTGGCTGAAGTAATCATCATTATTACTGTTGTGGCCGTATTGTGCTTTGTCATTCGTTATTTAAATGGTACTAGCAAATAACAGACTGTACATGTTGCATGTATTTACCTGAGCAGGGCTCGTTTGAAAAAATTAGCTAAACTCAAAACTTCAGACACTGTGCAGATGAAGATCACTTATCTTCAGATTGTATTTTTAGTCTGTGACGAAGGAGGGAGTGGGGAGGATTGAGCTGGGGATGTTGCAGGAGAGTTTTACTGGGACTGTCTGCATTGGGGATGGGATATCAGGGTGTGACTTCACTTGAGGGGCGATAGCTGAGCATGTAACCTGAGCCCAGGAGGGGGATGGGGCCAGGTGACACCTTCTGCCCGAGGAAAGTGGACAAAGGCTGGAGGAGGAGCCGGGAGGTGTGGCTGGAGGAGGGGTTTCAGTTTGGAGCTGGCTGGGGAAAGGGAGGGAGGCCAGAACCGGGAGGCCAGAACCGTATATAAAAGTAAGTAAATACGTTGTCAGTGGAGTGAAAAACAATTGACTAAAATAGAGGAGATAATGGCAGTAACACAGAGTGTTAAGTAAAATCTGCTTCCTTTCTCTATATTTATTTATCTCTACGAAAGAGAGGGTGCAAAGTATCAAACTTGTGTTTCTGATACCTGCGTCAAAGCTCCAGAACGGATACCTCAAGGCTTGGGATAGGGAATATCTTGCTGTATTATCTCCTGATTGTTCTAAATTTAATTTTACATTTAATATGTGGCTGTAATTGGAGTCAGTAAATATTTATCTGTCTTTATATAGCAATTAGATAGAGTGCTCGTCAGTGAATTTCTAAGTTATTTTCTGCAAAAAACCCTACAGTTTTCAGGTGCCTCAGTAGCCCCTGGAATCACAGTTAAAGTTGCCCCCGCCCCAAAATCTGAAGTGGTCCCTGGTAAAACTTGTAAAACCGACTAGACCTTGTGCTTGTGAATGTCTGTGTGGTCACTTCCCTTGGTCTTTGTGTGTTCCTAGAGACTGTACGTTTGAAGCAAGTAGCAGAGGCGACTTTCACTCTGTTAAGCTTGAAACTGTCGCCACCAGAGCCGACCCCGCGGGGGTGAAATGCCACATTACAAACTGCACTTTACATAAAATAAAAGGCTGCACAATACACCACACACCAGGCCACCCTCACTTCTGCGCTGCTGCTGGCGGTGGCATGGCCTTCAGAGCTGGGCGCTCGGCCAGCAGCCGCTGCTGTGTGAGGCCGCCATGCCTGTGCTGATTTTGTGCCTGGGCTGAGCTCTGGCGCCTCTTTCAATACAACATAAGCCCTAGCGGGAGGCATGGGGGTCTGGACATGATGGTGGGGAGCCCGTGGGGGCCAGGGGGGATGGGGGGCACCAAAATACAAGTTCACCCAGGGCACCATTTTCTCTAAGGCCAGCCCTGGAGCTGGGTGTGGGGGAGGGGCACATCCCCTAAGGCCGTGGTTCTCAGCTAGGGGTCCCTGGGCCTCTGGGGGGCTGCGAGCAGGTTTCAGGGGGGCCTCCAAGCAGGGCCCGTGTCAGACTCGCTTGGACCCAGGGCAGAAAGCCCAAACCTCCCAGCCTGGGGCTGAAGCCTGGGGCCATGAGCCCTGCCACCAGGGGCTGAAGCCAAAGCTTGAGCAATTAGCTTTGCGGGGGGGGGGGGCTGTCACATGGGGCCCCAGGCAACTGCCCTGGTTGCCACCCCCTAACGCCAGCCCTGGCTTTTATATGCAGAGAACCAGGCACATGCAGGGCAGTGGAGTTTTTATAGCACGTTGGGGGCCTTAGAAAGAAAAAGGTTAAGAACCCCCCCCCCCAAGCCTCCCTGGTGGGTGCCCCCTCACATCTCACAGCAGCGGCTGGTTAATCAGGTCAGGCTCCAGCCCTGGGAGTCTGGTCCGTTTTCCTAGCCCCACCGAGGGGGGTTGTTTCCTGTTCCACAAATTAGAGCATTTCCACCCTCTAACCCCGTGGGTCTGTTCCTAGAATGGAAGCTGCATATTGAACAAGTCCCAACAGGTTTGCTACACCCTGGCCTCCTCCCATTCTCCCCCCGTGATTTTTTTGGCAAACTCCAACCCCCAAACCAGACTGCCCAAACCTCCCTCCTCCTGTGTGTTTGCTGTCCCTCCCCTCCAGCAGGAACCCACCAGCAACCCCATAACCCCTACCTGAGCTGGCTCCTTTGCAGCCATTTCCCTTCCTGTCCATGGGAGCATGGGACGAGCTGGAGTGAAACATGGACGACATCCTGCAGCAAGACATCAGTGATCACCAGTATTCAATACATAACCTGCATGGTTCAGCTGGCTGCTTCTCTCTCTTGCTGAACCTCACTCTTTGTGTTTTAGCTTCAGTCACTCTGCAGCAAGCCATCTCTTACCTAAGCTACAGATCCCTGCAGCGCCCAGAATCCTGTGGGGTTTGCTCATCAAGGAGGTTCCTGCCAGTACAATTGTGATGTGAAGGTGGGGATAGCCGTGCTGAATCTGGGACACATATGGGTAACAGCTTGAAAGTGCTGCTTCATCCAGCCCAGTGAGTCCAGGGGCAGATACGGGGTCAGCGTGGCAGTGCTGATTGACCCAGTCCGCTCAGACTTGCTCTGTTACCGTAGGGGCTGGGTGGGTGGGCTCATCCGGTTTTGGGGCTGGAAAACCCAGCCCTAGGGAACCGAGGTCCTGCAGGAGAGCTCCATTGGGAGACGTGCAGAAGGGAGGAGCAGACCCATTGGGAGCCAGAAGGGAGGAGCAGAGCTCCAGTCTATGAAAACACACGTGAGACAAGCAGCACATTGATAGAATCACAGAATCCTCCCCAGAAAATTGTAACCCAATAAATGAGCGTACCCCCAAGTAATGGGCAAATCTGGTAACACCGCCCCCTGACAGGACCCCCATAACTCCCGACCCATCCAGCGCCCTCTGCGCCCTGCCTGCCCTGACCCCGCTCCACCCCCAACAGGCACCCTGAACCTCAACCCATGCAACCCCACTCCTTGTCCTAACTGCCCCTCCAGAGCCCCCACTATCCAACCCCTCCCCACCTCCTGGCAGCTCTGTCTAGTGGCTGCTCCCACCCACACACTCAAAGTGGCAGAGGAGGTTCCCTCTCCTTCGGGGGAAGGTTGATCAGTGGTTAAGGCACTGGACTCAGGCTCAGGTGTTCTGGGTTTGAGTCTCTGCTCTGCCACATACTCCCTGCTTAGCCTTGGGAAAGTCAATTCACCTCATTGTGCCCTAGATCCCACCTGCCCAATGGGGCCAACACTGACCCTGCCTCCTGGGCTAAATCCATCCATGGCTGGGTGATGGGGAAATGGAGATACCAACATGGGGAGATTGGGGCTGAATTTCTCCACAGCCGGAGAGTGAGAGCCAGCTCCACAGGGGGGATGGGGCGAGAGGGGCTCAGGCCAGCTCCACACAGAGGGGGTCAGGGCTTCAGCCCTGCAACTTCTGCCACTAAAGTGGCTGGGGCTCCTGAGCCAGGGACTTCAGCCCCACATCTTCTGCCAGGGTCCGGGGTTCTCCTCTGCCCCAGGGTGGCTCCTCTACCCCGCCCAGCGCAACTCCTGCTGGGGTCTGGGCTTCCCCTGCTCCTGCCTCCCAACCCAGCGGGGCTTCTCTCCCGCCCTCCCAGCTCCTGCAGGGGCCTGGGGCTTGTCCTCCCACCCCAACCCCAGCGTGGGTCCAGCCCAGTCCGGGGCTTCTCCTCCCACCCCAGCTGGATCCTCTCCCCGCCCCGCCCCGCAGGCTTCTGCCGGTATCTGGAGCTTCTTCCCGGGGCACCCGCCGCTGCTGTGGAGGAGCCGAGCCTGGCGGGCAGGGAGCAGCGATGCACGCGGGGAGCAGAGCCCCCAGCCCGAGCGGGGCGGGGCAGCCCCAGGGGAGCGGGGGATCTGCTGCTGCTGGCCCCGCCCCACCGACCCCTGGGGCTGCGGGAGCTCACCAGCCCCAGGAGCGGGGGAGCAAGGGAGCGGAGCCTGCCCAGCAAACAGCTGATCGCAGCTGCGCCCAGGCCGCGGGAGCTCCGCGAGGACGCGCCAGAAGCTGCCGGCAGCGGGTCATTCCCGGGGGCCGAGCACCCGCCTGCAGCCGCCGCAGCCTCCGCCCAGAGCCCCACGGGAGGGGGAGCAGCCCCCAGCCGGGGCTCAGGGCATTGGGGTGCCGGGGCTCTGCGCACGCCTGGGCCCGGACACTCACACACACTCTGCCCCGGGGCCCCCTGGTGCCCAGAGACCGATCAACCCCGCCTGCAGCTCCGGCCTCCCTCCCGCCCCGCCAGCCGCACCCAGGGAACCCCGGGCCCCAGGCTCTGTCCCCACCTGAGCCCAGCCCGGGGCAGCCCTGCTGCAGCTGAGAACAGCGGCCCGCTCCGGCCCGGGCGGCTCCAGCGCTGCTGGCAGCACGTGGCCACCAGGAGCAGCTGCCCCGGGCTCCTGCGTCACAATGTGCCAGAGCCCCGCCCCCAGGAGCTGCCCTGCCCCTGGCCTGTGCCAGAGCCCCGCCCCAGGAGCTGCCCTGCCCTGGGGTGCCAGAGCCCCGCCCCACGAGCTGCCCCACCCCTGGGCTGTGCCAGAGCCCCGCCCCAGGAGCTGCTTGCTGGGATTTGTTCTCCCGCCTCCTTCTTCCCAGCACCCACCGCTCCCAGCTGCTCCCTTCCTGTGTCTGCAAACAGCCCCACCCCGCACCCGGGCGGGCTGCAGCGCCGCTGGGGCTGTCTCCAGTGGCTGAAATTGCCTCCATCTCTAATCACCTGGGGCGGGGTGAGGGAACGAAGGAATGGAGATGAGCCCAGGTGTGAAAGCAGAATTTGGGGGGCATGGAAAGAAGGACTGTTTGGAAAGGTGGAAAGGAAACCCTGTCACCAGCTCCTGGGTGATCCAGATGGAGTCAGAAGAAGTTGGGCAGCAGAGGCTCAGATAAATTGAGGGGAACCCCCTGGGTGTCCCAGTGTTGGCCAGGGATTGTACAGCACCCAGCGCAATATGGAGTCCTGATCTCAATCATGGTCTGTGCAGCACCTGGGAGCCCTAATGTCTGTATCCTGATCACAGGCACTGGGGATGGAGTGAGGGAAACCTCAGCACCTGAAGGGTTAATGAAGCCCTGTGTGCAGCCCCTGATAGGGTGACCAGACCGCACATGTGAACAATCGGGACGGGGAGTGGGGTAATAGGAGCCTATATAAGAAAAGGCCCAAATATCGGGACATCTGGTCACGCTAGTCCCTACTGCTCTGATGAGGGGTTGGCGTAGAGAGTTGGAGGAATAACAGCAGCCAAGAGTCCTGTGGCACCAAATAGACTAACAGAGGTAGTGGAGCAGGAGCTGTGGGTGAATCCCCACTTTATCAGATGCACCAATAGTCCCATATGGGCTAGTGGTCAGGATTCCTGGTTTTCATCCATGGGGCCTGGGTTCAACTTCTGGTGGGAACAGTGCAGAGCTTTTGCCCAGAGTGAGACAGGAAATGAAAGGAACAGGAAGGATCCTGCCAGCAGGGGAGTTAGACAGTGTGAGGAGGGGATCCCAGAAGTGGGGTCGGGGGCAGAGGTCTGAGGGGAGACCAGGGAAGGATCCCAGCAGTGTGGGAAGTTGAGAGCACAGGCCTGGCCTGGGGACCTGGAAGAGTGAATGTGTCCCTCTAAACCCATCAACTGCATACTAGGCAGGACTGGAAGAATTACATATTTGTTGGTAAATGTCAATTTCTGTGTAAACGCACAACCCAATGGCAAAATATTTCCATCGATAATCATCAAAATTGGCAGATGGGCAAAGTAAGAAACATGCTGCTTGAGGACTTACCCTGTTGTAGGAGCAGCAGTGATCTGTGTGCTCCATATAACCTGTATGCCCAAAAGGTCGGTTACACTCCCCCCCCCCCCCCCGCCCCGCCCCATCTCCTCTCCTCTGAATGCCTGTGAAGTGGCTTTCCCCTCCCTCCTGCCATGCTTGTGGGATGAAGGGGCTGGTTGAACAGCTGGAAGATCAGAAGAGCTCCTAGATAGACAAGGTGTCTGGGACTCTCATTAGGCAGCATTGTGAAAGCACAGCTGAGCATAGAGACCCTTCCCCTTTTAAGGACCTGAACCTCATGGCCTGCGACTAGAGATGACTTGGCTGCATCCGGTGGGTCACACTCCACCTCAGCCAGTGTCCATGCAGGGTCCCTGCTCTGGGTGTGTGAGCGCTGCCTAATGAGAGTCCCAGACACCTTGTCTACCTGGAAGCTCTTCTGATCTTCAACCAGCCCATTCATCCCCCAAGCATTGCAGGAGAGAGCGGGAGGAGGAGGGGGAAAGCCACTTCACAGGCATTCAGAGAGGGAAAGGAAGTATAACAGACATTTTGAGCATAGAAATCACTGCTGTTCCTACAACAGCAGGGACAGGCCACTAGGAGCTGAGAAAGGAAGCCATCCTGTTTCTGCCTGGCTTTAAACCAGGGACCTTTTGCATGTTAGGCAAACGTGATAACCACTACACTACAAAAACTCTGTGCCCTTCCCTTCATAAGAACATAAGAATGGCCATAGTGGGTCAGACCAAAGGTCCATCCAACCCTATATCCTATCTGCCAACAATGGCCAATGCCAGGTGCCCAAGAGGGAGTGAACCTAACCGGAAATGATCAAGTGATCTCTCTCCTGCCATCCATCTGCACTCTCTGACAAACAGAGGCTAGGGACACCATTCCTTACCCATCCTGGCTAATATCTATTAATGGACTTAACCTCCATTAATTTATCTGCAAAAGAACAAAGAGAACATGTGGCACCTTAGAGACTAACAAATGTATTTGAGCAGGAGCTTTTGTGGGCTGAACTCACTTCATCGGATGCATGCAGTTAAAAATTCAGTAGGAAGATATATATATATACACAGAGAACGTGAAAAAATGGGTGTTGCCATACACACCATAACGAGGTGATCAGTTAACGTGAGCTGTTATCAGCAGGAGAAAAACCTGATTTTGGGAGGGGAACAGGAGAAAGGACAAAGGAAGGAAGAGACGAAGAGAAAAGAGGGATCCCAGACAGTGGATGGAGCAAGAGGTGAAACCAGGACAAACCCTAATGTCCCCAGTGATTCTAAGAGACAAAATCACAGGTGCAGAATAAAATTCCTGCCTCCTTAAGAGTCGTGTTTTCCATGCCTAGAATTCAACCATCACTGCAGATGGATCAGGACTGAACAGGTTTCAAACCTCCAGGAGGCTCTTACCTTCTAAACAGGGATGGCTGTTTTCCAGTAATAATCATCAAAATTGGAAGGAGAAAACTCGAAAGAGGTTCCTCCTGGCGCTCACGTCCGTGAACGAATACTCCTCAGTCCTCAAAGAGAGACCTGGAGAAGGAGACTTGCTGGAGCAAAGCCACAGGGGTCTCTGAGGTTTCCCTGGCCCCTCGCCCCTGTCCTGCCTGGCTGATGTCAGCATCTCTCTGTGAGGTCACCACCTCCCCACCACCTTGGACCAATAGTCTGAGGTCCTGCAAAAGGCCTTTGTGATGTCACTGCCACACCCCTCCCTTGCTGGGCTAATGTCCTGCCCCTGGCCAGGCACTTTGCAGGTTTGAGCTACTCCCTGTGGATCACCCCACTCAAGGAGCGTTCGTTCTAGGCACCAAGCCGGCTAGATAGGGAAACATCAGATGCTGCTCCCAATGCTACACTCAGTTTGCCAGAAATTAGTCAACTTTATGGCCAGAAGAGACCATTAGAGCATCTAATCTGACCCCCTGCATATCACAGGCCTCCTGTATGGCACAATAGCTACTTTGGTGGCAAATACATTCCAGAAAGGCATTTAGTCTAGATGAAATGTCATCAAGAGATGGAGAATCCACCATTTTCCTTGGTAGCTTGTTCCTGTGGTGAATCATCCTTGCTGTTGAATATTTGTGCCTTTGTTGTAATATGGAATTTGTCTCTTTTCACCTTCCAGCCATTGGGTCTTGTTATACCTTTCTCTGCTTGATTCAAGAGCCCTTTAATTCCCAAATCTTTTCTCCTGAAGCACTTCAACACTTCAATGAAGTCACCTTTCAATCTTCTTTTGATCAGCTAATCAGGTTGAGCTCTTTCAATAGCTCACTAGAAGGCAGTTTTCTCCCGCCCTCAGAACCTTTGGTGGCTCTTCTGCTGCCCAGCTCCAATTTCACAACATCTTTTCAAACGAGGACACCAAACCTGGAGGCAGTATTCCAGTATCAGTCTCACTGATGCCGTGTCACCCCCTGTGACGTTAGTGACATAATCTGTATCTGTATAGCTCACCGTAGTGACAACTGTTCTCGAGTTGTAGCCAGTATTGTAGAAAGGTTGTCGTCTAAGGGTGCTATGGAGAGGTTCTGATTGGCTGATTATAATGATGCCATCTCTAGATGTGTTTCATTTTGTAGTTGAAGTTATGAATATTGGCTTTCTGCCCTCACCCGCCCGCCACTGCCCACCCACTCGCCTCCTCAGTTCACCTGCTATTGTGTCATCAGCAGGAGAAAAAACCTGTGCAGGGGTCAGATTAGGAGAATGGTTTCTTCTGGGAAAGTCGACTAATTTCTGAAAAACTGAGTGTAGCATTGGGAGCAAGCGCCTGCTGTTTCCCTGTCTAGCCGGCTTGCTGCCTAGAACAAAATCACAGTGGGGTGATCCACAGGAGTAGCTCAAACCTCCAAAGTGCCTGGCCAGGGCAGGACATTAGGCCAACTGTCACCAGATGTGGCAGTCACATCATAACAGGTTTCAGGACCACAAACTATTGGAGGTGGTACCTTCTAAACAGGGACGGCTGTTTTCTGACATCAGCCAGGCAGGACAGGGGCGAGGGGCCAGAAACCTCAGAGAGGTTCCTCCTGTGGCTTTGCTTCAGCAAGTCTCCTTCTCAGGTCTCTCAGAGGACCTGAGAAGGAGTATTCGGGTTCACGGACGTGAAAGCCAGGAGGAACCTCTTTGAGTTTTCTTTCCCTTTTAGTGATTTTACTAGAAAACAGCAGTCCCTGTTTAGAAGGTAAGAGTCTCCATGTGAGGTTTGAAACCTTTTAAGTATGATCCATCTGGTGAAAGTTGAATTCTATTAATTTAAAAAACGAGCATTAGGAGGCATAATTTTATTATGAATTTTATTTGATCACCAAAAGTTAACTGGGCCATCCTTTTGTCTCTCTGGTGAGAACCTCAGCCTCCTGTCCTCAGTCTCTACCCCTGATTGGCTGAGCAGGGGTTATTGACAGGAGGAGACTCAGGTCCTTGTTCTCTTTCAAGACCAAGGAAATAAGTCAGAACCAGTTCTATGTTTGACGAATTTTGCTGCTTCTCTGCATTAATGGTCTCTGAGCAGTTCATGATTCTCTCTAACATGATTCTCCTCAAATTCTTGCTGAATAATTACTGTCACTGTTGTTGGTCTGGAGCTCATCTGAGAGCATTTTATTCAGGTCATTCAGTGTCTGAAATTCAAGATCCGACGGTTAGTTTGAAAATCAGGGCTCTTGGGTCCTATTCCCAACTCTGCCACTGACTGGTTGTGTGACCTCAGACAAGTCAATTCTCCTTTCTCAGCCTTAGCTTCTCCCTCTTTCAAGTAGGGATAATAATGATCTGCTCCTACCTACCTCACGGTGGGTGGAGGCAAGGCCGGCTCTAGGTTTTTTGCCGTCCCAAGCAAAAAAATTTTTGGCTGCCCCCACCCCAGCCCTGGGCTCCCCACTGCACCTCCCTGCCACCCCAGACCTGGGCTCTGCCCCCTCCACCTGCACCCCCTGCCACCTCAGGAGGTGTGTGGGGGGGGAAATTCCAGATCTTTCCACCTTCTTCCAAATTCCTCCTAAGGCGCCACTTTGGGGGAATGTGCTCAGAGGGGGAGCGGCAGCCCCCCCTGCTCCCCCCAGCTACGCTCCTGCTTGTGGGGGCCCCTGCAAGACCCAGGGCCTGGGGCAAATTGCCCCACTTGCCCCCGCCTCTGGGCGGCCCTGCTAGCAGCTCTTCTGGGAGCGCAGGGGAGGAATGACTCCCCCTTCTCTAGCTTCTCCCCGTGGGGCTCTGGGGAGCAGGGAGGGTTGTGTGATAAATTCCATCCAACTCCCCCTTTGATCCAAGCCAAGGGGCGTCTCAGCTCTGCATGATCCCCTTGGCAGGGCCAAACAAGGGATGTTTTCCACTGCCCAGGAGACCCAGCCAGGGACTCAAGGCAGCCCCAGACTTTCCCTTTCTCCCTTCTGGGAAATCAAGTTCAAGTTCTACAAGGAGCTAAAGAAGCCTCAACCCCGCATCTGAATTAATGTCAATTTCTCACTGCCTGACAGAAACAAATGTCATTTCAATCCCAGGTGAGTCCACTTCAGTCATAATCCTCAGCCCAATTTCTTCACCCTCCTGCCTTAGCTTAGGGCATTGCGCCACCCTGTGGGCATTTCATGTCCCTCCTCAGTTTCACACAGAGACACAATTTCCTTTGCATGGATCCATGAACAGCAAAAACTCCCTGTGTCTCTTGTCTGAGCCAGGGCATTCAATTGTATTGACACCTTCTCTCCTGCAATGGTAACGGTCAAACAGAGGGGACGTGGCCACCTTCAGCCCTGGCAGTGAGATATTCCCTCTCCTCTTTCTTCATGCTGATGTTGTTATTCCATAAAACATGAACCATGGAATAAATAGCTGAGTTTACTTCAGGGTGAGGAAAGAAAGGAGCCACCAACTCCCCAAAATCTCAGTGCCCCAGAGAAAAGCTGCCCTGTTATTGGAACTAATGATGTGCTGGAGATATGTTGGGAAAAGGGACTGTCTGAATTGCCAAGGCAGGAAACGAACAATCTACAGCAACATCATTAACCACAGACACACTCTAGCCATGCTCCAGCCAGTGGGGAAATGGGCAGGAATTCATAATGTCAACTATAAAAATGATACACATCTAGAAATAGTATAATTATAATCAGCCAATCAGAACCTCTCCATAGACCCCTTATGCGACAACCTTTCTACAATATTGGCTACAAATAGAACAGCGGTCGCAATGGTGATCTATACGGTTACAGATTATGTCAATAACGTCACAGGAGGTGACACGGCATCAGTGAGACTGATATTGGAATAGCCTCCAGTTTTGGTGTCCTCATTTGAAAAAGATGGTGTGAAATTGGAGCTGGGGCAGCAAAGAGCCACCAAATGTTCTGAGGGCTGGAGAAAAATGCCTTCTAGTGAGCTACTGAAAGAGCTCAACCTGCTTAGCTTATCAAAAGAAGATTGAAAGGCGACTTCATTGAAGTGCTGAAGTGCCTTAATGGAGAGAAGGGATTGGGTATTAAAGGGCTCTTGAATCGAGCAGAGAAAGGCATAACAAGACCCAATGGCTGGAAGGTGAAAAGAGACAAATTCATATTACAACTAAGGCACAAATATTCAACAGTCAGGATGATTCACCAAAGGAACAAGCTACCAAGGAAAGTGGTGGATTCTCCATTTCCTGATGTCATTTCATGAAGACTAGATGCCTTTCTGGAATGTGTTTGCCCCCAAAGTAGCTCTTGTGTCATACAGGAGGCCTGTGATATGCAGGGGGGTCAGATTAGATGCTCTAATGGTCTCTTCTGGCCATAAAGTCAACTCATTTCTGAAAAACTGAGTGTAGCATTGGGAGCAGCGTCTGATGTTTCCCTGTCTAGCCGGCTTGCTGCCTAGAATGAACGCTCCTTGAGTGGGGTGATCCACAGGGAGTAGCTCAAACCTGCAAAGTGCCTGGCCAGGGGCAGGACATTGGCACAGCAAGGGAGGGGTGTGGCAGTGACATCACAAAGGCCTTTTGCAGGACCTCAGCCTATTGGTCCAAGGTGGTGGGGAGGTGGTGACCTCACAGAGAGATGCTGACATCAGCCAGGCAGGACAGGGGCGAGGGGCCAGGGAAACCTCAGAGACCCTGTGGCTTTGCTTCAGCAAGTCTCCTTCTCCAGGTCTCTCTCTGAGGACTGAGAGAGTATTCGGGTTCACGGACGTGAGCGCCAGGAGGAACCTCTTTCGAGTTTCCTCCTTCCCTTTTAGTGATTTTACTAGAAAACAGCCGTCCCTGTTTAGAAGGTAAGAGCCTCCTCGAGGTCTGAAACCTGTTCAGTCTGATCCATCTGGTGACAGGTCACTTCCCTTCTCTATACCTCAGGCTCCTCCCCATCTGCCCAATGGGAACAGGGACAGTTCTCGAACTCTGGGCAGTCGTGAGCCTGAGTGAGATAAGGGGCGATAAAGCCCTCTGTGAAGGAGAAAGGAGAGTTTCACAGTGTTTAGCACCAAGGAAGTCTAAAGTTTGCTAAAATGTCTAGTCTGTGGAAACAAGAAATGGTCGGGGCCAAACTTTTTAACCATTGCCTTTTCTAAAGCCCATTCAGGGATTTGAGTCTCTGTCTTTTCGGTACCTGGGGTTTTTTGCCAGCAGGAGAGAAGAGATTCCTGCCTCCATTTTTGTGGCCTTAACAAACCAGGTGTTGTGCCGCAGTTCTCATCTGAGATCCCTGAAAAAGAACATCTTCCCATCCATGAACAAGACAGGAGCTATCTTTCAAAGGGGAACAAAGAGACCCCTGGGACTTGCAGACTAGCCAGCCTCACTTCTATAGCTGGAGAGATACTGGAATATATTCTTAAACACTCAGTTTGTCAGCAGCACCTACAGGATAATTTGGTTCTTAGGACAAGGGAGCATGGATTTGTCAAGAACAAATCATCCCAAACCAATCCTCTTTCCTTCTTTGGCAGGGTTCCGGGCCTAGTGGAGGTGGGTAAACAGTAGATGGGATCTATCTTGGGGTTACTAAGGCGTTTGACACAGTCCCGCAGGACATTCTCACAAGCAAACCAGGGAAATGCGGTCTAGATGCAATCAGTGTCATGTGGGTGCAGAGCTGGTTGAAAGCCCAGACTCCAGGGGCCCTTCTCAATGTCTGGCTGCCCAACGGAGAGGGTGCACATAGTGGGTCCGGCAGGGATCAGTCCGGGGTCTGGTACTATTCAATAGTTTCATGAATGATTTGGAAAATGGAGTGGAGAGCCTGCTTCTAAAACGTACAACTGACACCAAGCACTTTGGAGCACAGGATTGGAATTCAAAACGCCCTTAACAAATTGGAGACTTGGTCTTCTTGAGCCAAACCCCATGGCTGGGCCCCTCTCTCTAGACTGGGCTGAAGTGAAACCCCAGAGCCAAACACTCCTCCTCCTGGGCAGTGCGCTCCGACCTTCAATGGTCAGATGCTGCTTAGCGCTGTCAGAGCAGCTTTGGCTGGGGGATTCTCCCAGCACTTTCCAATAGCGGAAAGGTACGAAATCCCCATTTGACAGCTGGGGACGGAGCCCTAGAGGGGGGAGCAACTTGCCCAGAGTCCCCCAGGAAAAGGAAAACAACCAGCAGTGGAACCAGTAGGAAACCCAGCAATGGAACTCAGGAGTCCTGGGGGTGTGCTAGGGTGACCAGATGTCCCAATTTTATAGGGACAGTCTCAATTTTTGGGTCTTTTTCTTATCTAGGATCCTATTACCCCCCACTCCCTGTCCTGATTTTTCACACTTGCTGTCTGGTCACCCTCGGGTGTGCACATGTGGGGTCCCAGCTGCTCCCTGCCCCCTTCATTGAAGCAGGTGTGCAGGGTTACTGCCCTGGGAACTGCAGGGCACCAGTGGCCATGGGGCTGGCTGGAGGCAGGGCAGGGGCTGATTGGAGGTAGGGTCTGGCTGCAGGCAGGGCAAGGGGTGCGGGGCTGGCTGGAGACAGGTGTGTGTAGGGCTGGCTGGCTTCAGGCAGGGACGCAGGGGGGTGCATCAGGAGTTGGCAGGGCTGGAGACAGAGGAGTGCGGGACTGTGGATTCAGGCAGGGGTGTGTGGCAGGAGTTGGCTGAAGAAAGGGCAGGGGGTGCGGGGCTGGCTACAGGCAGGGCATGGGGTGCGGGGCTGGCTGGAGGCAGAGCAGGGGGATGCAGCAGGGGTTGGCTGGAGCCGGGGCATGCAGGGCTGGCTGGAGACAGGGGGTGGCTGCAGGGAAGGCAGGGGGTGGAGGGCTCGCTGAAAATGTACTGAGCAGTATTTTAAGGTGAAGATAACACCATGGTTACCAGGTGACTGGCACATCCTGGGTTAAAGAAAGGAAGGGACCTGGAGTTAATAGTCTGAAGTATTTGTGTTACCAACCCTGTCACTGTCTGACCCCCCTTCAGTGCGGAGCAGGTGTGTACGTTGCTGTGTGGAACGCACAGACTCCTGCAGAGCAGGGGCAGCTGTTTCCTTGGCAGAGAGCCTGGCACCTAGGAGACTTTCTTGACTTGCTGTTTTGAAGCAATTCAGTAAAATAACGGTGGAGCTACAATGTCCGGTCCAAAATTTCAGCCCCCCCTGGTGCAAAAACGCTATTTTAGGATCTAAACAGGAGGCTTCCAGCGCTAGGACACCTGACCAGAGAGCTCAGTGGGGGCGTAACAGCTGCTGACTCTGAGGGTCCTGGGCTAAATCCACTTGCAGGTGGAGGCGTTTTGATTTATTTGATCGATAATGAGGAAGGCCAAGAGAGAAGGAAAGAGAGAGACTCCCTGTCACCTCTCTCCCCTGCTCCCTCCCCCCTTGTATTCTGTAACCCCACCTCACTGGGTTCCCTGTGCTGGTGTCATGGGGGTGACACTAGAGTTCTGGGGATTTGGGGGAGGGGAAGGGGGCTCTTCACTTCTCAGCATTTCACACAAATTTGTCTTTGGGCTGAAGTTTCTCCTGTGGGGCCTCTCAGTCAGAGCTGTACCCCACCCTGTTTGCGGGGGGGGGGGGGATGTAAATTGCAGAGCAGGCAGAGAAGTCGCCCATAAAGGGTCATATTGTTCTGGTGACTGGTTCTGACCTGGGTCCCACATCCTCTGACACAGGCTCATGTGCAGAACATGGGAGCTCTGGCTTTTCCTAAATGCTGTAGACTGTGAGTTCCTGGAAAGGGCAGGGGAGAGGGAGCAAGAGGAGAAAGGCAGAGACATTGGAGACGAGGAATTGGGGGGAGAAGAAGGAGAGACAATAAATGATTGAAGCAGAACAGGTGTCCCAGCTCCATCTTGCTCATCACAGGTGTTCAGAGAGACAGGTAGCTGCAGGTTTTCCAGTGTCAAGTCTGAACTTTGATTCTAACAATGTGCGTTGAAATATCAAGGGGATCTCCACATACCTGATCTCTTCCCCCTCCCCTTTTTTGTATTAATTTTTATTTTGACGTGTTTGGCTTAACCATGATCTTCCCTTTCCCCACCTGTATTGCAATTTGGGGTTTATGTTTATTTTGCCTCCCTTTTGTTCATGTCATTATAACTGTAACAGCAAAGGAACCTGAAGGAGCAAAAACTGACTCAAAACTTTATTTCCCCATCATGCGGGAACATCCTACCAACAACTCACGCAGCTGGAATCATAACCCACAAGGCCAGGGGATGGGAGATGCAGGTTTCCAAGGGTTCTGTCTTTCTCAGATGACACATTCCAGCCCCTTGTGTGCCTCCATCCTGAATGACCTGCTGGACTTCGACACATTTATTGTCTCATTCTATAGATAATGTGATTGTAACACAATGTGAGTGAAATTAAACCACTTCCAGACAAGGAAACAACAGAAGAAAAAAGCCATTATTGCATTGGCTGGGAATCAAACCCAGATCAACTGCTTGGAAGACACCTACGCACACCACTATAACACCAATGCATCTGGCAGGAGTAGCTTTCCTGCAGGCTCTGTGTGCTGGCAATGGGGTGACATATGACCATGGAGGTAGTGAGCAGGGTGGTTGGGCTGGAAGCTGCCTGACAGCTGGGAGCAGAGTTACCATCCCAGAGTGACTGAAAGGGGACAAAGGTGAAAACAGAGCTCATTGGGAGCTGGCCCCACATCTTTCCCGCCCCTAGGAGAGGGGAACTGAAGCTTAACTTCAATCACAGAAAAATCTTCCCTGAGAAGGAAGGGGACAGCTTGTTTTAAAGACCAGGTTTGTGTTTGTTTCTGGTACATATGGAGGGGCTGGGTAGTGCTGATTCCAGCCCCCAGACTCTGGGAGGATAAGGAACAAATTCAGGCTGCCAGTGACCTGCAGGAGGGAGATGATCTTTTGACAGTGACGGATGCCTCGTCCTAAAGGCCTTTGTCTGCCCCCTTCCAGTGACTGTTTGGCACAGGAATGCAGCCCCCACTCCTGGGTCTCTCCTGGGGAAATAATGTTTCTGTGCAAAACACCAAAGCTTTTAACAGAAAGGAAGAAAAGGAAATGGCCACATGATGGGACTAGGACCTAAGGAATGAAACACAAGATGCTTCTGCCCTGTGCATTGACTTTTAACCTTGTTTGTGGTGGTGTTGTATCCATGCTGGTCCCAGGGGTCCTCTGGGGCATCGGGAGAGTGGGCTAGATGAACTGGTCTGACTCAGTGTGGCTGTTCTTATGTTCTAACTGCTGGTTATGGAAGAGACGACCTTCCAGGCTACACAGAACTGAAGAAGTGTGTGGGGTTAGCTCCACAGCTTGTCTCTTTCACCAACAGAGGTTGGTCCTCTTACCCTCACCACCTTGTCTCTCTTGGACTCTGAAAAGTGTTTTCTCTCCACTCCCTTTGGAGAGAAGTTAAGTTTCTCTTTGGGCAACTATCAGGCTGAAGAAATTGTATTGACTGTGACACTAGAATTGAAGATTTAATATTATAAATAAATGAGTCTAAACCTGAGGTTCTGGTTTTCACATTGGTTTTTCTAACTCAGTTCCCAATGCTCTTCTAGAAAGGCCTCCAGGACGCCTGCCCAGCCCAGCAAAAGTGGCCAGGAGAAAGCCCACACTGCTGCTCTTTCAGGTACTTGAAGGCTGCTATCAAATCCCCCCTCACTCCGTCAGTCTCCAGTCTGTGGCAGTGCCTGGGATTCTTCCGTCCTAAGAGCAGGACTCTGCACTTCTCCTTGTTGAACCTCCTCAGATTTCTTTTGGCCCAATCCTCCAATTTGTCTAGGTCGCTCTGGACCCAAACCCTGTCCTCCAGCGCTTGGATTCTTTACATGCTTTCACAGAGCAAAGAGCACATGTTCCATGATTTCATAGGGCAGAGTTTTGTGCTATCGGGAGCTTTCCCTGTGTGGATTTGACAGGTGGATCAACATAGAGACACATTGTGACCCTTCTCAGGGTGCTGAGGGCTGTGAGTCTCCTTGTTGCCACCTGCCACAAGGAAGAGGGAGTTTTGCATTTGGCAGCTGGATGTTAGTGACCAAACTCACCAGCTTGCTGGAACTCAAGGACCCTCCTCTGAGCTACAGCAGCCACCTTAACCCTTGAGTTCCTTCAATGTGTCCCCCTCTGGGGTCCAGCCCGGATCACCAGATACTTGGTGAAATCCCAGATCCTCTCTTCCCCAAGTATCCCAGGTTACTAGTTTTACTGTGGACCATTGCTACTGTATTTCACACAGCACCTGAGTACAGTTATCGAACAAGCAAAAAATTTATTTAACAACGGATAGAGATTTAAACAAACAAACGTGAGTGATGGAAACCAACTGTTACCAACTAAACAAAGGCAGAAAATGACAGAATAGAAAGGCCAGCACAAAAAACAGAGAGAGGAACAATAAGATACTAAAAGGACAATGGTTGGAACTCTCCATTTCTCTCAGTCTTTGGATTGATGGGTACTAGAGCTGTAGCAACAGTTGAGGAACAAGGGGAAATTCAATCTAAGGTTTGAGCTGCTAGTGAAGCATTTCCCACACTCACGGCATTCATAGGGCCTCTCTCCTCCGTGGATTGTTTGATGCCTAATAAGGTGCGAACTGCGATTGAAGGTTTTCCCGCACTCAGTGCATTCATAGGGTCTGTCCCCTGTGTGGATTCTCTGATGTTGGGAAAGGTCTGAGCTGCTAGTGAAGCATTTCCCACACTCAGTGCATGTATTTTTTCTCTTTCGCCTGAGGATATCCTGCTGTGTTGTGGTTTCCATGAGGAGCTTCTGAGTTCCCCAACAAGAAATAAATTTATCCACTTTCTTCCCTGGCTGGTTTCCTTGATCTATTTTTGGTCTGTGCTGAATCTCCCAGGATTTTCCCTGCTCAGGACTCCTGGACACATTCCTTTTCCATCTTTGAGATAATGCTCTGTTTTTACCCACTGGCTCAACATTTTCAACCTGCGAATTCTGCTCCTCTTTCTCACATGCCATTGCATCACCTGCTGTGATAGAGACAGAAACCTCAAACAGGGATGGAAAGGGGAAGACCAAACAAAAACAAGTGCTGAGGACAGGTCAAATAAAAATCAGGAGCTGAACTCCCCCAAACTCTTCCCCAAAATAGGAGAGAGGAGGGGGATGAATTCAGCCTTCACATCCCATCCAAATACGCAGGGGGAAGGGAGGAAGCTACTGCCTGGTGTCTGCTAGGATCTATAGGAAGCCATGAGCTATATTTACCCTGAGGATACAACCCCTGCTAGGGATAATAATGAACTGAGAGACCTCCCCAAGAGCTTTGTAGGGCATCCCAGATGTTTCCTTCAGGCACTTACAGATTCTGAGGTGGTTTAATGTTTCCTCACCTGTGCAGGAAGATCTCAGGATCTCTCTTTCCTCTGACCGCTGGAGGTCTGGGACCCATGGCTCTTCCCCTTGTTCCAGCTGGGAGATCACATCAAGTTGGAAAACTAGAAACCCTGCTCAGATGAAAGAAAACAAAGGAGTTCAGTTGATTTCATAAGACTTGGTCATAAAAAAACATTCTATTCATTTAACTTCAGTGCTTAGTGTGACCTGGTGGGCCAGGGGCAGTTCTCACTGAAAATGCCAAGATCAGGGCAGGCTGAAAAAGGGAGACCAGATGCTCCCAAAACTGCTGGTTAACACAGAAGTTAAACTCACCAACCAGTCACCAACTGTGCTTCTTATCCCCAACATGGGTTATTGAGAAGCTGAAAAAAGAAATCACACGGCCCCCTTTATTCCATCCCAGTTCTCTGGCTCCTAATCAGCAGCGAGGTCCAGTACAGTGAGAGGTTATTTAAAAACTCTGCTCACATAAACAAAGTGTTCCTCTGACCCCAAAGGGTCACAGCCACATCACCAGGTCAGTATAGGTTTGGATATTACCCAAAATTCCATCCTTCCAGACAATCCTTTAGCATCTAAACTAAAGGTTTAAACGAAAGAAAGACAGAAAGAAGTTAAATGGGAACGCAGTCAGATACATTCCAAAATGGATATATCAGGTTCTTAGCAGTATTGGTGAGTTGCTGGCTTGAAAGTCCGTCTGGAACACATCCATAGCTTGGATGGGTCATTCAGTCCTTTGTTCCAGGGTTCAGTTTGTAGAGAAGTTGCTCCAGAGGTAGGAAGGGGGATTGAAGACAAAATGGAGATGATGCAGCTGCCCTTTACATTCCTTTTGCCATGTGGCCTGTACTTCCTGTGTCCCAAACACAAGCTTCAAAGCACATGGCATGGAAAAGCCTTGGAGTTCCATGGGCTCATTGTACAGATAATGACCCTGAATGGGCCATCAAACAGGCTAGGCAGTGTTGATGCCAATATGTCTGGGGATGTCACCCAGAAACACTGCACAAATCTGGAAATACAGATATACCCTACATATCTATAACTCACAATACAAAGGTGATACAAACATTGAAACAAAATTATCATACTTGGCAAATCATAACATTTTCACTGATACCTTACATGGCATATCTAGCACGATTCATTGCAATTTTATCAGATTATATTATTATTTTATTATTAATATCAAAGTGTCTCACAATTCCATACAGTGTCACACCTGGTAAACCAGTGAATTCCCAGGACCAGTTCCCCAGGTCCTTGAAGATGCCAAGCACTGTGCTTATGAGGGATTGAAATACCCACATATCTGCTGGGAACACACCCACAGACACTGTGTAAGTCTATACCCCTGTGTTCACTCTTCTAGAAAATTATGATCAATTTTGTACGCAGTATGGCTTGTGAGGTATCATTTAAAAACGCATAATCTACTGAATATTATCCTCCTGTTAAAATGTGTAGTAACACTGTATGTAAAGTTATGAGATTGTACAGTATGAGATTACTGAAAATGTTACAATTCTGGGGAACACCCACAGACCAGTTCCTCAGAGACAGCAAGGCAAACAGCTGGTCAAACAGCCAGTCTCCTGTAGGGGGAAGGTGTGAAGAAGACATTTACATTCCATCACAGGGACCTCTTGAAGCTGTTGTGGAAAACAACCACACGATTGATTTTGAATCAGCTCAGCCTGAGGCTCTTTTCTTAGTTAAAAGTGCGCAGGGGGCGACAGCTATTGGAATACTGTCCCCTGAGCTAAAAATCACACAAGCCTTTTAAAGCTTAAAACCCCAAACAACGACACATATGTTGCACGTTAATTACCTTATTTGGAATATATTGCAAAATATGATGCAAGCAATGTTGGAAATAATTAAGAAAGGGATAGATACGACAGAATATATCATATATCATATTTGTAAAAACAGCAAATAAATCCATGATACACTCACATCTTGAATACTGCATGAAGATGTTGTCGCCCCATCTCAAAAAAAGATATATTGGAATTGGAAAAGGTTCAGAAAAGGGCAACAAAAATGATTAGGGGTATAGAACAGTTATGCCAGACCTAACCCCCAGTTTCACTTGAGCAAACAGGAGATATTTGACACTGTGCGATACGGCTCCTGTGCTCTGTTCCCAAAGTATTCTGCAGCAGGGGAGGGTCTCTGGTAGTGTGTGTGTGTCACTGGCATATTGGGGTGATGCTGAAACAGGACAGAGTAGAGGTGGCATCATGGGGCTGGCATGAACCTTTTCTCTTCATTTCCCCTTCCAAGATCCGAGGGGACAGGAACCCTTACCCAGCGAGGTCACAGTCTCATAGTTCTCCTGCATGACATCCCAGTAGAGGGCTCTCTGAGCGGGGTCCAGCAGAGCCCACTCTTCCCTGGTGAAATGCACAGCCACCTCCTCGAAGGTCACCGGCCCCTGAAAGAGCAAGAATCCAACACTCAGGACCTCTTTCCCCACTCACAGCTCCACTATTTGTGGCAGAGAGGAGCCAATCAAATGGACGCTCTGGGTGGATCCCACTCAACAGAGTCCAACCCCCACCCCGCTCAGAGTATCCAGCAAATTCCAGGGTGAGGGGACGAAGAGAGAGCCCCTTGTCTCTCCCAGCAGATCCATCACACACCTACTAGCCACTGACTGATACAGGAGATGGAGCCCCTAGCAGGGTCCAGGGAGAGCTCCCTGGTGGGAAGCCCAATAACCTCCCCATTCTGAGGAGCGGGATATGAAGGGAGAGGCAGCTCCAATAAACCTGGGTGCCCCCTTCATAGCTCACAGCAGCCACTGGTTAGTGAGCTCAGGCTCCAGCACTGGGAGTCTGGTCAGTTTGGCTAGCTCCATGTAGGTGGGCTATTTTCTTTCTTCACAAATTAGGGCATTTCCGCCTCCCAACCTCCTGGGTCTGTTCCTAGAATCTAGGGCACTTATTAAATAACTCCCAGCAGGTTTGCCACACCCTGGCCTCCTCCTTTCCCCACGCTGTGAATTTCCTGCCCCGCTCCAACCTCCAAACCAGACTGTGCAAACCTTCCCATCTCCGGTGTATTTGCTCTCCCTCTCCTCCAGCAGGAACCCACCAGCAACCCCCCGATAATCTCTACCTGAGTTGGCTCCACTGCAGCCATTTCTCTTCCCTGTCCCACGCCAGGCTGGGATGAGCTGGAGGAAAACATGGACGCCATTCTGCAGCCTGTCTGGGGGAGAAGGGCAGTTGTGGGCGTTTCAGAACCGGTTTTAGTTAACTTCACATCAGAATTCCTCCAGGCCCCTTCCCTGCACACAGACACCCTAGATTCTGCCATGCAGGGAAATGCTCAGTCTGTTTATAACAATGTAGACCTGGCCCTCCGCCATGCTAAGCCCAGACACATTTTTAACCTCCTTCTCCTCCCCTCACCCCTAACAAAGTCTGTGAACACAAGGCTCGAAAAGAGCAGAACCAAAGGAGTCACTGTGGGGGATTCCCTCGGACACTGACCCCACGGCAGCCACACCCCAGCAGGGGGAATATGGAGTCAGGAACTGGCTTTTCCTTTGTCTGATCCTTGTTTTGTTCACTGGAAAGTGGTTCTGCCCAGGGATGCAGCAATACATGTGTCTGGGTGGAAATCTCTCCCCCCTCATTTCTCCCACTGACCCTTTCAGTCTCTCCTTCCCCTGTCCTCTCTCCCTGCCCCTCTGGCTGGGAAAGTCCCATTCCTGGGGGCTTTGCTCTCCCAGGGCTGGATTTTCTCCTGGCAATTGCTAATGGGAGGAGAAATAGGGAGGGGCTGTTTGTGCAGAGTCACTTTCTTGCCAGACCCGAAGACTTTCCCTGAGGTCTTTCAGTTACCTGGAGACTTGGCTCAGAATTTAGTATTAACAGGGCCCAGGGCTGCCCTAGGAGGCTAGGACCAGCTGGAGAAAGTCATCCCCTGGGCCAGGCAGAGAAGCAACTTTAATTCAGGTCACTTCCCAGCACAGAACCCCACTGGGGGAGCAGCAGCTGCTAAGCCTGGTCTCCCCGATCACAACAGAGGCTGCAGCGTCTGACCCAGGAAGCTGAACCCCAGTATCCTGAGCAGAGAGGGACAGAGCGTTTGAGCAGCTTCCCTCCTTTAGCTCTCTGAGGAGAGCAGCTAATGAGAGCCCCTCCTCACAGGGAGAATTGGTAATCTCATTTGCCCCACTGTCCATCTGGAGTCACTCCTTGTCTTTCCATACAGTGACTCTGGATTAACAATGGTCTCAATGAAACCAGAGTTCAGAAAGAATGAGTCCAGAACGCTGTGGAAGAGACCATTGTGCGGCAGTGCTGACCCCCTTCCCACCTCCCTCACCCCCAGATCCAGTACAAGGACTGGACAATCTAGGACAATGGAACTGGAAGTTCCTGCAGTTTTCAAGAGGGGAGAAGAGCAAAAATCTGTGATTTCACCTCACAGTGACTGGGCCTGGCCAGGGAATGTCAGGCAGTGCTTGGAGCCAGGATTCTGGCATAAGCTAATTAGGGAGAAGAAGCGAGGTCGGGAGCGGCCCCCAGAGCCCCAGTCAGCCCCCGCCCCCCAGATACTCCCTGGGACCCAGCCCCCAGAGTCCATAGCCAGAGACCTCAGATACCCCTCAGAGCCTCACCGGCCAGAGAACCCCCACCAGACCGTCACTGCCAGGTTGGGAATCCCAAAGGGTTTTCCCCCTCACCCCAAGAGACCCCAGAAGCCAGAGACCCCCCAAAATGGACCCCCACTGGGAACTCAGTCCCTCACTGCCTGCCTAGGACCCCTCCCCCCCTGCCCTCCAGCAGGATCTGCCCTGCCCTTTGCCTGGCACCCCCTCCTCCCCCCTGCGGGATCCCCTGATGCTTTACAGGGGCACCCCCCGGCCTAGCACCGGGGATTCTCCCACACACACTCTGTGCACTGGGCACGGCAGCGATCCCAGGAGTCTGCGGGGGAAGCCCAGACAGAGCCCCTGGCACAGCACCAGGCTCCCTCTAACCCCCTGTCCCGCCTCCCCAAGAGACGCCCACCCCGGCTGTTCTGCAGCCACCAGGCCCCCAGCGATACCCACCTCCAGGACCCACAGCCTCAGGGCTGGGCACATCACAACCACCCCCTGAAACCCCAAATCTCCAGAACCCACCAACCTCACTAGGGTACCCCCTGCCCAGCCACCCAGAGGCCTCCCCCGCCACAATCCCCCTTCAGCTGCTACCTCCCCACACAGCCCCACCCCACAACACTGTTACCTCACAGTGCCTGAGAAGTGGATAGAAAGTGACCACCGCCCCCTGCTGGCCAGTCACACAGGCAGAGGGAGCCCCGGGGGATGTCTCTTGAACAGGAGAATGGAAGGCCTGGAGGGACAAAATAGATAAGAAATTTCCATGCCCTGTCACTAGCAAATAATGGCCACCCTGGATCCACCCCAGAGGTGGCTGCATCTTAGCACTGCGGGAAGCAGCCCCTCACAGAGGCCATTTGTCATGGGGTTTGGGATACTTCTGGACCCACACTGCACTCAGAGTGACCTCTTCATCCCATGCCAGCTGGAGAAAAGAAAAGGGTCCAGCCAACTCTCCAGTTACCAGCTGGGAACCACTGATCCCCAAACAGGGGGAGGCCTCTGGCTTTGATGTGTATTAAATATCTGGCTAGTCTCTTTCTTCAGCAAACATTTTAACAGAGATAAAGGAGGGAACAAATGATTCACAAAGGAGACAGGAAAGATGATCTCTGGGCAATTTAAGCCCCTGCGACCTCCAGGATGGAGAAGGACTCAGGGCAACAGGTTCCCTCGAAGGAAGAAGTTGCTGGGATTTAGAAACACGGGGAACAGCCCCAAACCCGAGAGGATTTTTAACTGATATTTGATAATGACATAGAAAAAGGCAAAACCTGAGCTTTGAGAGCAATGTTCAGAAATGAAAGAGAAAGGGTGGAAATCTGAGAGATTTTGGATCCATTTTGCAAATTATAGAGAGGAAAGTGGAAAATCAGAGGGATTTTATATCAGTTGTCGATAGGAGGCAAAATCTGAGTGTTTCACATCAATATTTGATAAATGAATAAAGAGGAAATGGGCACCATTTGCAAACATTTTATATCCAGTTTCAAGAAGCTGAGAAAAGGTGTAAATCTGAGATTTTCTTGGTATTTTATAATTAGAGAGACAGGGGGAAATCTCAGGGCATATTCAATTAGAAACAGAAAACTAGAGAGCAGTGGGGCAAACGTTTAGGTTATTTTATATGAATCTTTGAGATTTGCACAGAAAATGTGTCACAAACTGCGTATTTGATAACATGAGAGAAAAACACCAAGATCTGAGGGGATTTTATATTGCTGTTAACGAACTAGTGGAAAAGGGGGACTGTTGGACTGGATTTTATACGACTGTCCAATACATAAACACAAAGTAATGGTTCCCCCACCCCCACCATTCCCATGGGCAGCAGGGAGCCCTTTGAGGAGCTGATTCAAAGGGAGGGGACGGGAGCTGAAAGGTCCCTGGATAAAGGAAGGGGCAGCAGTGGGGATGGACAGGTGACTGGCAACTAATGGTTGGGGGCAACTGTGTTGGTAGTTAGGGGGCAACAACTGGAATTGGGAAATGGGGGTCTGGGCAGTCCCCACGGGGGACACGTGCGCCTCCCTTCCAGTGATGAGCTGCTAAAATCTTAACAACCGGTTCCCTATAAAAAGTTCTGATTTAAGGGATGTGCCACAGTATGGATTTTTTGTACCAATAGGGTTACCATACGTCCGTATTTTCCCGGGAGGAATTTTTAACATTTACCACCCAGACAGCGATTTAAGAACCTAAAAGCCTGACATCTCTGAGAAAATACAGATGTATGTTAACCCGACCTACAGTTCTTTTTTACAAAGATGGGCCTGAACTAGAAATGAGCTCCATTTCCCAGGTGTGGGTCCCCGCCATTCCCTGGGGTGTGCTAGGGTGACCAGATGTCCCAATTTTATTGGGACAGTCTCAATTTTGGGGTCTTTTTCTTATATAGGATCCTATTACCCCTCACCCTCTGCCCTGATTTTTCACACTTGCTGTCTGGTCACCCTTGGGTGTGCACATGTGTGGGTCCCAGCTGCTCCCTGCCCCCCTCATTGAAGCAGGTGTGCAGGGTTACTGCCCAGGGAATTGCAGGGCACCAGTGGCCATGGGGCTGGCTGCAGACAGGGGCGTGGGGCCGGGCTAGCTGGAGGCAGGGAGTGAGACACGGGCGGGCTGCAACAGGGGCTGGCTGTGGGCTGGTGGTGCTGACCGGCTGTGGCGGGGAAAGGGGCTGTGGCAGGGGTTGGGGGGGTGGCAGGGGCTGTGGGCAGGGGCTGTGGCAGGACGGATGGCAGGGGCTGGCTCTGGCCAGGGGGTGCAGACAGGGGCTGGCTGGAGGCGGGGGTGGCAGAGGCTGCGGGTGGGGGACGGTGGCAGGGGCCAGCTGTGGGCAGGGAGGAGCGGGGGGGTGCAGACACTGACACAGGGGGAGCAGCTGGGAGCAGGAGGTGGCTGTAGGCAGGGGCTGCGGGCGGTGGGTGCAATGGGGGTGGCAGGGCAGGGGGTGCAGATGGGGTAATAGGATCCTATATAAGAAAAAGACCCCAAAATTGAGACTGTCCCAATAAAATGGGGCTGGGGGCAGGGCAGGGGTGCAGACAGGGGCTGGGGCAGGGCAGGGGGTGCAATGGGGGTGGCAGGGCAGGGGGCAGGGCAGGGGTGCAGACAGGGGCTGGGGGCAGGGCAGGGGTGCAATGGGGGTGGCAGGGCAAAGGGTGCAGACAGGGGCTGGGGCAGGGCAGGGGTGCAATGGGGGTGGCAGGGCAGGGGTGCAATGGGGTGGCAGGGCAGGGGCAGGGCAGGGGCTGGGGGCAGGGCAGGGGTGCAGACAGGGGGTGGCAGGGCAGGGGTGCAATGGGTGGCAGGGCAGGGGTGCAGACAGGGGCTGGGGCAGGGGTGCAATGGGGGCAGGGCAGGGGTGCAGACGGGGGCTGGTGGCAGGGCAGGGGTGCAGACAGGGGCTGGGGCAGGGCAGGGGTGCAATGGGTGGCAGGGCAGGGGTGCAGACAGGGGCTGGGGCTGGTGACAGGGGCTGGCTGTGGTGGGGGCTGCAGGCAGGGGCTCTGGGCGGGGAGGCGCAGACACTCACACGGGGCTGGGAGCAGCAGGAGGCAGCCGGGCACCCACCAGGCAGCAGCAGGAGCCCCAGGGCCAGAGCTCCAAAGAGCAGGAGCAGCAGGGCCAGGGGCAGCTCACGTGGCTCCTGCAGCGCAGCGCCCCCGGCGGCCGGGAGGAGGAATTGCACCTTCCCAGCCAGAGCCCCTCCAAGCGACCCGGCTCCAGCTCCCCCTGCCCCCTGCCCTGCCCTGGCAGAGACCCGGCACCTCCTAGAATATCAGGGCTGGAAGGGACCTCAGGAGGTGTCTAGCCCAACCCCCTGCTCAAAGCAGGGCCAATCCCCAACTAAATCCCCAAATGGCCCCCGCAAGGAGTCAGCTCCCAGCCCTGGGTTTAGCAGGCCAGTGCTCCAACCACTGAGCCACCCCACCCCCACTCCAGGGGCAGCCATGTGCTGGGGAATGACTCAGGGCAACAATTTCCCACCTAAACAAGGACAAATCGCTGCAGATACAATGGGTGGGAAAATGTCCCTCACTAGAGAAGATTTTAAACTGACGTTTGAGACTCATGGGGAGAACGGGGGAAATCGGGGGAGACGGGAGAGCTGATCATTGGAGGGGAAAGGGGGGAATCGCCCCAGATTTTATAGCCCCGTGTGAGATACTGAGAGAGAAAAGGGGCAGAACTAGAGAGAATTTGTATCGGGGGCGAGAGGCAAGTGGCACAAACAGGGGAAGGATCCAATTAACCCCCCTTCCCCCTTCGCCCGCCCGCCACTCCCCCCCCCGGGAATTTCCTGGCTGCCCAGAGACAGTTCAACCCCCACCCGCGTCCCACTGACCTTCCCCTACAACTCCAGCTTCTCCTCCTGCCTGACACCCCCATCTCCCCACACCACAGGATTCCCCACCAGGCCCCAGTCTCTGCCCCCCAAATCCCACTGGGGCTGAGGCAGCTCTGAGGCTTCTCCCAGGTTCCCCGGGGCAGAGTCACTTTCCTGCCCAGCCCCAGTGCCCCCCCCCCGGGGTCTCTCACTCCCCGGGGGCTCCGTGGGAGGCTGGACACCAGGGATGCAGGACGGCAGGAATGGCGGTGACAGGCCTCCTGTTCCTCAGTCTCACGGCGGGACCGAGGGGGCTCGTCACTCTCCGGCTCGGGGGCGCTGGGAAGACCCGACCGTGGAGGGGCCGTCGCTGGGGGGGGGGCGGCCCCGCGCAGGCGCTGAGCACGTCCTTATATCACTTCTGTGGCGGGAAAAGTGCTGAGGAGATGGAACGCTGAGGGCTGGTTTTGGCGGGAAAAACCGGTTTGGACTGGTTTGAGCCTGTCCCCTGATGGTAAACAAGTCCCCTCTCAGAGATGGAGTCCAGGGGTCAATAGTTCATATGCTCCAGATTGGATCTTATTTTAAAGCCAGTGATTTACTTCATAAACATCTTATTAACCAACTCATTGAACCTATTGAACAGTTCATACTTCTCACACCTAACAATGAGATCAAAAAAAGAACACAGACAAAGCTTGTCAGTAACGGCTAATGTCCCAACTGGGAAGCACGTGCGCTTGTTGCAGGGCTGCTGCTCAGGGACGGGAACCTCCTGGCACCCCAGCCTCCAAAATCACTCAGGCTGCACTTTCTGCACGACTAGGTGCTGGCTGAGGGGGGTGTGGGAATTGGTGGCCTCTGCTGCAGGTGATGGGAATCTCAGGTATTTAAAGCCATGGCCTAGAGGAGGGAAGTGCCTAACTCCAGAGTCTGCAGCTGCCTAGGGCCAGCGCTGAGGATTTAGAGTCCCTAGTGCTGCCGTTGCAAGGTTCAAGCAGGCTCAGCCCTGGCATTGCCACCCCTCCTGCGGCTAGTAGCTGCAGCTGGCTAAGGCTGGCCTCTGGGAACTGGCCCCATGGCTGTAGCCAGAGAAGCTACAAGTGGCTCTGTGACTACTGGGGCCATTAAGCTAGAGCAGCTAAAGACACTGGAGTTCACCTCAAGGAACAGAGGTCACCAGTAGGACAGGAATGTCAAGGGGAGCAGGGAAAGAGGGAGCAGGTCAGGCTGGCAGAGGGAGCTTCCAGCTGGGTGGGAGCATGTCCAAAGTGGAAAGGAAACAAGTATGGGGAGAGGTGGTGGTGACCAGGTAGCAGACTAGCATGTAGATGGGAGCAGAGGGAGAGAGGCTGGTGGCTTCAGATTCCCAAGGGCTAAGTCCTGACTTTGGCAAGATGGTGTTTGCAGGTGGCTGGCTCACATGGCAGGATGGGGGCTGAGGGGGGGATCTGTCAGAACTGAGCAGGTATCTGCTGGCTTTAGAACTCTGAGCTGAGACTAGGACCACATGCCGTGACTGGTGACATGGGGGGTACTGGAGACATGGCTAGAGAGGGTCTGAATGAGGAAGGAGATAAATCTGTGGGGAGTTTCCTTGATCACTATGAAAGTTCTGCTCACTGTGGACACTGGTAAACCCACATGGGTGTACAGCTCAATAAGAAAACCCGGGGACTGAGGGAGCTGTGTATGGCAATGCGTACAGTCATGTAGGGGTGTGTGATCAAAATGAAAAATGTCTCTGCGGTTCAGTACCAGGTATGCTATGGCACCAATGGCACTGCCCCACCAGGCCCACACTCGGAGCCCACAGTGACTACATAGGGGCCTGTCACCAGATGGATCAGACTGAACAGGTTTCAAACCTCCAGGAGGCTCTTACCTTCTAAACAGGGACGGCTGTTTTCTAGTAAAATCACTGAAAGGGAAGGAGAAAACTCAAAAGAGGTTCCTCCTGGCGCTCACGTCCGTGAACCCGAATACTCTCTCAGTCCTCAAAGAGAGACCTGGAGAAGGAGACTTGCTGGAGCAAAGCCACAGGGGTCTCTGAGGTTTCCCTGGCCCCTCGCCCCTGTCCTGCCTGGCTGATGTCAGCATCTCTCTGTGAGGTCACCACCTCCCCACCCCCTTGGACCAATAGGCTGAGGTCCTGCCAAAGGCCTTTGTGATGTCACTGCCACACCCCTCCCTTGCTGTGCCAATGTCCTGCCCCTGGCCAGGCACTTTGGAGGTTTGAGCTACTCCCTGTGGTCACCCCACTCAAGGAGCGTTCGTTCTAGGCAGCAAGCCGGCTAGACAGGGAAACATCAGACGCTGCTCCCAATGCTACACTCAGTTTTTCAGAAATGAGTCGACTTTATGGCCAGAAGAGACCATTAGAGCATCTAATCTGACCCCCTGCATATCACAGGCCTCCTGTATAACACAATAGAAGGTGAGGGTGGGGGGCTGAGGAAGCGAGCGGGCAGCCAGTGGCGGGGGGGCAGGTGAGCCGGCGGCTGGCCCCAGTTCACCTCCACTCCACCTCCTCCCCTGAATGCCCCGCCTCGCTTTCCCCCCTCCCCCTGCTAATCAGCTGTTCGCGCAGGAAGCCTTGGAGGGAAGAGAAGCCGTGTGGCGGCTTCGCACTCAGGCCCAGCAAGGTAGAGACGGAGACGAGGTGAGCTGGGGCAGAGGGCCTGTCCGCACCGCAGCAGATAACCCGGGGGGGGGGGCATTGGGGAACCGCTCCCCACCCCAGCTCACCTACCTTCCGTCTGCCTCCCTGGGCCTGAGCACGAAGCCACCATTTGCTTCTCAGCCCTCCCAGGCTTCCCACGCGAACCGTCAAGGGCAGGGGTTCCAGGGGCCGTCAGGGGACAGGGAGAAGGGGTGGTTGGATGGGGCAAGGGTCCCAGGGGTTGGAGGAGGGGTTGGATGGGGCGGCAGGGGGCAGTCAGGGGACAGCGAAGGAGGGTAGATGGGGTGGGGTCCCGGGGTGTCAGGAATGTGGGGGTTGGATGGGGCAGGAGTGGGCCACAACCCCCATGTGGGGTGAGGAGGGAACTGGTTGTTAAGATTTTGGCAGCTCATCACTGGCCAGGGGGTGGGAGGCTGAGGAGGCGAGCGGGCGGGCAGTGGCGGGGGTGAATATGCGAGCCAGGAGGGGGAACGGAGGTGAGCGGGGGGCAGGTGAGCCGTGGGGCTGAGGAGGCGAGCGGGCGGGCATTGACGGGGGCAGTTGAGCTGGCGGTGGGGAGGAGAGGTGAGGAGGCGAGTGGGCAGGCAGGTGAGCCGTGGGGGTGGGGGCTGAGGCAAGTGGGCGGGTGAGCTGGCGGCAGGGGAGGGTTGAGGAGGTGAGCGGGGTGGGGGCTGAGGAGATGAGTGGTGAGTCAGTGGCTGACCTGTTCTGCTGATCTGGTCTGGTTCCCAGCCCCTCTCCAAGGGTTGCAGCTGTCTGGAGGTGCTGCCTTCCTCAGTCCCACCTCATTCACTCCACAGGGCAACTGATTACCAAGTGGGGGGGAGATCTTATTCTACTTCTAGCAAAAAGACATTTTCCTTTTACCTTAATTATACTACCTTAGGGGCCCCCTATAACATATTAGCAAGGTTCATTACCGCTGTTTTGGCAGGGCAGTGCTGGGGAAGGAGGGTTTGTTTCCACGGGGCAGGCGGCACTTGGGGGGGGATTGTTTCGGGGGGCCTGGGCAGCGCTGGGGGCGTTGTTTTTGCAGGGTGGGCGGTGCTGGGGGAGTTGTGTTTTGGAGGGGCTGGGCAGTGCTGGGGGGGGGGGAGAGGTTCAGTGGGATTTTCAGCCCTCAGGTATTTTATTTGGAGTAATATTGCCCTCGCCGCTTTACGAGTTGTGCAGGCCTGGACTAAACCACAGCCTCGGGACTCAGCATTCAAGTATCCTGTAGTCTGAGCTTCGCATCTGATACATTCCCTCATTGGCTACCATTGTTTGCCCAGCATGGAAGTGCTTCTTATCCAACAAGGCAGCCAGATTGGGACCCGTAGGCGCGGAATGGCTCTGAAGGAATCAGCTGTTTCTCTCTGTGCTTCATGAAACTTTGGATCCAAATGGTAAAAGACAGTTGTGCCCAATTTAATCATGGGGTCCTTCAGGAGTGTGACCAATGCCACTTAACTAGGGAGCAGGGTTCTAAAAATAGTTTACCTGGGCCACAGCTTCCATCTTGGGGGTGACAATCAACCACTAGTACCTGCAATTTCTACCTGAGCTCTTGTGAAATCTTTGATCTTCCTTGGAGTAATTTTATACTTCTCTGGCGTAGAATTCTTCACCAACTGCACAACAGATCAGTAGTGACAGTGAGGTACAACTCCCCCCACTATGCCTTTTTATTTCTTTAATTTGGTGGCACAGATTTAAATTAGGGACTAAATTCAGGTGTGGCTTAGAATCCCTGTAAGACAACAAATGTCAGGTCTCTATTAAAAATAGGTATCTTTCTGCAGCTATATCACATTCAACATGGATTTCATTTTCTACACATTTGCAGCATCTCCCAGGGGTGAGCTGAAGAGAAATGTCACTTCCATTTTCCCATCTCTACCTAGATAGGGATTGCATTTCCCAAATAATAGGCAACATGCAGCTGATTAGGAAGGAGATCTCTTCAGGAACAACCTCCTGCAGGGCCTGGGCCACAATGGCTTTGGTAGGCAAATGCATGGGTACTTTGCTTAGTTATAAGTTATTTACGAGTGAATCCTCTTCCCAGCCCTTTAGAAAAAATATAGGCCTAAGAAGCTGAACAAAAGGGGGATTGGGATGGTGATGAGGAATCAGGGTAAATCAGAGGGATTCCCTATGTTCTTCTGCTGTTATAGAGGAGAAATGACATTTTCCCCTATCCCTGCCTTGTTCCTGCCCTGTGTTATAGTTCAATATATTTTTAGTGAGAAAAATGGTAGTAAAAATATCTGCTCCCCAGCACAACCTGAACCAACATCAGAGCAACTGAGAATGAAACAATTGGTTCCTAAAGGGGGAACTCGATGACTAACAATTGCTGTGAAATGGGGGAACAATATAACCGTGATGCTCAGGGTTTGTTTAGACCAGGGAAAGTGATGGAGTTTAGGTCAGGTCACGGGGGAAGCTAATGCCAACCCCTGCACCTGGGCTGCATCTGCTCTACAACTCTAATTGTCTTTTTACACCAAGATGACTAACTTGAGCAGCCAATGCCATGTACAGAACCTAGTGGATGGAAGGCACAGGTAGTTTTTGCCTCAGTGTAGCTTGTTGGGTGTGACGATGCGGTCCTGGCGGGACCCAACTGAGAGTGCCAGTTCAGGACCAATTGCTTAAACAGGACAGTTACAGCCCTGGGCTGGGGTTTTTCCACCTGTAAGGCAAAGCAAACTAGCCAGCCAAAGAGGACTTTGGTTTCACACCACTGGCTAACCACGAGTCACACAAGCAATTCCCTTAGACACTCCAGTCTCCCGGTATCACCACCACTGCCACTCGTCCTGGGGATGAATGGTTATGAAAACCAACACCCCAATAAAAGAAAACGGTTCTCTCGATCCCAAAGAATCAAGCCCCAGACCCAGGTCAATATACAAATCAGATCTAACCCACAAATCATGCTGTTGCCAATCCTTTAGAATCTAAAATCTAAAGGTTTATTCATAAAAGGAAAAAAAAGATAGAACTGAGAGTTAGAATTGGTTAAATGGAATCAATTACATGCAGTAATGGCAAAGTTCTTAGTTCAGGCTTGTAGCAGTGACGGAGTAAACTGCAGGTTCAAATCAAGTCTCTGGAGAACATCCCCGCTGGGATGGGTCATCAGTCCTTTGTGCAGAGCTTCAGTTTGTAGCAAAGTCCCTCCAGAGGTAAGAAGCAGGATTGAAAACAAGATGGAGATGAGGCATCAGCCTTTTATAGTCTCTTTTCCAGGTGTAAGAACCTCTTTGTCCTTACTGTGGAAAATTACAGCAAAATGGAGTCTGGAGTCACATGGGGAAGTCCCTGCATACTTTGCTGAGTTACAAGGCGTATTTGCCTTCTCTCCATGGGTCAATTGTATAGCTGACGGTCCTTAATGGGACATCAAGCAGGCTAGGCAGAGCTAACACCAACTTGTCTGGGGAGTCACCCAGAAGCATAGCACAAGTTTGAAATACAGACAGGATAGAGCCAATATTCATAACTTCAACTAAAAAATGACATGTATACAGACAGTATAATCATAACCAGCAACCCATAACCTGGTCTTAGACACCTTATATGACCCCCTTTACATAAGATTTGGTGCCACTACAGGACCTTGGTTACAACCATGTTCTATATGGTCCCAGATTCTATCAATAACGTCACCTGGAGCTGATGAACATTCCTGGCTGGAGGGACACACACTCCTTCAATTCAAAGGCAAAGGAGTTGATAGAGAAGATCACAGGACTGACCCCAAAGAAGGGTGAGTTACACAAGGCAGAAGCAGGAAACTCATCTGGGGGAGCCGAGACACCACGGTGAAGATGGTGCAAAGATCACGATGACAGAATTAACAAATGTGATTAAAAAAAAATCTTTGGTCAGTCCTAGTCAAGGCGTTTGTGGATTTTCAGATGTCTAATAAGGACTGAGCTGTAACCGAAGCTTTTACCGCACTCAGAGCATGTGTAAGGCACCTCGCCTGTGTGGATTCTCTGATGTCTATTCAGGGCAGAGCTCTGATTGAAGCTTTTCCCACACTCAGAGCATGTGTAGGGCGTCTCCCCTGTGTGGATTCTCCTATGTCTGATAAGGTGTGAGCTCTGCTTGAAGCGTTTCCTGCACTCAGAGCATTCATAAGGTTTCTCACCAGTGTGGATTCTCTGATGTGCGACAAGGTTTGAGCTCCGATGGAAGCGTTTCCCGCACTCAGAGCAGGAGTAGGGTTTCTCTCCTGTGTGGATTCTACCATGTGCGAGAAGGGTTGAGCTCAGATGGAAGCTTTTCCCACAGTCAGAGCATGTGTAGGGCATTTCTCCTGTATGGATTTTCTGATGTCTAATAAGGTTTGAGCGCCGATTGAAGCTTTTCTCGCACTCAGAGCATGTGTACGGTTTCTCTCCAGTGTGGATTCTCTGATGTGTGATAAGGATTGAGCTTCGATTGAAGCTTTTCCCACACTCATGGCACATGTAGTGTGTCTCTTCGAAGTTGATTCTCTCACGTGTAATAAGGTCTGAGTGGCTACTGAAGTTCTCCTCTGGCCTGTGCAGAGTCTCACAGGCTTTTGCTTTTTCTGGGAGTGCACAACTCCTGGAATCGTTCCCTTTGGATCTTCCTGATAACATCCTAGGTGTTTCTACTTTCTCAGCATCTTCCTGCTGGGGTTTCTCCTCCTCATTCTCACTCACCTTCCCATCACCTGATGGGAGACAGAGAGAATCCAGACACAGGTCACTCTCTGCACCTGAGAGAAAGGAAATATCAGTGAGAGGAATGGAAAAAGGGAGGAACAAACCAAAATATGTGCAGGAGAGATCAAACCTATCAGGAGCTGATTTTCCCCAAACCCTTCCCCAGAGGAGAGAGGAAGGGATCAGTTTTGGTCTGCATCTCATGAGAACACTCAGGGGAAAGTGAGATCGGGGAGGGACCTGCTGCCAGTTGTCAGTCAGAATAGGAGGGAAGCCATGAGTGACATCTGCCATAATGATTCCACATCTGCAGGGTACAATCTTGAACTTGGAGAGCTCACAAGGTCTTTGTACGGCATCCCAAATGATTCCTGCATTCACAGACAGTTTTTGAGTTGGTTTAACCAATTCCTCACCTGTGCAGGCAGCTCTTGGAAGCACTTCTTTCTCAGAGCCCTGGGGGTCTGGGACCCACGGCTCTTCCCCTCGTTCCAGCTGCGAGATCACATCAGGTTTGGAAACTGGAAACCCTACTGCAGGCAAAGAAAACAAGGGACATCAGTGGAATTTGTGGGATACTTGTCACAAGGAATAGTCCATGGTTTTAACCCCAGCTCATTTTTAAGCAGTAACATCCCAAGGCCAGCTTCCTTGGCTCCAAGTGGCAGGAGTGTTATTATGATTATTAGAAATTGGCGAGTGAAATTGCAAGCCCGTTAGCGATAATTTTTAACGAATCTCTAAACTCGGGGGTTGTACCGTTTGACTGGAGATTAGCTAATATAGTTCCTATTTTCAAGAAGGGGAAAAAAAGTGACCCGGGTAACTACAGGCCTGTTAGTTTAACATCTGTAGTATGTAAAGTCATGGAAAAAATATTAAAGGAGAGAGTAGTTACAGACCTAGTATCAGAGGGGTAGCCGTGTTAGTCTGGATCTGTAAAAGCAACAAAGAATCCTGTGGCACCTTATAGACTAACAGACGTTCTGCAGCATGAGCTTTCGTGGGTGAATACCCACTTCTCTTGCATCTGAAGAAGTGGGTATTCACCCACGAAAGCTCATGCTGCAGAACGTCTGTTAGTCTATAAGGTGCCACAGGATTCTTTGTTGCTGTTACAGACCTAGAGGTCAATGACAATTGGGACAAATTACAACATGGTTTTACGAAAGGTAGATCGTGCCAAACCAACCTGATCTCCTTCTTTGAGAAAGGAACAGATTTTTTAGACAAGGGAAATGCGGTGGATCTAATATATCTTGATGTCAGTAAGGCGTTTGATACGGTACCGCATGAGGAATTACTGGTTAAATTGGAAAAGATGGGGATCGAAATGAAAATCCAGAGGTGGATAAGGAACTGGTTAAAAGGGAGACTGCAGCAGGTCGTATTGAAAGGTGATCTGTCGGGTTGGAGGGAGGTTACCAGTGGAGTTCCTCAAGGTTAGGTTTTGGGTCCGATCTTATTCAATCTATTTATCACTGACCTCGGAACCAAAAGTAGGAGTGAGCTGATAAAGTTTGCGGATGACACGAAGTTGGGAGGTATTGCCAATTCGGAGAAGGATTGGGATATCCTCCAGGGAGATTTGGATGACCTTGTAAATTGGAGTATTAGTAATAGGATGAAATTCAATAATGAGAAGTGTAAGGTTATGCATTTAGGGATGACTAACAGGAATTTTAGTTATAAGCTGGGGATGCACCAGTTGGAAGTAACGGAAGAGGAGAAGGACCTCGGAGTCCTGGTTGATCGCAGGAGGACTATGAGTCGGCAATGTGATGTGGCAGTTAAAAAAGCTAATGCGGTCTTGGGATGCATTAGGCGAGGTATTTCTAGTAGAGAGAAGGAGGTGCTAGTCCTGTTATACAAGGCATTGGTGAGACCTCATTTGGAGTACTTTGTGCAGTTTTGGTCTCCCATGTTTAAGAAGGATGAATTCAAACTGGAACGGGTACAAAGAAGGGCCACTAGAATGATCCGAGGAATGGAAAGCCTGTCGTATGAAAGGAGACTTGAGGAGCTCGGTTTGTTTTCCTTAACCAAAAGAAGGTTGAGAGGAGATATGATTGCTCTCTTTAAATATATCAGAGGGATAAATACCAGGGAGGGAGAGGAATTATTTCAGCTCAGTGCTAATGTGGACACGAGAACAAATGGATATAAATTGGCAGTCGGGAAGTTTAGGCTTGCAATTAGACGAAGGTTTCTAACCATCAGGGGAGTGAAATTCTGGAACAGCCTCCCGAGGGAAACAGTGGGGGCGAAGGACCTCTCTGGCTTTAAGATTAAGCTTGATAAGTTTATGGAGGGAATGGTTTGATAGGATAATGTGATTTAGTCAATAGGTCAATAACGTGCCACCACTGGTAATTAGTACCGAGGGTCAATGTTGGGATATTGAAAGTCTTTTTCCTAAGTGTCTGGCTGGAGAGTCTTGCCCGCATGCTCGGGGTTCAGCTGATCGCCATATTTGGGGTCAGGAAGGAATTTTCCTCCAGGATAGATTGGCAGTGGCCCTGGAGGTTTTTCGCCTTCCTCCGCAGCATGGGGCAGGGGTCGCTTGCTGGAGGATTATCTGCTACTTGAAGTCTTTAAATCAGGATTGGGGGACTTCAACAGCTGAGTCAAGGGAGAGAATTATTTCAGGAGTGGGTGGGTCAGCTTTTGTGGCCTGCATCTTGCGGGAGGTCAGACTAGATGATCATAATGGTCCCTTCTGATCTTAAGTTCTATGATTCTAAATCATATGAATTACCTTAGTGCCTAAGGACCCACTAACAGTGGGTCTCCATTGTGCTAGGAGAAGTACAAACCCAGAATAGTAGCTGGGCCATGCCCTGAAGAATTTACAATCTGAATACACAAGACAGACACAGAATGGGGGAAGGGATAGACCCCACTGTTAGAACAGAGATATTCAGGCCTGCCTGTAAAGTCTATAGTTTAAGAACTTAGGTGTATTTTTATAACTTAGCTAGTTACAGGGGTATAAAACAAAGAATCAAAATCTCAGTCCACCTGTGTCTGGGCCTTCTCTCACTAGGATAGTCTGAGGCCTTGTTCTTAGGCTAAGGAGTTTGGCTAAGCAGCAAGAGATGCCATAAGCTGGGAAGCAAAGGGTCACATCCTCACATCCCAAACCAGTCACACTGAAATAAGGTGCTATTGGGCTGTTAGGAAGTCAATCCTGTCCTGATAGTGCCATCTCCACCAGATAAAGAAACAGATCTTAAGACGGTTAAAGAAAACTTAGTTTGACAGCATCCGGTCTGGCAAGAAATCCCTTATCAATGGTTGTGGTTGTGAAAGCCACATTTCTGTATTGTTCTATCTTTATGGCCACCATTTTTCTACTGTTAATCTGTCTGGTTCTCTAATTGTTTCTGTCTGCTGTATAATTAATTTTGCTAGTTGTAAGTTAATTAGGGTGGTGGGATATAATTGGTTAGAGAATTATGTTACAATATGTTAGAATTGGTTCGTTAAATTTCAGTAAAATGATTGGTTAAGGTATAGCTGAGAATATTACTATATAAACAGGGTCCAACAGGAGGGGGAAGGGAAATTGGAATCATGTTTGTTAAGGTGTGGGGGGGAAACGGGAACACAGGCAAGGCTCAGCTGCATCAGAGCTGGGAAGGGGGACACGGGATAAACACTCTGCAGCATCAGAGCTGGGAAGGGAACACTGGGGAACAGACTGTATCCATATATCGAGATAAGCCCAACTGGTGTGAAGGGCTTCGGAATATGCTTCCTTGGAAACTAACCCCAATAAACATGGCATTGTCTGCGCTTCAGACTTCTGGTCTGTTGCTGCTTCCTGTCTGCATGACAAGAGCCAGGGAAGTGGGAGGGTGAAGGGAAAACCTCTAACAAAACTGACATGACCTGATAACCAAGAGGTGAGCCTTAGAGGAAGGTTTTAATACACTTTGGAACTGATCAGGGATTTCCATGAGGACTGATGAGGGGCTGATGGTAAATACGCATTTAGATTCTTTTCTTGTTTTATATCTTTTCCCCAGAAGGCTTAACCTCTGGCACTGTCATGGATCCATAGGATCTGTGCAATGCCCTGGCTTTTAAACAGTCCTTGGGAGCTGCCCCTTGCGTGTGCTAGACCCCCAAGGGCTCCCACTCTTCCACAAGGACAGGCCACTTAGCTTCAACACCTGACACTGAGCCTCTGGCTTCAACACTCCTACTTCAACCTGTGAGCTCTGCCAGCAGGTCCAGCTGAACGACACTCCTGTTCAGTGACGGTTCCTCAGTCAATGCACAGAGCAAGTTTTTGCTGTGACACTGGGCAGACTTTTAAAACATAGCAGGGTTCATTAGTCAACTGAAAACACAGAACTGGAAAGTCCTTAAATTAGCACAGGGAAGTGAAGAAGACAATATAGTCCACACTGGCCAATGCCCTTGAGCCAGGCTGCTGTAGAAAACAGTTTGTTTTCCTTTCACTGTGCCTGTCCATTTGTCTTCACTCTGGTAGAGCTCCCTGCATCTGCGAGCCCAGTTCTTCCTGCTTCCAAAAACATAAGTCTATGACGCTTCACTGAGCCAAGCTGAGATACACAGGTGACAATTATTCCCCTGTCTTTGTCAGGTATTCCACTGATGTAGGTTGGTCCCAGCCTCTCCTTAATGGCCCATTCATATCACCCCATGACAGCTACGTGACAAAACACCTCATATCTCCTGCTCGTTCTAATCATAGCAATACCAATCACAGAGGAAAACTGAGGTGTGTATTGGCATCATACAAGTATCACCAAAATTCCCACCTCTATCACACACACACTGCTCACAGCCCCTGGAGAGAAAGCAAAGCACAGGAACTGGACGTTAGTCCAGTGAACACAGTGGAGGACAAGCTGCAATCCTCAAACCCTAGTGAAAAAGGAGAGGCATGTGAGTTCCTATCCAAGTGCGTGCCCGGGATGGCAAGCCACGGGGGCCACCCTGGAGGTCCCTGTGAGGGCGGCAGTCAGGCAGCCTTTGGCGGCTTGCCTGCGGGAGGTGCGCCGGTCCCGTGGATTCGGTGGCAATTTGGCAATGGATACATTATGTGTATTGATCCTTGTCTATGATTTCAGTTATAACTGTCTCCATTCAATCAAGTTTCTGTGTGTTTCACCAAATTTCATCTTCTCAATTAACTTTGCGTAGCCATGTACAAAGGTGAGCTGTGCCCCCAATACGTCATCTTGTAGGTGTAAAAATTGTACAGGCTACACCACCAGCCTGTGACGTCATCAACAAAGTGCCCATTTGTGCCTGGGTAGGGGCCCTGCTATGGAAGGGAGGTTGCAGCAAGGAGTCAGGATCGGTGGCCGGGGTCTCTGTGCACAGAGATGGGGAGGTTATATGGGGAGGGGGGTAATGAGCGGGAGAGGGAGGTCAAGAGTTAAAATAATAATATTTGGGGAAACATGTATATAAGTGAAACAGAACAGAAAGAACTGGAGTGAAGGCTCTAAAACGGGTCGGCAGCTTACGGCATGTGTGGCAAACATGGCACGCGAGCCGATTTTGAGTGGCACGCAGCTGCCTGCCGCGGACCCGGCCCCCAGCACCACTCAGCCCCCCGCCCCTCTCAGCCCCCCGCCCACCGGTCTCCCCTGCAGGGGCAGGAGGCAGAAGCTTGGTTCTGCAGCAGCCAAGCTTCCCCCTCCCCCGCTTCTTCCCCCAGCAGGATGCTTTCCTGCCCCGCCCCTTCTCCGCCCCTGAGCCAATCAGCTGATGGCCCTTGCGAGGGGGAGGGGGAAGAGCGGCAGCATCCACACAGCTCCATGCAGGACGCTGAGAGGTGGGGACGGAGCCTGGGGGAAGGGGGTGGAACAGGGCACCTCCCTTCCAGCCCCCTGCCATGAGCCACTCAGGCTGGGAGCACCCCCACGAGCCGAGCACCCCAGCCCTCTGCCCTGACCCCCACACACTCACTCAGCCTTCTGCCCTGCACCCCCCATACCCCCAGCCCTCTGCCCTGACCCCCCACACACACTCAGCCTTCCGCCCTCCCCCCCCCATACCCCCCAGCCCTCGGCCCTGAGCCCCCCCCACTCAGCATTGTGCCCTGCACCCCCCATACCCCCAGCCCTCTGCCCTGACCCCCCCACACTCAGCATTCTGCCCTGCACCCCCCATACCTCTGCCCTGACCCCCACACTCAGCATTCTGCCCTGCACCCCACACCCCAGCCCTCTGCCCTGACCCCCACACTCAGCATTGTGCCCTGCACCCCATACCCCCAGCCCTCTGCCCTGACCCCACACTCAGCCTTCTGCCCTGCACCCCCCATACCCCCCAGCACTCTGCCCTGACCCTTGAATCCCCCCACATCCAGCCTTCTGCCCTGAACCCCCACACCCCAACACAAACCCAGCTCTCTGCCCTGAACCCCAACACCCCCAGCCCGCTGCCCGGAACCCCCCAACACCCCCAGCCCACTGCCCTGACCCTTGAACCGCCCCCCACCCCAGCCTTCAACCCTGAACCCCTTCCCCCAGCCCTCTGCCCTGACCCCTGAACCTTCCCCAGGTCTGGGGTGCTGGGGTCCCAGCCGCAGGCTCTGCTCAACCCACAGCTGGCCTAGGTGAACAGAACCTCCGGCTGGCAGCGAGCTCAGCAGGCTGGCGGCGTAAGATCAGCATTTTAATTTTATTTTAAATGACGCTCCTTAAACATTTTGAAAACCTTGTTTACTTTACATACAATAGTTTAGTTATATAATATAGACTTATAGAAAGAGACCTTCTAAAATGTTTAAATGTGTGACCGGCACACGAAACCTTCAATTAGAGTGAATAAATGAAGACTCGGCGCAGCACTTCTGAAAGGTTGCCAACCCCCTGCTCTAAAACAACAAGGCTTGGGTAGGGATTCGGGGTTAAAGGTCTGGGATCCCCCACAGCTCTGGATCCCCAACCCTCTCCTCTCTCCCACTGACCCATCCACCACACTTCCTGGGTGCCCTTCCTCCACACTCCCCTCCCCTTCTTCCCATTACTCTCAGCTGTCACCACCTCTTGGCACCTTGGAAGCTTCTTGTGTTCCCTCCTCGTCTCTCACAACCTCATCCCCCCTTGCTCCATCTTACCTCTAACCCTGCACACACCCACCCCATGTCCAGGCACCCCAGAATTATCTACTCCCCCTCCTTCTGCTCCTCTCACATGGCTCTGTTCTCCTTTCACCTTTGGGCTCCTGAAAGACAACATTATATTCTCTTCTATCAAAAGATGAGCTCATCTGACTGTCACACAAGCCCTGCATCGGTCACACACCTATTTACTCAATTTAGAATTCTACAGGAGATATTTTCCTCTTAAAATGAGGAAAAGGCATGAAAGCGACAGTGATTAATGTAGCCAATAAGGACACATTCAATACAATTTCAAAATGACTGATGACAAATGTCTAAAAATTATTCTAGTGGGTGGGAGATAAGGCAAAAAAAGGGGGGCAAAGAAACTTGTCAAAACTTGTATAGGGAATAAAGGTATAAAGTTATTACTGCTCAGGTTCTTTAGAGACCCCACAGCTTGTACTGACCAAGGTAACAGGACTCCTTACCCAGCGAGGTCACCGTCTCATAGTTCTCCTACATGACATCCCTGTAGAGGGCTCTCTGAGTGGGGTCCAGCAGAGCCCCCTCTCCCCTGCTGAAGTACACAGCCACCTCCTCGAAGGTCACCGGCCCCTGAAAGAGCAAGAGTCCAACACTCGGTACCTGCTGCCCCACTCACAGCCCCACATTCATGGGGGAGAGGAGCCAATCAAATGGAAGCTCTGGGTGGCTCACAGGCAGAGTCCCACCCCCACCCCGCTCAGAGCAGCCAGGAAACGCCAGGGGGAGGGGACGAAGCGAGAGCCCCTTGTCTCTCCCAGCAGATCCATCCCCCCTCTACTAGCCACAGACGGACACAGGAGATGGAGGCCCTGGCAGGTGCAGGGAGAGCTCGCTGGCAGGGAGCCCAGCGCTGTTCTCATTGTGAAGAGCTGGACGGGGCCAGACTTAGTGGGGGGCAGACGACATGACGGTCCGGGGGGCCTTGCTGAGGGGGTTTCTCCAGCAGGGGTGTCCTGTCTCTCCTCCCCCCACTTCTCTTCAGCTGCCTGCCCCTGCAGCTCTTCCTGCAGCCCTGCCCCCCCCCCCTACTTGGAGCTGCCCCGGCCAAGCTGCTCCCAGGAGCCTCCTGTGCTGTGCGGGGGAGGGGGGGGGTTGTTGATGTCAGAGTGGCCCCACCCTCCTGCCTCTGGGCCCAGTCTCTGCTGAGCTGAGCTGGAGGGACAAGATTCTGTGCTGCTGCCTCTGGGTCAGGAGTGGGAGCTGCTGGCCCCTGCTGCCGTGTGAACGAGCCTTCGGACTAATGAGTGCCGCTGGGCTGGAAGTGACAGCGGGTGTGTCTCATACTCCCCACACACACACCCCACAACAGACACTTCAGTTACTGTTATTACTTCCTTTTACTTCCTGTCAAAATGCACAAAGTACATATAGTCTCTGTAATTTTATTCTCTCACATTCGGTCAGGATGACAATGGTGGTAGTTTAGCTTTAACTGGTCTGTGCATTTTATTTCTGTCTCATGCTTAAATTCAGTTCTTTGAGTAATGAGTTCTAAAATGCCTCACCTGGCCTGGCTGGAGTAATTATCATTATTACTGTTATTGCCGTATTGTGCTTTGTCATTCGTTATTTAAATGGTACTAGCAAATAACAGACTGTACATTTTGCTTGTACTTACCTTAGCAGGGCTCGGTAGAAAAAAAATAGCTAAACTCAAACTTTAGACACTGTGCAGATGAAGATCATTTATCTTCAAACTGTATTTTTAAATCTGTCTGTAAAGTAACTCAAAATTTCTATGAAAATAAACGCAGCTCCAAGTATGATACTAATAGCAGTAATGGAGTCAAATCTTACTGAGTCACATACATGATAGTGATATGCAGAGAACCAGGCACATGCAGGGCAGTGGAGTTTTTATAGCACGTTGGGGGCCTTAGAAAGAAAAAGGTTAAGAACCCCCCCTAAGCCTCCCTGGTGGGTGCCCCCTCACATCTCACAGCAGCCGCTGGTTAATCAGGTCGGGCTCCAGCCCTGGGAGTCTGGTCCGTTTTCCTAGCCCCACCGAGGGGGCTTGTTTCCTGTCCCACAAATTAGAGCATTTCCACCCTCTAACCCCGTGGGTCTGTTCCTAGAATGGAAGCCACATTTTGAACAAGTCCCAACAGGTTTGCTACACCCTGGCCTCCTCCCATTCTCCACCCTGGGAAGTTTTCGGCTTATTCCAACCTCCAAACCAGACTGCCCAAGCCTCCCTCCTCCGGTGCATTTGCTGTCCCTTCCCTCCAGCAGGAACCCACCAACAACCCCCCCATAACCCCTACCTGAGCTGGCTCCTCTGCAGCCATTTCCCTTCCCTGTCCCATGGGAGGATGGGACGAGCTGGAGCGAAACATGGACGACATCCTGCAGCCTGGCAGGGCGAGAAGGGCAGTTCTGGAGGTTTCAGAACAGGCTTTAGTTCATGTCACATCACGACTCCCCCAGGATCTTTCCCTGCAGAGACACAGCCTAGATTCTGCCATGCTGGGAACATGCTCCAGCTCTTTATTGCAGGGGAGACCTGGCCCCTCCTGCCAGGCTAAGCCCACAGGGAGATTTTTCAGCCTCCCCAGTAATAAAGTCTCTGAACAAAATGCTGGAAAGGAGCAGAACCAAAGGGGCTGGACAGGCCCCATAGGGACACTGGCTCCTCCCTTCCCCTCCTGTGCGGCCATGTCCTGTCGCTGGCAGAGACCGGCCCCCCCATCTCCCCCCCAGAGGCAGCCGTGTCTGCGGGCTCCCCCAGCCAGCACCTACTAACCCCCACCCACACTGGGGGAGTGACACAGGACAGCAAATTCAACCTACCCAAGGACAAATTGCTGCAGATAAACGGGCTGGGTTCACATCCCAAAGCTGAGGAGAACTGAAGAATTACAGAGAAAATAGGGTAAAATGAGAGACTAGACAGTCAATAATTTTAGGGAAAACGAGGAAATCTCCTTGGATTTTCTAGCCACATGTGGGGAGGGGAGAGATAAGGGGAAGAACTAGAGAGAATTGTTCTCAGGTTTTGAGACGGAAAGAAACGGCACAAACAGGAAAAGGATGCGAGTGGCTCACCCCCGTGACCATAGGCATGTGCAGCACATTTCATTAGGGTGTGCACCCAGGGAGCCCCCGCCCTAGCCCCACCCCATCCACTGCCTCCCACTTCCTGCCCCCTCAGAATGCCCAACCCCCCCTGCTCCTTGTCCCCTGACTGCCCCCTCCTGGGACCCCCCCACTGCAACTGCCTCCCTAGGACCCAACCCCCTACCTGTCCCCCTGACCCTTATCCACTCCCCCGCCCCCAGACAGACCCTGGGGACTCCCACGCCCCATCCAACCGCTCCCCGCTTATCCCAGACACCTCTGTGTTCTTGGGGAAGCAGGGTGCAGTATCCAGCCTGACTCATGAAAGACACCCCCCAGCCTCTGCTTAAACCAAAACCCATCAGAGAAAAACACTTGCAGAGAGCAGTGAAGCGCGTTGGGAGACACACCTAGACCCCTCCTGACAAGGGTGACAAGATTAAGACATCTCCATTAGCATAGAGAATGGAGAGCGGAGACAACTCTCCTAGCCTCATCTGCATGAAAGATGGGACAGGAAGCCATCTCTATTTACATACAGAATGGAGAACAGAGAACCACACTGAATTCTGGGACCAGAAAAAGCAGGGAAGCACTGCATCATGGGAATCTCTGCTCCAGATGCTAATGAACCTACCCCTGCCCACACCCAGCTAAGCAATTATCAGACCAATTGTAGCAATGGATCCTTAATTGATGTCCAAATAGTGAAGCCGCCTAGTTGCATTGTGAGCTCCCTAGAAGAAAACACCACCCATAGCCAAGAGTGATCAGCTCCTATTGTCTAGTCTACAGAAAACCCTTGAGTTATCAGCCTTACCTATAAACAAATGCATTGTTCTCCCTTGAACCATTGTATTTTGTCTACAAAAATCCCTACTCACCCTCCAGTCAGGGTGCTGATGCTTAGATTCAAACTAGGCATCAGTTCCACTGGACTCCATCTTCTCCTGACTGATCGTGCTGGGGGCTCTGCCTGTCTCCAGCCCTCAGGACCCTGAGCTACCAGCATCACCTGGGAACCCCGACCATTTCAAGCCTCATGGAGTGGCTGAGACCCCCCCCCCCCCCGCACACACTTTCTCTCTCGCTCTGTTTTCCTTTCTACTGTAGCTATTAACCTTTAATAGTGGATGTTAGGTTGGTTTAGGCTCCTTGTGCAGTGATCACCAGTATTCAATACATAACCTGCATGGTTCAGCTGGCTGCTTCTCTCTCTCTTGCTGAACCTCACTCTTTTGTGTTTTTAGCTTCCCCCAGTCACTCTGCAGCAACGCGTCTCTTACCTAAGCTAAAGATCCCTGCAGCGCCCAGAATCCTGTGGGGTTTGCTCATCAAGGTGGTTCCTGCCAGTACAATTGTGATGTGAGAGTGGGGACAGGGACGTGCTGAATCTGGGACACATATGGGTAACAGCTTGGAAGTGCTGCTTCATCCAGCCCAGTGAGTCCAGGGGCAGATACGGGGTCAGCGTGGCAGTGCTGATTCACCCGGTCCGCTCAGACTTGCTCTGTTACTGTAGGTGTGGGTGGGTGCTCATCCGGTTTTGGGGCTGGAGAAACCCAGCCCTAGGGAACCCAGATCCTGCAGGACAGCGCCATTGAGAGGGGACGTGCAGAAGGGAGGAGTAGAGCTCCATATGAACACACACGTGACACAAGCAGCACATTGATAGAATTACAGAATCCCCTCCCCAGAAAAGTAACCTGAATAAATGAGCGTACCCCAAAGTAATGGGCAAATCTGGTAACACCGCCCCCTGACAGGACCCCCGACCCATCCAACTACCTCTGCTCCCTGCACGCCCTGACCCCGCTCCACCCCCAAACAGGCACCCCCCCGAACCCTCAACCCATGCAGCCCCACTCCTTGTCCTAACTGCCCTCCAGAGACCCCCCACCTCTAATCACCCCCAACTATCCAACCCCCCTCCCCACCTCCTGGCAGCTCTGTCTAGTGCCTGCTCCAACCCACACGCTCAAAGTGGCGGAGGAGGTTCCCTCTCCTTCGGGGGGAAAGTTGCCTAGTGGTTAAGGCACAGGACTCAGGCTCAGGTGTTCTGGGTTTGAGTCTCTGCTCTGCCACAGACTCCCTGCTTGGCCTTGGGAAAGTCACTTCACCTCCTTGTGCCCTAGATCCCACCTGCCCAATGGGGCCAACACTGACCCTGCCTCCTGGGTTAAATCCATCCATGGCTGGGTGATGGGGGGGGGCGGGGAATGGAGATACCAACATGGGGAGATTTGGGCTGAATTTCTCCACAGCCGGAGAGTGGGAGCCAGCTCCACAGGGGGGATGGGGCGAGAGGGGCTCAGGCCAGCTCCACACAGAGGGGGGTCAGGGCTTCAGCCTTGCAACTTGTGCCACTAAGGTGGCTGGGGCTCCCGAGCCGGGGACTTCAGCCCCACATCTTCTGCCAGGGTCCGGGGCTTCTCCTCCCTGCCCCAGGGGGGCTCCTCTCCCCCTCCTCCCCGCAGTGCAGCTCCTGCTGGGGCCCGGGGCTTCTTCCCCACCCCACCTACCAACCCAGCGGGGCTTCTCCTCTCCCCCTCCAGCTCCCCCCCCGCCGGTACCTGGAGCTTCTCCTCCCCCCAACCTGCCCCCGCCCCAGCCCAGCTGGGCTCCCCGGGGCACCCGCCGCTGCTGTGGCCGGAGCCGAGCCTGGCGGTCAGGGAGCAGCGATTCACGCGGGGGCCCTGGCAGGGCAGCCCCAGGGGAGCGGGGGGGCTCTGCTGCTGCTGGCCCCGCCCCCACCGACCCCTGGGGCTGTTTGGGGGGGCTCACTCAGCCCCCCAGGAGCGGGGGGGAGCAGCGGAGCAGAGCCTGCCCAGCAAACAGCTGATCGCAGCTGCGCCCAGGCCGCCCCCGGGGAAAAACTCCGCGGAGGAGGCGCCACAAGCTGCCGGCAGCGGGTCATTCCCGGGGGGGGCCGAGCACCCGCCTGCAGCCGCCGCCGCAGCCTCCCCCCCGCCGGAGCCCCCACGGGAGGGGGGAGCAGCCTCCCCAGCCGGGCTCAGGGCATTGGGGTGCCGGGGCTCCCCCCATGCGCACGCCTGGGCCCGGGACACTCACACACACACTCTGCCCCGGGGCTCCCCTGGTGCCCAGAGACCGACCAACCCCCCGCCTGCCCCCCCGCCCTTCCCCGCCTGCAGCTCCGGCCTCTCCCCTCCCGCCCCGCCAGCCGCCCCCAGGGGAGCCCCGGGCCCCAGGCTCTGTCCCCACCTGGAGCCCAGCGGGGCCGGGGGCAGCTCCTGCTGCAGCTGAAACCAGCGGCTCCGCTCCGGCCCGGGCGGCTCCAGCGCTGCTGGCAGCACGTGGCCACCAGGGAGCAGCTGCTGGGCCCGGGCTCCTGCGTCACAATGTGCCAGAGCCCCGCCCCCGGGCTGTGCCAGAGCCCCGCCCCCAGGAGCTGCCCCGCCCCCGGGCTGTGCCATAGCCCCGCCCCAGGAGCTGCCCTGCCCCGGGCTGTGCCAGAGCCCCGCCCCAGGAGCTGCCCCGCCCCGGGCTGTGCCAGAGCCCCGCCCCAGGAGCTGCCCTGCCCCGGGCTGTGCCAGTGCCCCGCCCCCAGGAGCTGCCCCGCCCCTGGGATTTGTTCTCCTGCCTCCTACTTCCCAGCACCCACCGCTCCCAGCTGCTCCCTTCCTGTGTCTGCAAACACCCCCCCCCCTCGCACCCGGGGCGGGCTGCAGCGCTAGCTGGGGCTGTCTCCAGTGGCTGAAATTGCCTCCATCTCTAATCACCTGGGGCGGGGGTAGAGGGAACGAAGGGAGGAGATGGGCCCAGGGTGTGAAAGCAGAATTAGGGGGCAGGGAAAGAAGGACTGTTTGGAAAGGAAACCCTGTCACCGCTCCTGGGTGATCCAGATGGAGTCAGAAGCAGTTGGGCAGCAGAGGCTCAGATAAATTGAGGGGAACCCCCTGGGTGTCCCAGTGTTGGCCAGGGATTGTACAGCACCTAGCGCAATATGGGGTCCCGATCTCAATCATGGTCTGTGCAGCACCTGGGAGCCCTAATGTCTGTTTCCTGATCACAGGCACTGGGGATGGAGTGAGGGAAACCTCAGCACCTGAAGGGTTAATGCAGCCCTGTGTGCAGCCCTGTGTACAGCCCCTGCTAGGGTGACCAGACAGCAAATGTGAACAATCGGGACAGGGAGTGGGGGTAATAGGAGCCTATATAAGAAAAAGGCCCAAATATCGGGACATCTGGTCACGCTAGTCCCTGCTGCTCTGATGAGGGGTTGGCTTAGAGAGTTGTAGTAATAACAGCAGCAAAGAGTCCTGTGGCACCTTATAGACTAACAGACGTATTGGAGCAGGAGCTTTCGTGGGTGGATCCCCACTTCATCAGATGCACCAATAGTCCCATATGGGCTAGTGGTCAGGATTCCTGGTTTTCATCCATGGGGCCTGGGTTCAACTTCTGGTGTGGGAACAGTGCAGAGCTTTTGCCCAGAGTGGAGACAGGAAATGAAAGGAACAGGAAGGGATCCTGCCAGCAGGGGAGTTAGACAGTGTGGGGAGGGGATCCCAGAAGTGGGGTGGGGGGCAGAGGTCTGAGGGGAGACCAGGGAAGGATCCCAGCAGTGTGGGAAGTTGAGAGCACAGGCCTGGCCTGGGGACCTGGAAGAGTGAATGTGTCCCTCTAAACCCACCCACTGCAGACTAGGCAGGACTGGAAGAATTACATATTTGTTGGTAAATGTCAATTTCTGTGTAAACGCACAACCCAATGGCAAAATATTTCCATCGATAATCATCAAAATTCGCAGATGGGCAAAGTAAGAAACATGCTGCTTGAGAACTTACCCTGTTGTAGGAGCAGCAGTGATCTGTGTGCTCCGTATCACCTGTATGCCCAAAAGGTCGGTTACACTCCTCCCCCCCCCCCCCCGCCCCGCCCCATCTCCTCTCCCTCTCTGAATGCCTGTGAAGTGGCTTTCCCCCTCCCCTCCCTCCTGCAATGCTTGTGGGATGAAGGGGCTGGTTGAACAGCTGGAAGATCAGAAGAGCTCCTAGATAGACAAGGTGTCTGGGACTCTCATTAGGCAGCATTGTGAAAGCACAGCTGAGCACAGGGCCCCTTCCCCTTTTAAGGACCTGAACCTCATGGCCTGCGACTAGAGATGACTTGGCTGCATCTGGTGGGTCACACTCCACCTCAGCCAGTGTCCATGCAGGGTCCCTGCTCTGGGTGTGTGAGCGCTGCCTAATGAGAGTCCCTGACACCTTGTCTACCTGGAAGCTCTTCTGATCTTCAGCCAGCCCATTCATCCCCCAAGCATTGCAGGAGAGAGCGGGAAAGCCACTTCACAGGCATTCAGAGAGGGAGAGGAAGTATAACAGACATTTTGAGCATAGAAATCACTGCTGTTCCTACAACAGCAGGGACAGGCCACTAGGAGCTGAGAAAAGGAAGCCATCCTGTTTCTGCCTGGCTTTGAACCAGGAACCTTTTGTGTGTTACGCAAACGTGATAACCACTACACTACAGAAACTCTGTGATAGGGCTGTGCCCTTCCCTTCATAAGAACATAAGAATGGCCATAGTGGGTCAGACCAAAGGTCCATCCAACCCTATATCCTATCTGCCAACAATGGCCAATGCCAGGTGCCCAAGAGGGAGTGAACCTAACCGGAAATGATCAAGTGATCTCTCTCCTGCCATCCATCTGCACTCTCTGACAAACAGAGGCTAGGGACACCATTCCTTACCCATCCTGGCTAATATCTATTAATGGACTTAACCTCCATTAATTTATCTGCAAAAAGAACAAAGAGAACATGTGGCACCTTAGAGACTAACAAATGTATTTGAGCATAAGCTTTTGTGGGCTAAAACTCACTTCATCGGATGCATGCAGTTAAAAATTCAGTAGGAAGATATATATATATATACACAGAGAACGTGAAAAAAATGGGTGTTGCCATACACACCATAACGAGAGTGATCAGTTAACGTGAGCTGTTATCAGCAGGAGAAAAAAACCTGATTTAGGGAGGGGAACAGGAGAAAGGACAAAGGAAGGAAGAGACGAAGAGAAAAGAGGGATCAGACAGTGGATGGAGCAAGAGGTGAAACAAAAAGGACAAACCCTAATGTCCCCAGTGATTCTAAGAGACAAAATCACAGGTGCAGAATAAAATTCTGCCTCCTTAAGCTCGTGTTTTCCATGCCTAGAATTCAACTGTCACCAGATGGATCAGACTGAACAGGTTTCAAACCTCCAGGAGGCTCTTACCTTCTAAACAGGGATGGCTGTTTTCTAGTAAAATCACTAAAAGGGAAGGAGAAAACTCGAAAGAGGTTCTTCCTGGCGCTCACATCCGTGAACCCGAATACTCTCTCAGTCCTCAAAGAGAGACCTGGAGAAGGAGACTTGCTGGAGCAAAGCCACAGGGGTCTCTGAGGTTTCCCTGGCCCCTCGCTCCTGTCCTGCCTGGCTGATGTCAGCATCTCTCTGTGAGGTCACCACCTCCCCACCACCTTGGACCAATAGTCTGAGGTCCTGCAAAAGGCCTTTGTGATGTCACTGCCACACCCCTCCCTTGCTGGGCTAATGTCCTGCCCCTGGCCAGGCACTTTGCAGGTTTGAGCTACTCCCTGTGGATCACCCCACTCAAGGAGCGTTCGTTCTAGGCACCAAGCCGGCTAGATAGGGAAACATCAGATGCTGCTCCCAATGCTACACTCAGTTTGCCAGAAATTAGTCGACTTTATGGCCAGAAGAGACCATTAGAGCATCTAATCTGACCCCCTGCATATCACAGGCCTCCTGTATGGCACAATAGCTACTTTGGGGGCAAATACATTCCAGAAAGGCATTTAGTCTAGATGAAATGTCATCAAGAGATGGAGAATCCACCATTTTCCTTGGTAGCTTGTTCCTGTGGTGAATCATCCTTGCTGTTGAATATTTGTGCCTTTGTTGTAATATGAATTTGTCTCTTTTCACCTTCCAGCCATTGGGTCTTGTTATACCTTTCTCTGCTTGATTCAAGAGCCCTTTAATTCCCAAATCTTTTCTCTCCCTGAAGCACTTCAACACTTCAATGAAGTCACCTTTCAATCTTCTTTTGATCAGCTAATCAGGTTGAGCTCTTTCAATAGCTCACTAGAAGGCAGTTTTCTCCCGCCCTCAGAACCTTTGGTGGCTCTTTGCTGCCCCAGCTCCAATTTCACAACATCTTTTTCAAACGAGGACACCAAACCTGGAGGCAGTATTCCAGTATCAGTCTCACTGATGCCGTGTCACCTCCTGTGACGTTATTGACATAATCTGTATCTGTATAGATCACCGTTGTGACAACTGTTCTGTATTTGTAGCCAGTATTGTAGAAAGGTTGTCGTGTAAGGGGTCTATGGAGAGGTTCTGATTGGCTGATTATAATGATGCCATCTCTAGATGTGTTTCATTTTGTAGTTGAAGTTATGAATATTGGCTTTCTGCCGGCTCACCCGCCCCCTCGCCACTGCCCACCCACTCGCCTCCTCAGCCCCCCTCCCTCACCTGCTATTGTGTCATACAGGAGGCCTGTGCAGGGGGTCAGATTAGATGCTCTAATGGTTTCTTCTGGCCGTAAAGTCGACTAATTTCTGAAAAACTGAGTGTAGCATTGGGAGCAGCGTCTGCTGTTTCCCTGTCTAGCCGGCTTGCTGCCTAGAACAAACGCTCCTTGAGTGGGGTGATCCACAGGGAGTAGCTCAAACCTCCAAAGTGCCTGGCCAGGGGCAGGACATTAGGCCAGCAAGGGAGGGGTGTGGCAGTCACATCACAAAGGTTTTTTGCAGGACCACAAACTATTGGTGGGGAGGTGGTGACCTCACAGAGAGATGCTGACATCAGCCAGGCAGGACAGGGGCGAGGGGCCAGGGAAACCTCAGAGACCCCTGTGGCTTTGCTTCAGCAAGTCTCCTTCTCCAGGTCTCTCTTTGAGGACTGAGAGAGTATTCGGGTTCACGGACGTGAAAGCCAGGAGGAACCTCTTTTGAGTTTTCTCTTTCTCTTTTAGTGATTTTACTAGAAAACAGCAGTCCCTGTTTAGAAGGTAAGAGTCTCCATGAGGTTTGAAACCTGTTCAGTCTGATCCATCTGGTGACAGTTGAATTCTAGGCATGGAAAACACGAGCTTAAGGAGGCAGAATTTTATTTGATCCCCACCAGTGACCTGGGCCATCCTTTGGGCTCTCTGGTGAGAACCCTCAGCCTCCCGTCCTCAGTCTCTACCCCTGATTGGCTGAGCAGGGGGTTATTGACAGGGAGGAGACTCAGGTCCCTGTTCTCTTTCAAGACCAAGGAAATAAGTCAGAACCAGTTCTATGTTTGATGAATTTTGCTGCTTCTCTGCATTAATGGTCTCTGAGCAGTTTATAATTCTCTCTAACATGATTCTCCTCAAATTCTTGCTGAATAATTACTGTCACTGTTGTTGGTCTGGAGCTCATCTGAGAGCATTTTATTCAGGTCATTCAGTGTCTGAAATTCAAGATCCGATGGTTAGTTTGAAAATCAGGGCTCTTGGGTCCTATTCCTAACTCTGCCACTGACTGGTTGTGTGACCTCAGACAAGTCAATTCTCCTTTCTCAGCCTTAGCTTCTCCCTTTCAAGTAGGTATAATAATGATCTGCTCCTACCTACCTCACGGTGGATGGAGGCAGGGCCGGCTCTAGGTTTTTTGCCGTCCCAAGCAAAAAAAATTTTGGCTGCCCCCACCCCATCCCTGGGCTCCCCACTGCACCTCCCTGCCACCCCAGACCTGGGCTCTGCCCCCTCCACCTGCACCCCCTGCCACCTCAGGAGGTGTGGGGGGAGGGAAATTCCAGATCTTTCCACCTTCTTCCAAATTCCTCCTAAGGCGCCACTTTGGGGGAATGTGCTCAGTGGGGGAGCGGCAGCCCCCCCTGCTCCCCCCAGCTACGCTCCTGCTTGTGGGGGCCCCTGCAAGACCCAGGGCCTGGGGCAAATTGCCCCACTTGCCCCCGCCTCTGGGCGGCCCTGCTAGCAGCTCTTCTGGGAGCGCAGGGAAGGAATGACTCCCCCCTTCTCTAGCTTCTCCCCGTGGGGCTCTGGGGAGCAGGGAGGGTTGGGTGATAAATTCCATCCAACTCCCCCTTTGATCCAAGCCGAGGGACGTCTGAGCCTCCGCGATCCCCTTGGCAGGGCCAAACAAGGGATGTTTTCCACTGCCCAGGAGACCCAGCCAGGGACTCAAGGCTTCCCCAGACTTTCCCTTTCTCCCTTCTGGGAAATCAAGTTAAAGTTCGACAAGCAGCTAAAGAAGCCTCAACCCTGCATCTGAATTAATGTGTAATTTCTCACTCCCGACACAAACAAATGTCATTTCAATCCCAGGTGAGTCCACGTCAGTCATTCCTCAGCCCCATTCCTTCCCCCTCCTGCCTTAGCTTAGGGCATTTCGCCACCCTGTGGGCGTTTCATGTCCCTCCTCAGTTTCACACAGAGACACAATTTCCTTTGCATGGATCCATGAACAGCAAAACCTCCCTGTGTCACTAGTCTGAGCCAGGGCATTCGATTGTATTGACACCGTCTCTCCTGCAATGGCAACGGTCAAACAGAGGGGACGTGGCCACCTTCAGCCCTGGCAGTGAGATATTCACTTTCCTCTTTCTTCATGCTTATGTTGTTATTCTATAAAGCATGAACCATGGAATAAAAAGGTGAGTTTACTCCAGGGGAGGAAAGAAAGGAGCCACCAACTCCCCAGAAAATCTCAGTGCCCCAGAGAAAAGCTGCCCCTGTTATTAGAACTAATGATGTGCTGGAGATATGTTGGGAAAAGGGACTGTCTGAATTGCCAAGGCAGGAAACGAACAATCTACAGCAACATCATTAACCACAGACACACTCTAGCCATGCTCCAGCCAGTGGGGAAATGGGCAGGAATTCATAACGTCAACTATAAAAATGATACACATCTAGAAATAGCATAATTATAATCAGCCAATCAGAACCTCTCCATAGACCCCTTACACGACAACCTTTCTGCAATACTGGCTGCAAATATAGAACAGTGGTCGCAATGGTGATCTATACAGTTACAGATTATGTCAATAACATCACAGGAGACGACACGGCATCAGTGAGACTGATACTGGAATACTGCCTCAAGTTTTGGTGTCCTCATTTGAAAAAGATGTTGTGAAATTGGAGGTGGGGCAGCAAAGAGCCACCAAATGTTCTGAGGGCTGGAGAAAAATGCCTTCTAGTGAGCTATTGAACAAGCTCAACCTGTTTAGCTGATCAAAAGAAGATTGAAAGGTGACTTCATTTAAGTGTTGAAGTGCCTTAATGGAGAGAAAGGATTGGGTATTAAAGGGCTCTTGAATCGAGCAGAGAAAGGCATAACAAGACCCAATGGCTGGAAGGTGAAAAGAGACAAATTCATATTACAAATAAGGCACAAATATTCAACAGCGAGGATGATTCACCACAGGAACAAGCTACAAAGGAAAGTGGTGGATTCTCCATCTCCTGAAGTCATTTAATGAAGACTAGATGCCTTTCTGGAATGTGTTTGCCCCAAAAGTAGCTCTTGTGTCATACAGGAGGCCTGTGATATGCAGGGGGTCAGATTAGATGCTCAAATGGTCTCTTCTGGTCATAAAGTCGACTCATTTCTGAAAAACTGAGTGTAGCATTGGGAGCAGCATCTGATGTTTCCCTGTCTAGCCGGCTTGCTGCCTAGAACGAACGCTCCTTGAGTGGGGTGATCCCCAGGGAGTAGCTCAAACCTCCAAAGTGCCTGGCCAGGGGCAGGACATTGGCGCAGCAACGGAGGGGTGTGGCAGTGACATCACAAAGACCTTTTGCAGGACCTCAGACTATTGATCCGAGGTGGTGGGGAGGTGGTGACCTCACAGAGAGATGCTGACATCAGCCAGGCAGGACAGGGGCGAGGGGCCAGGGAAACCTCAGAGACCCCTGTGGTCTTTTTCTTATCTAGGATCCTATTACCCTGTCCCGATTTTTCACACTTGCTGTCTGGTCACCCTAGGGTGTGCACATGTGGGGTCCTAGCTGCTCCCTGCCCCCCTCATTGAAGCAGGTGTGCAGGGTTACTGCCCTGGGAACTGCAGGGCACCAGTGGCCATGGGGCTGGCTGGAGGCAGGGCAGGGGCTGACTGGAGGTAGGGTCTGGCTGCAGGCAGGGCAAGGGGTGCGGGGCTGGCTGGAGACAGGGGTGTGGGGGGCTGGCTGACTGCAGGCAGGGCATGGGGTGTGGGGCTGGCTGGAGACAGGGGTGTGTGGGGCAGACTGGCTGGCTTCAGGCAGGGGGGTGCGGCAGGAGTTGGCTGGAGACAGGGCAGGTGTGCACGGCTGGGGGTGTGTGGGGCTGGCTGGCTTTGGGTGGGGCCACAGGGGTGCGGCAGGAGCTAGCTGGAGACAGGGCAGGGTGTGTGGCAGGAGCTGGCTGTGAGCAGGGCAGGGGGCGTGGGGCTGGCTGGAGGCAGCGCAGGGGGGTGCAGTAGGGGTTGGCTGGAGCCAGGGCATGCGGGGCTGGCTGGAGACAGGGGCTGGCTGCAGGCAGGGCAGGGGGTGCGGGGCTGGCTGGAGGCAGCGCAGCGGGGTGCAGCAGGGGTTGGCTGGCGCCAGGGCCTGGGGGGCTGGCGGGCTACCGGGGCTGGCTGCTGGCTGGGCTGGGGGTGCGGGGCTGGCTGCAGACTGGGGCGGGCTGCGGGCAGGGCAGGGCAGGGGGTGCGGGGCTGGCTGCAGACAGGGGCTGGCTGCGGCAGGGCAGGGGTGGGGGGGTGGCTGCAGACGGGCTGGCTGCGGGCAGGGCAGGGGGTGCAGGGCTGGCTGCAGACAGGGGCTGGCTGCGGCAGGGCAGGGGTGCGGGCAGGGCATAGGGTGCAGGGCTGGCTGGAGACAGGGGCTGGCTGCAGGGAGGGCAGGGGGTGGAGGTCACGCAGAAAATGTCCTGAGAGGTATTTTAAGGTGAAGATAACACCATGGTTACCAGGTGACTGGCACATCCTGGGTTAAAGAAAGGAAGGGACCTGGAGTTAATAGTCTGAAGTATTTGTGTTACCAACCCTGTCGCTGTCTGACCCCCCCTTCAGTGCGGAGCAGGTGTGTGCGTTGCTGTGTGGAACGCACAGACTCCTGCAGAGCAGGGGCAGCTGTTTCCATGGCAGAGAGCCTGGCACTTAGGAGACTTTCCTGACTTGTGTTTTGAAGCAATTCAATAAAATAATGGTGGAGCTACAATGTCTGGTCCAAAATTTCAGCCCCCCTCCCCCCAGTGCAAAAACACTATTTTAGGATCTAAACAGGAGGCTTCCAGCGCTAGGACACCTGACCAGAGAGCTCAGTGGGGGCATAACAGCTGCTGACTCTGATGGTACGTCCAGACTACCAGCCGGATCGGCGGGTAGCAATCGACTTCCCGGAGTTCGATATATCGCATCTCATCTAGACGTGAAATATCGAACCCCGAATGTGCTCCCGTCGACTCTGGAACTCCATCGGCGCGAGTGGCAGTAGCGGAGTCGACGGGGGAGCCGTGGATGTCGATCCCGCACCGTGAGGTCGGGTAAGTAATTCGAGCGAAGGTACTTCGACTTCAGCTACGCTATTCACGTAGCTGAAGTTGCGTACCTTAGATCGAGCCCCCCCGCCCCTAGTGTAGACCAGGCCTCAGGGTCCTGGGCTAAATCCATTTGCAGGTGGAGGCATTTCGATTTATTTGATCGATAATGAGGAAGGCGAAGATTTAATCCCAGGTTTTTTTAATAAATGTCATGGACAGATCACAGGCAAAAACCAAAAGCTCATTGCCCATGACACGGCCATGACTTATACCATAAATACCCCTCATTGAATCTTGGGGAGGGAGGCCCAGGGGGTCCGTGGCACCAGCTGTGGGCGCAGGGAGTCCAGGGGGCCCGTGGCACCATGTATTGGGGGAGAAGCCCCGGGGACCCACTGCCACTCCAGATGCTGCCAGGTGAGGGGAGCCCCAGGGCCAGCCCTGCTCCGGCCACCTCAGGACAGGTGCCAGGAGCCACTGAGCTGTGGCTGCTGCTGCCACCCTTGGAACCACTGCTCAGGCTTCCCCCAGGCCAGCTGCTGGGGCAGCCACGGAGTCAGCCGCAGTGGCCACTGCAGAAGTCACAGAATCTATGACATTTGCAGCCTCTGTGACACAGAGGGATCCCTAATAAAGAGACAAACCCCTCCCTGCTGTGACTGCAGTTCCTGGAAGGAAAGAGAAGAACAGAAAGTGAAGAGAGAAGGAAAGAGAGAGAGTCCCTGTCACCTCTCTCCCCTGCTCCCTCCCCCTTGTATTCTGTAACCCCATCTCACTGGGTTCCCTGTGCTGGTGCCATGGGGGTGACACTAGAGTTCTGGGGCTTTGGGGGGAGGGGAAGGGGGCTCTTCACTTCTCAGCATTTCACACAAATTTGTCTTTGGGCTGAAATTTCTCCTGTTAGGCCTCTCAGTCAGAGCTGTACCCCCACCCCCTTCAGTGGGGGTGTGTGTAAATTGCAGAGCAGGCAGAGAAGTCGCCCATAAAGGGTCATATTGTTCTGGTGACTGGTTCGGACCTGGGTCACACGTCCTCTGACACAGGCTCATGTGCAGAACATGGGAGCTCTGGCTTTTCCTAAATGCTGTAGAGTGTGAGTTCCTGGGAAAGGGCAGGGGAGAGGGAGCAAGAGGAGAAAGGCAGAGACATTGGAGACGAGGAATTGGGGGGAGAAGAAAGAGAGAAAATAAATGATCGAAGCAGAACAGGTGTCCCAACTCCATCTTGCTCATCACCGGTGTTCACAGAGCTGGGTAGCTGCAGGTTTTCCAGTGTCAAGTCTGAACTTTGATTCTAACAATGTGTGTTGAAATATCAAGGGGATCTCCACATACCTGATCTCTTCCCCCCCTCCCCTTTTTTGTATTAATTTTTATTTTGACGTGTTTGGCTTAACCGTGATCGTCTCTTTCCCCACCTGTATTGCAATTTGGGGTTTAATGTTTATTTTGCCTCCCTTTTGTTCATGTCATTATAATTGTAACAGCAAAGGAATCTGCAGAAGCAAAAACTGACTCAAAACTTCATTTCCCCATCATGCCGGAACATCCTACAAACAGCTCACGCAGCTGGAACCATAACACGCAAGGCCAGGGGATGGGAGATGCAGGTTTCCAAGGGTTCTGTCTTTCTCAGATGACACATTCCAGTCCCTTGTGTGCCTCCATCCTGTATGACCTGCTGGACTTTGACACATTTATTATTTCATTCTATAGATAATGTGATTGTAACACAATGTGACTGGAAATTGTTCCAGATGAGGAAACAACAGAAGAGAAAAGCCATTATTGCATTGACTGGGAATCAAACCCAGATGAATTGCTTAGAAAGCACCCATGCACACCACTATACCACCAATGCAGCTGGCAGAAGTAGCTTTTCTGCAAGCTGTGAGTGGTGGCAGAGGGAGTGACACATGACCACAGAGTTAGTGAGTAGGGTGGATGGACTGGAAGCTGCCTGACAGCTGGGAGCAGAGTTAGGATCCCATAGTGACTGAAAGGGGGCAATGGTGAAAGCAGAGCTCATTGGGAGCTGGCCCCACACCTGCCCCGCCCCTAGGAGAGGGGAACTGAAGCTCAACTTCAATCACAGAAAACTCTTCCCTGAGATGGAAGGGGACAGCTTGTTTTAAAGACCAGGTTTGTGTTTGTTCCTGCTACATACGGAGGGGCTGGGTAGTGCTGATTCCAGCCCCCAGACTCTGGGAGGATAAGGAACAAATTCAGGCTGCCAGTGACCTGCAGGAGGGAGATGATCTTTTGGCAGTGACGGACGCCTCGTCCTAAAGGCCTTTGTCTACCCCCTTCCAGTGACTGTTTGGTACAGGAATGCAGCCCCCACTCCTGGGTCTCTCCTGGGGAAATAATGTTTCTGTGCAAAACACCAAAGCTTTTAACAGAAAGGAAGAAAAGGAAATGGCCACATGATGGGACTAGGACATAAGGAATGAAACACAAGATGCTTCTCCCATGTGCATTGACTTTTAACCTTGTTTGTGGTGGTGTTGTATCCATGTTGGTCCCAGGGGTCCTCTGGGGCGCCGGGCATTGGCCACGTTCGGGAGAGTGGGCTAGATGAACTGGTCTGACTCAGTGTGGCTGTTCTTATGTTCTAACTGCTGGTTATGGAAGAGACGAACTTCCAGGCTACACAGAACTGAAGAAGGGTGCTGGGTTAGCTCCACAGCTTGTCTCTTTCACCAACAGAGGTTGGTCCTCTGCAAGCTCTTACCCTCACCCGCCTTGTCTCTCTTGGACTCTGAAAGTTTTTCTCTCCACTCCCTTGAGAGACGTTAAGTTTCCCTTTGGGCAACTATCAGGCTGAAGCAATTGTATTGACTATGACACTAGAATTGAAGATTTAATATTATAAATGAATGAGTCTAAACCTGAGGTTCTGGTTTTCACATTGGATTTTCTAACTCAGTTCCCAATGCTCTTCTAGAAAGGCCTCCAGGATGTCTGCCCAGCCCAGTAAAGTGGCCAGGAGAAAGCCCACACTGCTGCTCTTTCAGGTAGTTGACGGCTGCTATCAAACCCCCCTCACTCAGTCAGTCCCCAGTCTGTGGCAGTGCCTGGGATTCTTCCGTCCTATGTGCAGGACTCTGCACTTCTCCTTGTTGAACCTCCTCAGATTTCTTTTGGCCCAATCCTCCAATTTGTCTAGGGCACTCTGGACCCAAAACCTGTCCTCCAGTGCTTGGATTCTTTACATGCTTTCACAGAGCAAAGAGCACATGTTCCATGATTTCATAGGGCAGAGTTTTGTGCTATCGGGAGCTTTCCCTGTGTGAATATGACAGGTGGATCAACATAGAGACAGACTGACCCTTCTCAGGGTGCTGAGGACTGTGAGTCTCCTTGTTGCCACCTGCCACAAGGAAGAGGAGTTTTGCATTTGGCAGCTGGATGTTAGTGACCAAACTCACCAGCCTGCTGGAACTCAAGGACCCTCCTCTGAGTTACAGCAGCCACCTTAACCCTTGAGTTCCTTCAATGTGTCCCCCTCTGGGGTCCAGCCCAGATCACCATATACTCGGTGAAATCCCAGATCCTCTCTTCCCCAAGTATCCCAGGTTACTAGTTTTACTGTGGACCATTGCTACTGTATCTCACACAGCACCTGAGTACAGTTATCAAACAAGCAAAAAATTTATTTAACAATGGATAGAGATTTAAACACACAAACGTGAGTGATGGAAACCAACTGTTACCAACTAAACAAAGGCAGAAAATGATAGAATAGAAAGGCCAGCACAAAAAAACAGAGAGAGGAACAATAAGATACTAAAAGGACAATGGTTGGAACTCTCCATTTCTCTCAGTCTTTGGATTGATGGGTACTAGAGCTGTAGCAACAGTTGAGGAACCAGGGTAAATTAAATCTAAGGTTTCAGCTGCTAGTGAAGCATTTCCCACACTCAGGGAATTCATAGGGCCTCTCTCCTCCCTGGATTGTTTGATGCCTAATAAGGTGCGAACTGCGATTGAAGGTTTTCCCACACTCAGTGCATTCATAGGGCCTGTCCCCTGTGTGGATTCTCTGATGTTGAGAAAGGGCTGATCTTTGAGTGAAGCTTTTCCCACACTCACAGCATTCAAAGGGCCTCTCCCCTGTGTGGATTCTCTGATGTTTAGAAAGGTCTGAGCTGCTAGTGAAGGTTTTCCCACACTCACGGCATTCAAAGGGCCTCTCCCCTGTGTGGATTCTCTGATGTTTAGAAAGGCCTGAGCTGCTAGTGAAGCATTTCCCACACTCACGACAATCATAGGGCCTCTCTCCTCTGTGGATTGTTTGATGCCTAATAAGGTGCGAACTGTGATTAAAGGTTTTCCCGCACTCAGTGCATTCATAGGGCCTGTCCCCTGTGTGGATTCTCTGATGTTCAGAAAGGGCTGAGCTGCAAGAGAAGGTTTTTCCACACTCACTGCATCTAATTTTTCTCTTTCGCCTGAGGATATCCTGCTGTGTTGTGGTTTCCATGAGGACCTTCTGAGTTCCCCAACAGGAAATAAATTTATTCACTTTCTTCCCTGGCTGGTTTCCTTGATCTGTTTTTGGTCTGTGCTGAATCTCCCAGGATTTTCCCTGCTCAGGACTCCTGGACACATTCCTTTTCGATCTTTGCGATAATGCTCTGTTTTTACCCACTGGCTCAACATTTTCAGGCTGAGAATTCTGCTCCTCTTTCTCACATGCCATTGCATCACCTGCTGTGATAGAGACAGAAACCTCAGACAGGAATGGAAAGGGGAAGACCAAACAAAAACAAGTGCTGAAGACAGGTCAAATAAAAATCAGGAACTGAGGGGAGTTTGACTCCCCCAAACTCTTCCCCCAAATAGGAGAGAGGAGTGGGATGAATTCAGCCTTCACATCCCATCCAAATATGCAGGGGGAAGGGAGGAAGCTACTGCCTGGTGTCTGTTAGGATCTATAGGAAGCCATGAACTATATTTTTCCCTGAGGATATGACCCCTGCAAGGGACAATAATGAACTGAGAGACCTCCCCAAGAGCTTTGTAGGGCATCCCAGATGTTTCCTTCAGGCACTTACAGATTCTGAGGTGGTTTAATGTTTCCTCACCTGTGCAGGGATCTCTCTTTCCTCTGAACCCTGGAGGTCTGGGACCCATGGCTGTTCCCCTTGTTCCAGCTGAGAGATCACATCACGTTGGAAAACTAGAAACCCTGCTCAGATGAAAGAAAACAAAGGAGTTCAGTTGATTTCATAAGACTTGGTCATAAAAAAACATTCTATTAATTTAACTTCAGTGCTTAGTGTGACCTGGTGCAGTTCTCACTGAAAATGCCAAAGTTAGGGCAGGCTGAAAAAGGGAGAGTAGATGCTCCCAAATCTGGTGGTTAACACTGAAGTTAAACTCACTGACCAGTCACACACTGTGCTTCTGATCCCCCACACGGGTTGTTGAGAAGCTGAAAAAAGAAATCACACGGCCCCTTTTATTCCATCCCAGGTCTCTGGTTCCTAATCAGCAGCGAGGTCCAGTACAGTGAGAGGTTATTTAAAAACTCTGCTCACATAAACAAAGTGTTCCTCTGACCCCAAAGGGTCACAGCCACATCACCAGGTCAGTATAGGTTTGGATATTACCCAAAATTCCATCCTTCCAGACAATCCTTTAGCATCTAAACTAAAGGTTTAAACGAAAGAAAGACAGAAAGAAGTTAAATGGGAAAGCAGTCAGATACATTCCAAAATGGATATATCAGGTTCTTAGCAGTATTGGTGAGTTGAAAGTCCGTCTGGAACACATCCACAGATTGGATGGGTCATTCACTCCTTTGTTCCAGGGTTCAGTTTGTAGAGAAGTTGCTCCAGAGGTAGGAAGGGGGATTGAAGACAAAATGGAGATGATGCAGCTGCCCTTTACATTCCTTTTGCCATGTGGCCTGTACTTCCTGTGTCCCAAACACAAGATTCACAGCAAATGGCATGGAAAAGCTTTGAAGTTCTCAGTAGAAAGGCATACCCGGCATGTCTTGCTGACTCAATAGGTGTATCCTTGGTCCTTTCCATGGGCTCATTGTACAGATGATGACCCTCACTGGGCCATCAAACAGGCTAGGCAGTGTTGATTTCAATATGTCTGGGGGTGTCACCCAGAAACACTGCACAAGTCTGGAAGTACAAATATACCCTGCATATCTATAACAAACAATACAAAGGTGATACAAACGTAGAAACAAAATTATCATACTTGGCAAATCATAACATTTTCACTGACACCTTACATGGCATATCTAGCACAATTCATTGCAATTTTATCAGATTATATTATTATTTTATTATTAATACCAAAGTGTCTCACAATTCCATACAGTGTCACACTTGGTAAACCAGTGAATTCCCAGGACCAGTTCCCCAGGTCCTTGAAGATGCCGAAAACTGTGCTTATGAGGGATTGAAATACCCACATATAGGAACACACACACACAGACACTGTGTCTGTCTATACCCCTGTGTTCACTCTTCTAGAAAATTATGATCAATTTTGTACGCAGTATGGCTTGTGAGGTATCATTTGAAATCATTCAGCATAATCTACTGAATATTATCCTCCTGTTAAAATGTGTAGTAACACTGTATGTAAAAAAAAAAAACAGGAGTACTTGTGGCACCTTAAAGACTAACAAATTTATTGTAGCATGAGCTTTCGTGATGCATCCGAAGAAGTGAGCTTTAGCTCACGAAAGCTCATGCTACAATAAATTTGTTAGTCTTTAAGGTGCCACAAGTACTCCTGTTTTTTTTTTTTTGCGGATACAGACTAACACGGCTGCTACTCTGAAAACTGTATGTAAAGTTATGAGATTTTACTATATGATATTACTGAAAAAGTTACAATTCTGGGGAACACTCACAGAGCAGTTCCTCAGAGACAGCAAGGCAAACAGCTGGTCAAACAGCCATTCTCCTGCAGGGGGAAGGTGTGAAGAAGACATTTACATTCCATCACAGGGACCTCTTGAAGCTGTTGTGGAAAACAACCACACGACTGATTTTGAATCAGCTCAGCCTTAGGTTCTTTTCTTGGTTAAAAGTGCTCAGGGGGCGACAGCTATTGGAATACTGTCCCCCTGAGCTAAAAATCACACAAGCCTTTTAAAGCTTAAAACCCCAAACAATGACACATATGTTGCACGTTCATTTCCTTATTTGGAATATATTGCAAAATATGATGCAGGTCAAAAGCAAGCTGAACAATCAGTTTTCCATATTCAGCCTTTCCTGTTATTGTTATTACACCTGGTGATATGGGAGCAAGACTCTGCATGTCTCAAGAAATGTCACTACCAACCTAGGCCATTTTCACATGCTGGGGTGCAATCCAGAGCAGTGAGGAGTTGTGTCATCTGTAATCCTGGGTGAGATTCAGTGTTCTGCTGCTGGAGATCCCCTGTATGGATACTCCCAGCCAGCATTCAAGGACGCACAGAGTGTTTGTGTGATAAGTAACCCTGGACCAGCAGCTCTGACTCCAGCTGCCTGCTTGTTACACCCCAAGCACATTCAGGTTTGGGTAGAGAAGGCTCAGGGTTTGAGAGAAGGCAGGGGGTAGGAAGCTTCTGTTCGTTATGCTGGACCTAACCCCCAGTTTTACTTGAGTAAAGAGGAGCTATTTGACACTATGTGATACTGCTCCTCTGCTGTGTTCCCGAAGTGTTCTGCAGCAGGGGAGGGTCTGTGGCAGTGTGTGTGTGTCACTGGCATATTGGGGTGATGCAGAAACAGGACAGAGTAGAGGTGGCATTGTGGGGCTGGCGTGAACCTTAACTCTTCATTTCCCCTTCCAAGAACCGAGGGGACAGGAACCCTTACCCAGCGAGGTCACAGTCTCATAGTTCTGCTGTATGACATCCCTGTAGAGGGCTCTCTGTGCGGGGTCCAGCAGAGCCCCCTCTTCCCTGGTGAAATGCACAGCCACCTCCTCGAAGGTCACCGGCCCCTGAAAGAGCAAGAGTCCAACACTCAGGACCTCTTTCCCCACTCACAGCCCCACTATTTGTGGCAGAGAGGAGCCAATCAAATGGAAGCTCTGGGTGGATCCCACTCAACAGAGTCCCATCCTGACCCCGCTCAGCGTATCCAGCAAATACCAGGGTGAGGGGACGAAGAGAGAGCCCCTTGTCTCTCCCAGCAGATCCATCACACCCCTACTGGCCACCGACTGATTCAGGAGTTGGAGCCCCTCGTAGGGTCCAGGAGAGCTCCTGGTAGGAAGCCCACTAACCTCCTCATTGTGAGGAGCGGGATATGAAGGGAGAGGCAGCTCCAATAAGCCTGACTCATGGGTGCCCCCTTCATATCTCACAGCAGCCGCTGGTTAGTGAGGTCAGGCTCCAGCACTATGAGTCTGGTGAGTTTTACCAGCTCCATGTAGGTGGGCTATTTTCTTTCTTCACAAATTAGGGCATTTCCACCTCCCAACCTCCTGGGTCTGTTCCTAGAATCTAGGCCACTTATTAAATAACTCCCAGCGGGTTTGCCACACCCTGGCCTCCTGCTTTCCCCACCCTGTGCATTTCCTGCCCCGCTCCAACCTCCAAACCAGACTGTGCAAACCTTCCCATCTCCGGTGTATTTGCTGTCCCTCTCCTCCAGCAGGAACTCACCAGCAACCCCCCAATAATCTCTACCTGAGTTGGCTCCACTGAAGCCATTTCTCTTCCCTGTCCCACGCCAGGCTGGGATGAGCTGGAGCAAAACATGGACGTCATTCTGCAGCCTGTCTGGGGGAGAAGGGCAGTTGTGGGCGTTTCAGAACCAGTTTTAGTTAATTTCACATCAGAATTCCCCCTGGCCCTTTCCCTGCACACAGACACCTAGATCCTGCCATGCTGGGAAATGCTCAGTCTGTTTATTACAATGTAGACCCGGCCCTCCTGCCAGGCTAAGCCCAGACACATTTTTAACCTCCCTTCTCCTCCCCTCACCCCGTAACAAAGTCTCTGAACAGAAGGCTAGAAAAGAGCAGAACCAAAGGAGTCACTGTGGGGGATCCCTTGGACACTGACCCCACGGCAGCCACACCCCGGCAGGGGGAATATGGAGTCAGGAACTGGCTTTTCCTCTGTCTGATCCTTGTTTTGTTCACTGGAAAGTGGTTCTGCCCAGGGATGCAGCAATACATGTGTCTGGGTGGACTAGAGAGCTGGAAATCTCTCCCCCCTCATTTATCCCACTGCCCCTTTCAGTCTCTCCTTCCCCGTCCTCTCTCCCTGCCCCTCTGGCTGGGACAGTCCCATTCCTGGGGGCTTTGCTCTCCTATGGCTGGATTTTCTCCTGGCAATTGCTACTGGGAGGAGAAATGAGGAGGGGCTGTTTGTGCAGAGTCACTTTCCTGCCAGACCCCAGCACTTTCCCTGAGGTCTATCAGTTACCTGGAGACTCTGGCTCAGAATTTAGTATTAACAGGGCCCAGGGCTGCCCTAGGGGGCTAGGACCAGCTGGAGAAAGTCATCCCCTGGGCCAGGCAGAGAAGCAGCTTTAATTCAGGTCACTTCCCAGCACAGAACCCCGCTGGTGGAGCAGCAGCTGCTAAGCCTGGTCTCCCAGATCACAATGGAGGCTGCAGCGTCTGACCCAGGAAGCTGAACCCCAGTATCCTGAGCAGAGAGGGACAGAGTGTTTGAGCAGCTTCCCTCCTTTAGCTCTCTGGGGAGAGCAGCTAATGAGAACCCCTCCTCACAGGGAGAATTGCTGATCTCATTTGCCCCACTGTCGATCCGGAGTCACTCCTTGTCTTTCCATACAGTGACTCTGGATTAACAATGGTCTCAATGAAACCAGAGTTCAGAAAGAATGAGTCCAGAACGCTGTGGAAGAGACCATTGTGCGGCAGTGCTGACCCCCTTCCCACCTCCCTCACCCCCAGATCCAGGACAAGGACTGGACAATCTAGGAGAATGGAACTGGAACTCCCACCTCTTGCATCCGACGAAGTGGGTATTCACCCACGAAAGCTCATGCTACAAAACGTCTGTTAGTCTATAAGGTGCCACAGGATTCATTGCTGCTTTTACAGAACCAGACTAACACGGCTACCCCTCTGATGAGTGTTTGATAAGTAGCTAGAAAGTTATCACAGTGACTGGACCTGGCCGGGGAATGTCGGGCAGTGCTTGGAGCCAGGATTCTGGCATAAGCTAATCACGGAGAAGAAGATGGGTCAGGAGCAGCCCCCAGAGCCCCAGCCAACCCCCCCCCCAGATATTCCCTGGGACCCAGCCCCCAGAGTCCCTGGCCAGGGACCTCAGATACCCCTCAGAGCCCCACCAGCCAGAGAACCCCCACCAGACCATCACTGCCAGGTTGGGAATCCCAAAGGGTTCCCCCCACCAAAAGACCCCAACAGCCAGAGACCCCCCAAAAGGGACCCCCCCACACACTGGGAACTCAGTCCCTCATTGCCTGCCTAGGATCCCCCCCCCGCCCTCCAGCAGGATCTGCCCTGCCCTTTGCCTGGCACCCGCTCCTCCCCCCTGCGGGATCCCCTGATGCTTTACAGGGGCACCCGCTGGCCTAGCACCGGGGATTCTCCCCCCCACACACTCTGTGCATTGGGCAGGGCAGCGATCCCAGGAGTCTGCGGGGGAAGCCCAGACAGAGCCCCTGGCACAGCACCAGGCTCCCTCTAACCCCCTGTCCCGCCTCCCCAAGAGACGCCCACCCCGGCTGTTCTGCAGCCACCAGGCCCCCAGCGATACCCACCTCCAGGACCCACAGCCTCAGGGCTGGGCACATCACACCCACCCCCTGAAACCCCAAATCTCCAGAACCCACCAACCTCACTAGGGTACCCGCTGCCCAGCCACCCAGAGGCCTCCCGCCACCACCATCCCCTTCAGCTGCTACCTCCCCACAGCCCCACCCCACCCAGCAACACTGTTACCTCACAGTGCCTGAGAAGTGGATAGAAAGTGACCACCGCCCCCTGCTGGCCAGTCACACAGGCAGAGGGAGCCCTAGGGGATGTCTCTGGAACAGGAGTATGGAAGGCCTGGAGGGACAAAATAGATAAGAAATGTCCATGGCCTGTCACTAGCAAATAATGGCCACCATGGATCCACCCCAGAGGTGGCTGCATCTTAGCACTGGGGGGAAGCAACCCCTCACCAAGGCCATTTGCCATGGGGCTTGGGATACTTCTGGACCCACACTGCACTCAGAGTGACCTCCTCATCCCGTGCCAGCTGAAGAAAAGAAAAGAGTCCAGCCAACTCTCCCATTAATAGCTGGGAAGCACTGATCCCTCAAACATGGGGAGGCCTCTGACTTTGATGGGTATTAAATATCTGGCTGGTCTCTTTCATCGGCAAAGATTTTAACAGAGATAAAGGAGGGAACAAATGATTCACAAAGGAGACGGGAAAGATGATCTCTGGGCAATTTAACCCCCTGAGACCTCCAGGATGGAGAAGAACTCAGGGCAACAGGTTCCCTCGAAGGAAGAAGTTGCTGGGATTTAGAAACACGGGGAACAGCCCCAAACCCCAGAGGATTTTTAACTGACATTTGATAATGACATAGAAAGAGGCAAAACCTGAGCTTTGAGAGCAATGTTCAGAAATGAAAGAGTTCCCAATCTGAGACATTTTGGATCCACTTTGCAAATTATAGAGAGGAAAGTGGAAAATCAGAGGGATTTTATATCAGTTGTTGATAGGAGGTAAAATCTGAGTGTTTCACATGAATATCTGATAAATGAATAAAGAGGAAATGGGCAACATTTGCAAACATTTTATATCCATGTTCAAGAATCTGAGCAAAGGTGTAAACCTGAGATTTTCTTGGTATTTTATAATTAGAGAGACAGGGGAAATCTCAGGGCATATTCAATTAGAAATAGACAACTAGAGAGCAGTGGGGCAAATGTTTAGGGTATTTTATATGAACCTTTGAGATTTGCACAGAAAATGTGTCACAAACTGCGTATTTGATAACATGAGAGAAAAACACCAAGATCTGAGGGGATTTTATATTGCTGTTAACGAACTAGTGGTAGAAGATGACAGAACAAGGAGTAATGGTCTCAAGTTGCAGAGAGGGAGGTTTAGGTTGGACATTAGGAAAACCTTTTTCACTAGTAGGGTGGTGAAGCACTGGAATGGGTTACCTAGGGAGGTGGTGGAATCTCCTTCCTTAGAGATTTTTAAGGTCAGGCTTGACAAAGCCCTGGCTGGGATGATTTAGTTGGGTTTGGTCCTGCTTTGAGCAGGGGGTTGGACTAGATGACATCCTGAGGTCCCTTCCAACCCTGAGATTCTATGATTCTATGATTTTATGAAAACGGGGACTGTTGGACTGGATTTTATACGACTGTCCAATACATAAACACAAAGTGATGGTTCCCCCACCCCCACCATTGCCATGGGCAGCAGGGAGCCCTTTGAGGAGCTGATTAAAAGGGCAAGGGAGGGGGAGCTGGAAGGTCCCTGGATAAAGGAAGGGGGCAGCAGTGGGGGACGGGCGGGTGACTGGCAACTGATGGTTGGGGGTAACTGTGTTGGTAGTTAGGGGGCAGCAACTGGGATTGGGACACGGGGGTCTGGGCAGTCCCCACGGGGGACACGTGCGCCTCCCTTCCTGCCCTGGCAGAGAACCGGCATCTCCTAGAAGATCAGGGCTGGAAGAGACCTCAGGAGGTGTCTAGTCCAACCCCCTGCTCAAAGCAGGGCCAATCCCCCACTAAATCCCCAAATGGCCCCCGCAAGGAGTCAGCTCCCAGCCCTGGGTTTAGCAGGCCAGTGCTCCAACCACTGAGCCATCCCATCCCCACTCCAGGGGCAGCCATGTGCTGGGGAATGACTCAGGGCAACAATTTCCCACCTAAACAAGGACAAATCGCTGCAGATAAAATGGGTGGGAAAATGCCCCTCACTAGAGAAGATTTTAAACTGACGTTTGAGACTCATGGGGAGAACGGGGGAAATCAGGGGGGATGGGAGAGCTGATCATTGGAGGATGGGGAATCGCCCCAGATTTTATAGCTCTGTGTGAGATACTTAGATAGAAAGGGGCAGAACTGGAGAGAATTTGTATCGGGGCGAGAGGCAAGTGGCACAAACAGGGACAGGATCAATTAACCCCCTCCCCTTCGCCCGCCCGCCACTCCGCCCCGGGAATTCCTGGCTGCACAGAGACAGTTCAACCCCCACCGCGTCCCACTGACCTTCCCCTCCCTACAACTCCAGCTTCTCCTCCCTGCCTGACACCCCCATCTCCCCACCACAGGGGATCCCCGCTAGGCCCCAGTCTCTGCCCCCAAATCCCACTGGGGCTGAGGCAGCTCTGAGGCTTCTCCCAGGTTCCCGGGGCAGAGTCACTTTCCTGCCCAGCCCCAGTGCCCCCGGGGTCTCTCACTCCCGGGGGCTCCGTGGGAGGCTGGACACCAGGGATGCAGGATGGCAGGAATGGGGTGACAGGCCTCCTGTTCCTCAGTCTCACGGGCGGGACCCAGGGGCTCGTCGCTCTCCCGGCTCGGGAGCGCTGGGAAGACCCGACCGTGGAGGGCCGTCGCTGGGGGGGGGCGGCCCCACGCAGGCGCTGAGCACGTCCTTATATCACTTCTGTGGCGGGAAAAGTGCTGAGGAGATGGAACGCTGAGGGCTGGTTTTGGCAGGAAAAACCGGTTTGGACTGGTTTGAGCCTGTCCCCTGATGGTAAACAAGTCCCCTCTCAGAGATGGAGTCCAGGGGTCAATAGTTCATATGCTCCAGATTGGATCTTATTTTAAAGCCAGTGATTTACTTCATAAACATCTTATTAACCAACTAATGGAACCTATTGGACAGTTCATACTTCTCACACCTAACAAAGCGATAAAAAAAAGAGCACAGACAAGCCTTGTCAGTAACGGCTAATGTCCCAGCTGGGAAGCACGTGAGCTTGTTGCAGAGCTGCTGCTCAGGGACGGGAACCTCCTGGCACCCCAGCCTCCAAAATCACTCAGGCTGCACTTTCTGCATGACTAGGTGCTGGCTGAGGGGGGCGTGGGAATTGGCGGCCTCTGCTGCAGGTGATGGGAATCGCAGGTATTTAAAGCCATGGCCTAGAGGAGGGAAGTGCCTAACTCCAGAGTCTGCAGCTGCCTAGGGCCAGGGCTGAGGATTTAGAGTCCCTAGTGCAGCCGTTGCAAGGTTCAAGCATGCTCAGCCCTGGCATTGCCGCCCCTCCTGCGACTAGTAGCTGCAGCTGGCTAAGGCTGGCCTCTGGGAACTGGCCCCATGGCTGTAGCCAGAGAAGCTGCAGGTGGCTCTGTGACTACTGGGGCCATTAAGCTAGAGCAGCTAAAGACACTGGAGTTCACGTCAAGGAACAGAGGTCACCAGTAGGACAGGAATGTCAGGGGGAGCAGGGAAAGAGGGAGCAGGTCAGGCTGGCAGAGGAAGCTTCCAGTTGGGTGGGAGCATTTCCAAAGTAGAAAGGAAACAAGCATGGGGAGAGGTGGTGGTGACCAGGTAGCAGACTAGCATGTAGATGGGAGCAGAGGGAGAGAGGCTGGTGGCTTCAGATTCCCAAGGGCTAAGTCCTGACTTTGGGGAGATGGTGTTTGCAGGTGGCTGGCTCACATGGCAGGATGGGGGCTGAGGGGGGGATCTGTCAGAACTGATCAGGTGTCTGCTGGCTTTAGAACTCTGAGCTGAGACTAGGACCACATGCCGTGACTGGTGACATGGGGGGTACTGGAGACATGGCTAGAGAAGCTCTGAATGAGGAAGGAGATAAATCTGTGGGGAGTTTCCTTGATCACTATGAAAGTTCTGCTCACTGTGGACACTGGTAAACCCACATGGGTGTACAGCTCAATGAGAAAACCCGGGGGCTGAGGGAGATGTGTAAGGCAATGCATATAGTCATGTAGGGGTGTGTGATCAAAATGAAAAATGTCTCTGAGGTTCAGTAGCGGGTATACTATGGCACCAATGGCACTGCCCCACCAGGCCCACACTCAGAGCCCACAGTGACTACATAGGGGCCCACAAATATGTTTGGTACCAGGACCCACAAAAGGTTAATCCGGCCCTGACTGCCTGAGCACTATTTCAGCCCCACATTTTTGGGTGGAGCTCCCACAGTGGGAGCTGCAGAGCACTCCCCCCGCCACACCCACCCACCCACCCATCCACCCCCTGGTGTTGGGAGGGGAACAGGAGAAAGGACAAAAGAAGCAAGAGAGGAAGAGAAAGGGAGGGATGGAGGAAAAGGTGAAACAAAAAGGACAAACCCCAATGTCCCCGGTGATTCTAAGGGACAAAATCCCAGGTGTGCAATAAAATTCTGCCCCCTTAAGCTCGTGTTTTCCATGCCTAGAATTCAACTGTCAGCAGATGGATCAGACTGAACAGGTTTCAAACCTCCAGGAGGCTCTTACCTTCTAAACAGGGATGGCTGTTTTCTAGTAAAATCACTGAAAGGGAAGGAGAAAACTCGAAAGAGGTTCCTCCTGGCGCTCACATCTGTGATCCCGAATACTCCCTCAGTCCTCAGAGAGAGACCTGGAGAAGGAGACTTGCTGAAGCAAAGCCACAGGGGTCTCTGAGGTTTCCCTGGCCCCTCGCCCCTGTCCTGCCTGGCTGATGTCAGCATCTCTCTGTGAGGTCACCACCTCCCCACCACCTTGGACCAATAGTCTGAGGTCCTGCAAAAGGTCTTTGTGATGTCACTGCCACACCCCTCCCTTGCTGTGCCAATGTCCTGCCCCTGGCCAGGCACTTTGCAGGTTTGAGCTACTCCCTGTGGATCACCCCACTCAAGGAGCGTTCGTTCTAGGCAGCAAGCCGGCTAGACAGGGAAACAGCAGATGCTGCTCCCAATGCTACACTCAGTTTGTCAGAAATTAGTCGACTTTATGGCCAGAAGAGACCATTAGAGCATCTAATCTGACCCCCTGCATATCACAGGCCTCCTGTATGACACAAGAGCTACTTTGGGTGCAAACACATTCCAGAAAGGCATCTAGTCTTCATGAAATGACATCAGGAGATGGTGAATCCAACACTTTCCTTGGTAACTTGTTCCTGTGGTCAATCATCCTCGCTGTTGAATCTTTGTGCCTTTGTTGTCATATGAATTTGTCTCTTTTCACCTTCCAGCCATTGGGTCTTGTTAGGCCTTTCTCTGCTAGATTCAAGAGCCCTTTAATACCGAATCTCCATTAATGCACTTCAACACTTCAGTGAAGTCACCTTTCAATCTTCTTTTGAGAAGCTGGACAGGTTGAGCTCTTTCAATAGCTCACTAGAAGGCATTTTTCTCCAGCTCTCAGGGCATGGCTACACTTGCAAATTTGCAGCGCTGCAGCAGGGTGTGAAAAAACACCCTCTCCAGCACTGCAAATTGCGGCGCTGCAAAGCGCCAGTGTGGTCAAAGCCCCAGCACTGGGAGCGCGGCTCCCAGCGCTGTACGTTATTCCCCACAGGGAGGTGGAGTACGGACACCGCTGGGAGAGCTCTCTCCCAGCGCTGGCGCTTTGACTACACTTAGCGCTTCAAAGTGCTGCCGCGGCAGCGCTTTGAAGTGCAAGTGTAGCCATAGCCTCAGAACACTTGTTGGCTCTTTGCTGCCCCAGCTCCAGTTTCACAACATCATTTTCAAATGAGGACACCAAAACTGGAGGCTTTTCCAGTATCAGTCTCACTGATGCCATGTCACCTCCTGTGACGTTACTGACATAATCTGAACTGTATAGATCACCATTGCGACCGCTGTTCTATATTTGCAGCCAATATTGTAGAAAGGTTGTCATGTAAGGGGTCTATGGAGAGGTTTTGATTGGCTGATTATAATTATGCCCTCTCTAGGTGTGTATCATTTTTGTAGTTGACGTTATATTGGCTCTCTGCTGTCCGTATTTCAAACTTGTGCTCTGCTTCCGGGGAACATCCCAGACAAGTTGGTGTCAGTTCTGCCTAGCCTGCTTGATGGCCCATTACGGACCATCAGCTCTACAATCGACCCACTGAGAAAAGGCAGATACACCTTGTGACTCAGCAAGCTATGCAAGGACCTGCCTATGGACAGAACTCTAAGGTTTTTCTATGCCATGTGCTTAGGAGATGTATTTTCCATGCCCTGGTTCCTCGCTGACCCAGAGAGAACAAAGGAACACGAGAACAAAAACCTTCCCCCACAGATTTGAAAGTATTTTCTTCCCTTATTGGTCCTTTGGGTCCTGGGCCAACCAGGTTATCTGAGCTTTTTAACCCTTTACAGGGTATTTTATGCTACCTGTAGCTATACGTTTATGACACCCTGTAAATAGCAATCTGCAGAATCTGATTCTGAGAAAGGGCAGGGTGAAGGGAAGTGGCTTCAGCAGATTTACTGAGCATGCTCAGTTCATGTGAGCATGCTCAGTGCACCATAAGTAGCAAATTCCTACACACAGCAGTTTCTCACACTGCACCTGAGGCAGCATGAGGCAGGGGCTCCATCGCTGTCCAGACCCCACCCAAGAGCAGATCCCCAGGGGCTGCAAGACCCTCAGCTTCTGGGACCTGTGTGTGGAGTCTCTCTTCTGCCCACCCAGGGCTGCCCCACCTCGGATGGGCACAGAAAGTGCTTCAGTGAAAGTCTGTCCCTGGCCCAGCCCCTCTGGCGCCGCAGCAGCCCGGAGCTCAGCCCCGGCTCCCAGCGCACACTGGAGGCAGCAGCAGCAGCGTCTGGTACCTTCCAAAGCCCGGCCACCAGGAGCTGCCCCACGGCTCTTTATCTTGTTTTTCCTGCTTCCTTCCTACCAGCCCCCCACTGCTCCAGCCCCTTTCTGGCTCCTTCAAGCCCAACCCAGGCTGCAGCTGCCGCACTCACCGGGCCAGGGACTGTCTGAGGTGGGAACTAGCCCCATCTCTGCTCCTCCTCCTGCCCCTGTGTGTCCCAGAGCCGCTGCAGGGACTGACCCGCACCCAGGCTCTCGCTCCTATTAGCGCTCACAGGGGCCAATCCAGCTACGGGAGAGTGAGCGCCCCTGGGAGCAGGGAAGTGACCAAGTCTCCCTGCCAGAGGGTGGGGGAGGGGGAAGAAAGGGAAAGAGGAGAGACTGAAAGGGAATAAGGAGAAATAAGTGGGGAAAGCAGCACCCAGCTCTTTTCTGCTGCATCACCCCTGAGCAGATTGCTCCTGAGCTCTGGGTAAATAGCCCCCAGTGTCTCCCAGATCCCCCTGCTCCCAAGGCAATGCACATAGGGGTCTCCTTCCTGCCAGGAGTGATTACAAGCAGGTGTAGGTGTCACCCTTATGCCATGATTGGAGAAAGACAGCAAAGCTTGGGAACACGCGTCTGTATTTCCAGTCCAGTGTGACAATCCCGGCTCCAGGAGGGGTTTGTTCTCTGCTCCTGCTGGATGGGCACCGAATGGGGCAGTAACAGGTGTGTGTCAGTTTTTGTTGTTCCACGTTCCTTAACTTAGAACAGTGTGAAATGAAGAAAATGGAGATTGAATTAAAGGGAAATACACAAATAAAAGTTCCATCCCCCGTTGCTTATTGAAAGAAATGACTCAATTTCCCAGTTACAGGTTTTATTAACATGAACAAATAAAGCCAAGAGCGCACGTCACTAAGGCTAAATGACTATAGACACCACTCAGCTAAGGGTTAAACAACACAGTGATAAAGTTCAGGTCAAATCAGGAAATCAATGAGTTAACAAGGATATTGCGCTGGAATCAAGTCATCAATTTAGTCCAACCATCAGATTAATACAGCAGAAAAACCAACCCCTATAAATCCTGAAAGAGCAACCCAAGAAGGCAGGTGCACATTTAGTGATGCCGAAACCCCAGTCAGAGATTTTCCACCCAGGGAGTGCAACCCAGATTTACCCAGCTGAATATTTCAATACCGAAACAAAATCATTGCTGACATTTAGCTCACAACCTCAAAGCTAATTAGTTTTCTCCTTAGATTTCACTATTATGTAGCTAATACTTCTCCTCGTCCTCTCGCCCCAAAATACATACAGACCTTAAGAGAGACACATTAGTAAAAGAATTCAAACAGCTCTCGCTGAACAGTACGTATCTGACCACTCAATTCCTTGCAATGCTTGCACGGGTGAGGCGCATGCATTCTGTCATTTCATAGGGCAGGGTTTTAAGGCTATTAAGATTTGGGGAACTATTCTTCCTAGCATCTTCCCGTTGTAGATTTCAGAGGTGTTCACACCCTCACCGAGCCGCACTGTTACACCCCAATGAAATAGAAAGACTGGGAGTTCTCCAACTTCATAAAAAGAAACAGACAAAAATAGAAAAGGGAACAAACCGTTTCTAAGATAATAAGGGGTTGGATCTCTGCACCTCTCGGGCTTTGGATTCGCCCGGAGTAGGAACTGTAGCTGCAGTTTAGGAACCAGGTACTGGCATAGATTTCCTTTCTCTCAGGTGCAGGGCGTGACCTATGTCTCATTCTCTCTGTCTCCCATCGGGTGATGGGACCATGAGTGAGAATGAGGAGAAACCCCAGCAGGAAGATGCTGAGGAATTACAACCACCTGTGCTCTATTTTCACAGACTCTGGACTCAGCATTCAAGTATCCTGCAGTCTGAACTTCACATCTGATACATTCCCTCATTGGCTACCATTGTTTGGCTAGCAAGGAAGTGCTTCTTGTCAACAAGGCAGCCAGATTGGGACCCGTAGGCATGGAATGGCTCTGAAGTAATCAGCTGTTTCTCTCTGTGCTTCGTCTAACTTTGGAGCCAGATGGTAAAAGACAGTTGTGCCCAGTTTAATCATGGCGTCCTTTAGGAATGTGATCAATGCCACTTAACTAGGGAGCAGGATTCTAAAAACACCACAGCTTCCATCTCTGGGGTGAAAATCAACCACTAGTACCTGCAATTTCTACCTGAGTTCTTGTCAACTCTTTGACCTTACTTGGAGTAATTTTACACTTCTCTGGCGTAGAATTCTTCACTAACCTCACAACAGATCAGTAGCGACAGTGAGGTACAACTCCCCCAACTGTGCCCTTTTATTTCTTTAATCTGGTGGCACAGATTTAAAATAGGGACTAAATTCAGGTGCAACTTAGAATCCCTGTAAGACAACAAATGTCAGGTCTCTATTAAAAATAGGTATCTTTCTGCAGCTATATCACATTCAACACGGATTTCATTTTCTACACATTTGCAGCATCTCCCAGGGGTGAGCTGAAGAGAAATGTCACTTCCATGTTTCCCATCTCTACCTAGATAGAGATTGTATTTCCCAAATAATAGCCATCTAGGTTGGATATTAGGAAACTAATTTTGCTAAGGTGGTGGTGAAGCACTGGAATGGGTTACCTAGGGACGTGGTGGAATCTCCATCCTGAGAGATTTTTAAGGCCTGGCTTGACAAAGCCTGGCTGGGTTGATTTAGTTGGGGTTGGTCCTGATTTCAGCAGGAGAATGGACTAGATACCTCCTGAGGTCCCTTCCAACCCTGATATTCTATGGTTCTATGACATACACTCCTACGACTCAATAGAAAAAATCATAGGACTGACCCCAAAGAAGGGTGAGCTGGAAAAGGCAGAAGCAGGCAACTCATCTGGGGGAGCTGAGCTACTACGGTGAAGGTGGTGCAAAGATCACTATGTGGGAATTAGCAAATGTGATTTAAAAAAAAAAATCTTTGCTCAGCCCTAGTCAAGGCATTTATTACAGTTCTCTCTTACGTGGATTTTCTGATGCCTGATAAGGTGTGAGCTCCAATTGAAGCGTTTCCCGCACTCGGAGCATGTATAGGGCATCTCCCCTGTGTGGATTCTCTGATGTGATATGAGGGCTGAACTATCAGTGAAGCGTTTCCCGCACTCAAAGCACGTGTAGGGCGTCTCTCCTGTGTGGATTCTAAGATGTGTGATAAGGTGTGAGCGCCGACTAAAGCTTTTCCCACACTCAGAGCACGTATAGGGTCTCTCTCCTGTGTGAATTCGCTGATGTGAGATGAGGGTTGAACTATCAATGAAGTGTTTCCCACACTCAGGCTATGGCTACACTTAAACTTCAAAGCGCTGCCGCGGCAGCGCTGGCCGCGGCAGCGCTTTGAAGCGCTAAGTGTAGTCAAAGCGCCAGCGCTGGGAGAAAACTCTCCCAGCGCTGTCCGTACTCCAGCTCCCTGTGGGGAATAACGGACAGCGCTGGGAGCGCGGCTCCCAGCGCTGGGGCTTTGATTACACTGGCGCTTTGTAGCGCCGCAATTTGCAGCGCTGCAGAGGGTGTGTTTTCACACCCTGCTGCAGCGCTGCAAATTTGTAAGTGTAGCCAAGCCCTCAGAACATCCATAAGGTTTCTCACCTGTGTGGATTCTCCGATGTGTGATAAGGGTAGAGCTCTGACTGAAGCTTTTCCCGCACTCGGAGCACATGTAGGGTCTCTCTCCTCTGTGTATTCTCTGATGAGTGACAAGGTCTGAGCTCCCATTGAAGCTTTTCCCACACTCGTGGCATGTGTAGCGTGTCTCTTCCAAGTTGATTCTCTCGTGTGGAATAAGGTCTGAGAGGCTACTTAAGTTTTCTTCTGACCTCTGCTGAGTCTCACAGCCTGTTTCTTTTTCTGGGAGTGCACAACTCCCGGAAACATTCCCTTTGGATCTTCCTGACAACGTTCCATGTGGTTCTAGTTGCTCAGCATCTTCCTGCTGGGGTTTCTGCTCCTCATTCTCACTCACCAGCCCATCACCTGATGGGAGACAGAGAGAATCCAGACATAGGTCACTCCCTGCACCGGAGAGAAAGGAAATGTCAGAGAGAGGAATGGTAAAAGGGATGAACAAACCAAAATATGTGTGGGAAAGATCAAACCGACCAGGAGCTGGTTTTCCCCAAACCCTTCCCCAGAGGGGAGAGGAAGGGATCAGCTTTAGTCCGCATCTCACCAGAACACTCTGGGGAAAGCTACATTGGGCAGGGACCTGCTGCCACTTGTCAGAGTATAGGTGGGAAGCCATGAGTCACATCTGCCTAATGATTCCACATCTGCAGGGAACAATCCTGAACTTGGAGAGCTCACAGGGTCTTTGTAGGGCATCCCAAATGTTTCCTGAATTCACAGCCAGTTTTTGAGTTGGTTTAACCAAGTCCTCACCTCTGCAGGCAGCTCTCGGGAGCACTTCTTTCTCAGAGCCCTGGAGATCTGGGACCCACGGCTCTTCCCCTCGTTCCAGCTGCGAGATCACATCAGGTTTGGAATCTGGAAGCCCTACTCCAGGCAAAGAAAACAAGGGAGGTCAGTGGAATTTGTGGGATACTTGTCACAAAGAATATTCCATGGTTTTACCCCCAGCTCATTTTTAAGCAGTAACATCACAAGGCCAGCTTCCTTGGCTCAAAGTGGCAGGAGAGTTGTTAATCATATGCATTACCTTCATGCCTAAGAACAAACTAACAGTGGGTCCCCATTGTGCTAGGCAAAGTACAAACAGAGAATAGTAGATGGCCCATGCCCTGAAGAATTTACAATCTAAATAGACCAGACAGACACAGAATGGGGGAAGGGGTAGAACCCACTGTTAGAATAGAGATATTCAGGCCTGCCTGTAAAGCCTATAGCTTAAGAACTTAGGGGTATTTTTTATCACTTAGCTACTTACAGGAGTGTGAAAAGAGAGAATCAAAATCACTGTCTGTATTTGTAAGGGCCTTCTCTTACATGGCATTGTCTGTGCTTCAGACTTCTGGTCTTTTGCTGCTTGCTGTCTGTGGGACAAGAACCAGGGAAGCGGGAGGCCTCTGACATAACTGACATGACCTGGTAACTAAGAGGTGAGCTTTTAAGGAAGATTTTAATACACGTTGGAAATGATCAGGGATTCCCATGAGCACTGATGAGGGGACCATGCAAAATATGCATTTAGATCCTTGTCTTGTTTTATATCCTTTCCCCATTAGGCACACTGGCACTGTCATGGATCCATGGGATCTGTGCAATGCCTGGGCTTTTAAACAGTGCTTGGGAAGCCTCTGGCTTCAACACTCCTACTTCAACCTGTGAGCTCTGCCAGCAGGTCCAGCTGAACGACACTCCTGTTCAGAGACTGTTCCTCAGTCAATGCACAGAGCAAGTTTTTGCTGGGGCACTGGGCAGACTGTTAAAACATAGCAGGGTTCATTAGTGAACCGAAACACAGCACTGGAAAGTCCTTAGATTAGCACAGGGAAGTGAAGAAGACAATATAGTCCATACTGGCCAATGCTCTTGAGCCAGGCTGCTGTAGAAAACGCTTTGGTTTCCTTTAACTGCACCTGTCCGTTTGTCTTTGCTCCAGTAGAGCTCCCTGCGTCTATGAGCCCAGTTATTCCTGCTCCCAAAAATGTAACGAGTCCATGTGTGCTTCACTCAGCCAAGCGGCGATCCTCCCATGGACAGGTGACAATCATTCCCTTGTCTCTGTTGGGTATTCCACTGATGTAGGTTGTTCCCAGCCAGTCCTTAATGACCCATTCATATTACTCCATGACAGCTACGTGACAAAACACCTCACGTCTCCTGCTTTTTATAATCATAGCAATACCAATCACAGAGGGAAACTGAGGTGTGTATTGGCATCATACAAGTATCACCAAAATTCCCACCTCTCTCACACACACACCGCTCACAGCCCCTGGAGAGAAAGCAACGCACAGGAACTGGACATTAGTCCAGTGAACACAGTGGAGGACAAGCTGCAATCCTCAAACCCTGGTGAAAAAGGAGAGGCATGCGAGTCCCTATCCAAGCACGTGCCCGGGATGGCAAGCCGCGGGGGCCACCCTGGATGTCCCTGTGAGGGCGGCAGTCAGGCAGCCTTTGGTGGCTTGCCTGCGGAAGGTCCGCCGGTCCCGTGGATTCGGTGGCAATTCAGCGACGGGTACGTTATGTAGATTGATCCTTGTCTATGATTTCAATTATAACTGTCTCCATTCAATCAAGTTTCTGTGTTTCACCAAATTTCATCTTCTCAATTAACTGTGAGTAGCCATGTACAAGGGCGAGCTGTGCCCCAATACGTAATCTTATAGGTGTAAAAATTGTACAGGCTACACCACCAGCCTGTGACATCATCAACAAAGTGCCCATTTGTGCCTGGGTAGGGGCCCTGCTGTGGGAGGGAGGATGCAGCAAGGACTCAGGGTCGGTGGTCGGGGTCGCTGTGCACAGAAATGGGGAGGTTATATGGGGAGGGGGGTAATGAGTGGGAGAGGGAGGTCAAGAGTTCAAATAATATTTGGGGAAAAAATGTATACAAGTGAAACTGAACAGAAAGAAAACTGGAGTGTAGGCTCCAGAACAAGGCTTGGGTAGGGATTCGGGGTTAAAGGTCTGGGATCCCCCACAGCTCTGGATCCCCAAACCTCTCCTCCCTCCCACTGGCCCACCCAGCCCACTTCCCAGGTGCCCTTCCCCCACACTCCCCTCCCCTTCTTCCCATTACTCTCAGCCGGCACCACCTCCCGGCATCTTGGGAGCTTCTTCTGTTCCCTCCTTGTCTCTCACAACCTCATCCCTCCTTTCTCCATCTTAACTATAACACTGCACACACCTTCCCCATGTCCAGGCATCACAGAATTAGCTACTCCCCCCACCCCTTCTCCTCGTCTCACATGGCTCTGTTCTCCTTTCACCTTTGGGCTCCTGACTGACAACATTATATTCTCTTCTATCAAAAGATGAGCTCATCTGACTGTCACACAAGCCAGGCATCGGTCACACACCTATTTACTCAATTTAGAATTCTACAGGAGGCATATTTTCCTCTTAAAATGAGGAAAAGGCATGAAAGCTACAGTGATTAATGTAGCCAATAAGGACGCACTAAATGCAATTTTAAAATGACTGATGACAAATGTCTAAAAATTATTCTAGTGGGTGGGAGATAAGGCAAAAAAGGGGGGGGCAAGGAAACTTGTCAAAACTTGAATGATGAATAAAGGTATAAAGTTATTACTGCTCAGGTTCTTTAGAGACCCCACAGCTTCTAATAAGCCAGGGGACAGGACTCCTTACCCAGCGAGGTCACCGTCTCATAGTTCTCCTGCATGACATCCCTGTAGAGGGCTCTCTGAGCGGGCTCCAGCAGAGCCCCCTCTCCCCTGGTGAAATGCACAGCCACCTCCTCGAAGGTCACCGGCCCCTGAAAGAGCAAGAGTCCAACACTCAGTACCTGCTGCCCCACTCACAGCCCCACTTTCAATCAAATGGAAGCTCTGGTGGATGATAGTCGACAGAGTCCCACCCCACCCGCTCAGAGCATCCAGGAAACGCCAGGGGAGGGACGAAGCGAGAGCCCTTGTCTCTCCCAGCAGATCCATCCCCTACTAGCCACAGACGGACACAGGAGATAGAGGCCCTGGCAGGGTGCAGGAGAGCTCGCTGGCAGGGAGCCCAGCGCTGTTCTCATTGTGAAGAGCTGGACGGGGCCAGACTTAGTGGGGGGCAGACGACATGACCGGGCCGGGGGGCCTTGCTGCGGGGGTTCTTCCAACAGGGGTGTCCTGTCTCTCCTCCCCCAACTTCTCTTCAGCTGTCTGCCCTGCAGCTCTTCCTGCAGCCCTGCCCCCCCCCCCCACGTGGAGCTGCCCTGGACAAGCTGCTCCCAGGCGCTTCCTGTGCTGTGCGGGGGGGGGGGGGGTTGCTGATGTCGGGGTGGCCCCACCCTCCTGCCTCTGTGCCAAGTCTCTGCTGAGCTGAGGTGGGGGGACAAGATTCTGTGCTGCTGCCTCTGGGTCAGGAGTGGGAGCTGCTGGCCCCTGCTGCCGTGTGAACGAGCCTTCGGACTAGTGAGTGCCGCTGGGCTGGAAGTGACAGCGGGTGTGTCTCACACTCCCCCCCCACACACACACACACACCCCACCACAGACACTTCAGTTACTGTTATTACTTCCTTTTACTTCCTGTCAAAATGCGCAAAGTACATGTAGTCTCTGTAATTTTATTCTTTCACATTCGGTCAGGATGACAGTGCTGGTAGTTTAGCTTTAACTGGTCTGTGCATGTCATCATTTTATTTCTGGCTTATGCTGAAATTCAGTTCTTTGAGTAACGAGTTCTAAAATGCCTCACCTGGCCTGGCTGGAGTAATTATCATTATTACTGTTGTGGCCGTATTGTGCTTTGTCATTCGTTATTTAAATGGTACTAGCAAATAACAGACTGTACATTTTGCTTGTACTTACCTGAGCAGGGCTCGTTTGAAAAATTAGCTAAACTCAAAACTTCAGACACTGTGCAGATGAAGATCACTTATCTTCAGATTGTATTTTTAGTCTGTGACGAAGCAGGGAGTGGGGAGGATTGAGCTGGGGATGTTGCGGGAGAGTTTTACTGGGACTGTCTGCATTGGGGATGGGATATCAGGGTGTGACTTCACTTGAGGGGCGATAGCTGAGCATGTAACCTGAGCCCAGGAGGGGGATGGGGCCAGGTGACACCTTCTGCCCGAGGAAAGTGGACAAAGGCTGGAGGAGGAGCCGGGAGGTGTGGCTGGAGGAGACGGCTGGAGGAGGGGTTTCAGTTTGGAGCTGGCTGGGGAAAGGGAGGGAGGCCAGAACCGGGAGGCCAGAACCGTATATAAAAGTAAGTAAATACGTTGTCAGTGGAGTGAAAAACAATTGACTAAAATAGAGGAGATAATGGCAGTAACACAGAGTGTTAAGTAAAATCTGCTTCCTTTCTCTATATTTATTTATCTCTACGAAAGAGAGGGTGCAAAGTATCAAACTTGTGTTTCTGATACCTGCGTCAAAGCTCCAGAATGGATACCTCAAGGCTTGGGATAGGGAATATCTTGCTGTATTATCTCCTGATTGTTCTAAATTTAATTTTACATTTAATATGTGGCTGTAATTGGAGTCAGTAAATATTTATCTTTCTTTATATAACAATTAGATAGAGTGCTCGTCAGTGAATTTCTAAGTTATTTTCTGCAAAAAACCCTACAGTTTTCAGGTGCCTCAGTAACCCCTGGAATCACAGTTAAAGTTGCCCTGCCCCAAAATCTGAAATGGCCCTGGTGAGCCAGGAGCGGCCACGGGGCTGCAGGGTATCTGGGGCTCCAGCAAGATGCAGCCCCCGTGTGAGAGCGCAAAGCCCGGCTTGAGCTGCAGGCAGAGCGCCGGGCACCACAGGCCACAGCAGCAGTGTAGGAGTAAGGGTGGGAACGGCAGCCAGTGATTTTAGTTCACCGTTCATTTACTGTGTGGTATTATAAATAACTAACACGTTATGTCACATGGAATCACTGTGTGCTAAATAGAGAATTGATTGATCGGTCTGTAGCGAGAATAATCATGTATTAGGTATCTAAGTAAATAGGGTTGAACCACAAGGCCTGTAGGCTGAGACCTGCAAGATTTTAACTTCGCTATTTTAGGCCTTGGAGCTAGGAAATGCTGACAGAAGTAAATAGCCGAGGAATAACCCGATGCCCTAAGATGATGGGAAAAGAGGTACCAAGTGGTAACAGGGTGAACAATTAGCCAGAAGATTAATTTTAAATAAAAAAATCTGGAAAGGCATCTCTGTTTCCACAGGACACAGGTTGTGTGTCAATGCTAATGAGGTATAATCAGAATCACGTTATAAAAGGGGGTGCCCAGAGCAGGAAAATTGAGTTCCCTGTGGGAAACTCCAGCAGGAACCATCCCTCTACTGATGATCAATCCATGAGAGACACATCAGACCCTAATACTATTGTTGTGAGTAGAACTAGAGTTGTAACTTTTGCACAGGTCTTTATAGAATTTCTGTGCACTTGGGTCGTCATAACCTTAACTGTAACTTTAATAAAACTTGTAAAACCGACTAGACCTTGTGCTTGTGAATGTCTGTGTGGTCACTTCCCTTGGTCTTTGTGTGTTCCTAGAGACTGTACGTTTGAAGCAAGTAGCAGAGGCGACTTTCACTCTGTTAAGCTTGAAACTGTCGCCACCAGAGCTGACCCCGCGGGGGTGAAATGCCACATTACAAACTGCACTTTACATAAAATAAAAGGCTGCACAATACACCACACACCAGGCCACCCTCACTTCTGCGCTGCTGCTGGCGGTGGCATGGCCTTCAGAGCTGGGCGCTCGGCCAGCAGCCGCTGCTGTGAGGCCGCCCTGCCAGTGCTGAATTTGAGCCGGGGCTGAGCTCTGGCGCCTCTTTCAATACAAACTAAGCCCTAGAGGGAGGCATCGGGGTCTGGACATGATGGTGGGGAGCCCGTGGGGGCCAGGGGGGATGGGGGGCACCAAAATACAAGTTCACCCAGGGCACCATTTTCTCTAAGGCCAGCCCTGGAGCTGGGTGTGGGGGAGGGGCACATCCCCTAAGGCCGTGGTTCTCAACTAGGGGTCCCTGGGCCTCTGGGGGGCTGCGAGCAGGTTTCAGGGGGGCCTCCAAGCAGGGCCCGTGTCAGACTCGCTTGGACCCAGGGCAGAAAGCCCAAACCTCCCGGCCTGGGGCTGAAGCCTGGGGCCATGAGCCCTGCCACCAGGGGCTGAAGCCAAAGCTTGAGCAATTAGCTTTGCGGGGGGGGGGGGGGGGCTGTCACATGGGGCCCCCGGCCACGGCCCGGGTTGCCCCCCCCAAACGCCACCCCAGGGGTTTATTTGCAGAGAACCAGGCACATGCCGGGCAGTGGAGTTTTATAGCACGTTGGGGGCCTTAGAAAGAAAAGGTTAAGAACCCCTAAGCCTCCCTGGTGGGTGCCCCCTCACATCTCACAGCAGCGGCTGGTTAATCAGGTCAGGCTCCAGCCCTGGGAGTCTGGTCCGTTTTCCTAGCCCCACTGAGGGGGGTTGTTTCCTGTTCCACAAATTAGAGCATTTCCACCCTCTAACCCCGTGGGTCTGTTCCTAGAATGGAAGCTGCATATTGAACAAGTCCCAACAGGTTTGCTACACCCTGGCCTCCTCCCATTCTCCCCCCGTGAATTTTTTGGCAAACTCCAACCCCCAAACCAGACTGCCCAAACCTCCCTCCTCCTGTGTGTTTGCTGTCCCTCCTCCAGCAGGAAGCCACCAGCAACCCCCCCATAACCCCTACCTGACCTGGCTGCTTTGCAGCCATTTCTTCCCTGTCCCATGGGAGCATGGGACGAGCTGGAGTGAAACATGGACGACATCCTGCAGCCTGGCAGGGCGAGAAGGGCAGTTGCAGAGGTTTCAGAACAGTTCATGTCACATCACAATTCCCCCAGGATCTTTCCCTGCAGAGACACAGCCTAGGCTCTGCCATGCTGGGAAATGCTCCATCTCTTTATTGCAGGGGAGACCTGGCCCCTCCTGCCAGGTTAAGCCCACAGGGAGAATTTTCAGCCTCCCAGTAAAAAGTCTCTGAACAAAATGCTGGAAAGGAGCAGAACCAAAGGGGCTGGACAGGCCCCATAGGGACACTGGCTCCTCCCTTCCCCTCCTGTGCGGCCATGTCCTGTCGCTGGCAGAGATCGGCCCCCCCATCTCCCCCCCAGAGGCAGCCGTGTCTGCGGGCTCCCCCAGCCAGCACCTACTAACCACCACCCACGCTGGGGGAGTGACACAGGACAGCAAATTCCACCTACCCAAGGACAAATTGCTGCAGATAAACAGGCTGGGTTCACATCCCAAAGCTGAGGAGAACTGAAGAATTACAGAGAAAATAGGGCAAAATGAGAGACTAGAGAGTCAATAATTTTAGGAAAATGAGGGAATCTCCTTGGATTTTCTAGCCACATGTGGGGAGGGGAGAGAGAAGGGGAAGAACTAGAGAGAATTGTTCTCAGGTTTTGAGATGGAAAGAAATGGCACAAACAGGAAAAGAATGCGAGTGGCTCACCCCCGTGACCATAGGCGTGTGCAGCACATTTCATTAGGGTGTACACCCAGGAGCCCTGCCCTAGCCCACCCCATCCACTGCCTCCCACTTCCTGCCCCCTCAGAACCCCCAACCCCCTGCTCCTTGTCCCCTGACTGCCTCCTCCTGGGACCCCACTGTAACTGCCTCCCTAGGACCCAACCCCTACCTGTCCCCTGACCCTTATCCACCCCCCCGCCCCCAGACAGACCTCGGGGACTCCCATGCCCCATCCAACCGCTCCCCGCTGATCCCAGACACCTCTGTGTTCTTGGGGAAGCAGGGTGCAGTATCCAGCCTGACTTATGAAAGACACCCCCCATCCTCTGCTTAAACCAAAACCCATCAGAGAAAAACACTTGCAGAGAGCAGTGAAGGGCGTTGGGAGACACACCTAGACCCCTCCTGACAAGGGTGACAAGATTAAGACATCTCCATTAGCATACAGAATGGAGAGCGGAGACGACTCCCCTAGCCTCATCTGCATGAAAGATGGGACAGGAAGCCATCTCAATTTACATACAGAATGGAGAGCAGAGAACCACACTGAATTCTGGGACCAGAAAAAGCAGGGAAGCACTGCATCATGGGAATCTCTGCTCCAGATGCTAATGAACCTACACCTGCCCACACCCAGCTCAGCAATTATCAGACCAATTGTCGCAATGGATCCTTAATTGATGTCCAAATAGTGAAGCTGCCTAGTTGCATTGTGAGCTCCCTGGAAGAAAACACCACCCATAGCCAAGAGCGATCCGCTCCTATTGTCTAGTCTACAGAAAACCCTTGAGTTATCAGCCTTACCTATAAACAAATGCATTGTTCTCCCTTGAACCACTGTATTCTCTCTACAAAAATCCCCACTCACCCTCCAGTCAGGGTGCTGATGCTTAGATTCAAACTAGGCATCAGTTCCACTGGACTCCATCTTCTCCTGGCTGATCGTGCTGGGGGCTCTGCCTGTCTCCAGCCCTCAGGACCCTCAGCTACCAGCGTCACCTGGGAACCCCGACCATTTCAAGCCTCATGGAGTGGCTGAGACCCCCCCCCCCACTTTCTCTCTCTTGCTCTGTTTTCCTTTCTACTGTAGCTATTAACCTTTAATAGTGGATGTTAGGTTGGTTTAGGCTCCTTGTGCAGTGATCACCAGTATTCAATACATAACCTGCATGGTTCAGCTGGTTGCTTCTCTCTCTCTTGCTGAACCTCACTCTTTTGTGTTTTTAGCTTCCCCCAGTCACTCTGCAGCAACGCGTCTCTTACCTAAGCTACAGATCCCTGCAGCGCCCAGAATCCTGTGGGGTTTGCTCATCAAGGCGGTTCCTGCCAGTACAATTGTGATGTGAGAGCGGGGACAGGGCCGTGCTGAATCTGGGACACATAAGGGTAACAGCTTGAAAGTGCTGCTTCATCCAGCCCAGTGAGTCCAGGGGCAGATACGGGGTCAGCGTGGCAGTGCTGATTGACCCGGTCCGCTCAGACTTGCTCTGTTACCGTAGGGGTGGGTGGGTGGGTGCTCATCCGGTTTTGGGGCTGGAGAAACCCAGCCCTAGGGAACCCAGATCCTGCAGGACAGCGCCATTGAGAGGGGACGTGCAGAAGGGAGGAGTAGAGCTCCATATGAACACACACGTGACACAAGCAGCACATTGATAGAATTACAGAATCCCCTCCCCAGAAAAGTAACCTGAATAAATGAGTGTACCCCAAAGTAATGGGCAAATCTGGTAACACCGCCCCCTGACAGGACCCCCGACCCATCCAACTACCTCTGCTCCCTGCACGCCCTGACCCCGCTCCACCCCCAAACAGGCACCCCCCCGAACCCTCAACCCATGCAGCCCCCCCGCTCCTTGTCCTAACCGCCCCCTCCAGAGACCCCCCCACCCTCTAATCACCCCAACTATCCAACCCCCCTCCCCACCTCCTGGCAGCTCTGTCTAGTGCCTGCTCCAACCCACACACTCAAAGTGGCGGAGGAGGTTCCCTCTCCTTCGGGGGGAAGGTTGCCTAGTGGTTAAGGCACAGGACTCAGGCTCAGATGTTCTGGGTTTGAGTCTCTGCTCTGCCACAGACTCCCTGCTTGGCCTTGGGAAAGTCACTTCACCTCCTTGTGCCCTAGATCCCACCTGCCCAATGGGGCCAACACTGACCCTGCCTCCTGGGCTAAATCCATCCATGGCTGGGGGGGGGGGGGGGGAAATGGAGATACCAACATGGGGAGATTTGGGCTGAATTTCTCCACAGCCGGAGAGTGGGAGCCAGCTCCACAGGGGGGATGGTGCGAGAGGGGCTCAGGCCAGCTCCACACAGAGGGGGGTCAGGGCTTCAGCCCTGCAACTTCTGCCACTAAGGTGGCTGGGGCTCCCGAGCCGGGGACTTCAGCCCCACATCTTCTGCCAGGGTCGGGGGTTCTCCTGCCTGCCCCAGGGTGGCTCCTCGCCCCCTCCTCCTCCCACTGCAGCTCCTGCTGGGGCTTCTCCTCCCCCCAGCTCGGCTGCTCTCCCCTACCAGTATCTGGAGCTTCTCCTCCCCACAACCTGCCCCTGCTCCAGCCCCAGCCCAGCCGGGCTCCCCGGGGCACCCGCCGCTGCTGGGGCCGGAGCCGAGCCTGGCGGGCAGGGAGCAGCGATTCTCGCGGGGGCCCTGGCAGAGCCCCCAGCCCGAGCGGGGCGGGGCGGCCCCAGGGGAGCGGGGGGGGCTCTGCTGCTGCTGGCCCCGCCCCCCACCGACCCCTGGGGCTGTTTGGGGGGGGCTCACTCAGCCCCCCAGGAGCGGGGGGGGAGCAGCGGAGCGGAGCCTGCCCAGCAAACAGCTGATCGCAGCTGCGCCCAGGCCGCCCCCGGGGAAAAGCTCCGCGGAGGAGGCGCCACAAGCTGCCGGCAGCGTGTCATTCCCGGGGGGGCTGAGCACCCGCCTGCAGCCTCCCCCCCCCCGGAGCCCCCACGGGAGGGGGGAGCAGCCTCCCCAGCCGGGGCTCAGGGCATTGGGGTGCCGGGGCTCCCCCCCTGCGCACGCCTGGGCCCGGGACACTCACACACACACTCTGCCCCGGGGCTCCCCTGGTGCCCAGAGACCGATCAACCCCCCGCCTGCCCCCCCGCCCTTCCCCGCCTGCAGCTCCGGCCTCTCCCCTCCCGCCCCGCCAGCCGCACCCAGGGGAGCCCCGGGCCCCAGGCTCTGTCCCCACCTGGAGCCCAGCGGGGCCGGGGGCAGCTCCTGCTGCAGCTGAGAACAGCGGCTCCGCTCCGGCCCGGGCGGCTCCAGCGCTGCTGGCAGCACGTGGCCACCAGGGAGCAGCTGCTGAGCCCGGGCTCCTGCGTCACAATGTGCCAGAGCCCCGCCCCCAGGAGCTGCCCCGCCCCCGGCCTGTGCCAGAGCCCCGCCCCCAGGAGCTGCCCCGCCCCCGGGCTGTGCCAGAGCCCCGCCCCCAGGACCTGCCCCGCCCCCGGGCTGTGCCAGAGCCCCGCCCCAGGACCTGCCCCGCCCCCGGGCTGTGCCAGAGCCCCGCCCCCAGGAGCTGCCCCTCCCCTGATCTCTGGGTTTTCTTCTTCCAGCTCCTGCCTCCTACTTCCCAGCACCCCCCGCTCCCAGCTGCTCCCTTCCTGTGTCTGCAAACACCCCCCCCGGACGGGCTGCAGCGCTCGCTGGGGCTGGCTCCAGTGGCTCAAGTTGCCTCCATCGCTGCCTCACCTGGGGGTGGGGGAGGGACGAAGAGAGGAGATGGGCCCAGGGTGTGAAAGCAGAATTAGGGGGCAGGGAAAGAAGGACAGTTTGGAAAGGTGGGTTTTTTGTGGGGGAGGGGAGGGGTGATCCAGATGGAGTCAGAAGCAGTTGGGCAGCAGAGGCTCAGGGAAATTGAGGCGAACCCCCTGGGTGTCCCAGTGTTGACCAGGGATTGTACAGCACCTAGCGCAATATGGGGTCCCAGAGACGTAACTAGCTATTTTTACACCCAAGCCAAGAATATAAAATTGGCCCCCCGCTGTGACACCCAGCCCCCTTGAAACACCGCCCCCAGCGCCACCCATTCCTGTGGAAACACCCCCCCCAGCACTGCCCGCCCCACAGAAACAAACCCTCCTTCCCCAGCGCCGCCCGCCTGAAACAGCTGTGGGCCGAAAGGGAAGGTTTGGGGGAGGGAGAAGAAACGGCCCCCATAGGGTGACCAGCTCACACCATCACACCCCTCTTCACCCCCTAGCCCCCCACTGGCCTGCTGCATCTCCTGCTAGTCAGTGCCCCACCCACCACTCGCCTCCTTTCACCTCCTCCCTCCCCTGCCAGAAACTCCCGTGCACACCCCTAGAGCCCCGGCTGGCTCACTGCTCACCTCTGTGCCCACCCGCCACTTGTCCACCCGCTCGCCCACCTGCTCCCCACTTGCCCCCTCACCCTCCCCCCCCAGTGTAAAGCCTCATTCACAGACCCAGGGGTCACTATATCACTGCACACAGCAGTCACTCAATGCAGTTGTAGATAAATCTCTGCATTACGCATTTTTGTATAACTTGTCTATGACTTTGTATTGAACCTTGGTAATATGTTATATGGGGCCCCTAAGGTAGTGTAATTAAGGTAACAGAAAAATGTCTTTTTGCTAGAAGTGGAATAAGATCTTCCCCCCCTTGGTAATCCGTCGCCCTGTGGAGTGAATGAGGTAGGACTGAGGAAGGCATGGAAGGCAGCACCTCCAGACAGCTGCAACCCTTGGAGAGGGGCTGGGAGCCCGACCAAGGCCAATCAGACTTGGCAAGTGGGCTGGCTAGAGAAGAGCCGACACACTGACGGCCTCGGGGGTTAGGAGCAAGCACCTTCCTGTGGGAACCCCCTCTGTGCAGCACTGGGACAACCCCCAGCCCAGAGAAAAGCAGCAAAAAGGACCAACAGACAGTCCCAGATTTTGAATCTGGGAGATTTGCCCCTCTCCATCCACCGACTCGCCACTTGCCTCCTCATCCCTCCCCCCCGCCCCAGTATAAAGCCTCATTCAAAGACCCAGGGGGGGGGTCGCTATATCACTGCTCACAGCAGTCACTCACTGCAGTACCAAACATTAAACTACTGAAAATGGCGCCCCCCCTCCCCCTCCAGCCACTGACTTTTTGGACTGGAAAGCTTTCCCCCAGATCTCCCCTTTAGAAGACATCCCCAGACAGGCTGAGGGATACTGGTGTGACCTCACCTGGCAGCCCCCAAAGAAGGAATTGGGGGGACTGAATGGACAGGGCCCCTCTCTAGCTGAAGCCTGGCAAGGGAGGTACGTGGACCCCACCAGAAGTTAAAATGAAAAGTGAGGGAGGGGAGGCTCTGCTGGACCTGGGCAGCTCTAGATACAGCACCAGGCATGTAGGAGGATTTCCACTCCTGAGCCATGGAAGCAGAAATTGACTTTTCCTTTCCAGATTTAGCTAATGTTCAGAAAGGGAATCTAGCGCCTGCCTTCCAGATTTGAACACCTCAGCATTCAGGAGTGCTCGAGCTCAGTTTGGGCAGCTGTTACTTCATTTCTCCCAAATCAAATATGCTGATCTACTGTCATTTGCTGTAGAAAAAGTAGGATAAAATTGAGCAAGAAATGCTTCCCAGTGGTTTTTAGGACTGGAATTGCTATTTTCAACAGCCATTGCCTTTTTTCTTCTAGTTTTATTTGTTTAAAAGGAAGACACTGATATTGCACTGGCAAATTCCCCATAGAAACAAAGAATAATAAAGGCACTTCAACTTTTCCTCATTTATGGAGGACAGTCTTACAATATGCATCCAGATCTCCTCCAATCACACAAGCTGAAAATTGTTCCACTTTACTGCAGTTCTATAACCATGCGGGAACCAGTCCTGTCTGTGTTCTGTGCACATCCAGAATTCCTCCTGAATGACCCGCCCTGGAGCAAGTTACCAGTGACCCAGGGCTGGGACGGAAGGAGGGTGCAGGTGGGGGGGAGCCCAGGGTTGGGATGGCAGGGGGTGAGGGTCAGGAGGGGGCAGAGCCCAGGTCTGGGGCGGCAGGGAGTGTGGGGGCCCTGGGCTGGGGGGGGGACAGCCAAAGTTTTTTTGCTTAGGGCGGCAAAAAACCTAGAGCCGGACCTGTCTCCACCCACCGTGAGGTAGGTAGGAGCGGATCATTATTATCCCTACTTGAAAGAGGGAGAAGCTGAGGCTGAGAAAGGAGAATTTACTTGTATTAGGTCACACAGCCAGTCAGTGGCAGAGTTGGGAATAGGACCCAAGAGCGCTGATTTTCAAACTAACCGTCGGATCTTGAATTTCAGACATTGAATGACCTGAATAAAATGCTCTCAGATGAGCTCCAGACCTACAACCGTGCACAGGAATTATTCAGCAAGTATTTGAGGAGAACTGCAATGTTAGAGAGAATCATGAACTGCTCAGAGACAATTAATGCAGAGAAGCAGCAAAATTCATCAAACACAGAACTGGTTCTGACTTATTTCCTTGGTCTTAAAAGAGACCAACAAGGACCTGAGTCTCCTCCCTGTCAATAACCCCCTGCTCAGCCAATCAGGGTAGAGACTGAGGACGGGAGGCTGAGGGTTCTCACCAGAGAGCCCAAAGGATGGACTAGGTCACTGGTGGGTGAGCACTATTTCAGCCCCACATTTTTGGGTGGACCTCCCACAGTGGGAACTGCAGAGCACTCCGATGCAACACACACACACACACACACCCTCTCCTGGTGTTGGGAGGGGAACAGGAGAAAGGACAAAGGAAGCAAGAGACAAAGAAAAAGGAGAGAGGGATGGATGGAGGAAAAGGTGAAACACAAAGGACAATCCCCAATGTCCCGTGATTCTAAGGGCCAAAATCCTAGGTGCGTAAAAAAATTCTGCCTCCTTAAGCTCGTGTTTTTCATGCCTAGAATTCAACTCTCACCAGATGGATCAGACTGAACAGGTTTCAAACCTCCAGGAGGCTCTTACCTTCTAAACAGGGACGGCTGTTTTCTAGTAAAATCACTAAAAGGGAAGGAGAAAACTCAAAAGAGGTTCCTCCTGGCGCTCACGTCCGTGAACCCGAATACTCTCTCAGTCCTCAGAGAGAGACCTGGAGAAGGAGACTTGCTGCAGCAAAGCCACAGGGGTCTCTGAGGTTTCCCTGGCCCCTCGCCCCGTCCTGCCTGGCTGATGTCAGCATCTCTCTGTGAGGTCACCACCTCCCCACCACCTTGGACCAATAGGCTGAGGTCCTGCAAAAGGCCTTTGTGATGTCACTGCCGCACCCCTCCCTTGCTGTGCCAATGTCCTGCCCCTGGCCAGGCACTTTGCAGGTTTGAGCTGCTCCCTGTGGATCACCCCACTCAAGAAGCGTTCGTTCTAGGCAGCAAGCCGGCTAGACAGGGAAACATCAGATGCTGCTCCCAATGCTACACTCAGTTTTTCAGAAATGAGTCGACTTTATGGCCAGAAGAGACCATTAGAGCAGCTAATCTGACCCCCTGCATATCACAGGCCTCCTGCATGACACAATAGCTACTTTTGGGGCAAACACATTCCAGAAAGGCATCTAGTCCTCATGAAATGACATCAGGAGATGGAGAATCCATCACTTTCCTTGGTAGCTTGTTCCTGTGATGAATCATCCTCGCTGTTGAATATTTGTGCCTTAGTTGTAATATGAATTTGTCTCTTTTCACCTTCCAGCCATTGGGTCTTGTTATTCCTTTCTCTGCTAGATTAAAGAGCCCTTTAATACCCAATCTTTTCTCTCCATTAAGGCAGTTCAACACTTCAATGAAGTCACCTTTCAATCTTCTTTTGATAAGCTAAACAGGTTGAGCTCTTTCAATAGCTCACTAGAAGGCATTTTTCTCCAGCCCTCAGGACATTTGGTGGCTCTTTGCTGCCCCAGCTCCAGTTTCACAACATCTTTTTCAATTGAGGACACCAAAACTGGAGGCAGTATTCCACTATCAGTCTCGCTGATGCCGTGTCACCTCCTGTGACGTTATTGACATAATCTGTAACTGTACAGATCACCGTTGCGACCACTGTGCTATATTTGCAGCCAATATTGTAGAAAGGTTGTCGTGTAAGGGGTCTATGGAGAGGTTCTGATTGGCTGATTATAATGATGCCATCTCTAGATGTGTATCATTTTTGTAGTTGACGTTATAAGTATTGGCTCTGTTCTGTCCATAGTTCAAACTTGTGCTCTGCTTCTGGGGAACACCCCAGATAAGTTGGTGTCAGTTCTGCCTAGCCTGCTTGATGGCCCATTAAGGAACATCAGCTACACAATTGACCCACTGAGAGAAGGCAGATACGCCTTGTGACTCAGCAAGGTAGCAGGGACCTGCCTATGGACAGAACTCTAAGGTTTTTCTATGCCACGTGCTGGATAGAGTGTCCTTGGGACAAAGAAAGCAAAGACCACATGGCAAGAGACTATGAAAGGCTGATGCCTCGTCTCCATCTTGTCTTCAATCCTGCTTCATACCTCTGGAGGACTTTTCTACAAACTGAAGCTCTAGACAAAGGACTGAATGACCCATCCCAGCTGTGGATTGACTCCAGAGACTTGATTTGAATCTGCAGTTTATTCCATCACTGTTACAAGCCTGAACCAAGAACTTTCCCATTACTGTATGTGAAGGGTTAAAATCCATGTGCATTTTATATAACAACCTGGTCTATGGATTGTGCCAGTTCTTTTCCAGACCTGAAGTCCAGACTATGGTCTAGCCCACTATGACTCTTTTGATGGTTTAAATTACACTCACGGGCACTGAGGATAGTTACTGAAAGTTTGGGAGTTAGGAGCTGATAGGTCAGTGGTCCGGTCCCCTCACAGATGATCCCGTCCCTCTGGGACAGGGGCAGGTCTGAGCTCTCACACCAAATGCTCATTGTGGCTGCCAGAATCTGTGTGCAGCTCGTTTAGTTTGCACGGAGGGTTGAGTCCTGCTTCGTGCACCATGTGTGAGAATGAAAATCCTAAACCGCCCTTTGAAATAACAAAAGCAGCAGGACGTGTTATTGTCCCTGCCCCAAAGCAGACAGACTGATGGAGAAATGCCATTGAGACCAGGGTAATACTCCACTGCCGTTCTACCTTTTTTACTTGCTAAACTCCCTCCCAGCCTTGTGGGGTCTCAGAGCCCAGTACTGAGCCTGAGCCGAGATGTCTACACTGCAAATTTACCACCCCACAGCCCAAGCCCCGGGAGCCTGAGCTGGTATGGGGCAGCCGTGGTTGTTACATTGCAGTGTGGACATAAGCCTATTGTGTTTCATTTCTTAGGTTCTGCTGCCATCGTGTGGCCATTTCCTTCCCCTCCTTTCTGTCCAAAGTGCAGAGCCCAGTTCCTCCAGGGGGAGAAGGACGTCTTCCTTCTTCCCTTCCTCAACAGCCCCCTTCCCTGGAGAGCCCTTTGCTGGGGTATGGGTGGGGAACAGCCGTTTCTGAGGATTAATTTCATATTAATGGTGTTGATCTATAGATTTTACAGCCAGACTAGATCACTAGGTACCTCTGCTCTGACCTGATTCAGAACAGAGTCCAGAGAATTTTACCCAGTGACTCCTACATCCACCCCAAGATCTTCTGGCTGAACGAGGAGGGTTCATTCAGAAAGTCATCGTGTTTGGGTGTAAAGGTGTGAAATGATGGGGAAATTGGCCCCTCTTTCAAGTTTAAATGTTGTCACTTCTACATCTAGACCGGGGTGGCCACCCTGAGCCTGAGAAGGAGCCAGAATTTCCCAGCGTCACTGCCAAACCTGCACCTTTGTATGCAACTACTGAGTCAATTGTGAACCTTCCCATCATTGTCCTTTGCTCTTAACCCTGAGGCTATTGCCCCATCATTGGGGCCATTTCCCGCCTCTCTTTCATACAGAAGCACAATTTTCCTTGCACAGACACAGGAACAGCAAGATCTTTCTCTGTCCCTTGTGCAAAGCAGGGGGCCAAATTCCATGGAAACAGTGGACAAGCAGGGGGCTCTGGGCACATCCAGCCCTGGCCGTGAAATGTTCCCTCCCCTCTTTCTTTATGCTGCTGCTGCTATTTCATGGATTGTCTGGGATGAGGAAAAAGCTGAGTTCACTCCAGGTGGAGGGGAAAAGAACCCTGAAAATCTCAGGACCCAACCCTGCTACCAGGATCACTGAGGTGCTGGGAATCTGTCTGGGAAAGGGACTGTGTGAATTGTCAAGGTGGGGAACGAATAATCTACAACTAGATCCACCTCATTAACCACCGACACAGGCTAATCCTGCTGCCGATAGAAGGGAAACTGGGAGCCATTCTTTGCTGTTCAGCCATGGAAGCAGTGACCCAATTGCACCGCAGTGAATGTGCTGGGGAAAGCTAGAGTTTACAGGCAGGTGGAAATAGCAGATCCTAGAAACACCTGGAGCTCCACACACCACTTCTGCCACCAGGGTGAGGTGTTGCGCTGCTCACAGCATCCCCCGCTATGACCTTGCAGCAGGGGATTGCCGCCCTCCCAACCCAATGCAGGGGAGATGGCTGAGTGTATCTCTGCACCCTGAGACCAGGGCAGCCACTCTCTCTGCCCCACACATAGAATCTGGCCCTGCTGAAAAGTGACCCCTATGAACAAGTCACCTCCAGGAGAGCAGGATTGGTCCTCAGAGAGGGGAATGGGCTTCTCGTGAAGCTTATAGGTCACTGGATGCTCTGGAAACAGGAGGGCTCTGAGTGTAACCCATAGCAAACACAACCTGCTAGGGGATGTAGCTCAGTGGTTGAGCATATGCTTTGCATGTACGAGGCCCTGGGTTCAATCCCCAGCATCTTCGTGATCAGTTTTTCACCCTGCTGCTTTGCTCATGCCCAGAGGGGATGTGGCCCACCAGTCTCCCTGCACCAGTTTCAGTCCTGCTCAGTGAGGGGCAAGTGACAATTGCATGGAAGGTCCGGGGGTGGGTTCTGCTCCTAAGTCACCTCGGTACGTTTAAGATTCCCATCCGCTGTGCTGCTTGGGACAATGGTAGATGAGAAGGGCGAATCCTCCAGCACTGGAGGGAAAGGTCCCATCTGCACAGCCTGAGAGGCAAGGAAACAGAGGGGCAGTCAGTGCTCAGGGAGGAGAGGGGTCAATGATTTACTCCCAGCAGGGGACACTGTCTTTTTGAGTATCAGAGGGGTAGCCGTGTTAGTCTGGATCTGTAAAAGGCGACAGAGTCCTGTGGCACCTTCTAGACTAACAGACGTATTGGCGCATGAGCTTTCATGGGTGAATCCCCACTTCGTCAGATGAATGGAGTGGGAATTCTGTGCCTGGCTAGCCAACTACAAAAGCAGTTTCTCCTCCCTTGGTGATCACACCTCAACTGCTAGAAGAGGGTCTCATCCTCCCTGATTGAACTAACCTCCTTATCTCTAGACTGGTTCTTGCCTGCATACTTATACCTGCCCCTGCAAATTTCCACTACATTCACCTGACGAAGTGGGTATCCACCCACGGAAGCTTATGCTCCAATACGTCTGTTAGTCTGTAAGGTGCCACAGGACTCTGTCTTTTTGAGGCGAGTGCTGCTGGCTTGAGATGGTGCTGACGATGGATAGAAAAAAGGCTGGAGTCAATGGCAGATGGGACCACAGAAGGGGAAGGGGAATGGCAGCCCCACAGAAGGTCCTCGGTGCTCAGATGCCCCCAGTTATTGCACCCTGGCCTGTCCTAGAGAGAGAAAAGACACCGAGGGACCCAGCCCCCCTACAGTGATCCCATGGACAAGAACCAGGTTAGGAGTGGGGTGAAGGTTCCCTCTGGTCAAAGGGGAGCTGAAATCCCTCCGTGTCCTGGAATTTAAGCAATGAAAGCTTCAAACCCTGCATGGGTGTGGGCTGAGGTGCATCAGCAGAAGATTGAGCTGGACAGGGGTGGCAGGTTTGTATAATTTTTGGTGGTGTCCAGAATGGGACCAAGTCCTGGCCCACACACCTGCCTAAGGCTCTGTGAAGGAGTTTGGTTGTGGGAGGGAGAGGGGTTGGGCTCTGGGAGAGTTTGGGTGCAGGGTCTGGGCTCAGTCAGGGGGTTGTGGTGAAGGAGGCAGTGTGGGGGGCAGGCTCTTGGAGGGAGTTTGGATGCAGGTGTGGGGTCTGGGCTGGGGCAGGGGGTTGGGGTTGCAGGAGAGGGTGAGGGGTGCAGCATTCACCTCGGGCATCTCCCGAAAGCAACCCGTAGCCCCTAAGCTGGAGGGCCGGGGGCGTCTCTGCACACTGCTACCCACAGACTCCACCCCCGCAGCTCCCATTGCCACAGTTGGCAGAGTTGGCAGTTGGGGCGGGGGCAGCATGTGGAGACCCTCCATGCCAACAGTTGTTCTTCTCACAGCTGGCTGATGGGGGGCAGCAGGGGATCTCCCAAATCTGGGGGAATCTCTCTGTGCCCCACTGTTAGTTCTCCATCCTATCTCCCCCGAACCACGCACACCACTCCCCTCCCCATTATCAGTGTTTTAGAGAGACCCCTCCCTCCCTTTATGGGATACAGACTCTCTGTGACAGAGACTGACTGGGGCTCCTCTCTGCATGGCCCCAGTGGGGAAGGAAAGAGACTGGGGGAGGGGGAGAAGATGGGCAGAAGGAGTCAAATGGGGCAAAGCCAGAATAGAGGAGATTTTCTTCCTGTTAAAATGTACTGGAGTCTCATCGCTGAAAAGCCGCATCTTGAGTTAAGTTTGAACCAGCAGCCTTTCAATTACCAGGCAAAGGTGTGAACCACAGAGACTGATAACTGCCTGCTTCCCAAATGTGTTTAAAAAACATCTTCAGGGGTGCAACTGGTTAGTGCAGAGGGGCCATCTGTTGGGGTTATGAGTTCAAGCTTTCCCTCAAGCCCTTGTTTCTCTTACCTGTGTAGTTTGTTTTGCCAGTTCATATAGAAAGTGCTACACTAGAAAAAGGAGAGTAAGTTCTAAAATGTAGAGGTGGGTGCATACTTTAGAAACATCCCCCCTGTGCTGCCATTAGTTCCAGTAGATTGTTCACTGGAAGGGCAAATTGATTTCTTTGCTGCTGAGAAAGATGCCAGGACAGGTCTGTGGGCACCAGATCTCTCTGCTTCTTCCAGCTCCTTCCCTGCTCCAGTCACTGCTGTAGGAGGATCCTATATGTACTGAGCCTAAACATTTTCCTGGGCCTTCTTAGCATAGTTGGCAGCATGTCAGTCTCATACTCAGTAGGTCCTGAGCTCACACCTCAGAAAAGACAATGGTTTTCTGCTCCCTGCTTCAGATTTTCTAAAGGAAATCAGACAAAAGAAGCTATAGGAGAGTGGTTCCTAGACACTCTAACACACACAGATTTTTCTAAGGCATTAACTTTTCCTACTCTGTGGCGTTTGTATTCTCCATAGAGCAAAATAAAACAAAAACATGCAAGTCTAAGACTAATACAGTATGAAACTCAATACAGATAAAATCTCACCCTCAGAGACCTTCCAATAAGCTTATTTTGCAGACTAGACTTATTTCTTGTCTGAGCCCAATCTTTTCACCTGGTATAGTCCTTGTTCCAGCTCAGGTGGTAGCTAGGGGATTTCTCATGACTGCAGCCACCTTTCTTCTGTTCCACCCCCTTATACAGCTTTGGTACAAGGCAGGAATCTTTTGTCTCTCCCCTAGGGAAAAGCCCCAGGTTTAAGATGGATTCCTGTACCAGGTGACATGGTCACATAGCCTGTGAGACCCCCCCCAAGCCTTCATTGTTCCTGGCCTGACTCACAGATGGTGCAGGACAGAGCCATCTCCAGTCAATTGTCCTGGTTAATGGGAGCCATCAGGAGTCCAAACCACTATTAATGGCCCACACTTTGCATCATTACAACAGGACCTCAGAGTTATAGTTCATATTTCTAGCTTCAGATACAGGAATGATCGGTTCATACAAATAGGCTGAACACACACAGTAGATAATAAGTTTTGTAATGATACTGCACAAGAGACCTTTTGCATGAAGCATGTTCCAGTTACATTATATTCACACTCATTAGCATATTTTCATAAAATCATCAACATCACAGCAGGGAAAGGGTTTTACTGGGGCACCTGGGAGCAGTTGAGTTTCGTGTTCAGGCTCTGCTATGAGTTCCTCCAGGTTTCCCATAAGCACACAGGGCCCTTAGCGGGTACTCTCGATACAGGAATGGCCCAGATACAATGAAGTGATGGGAATTGCATTTTCCTTTTTAGTTTTTGAATTTCCAATGACATTTATATTTGTGATTTTGTTTTGCTTCGTATAACTGTGTTTTCTCAGGGACTTGATATTTACCAGGCTAACTAACAGCTAATAACGGGAGACTTCCAAGCAGGGCGTGGGCGAGCAGAAAAGAACTGTAAGAGATGCTGGTTTTCGACCTTGTGTTAGATAAGAATAGAATGCAGATTGTAGCAGAAATTGCTGAGAGAAGTAAGCTATCAGAAAGGAATATGTACAAACAAAATGCAGTTGTTGCTCCTTACTGTATGTCACAAAAGGTATAAATGCTTGCCTTAATTGTTTATCTAACCGAGACCTACCTTGGGAGGGGAAACTCTGCCTGTCTGTACTCTCCTGAATAACTGCAGTTGCTCGAAATAAACGGCATAATATAATAACATTTAACATCTCTGTGGTGGGAAGAACATCTCAACAGCCCAACACTGTGGCATTTGATTTCAAAAATGAGAACTATACAAAAATGAGGGGGTTAGTTAAACAGAATTTAAAAGGTACAGTGACTAAAGCGAAATTCCTGTAAGCTGCATGGACACTTTAATGACACCATAATAGAGGCCCAACTTAAATGTATACCCCAATTTAAGAAACACAGTAAAAGAACTAAAGAAGAGCCACCGGGGCTTAACAACCATGTAAAAGAAGCAGTGAGAGACAAAAAGACTTCCTTTAAAAGTGGAAGTCAAATCCTAGAAAGGAGCATAAACATTGCCAAATTGTAGGTGACAAATCTGACGAACGGTCACAGACTGAAGTGTCACTAGAGGAGGTTTTGGAATTAATTGATAAACTCAACATTAACAAGTCACCGGGACCAGATGGCATTCACCCAAGAGTTCTGAAAGAACTCAAATGTGAAGTTGCGGAACTATTAACTATGGTTTGTAACCTGTCCTTTGAATCGGCTTCGGTACCCAATTACTGGAAGTTAGCTAATGTAACGCCAATATTTAAAAAGGGCTCTAGAGGTGATCCCGGCAATTACAGACCAGTAAGTCTAACATCGGTACCGGGCAAATTAGTTGAAACAATAGTAAAGAATAAAATTGTCAGACACATAGAAGAACATAAACTGTTGGGCAAAAGTCAACACAGTTTCCGTAAAGGGAAATCATGTCTTACTAATCTATTAGAGTTCTTTGAGGGGGTCAACAAACATGTGGACAAGGGGGATCCGGTGGACATAGTGTACTTAGATTTCCAGAAAGCCTTTGGCAAGGTCCCTCGCCAAAGGCTCTTACATAAATTAAGCTGTCATGGGATAAAAGGGAAGGTCCTTTCAAGGACTGAGAACTGGTTAAAAGACAGGGAACAAAGGGTAGGAATTAAGGTAAATTCTCAGAATGGAGAGGGGTAACTAGTGGTGTTCCCCAAGGGTCAGTCCTAGGACCAATCCTACTCAACTTATTCATAAACGATCTGGAGAAAGGGGTAAAAAGTGAGGTGGCAAAGTTTGGAGATGATACTAAACTGCTCAAGATAGTTAAGACCAAAGCAGACTGTGAAGAACTTAAAAAAGATCTCACAAAACTAAGTGATTGGGCAACAAAATGGCACATGAAATTTAATGTGGATAAATGTAAAGTAATGCATATTGGAAAAAATAACTCCAATTATACATAAAATATGATCGGGACTAATTTAATTACAACAAATCAGGAAAAAGATCTTGGAGGCATCATGGATAGTTCTCTGAAGATGCCCACGCAGTGTGCAGAGGCGGTCAAAAAAGCAAACAGGATGTTAGGAATCATTAAAAGGATAGAGAATAAGACTGACGATATTATTACCCTTATATAACTCCATGGTATGCCCACATCTTGAATTCTATGTACAGATGTGGTCTCCTCATCTCAAAAAGATATACTGGCATTAGAAAAGGTTCAGAGAAGGGCAATTAAAATGATTAGGGGTTTGGAACGGGTCCCATATGAGGAGAGATTAAAGAGGCTAGGGCTTTTCAGCTTGGAAAAGAGGAGACTAAGGGAATATGATAGAGGTATATAAAATCATGAGTGATGTGGAGAAAGTAGATAAGGAAAAGTTATTTACTTACTCCCATAATACAAGAACTAGGGGCCACCAAATGAAATTAATAGGCAGCTGGTTTAAAACAAATAAAAGGAAGTTCTTCTTCACACAGCGCACAGTCAACTTGTGGAACTCCTTGCCTGAAGAGGTTGTGAAGGCTAGGACTATAACAGGGTTTAAAAGAAAACTGGATAAATTCATGGAGGTTAAGTCCATTAATGGCTATTAGCCAGGATGGGTAAGGAATGGTGTCCCTAGCCTCTGTTTGTCAGAGGATGGAGATGGATGGCAGGAGAGAGATCACTTGATCACTGTCTGTTAGGTTCACTCCCTGGGCTGCTTCTGCTCTACAACTATAATTGTCTTTTTACACCAAAATCACTAACTTGAGCACCCAATTCCATGTACAGTCCAAGTGGATGTAAGGCACAGGTAACTTTTGCCTCAGGGTAGCTTGTTGGCATCAACCCTCTCTCCCCCACCTGGAGCTGATGAAATTCCTGGCTGGAGGGACACACGCTCTTACAAGTCAAAAGGGAAGGAGCTGATAGAAAAGATCACAGGACTGACCCCAAAGAAGGGTGAGCTGCAAAAGGCAGAAGCAGGCAACTCATCTGGCAGAGCTGAGAGACCACAGTGAAGATGGTGCAAAGATCACTATATTGGAATTAGCAAATGTGATTTTTTAAAACAAATCTTTGGAAAGCCCTAATAAAGGCATTTCTTACAGTTCTCTCCGATTTGGATTTTCTGATATCTAATAGGGAATGACATCTGATTGAAGCTTTTCCCGCACTCAGCGCACGTGTAGGGTCTCTCTCCACTGTGGATTCTCTGATGTCTGATAAGGTGTGAGCGCCGACTGAAGCTTTTCCCGCACTCAGAGCACGTGTAGGGCATCTCTCCTGTGTGGATTCTCCAATGTGTGATAAGGATTGAGCGCTGACTGAAGCTTTTCCCGCACTCAGAGCACGTGTAGGGCGTCTCCCCTGTGTGGATTCTCTGATGTCTGATAAGGCTTGAGCGCCAATTGAAGCTTTTCCCGCACTCAGCGCACGTGTGGGGAGTCTCCCCTGTGTGGATTCTCTGATGTGTGATAAGGCTTGAGCGCCGACTGACGCTTTTCCCGCACTCAGCGCACGTGAAGGGCGTCTCCCCTGTGTGGATTCTCTCATGTCTGATAAGGAGTGAGCGCTGACTGAAGCTTTTCCCACACTCGTGGCATGTGTAGTGTGTCTCTTCCAAGTTGATTCTCTCATGTGTAATAAGGTCTGAGAGGCTACTGAAGTTCTCCTCTGGCCTCTGCTGAGTCTCAGAGGCTTTTACTGTTTCTCGGAGTGCACAACTCCTGGAAACATTCCCTTTGGGTCTTTCTGATAACGTCCCATGTGGTGCTCCTTGCTCAGCATCTTCCTGCTGGGGTTTCTGCTCCTCATTCTCACGCACCATCCTATCACCTGATGGGAGACAGAGAGAATCCAGACATAGGTCACTCCCTATGCCTGAGAGAAAGGAAATCTCAGAGACAGGAATTTTAAAAGGGATGAACAAACCAAAATATGTGCAGGAGAGATCAAACCTATCAGGAGCTGATTTTCCCCAGAGGAGAGAGGAAGGGATCAGTTTTGGTCTGCATTTCACCAGAACATGGAGGGGGGAAAGTGGGATCAGGTAGGGATCTGCTGCCAGTTGTTAGTCAGGATAGGTGGGAAGCCATGAGTGACATCTGCCTAATTATTCCACATCTGCAGGGAACAATCCTGAACTTGGAGAGCTCACAAGGTCTTTGTAGGGCATCCCGAATGTTTCCTGTATTCACGGACAGTTTTTGACTTGCTTTAACCAAGTCCTCACTTGTGCAGGCAGCTCTTGGAAGCACTTCTTTCTCAGAACCCTGGAGGTCCAGGACCCACGGCTCTTCCTTGTTCAAGCTGTGAGACCACATCAGGTTTGGAATTTAGAAACCCTATGCCAGACAAAGAAAACAAGGGAGGTCGGTGGAATTTGTGGGATACTTGTCACAAAGAATATTCCATGGTTTTAAGCTCAGATCATTTTTAAGCAGTAACATCCCAAGACCAGCTTCCTTGGCTCCAAGTGGCAGGAGAGTTATTATTATTATTAATCATACGCATTACCTAAGTGCCTAAGGACCAACTAACAGTGTGTCTCCATTGTGCTAGGCACAGTACAAATGCAGAATAGTAGATGGCCCGTGCTCTGAAGAATTTACAGTCTAAATAGACAAGACAGACACAGCATGGGGGAAGGGGTAGAACCCTCTGTTAGAATGGCGATATTCAGGCCTGCCTGCAAAGCCTTCCCCACACACTTAGGTGTATTTTTATCAGTTAGCTAGTTACAGGAGTATGAAAACAAAGAATCAAAATCACAGTGTGCCTGTGTCTGGGCCTTCTCTCACTAGGATAGCCTGAGGCCTTGTTCTTAGGCTAAGGCCTTTGGCTAAGCACCAGGGGCAGCCATAAGCTGGGAAGCGAAGGGTCACATCCTCACATCCCAAACCAGTCACACTGAAATAAGGTCCTATTGGGCTGTTAGGAAGATAGTCCTGTCTGGATCTTAAGATGGTTAAAGAAACCTTAATTTGATAGCATTCTGTCTGGCAAGAAATCACTTATCTATGGTTGTGGTTGTGAAACCCTCATTTCTGTATTGCTTTATCTTTATGGCCACCACTTTTACATTGTTAATCAGTCTGGTTCTCTAATTGTTTCTCTCTCCTGTATAATTAATGTTGCCAGGTGTAAGTTAATTAGGGTAGTGGTTTATAATTGGTTAGAGCAGGAGTAGGCAACCTATGGCGGCACACGAGCTGATTTTCAGTGGCACTCACACTGCCCAGGTCCTGGCCACCGGTCCAGAAGGCTCTGCATTTTTAATTAATTTTAAATGAAGCTTCTTAAACATTTTAAAAACCTTACTGACTTTACATACAATAGTTCAATTATGTATTATAGACTTATAGAAAGAGACTTTCTAAAAACGTTAAAATGTATTATTGGCACATGAAATCTTAAATTAGAGTGAATAAATGAAGACTCAGCACACCAATTCTGAAAGGTGGCCGACGCCTGGGTTAGAGAATTATGTCACAATATGTTAGAATTGGTTAGTTAAATTTCAGCACAATTATTGGTTAAGGTATAGCTGAGACTATTACTCTATAAATGGGGTCAAACTGGAGGGGGGAAGGAAATTGGAATAATAGAATATCAGGGTTGGAAGGGACCTCAGGAGGTCATCTAGTCCCACCCCTGCTCAAAGCAGGACCAATCCCCAACTATATCATCCCAGCCAAGGCTTTGTCAAGCCTGACCTTAAAAACCTCTAAGGAAGGAGATTCCACCACCTCCGTGGGGAACCCATCCCAGGGCTTCACCACCCTCCTAGTGAAATAGTGTTTCCTAATATCCAACCTAAACCTCTCCCATTGCAACTTGAAATCATTACTCTTTATTCTGTCATCTGCTACCACTGAGAACAGTCTAGGCCTGGTCTACACTGGGGGGGGGAGTTCGATCTAAGGTACGCAACTTCAGCTACGCGAATAGCGTAGCTGAAGTCGAATACCTTAGTTTGAATTACTTACCCGTCCTCACGCCGCTGGATCGACGTCCGCGGCTCCCTGTCGACTCCGCCACCGCCGTTCACGGTGGTGGAGTTCCGGAGTCGACAGGAGCACGTTCGGAGTTCAATATATCACGTCTAGATGAGACGCGATATATCGAACTCCGAGAAATCGATTGCTACCCACCGATCCGGCGGGTAGTGAAGACGTACCTCTAGATCCATCCTCTTTGGAACCCCCTTTCAGATAGTTGAAAGCAGCTATCAAATCCCCCCTCATTCTTCTCTTCTGCAGACTAAATAATCCCAGTTCCCTCAGCCTCTCCTCAGAAGTCATGTGTTCCAGTCCCCTAACCATTTTTGTTGCCCCCCGCTGGATGCTTTCCAATTTTTCCACATCCTTCTTATAGTGTTGGGCCCAAAACTGGACACAGTGCTCCAGATGAGGCCCCATGAATGTTGGTTAGGGGGCGAACGGGAACAGGGACACAGGCAAGGCTCTGCGGCATCAGAGCTGGGAAGGGAACAGACTGTATCGGCGTATAGAGATAAGCCCGACTGGTGTGAAGGGCTTCGGAATATGTAATCTTATAGGTGTAAAAATTGTACAGACTATACCAGCCTGTGACATCATCAACGAAGTGCCCATTTGTGCCTGGGTAGGGGCCCTGCTCTGGGAGGGAGGATGCAGCAAGGACTCAGGATCGGTGGCCGGGGTCGCTGTGCATAGGAGATGGGGAGGTTATGTGAGGAGGGGGGTAATGAGTGGGAGAGGGAGGTCAAGAGTTAAAATAATAATATTTGGGGAAAAAATGTATAATAAAGTGAAACTGAACAGAAATAAAACTGGAGTGGAGGCTCTAAAGCAACAAGGCTTCGGTAGGGATTTGGGGTTAAAGGTCTGGGATCCCCCACAGCTCCAGACCCCCAAACCTCTCCTCCCTCCCACTGACCCACCCACCCCACTTCCTGGGTGCCCTTCCTCCACACTCCCCTCCCCTTCTTCCCATTACTCTCAGCCAGCACCACCTCCCGGCACCTTGAGAACTTCTTGTATTTTCTCCTCGTCTCTCACAGCCTCCTACCTCCCTGCTGCTTCTTAGCTCTAAGCCTGCACACACCCGCCCCATGTCCTGGCATATCTACTACCCCCGTTCTCTGTCCCTCCCACGGCTCGCTTATCCCTTCACCCATGGGATCCTGAACGGCAACATTACATGCTCTCCTAAAAGAGCTCATCTGACTGTCACACAAGCCAGGCATGAGTCACACACCTATTTACTCAATTTAGAATTCTACAGGCAGCATATTTTCCTCTTAAAATGAGGAAAAGGCATGAAAGCTGCAGTTATTAATGTAGTTATGAATGTATTCAATAAGGATACATTCAATGCAATTTTAAAATGACTGACGGCACCAAAAAGGCACATATCCAAAAATGATACTAGTGGGTGGGAGATAAGGCAAAAAAAGGGGGGGGCAAGGAAACTTGTCAAAACTTGTATGACGAACAAATGTATACAGTTATTACTACTCAGGTTCTTCAGAGACCCCACAGCTTCTAATAACCCAGGGGACAGGACTCCTTACCCAGCGAGGTCACCGTCTCATAGTTCTCCTGCATGACATCCCTGTAGAGGGCTCTCTGAACAGGGTCCAGTAGTGCCCATTCCCCCTTGGTGAAATACACAGCCACCTCCTCGAAGGTCACTGGCCCCTGAAAGAGCAAGAGTCCAACACTCAGTACCTGCTGCTCCACTCACAACCCCACTATTCACGGAACAGCAGCACCAGGTAAACGGAAGTTCTGGGAGGCACATGTTAACAGAGTCCCACCCCACCTTGCCTAGAACAAACAGGCGGCATCAGAGGGTAGAAAGAGAGAACCTTTGTGTCTCCCAGCTGACAGACAGAGGCAGGGTCTTCACGTTTATCACATACCTACTAGCCAGAGCTTGATATAGGAGATGGGGCTGGCTCTGGACCCTACTAATGGCTCCCTGGTAGGAAACACTCCCCAAATAAAATATAAGAAAGAAAAGGGAAGTCAGTAGTAAAGAATATTAGTTAGAACAGGGGTAGGCAACCTATGGCACGAGTGCTGAAGGCAGCACGCAAGCTGATTTTAAGTGGCACTCACAATGCCCGGGTCCTGGCCACCAGTCAGGGGGGCTCTGCATTTTAATTTAATTTTAAATGAAGTTTCTTAAACATTTTAAAAGCCTTATTTACTTTACATATAACAATAGTTTAGTTATATATTATAGACAGAGAAAGATCTTCTAAAAATGTTAAAATGTATTACTGGCACTCAAAACCTTAAATTAGAGTGAATAAATGAAGACTTCTGAAAGGTTGCTCACCCCTGAGTTCGAAGGTCAGAATTGTAGAAAATTGGTAAGGGAAGTGTGACGTTACTGATATAAATTGGGACCATATAGAACATGGGTTGCAACCAAGGTCCTGTAGTGGCACCAAATCTGATGTAAAGGGGGTCAATATGAGGTGTCTAAGACCAGGTTATGGGTTGCTGGTTATGATTATGCTGTCTGTATGTATGTATCATTTTGTAGTTGAAGTTATGAATATTAGCTCCATACTGTCTGTATTTCAAGCTGGTGCTGTGCTTCTGGGAGACATCCCAGACAAGTTGGTGTTAGCTCTGCCTAGCCTGCTTGATGGCCCATTAAGGACCATCAGCTACACAACTGACCCATGGAGAGAAGGCAGACACGCCTTGTGACTCAGCAAAGTATGCAGGGACTGGCCCATGTGACCCCAGACTCCATTTTGCTGTAATTTTCCACAGTAAGGACAAAGAGGTTCTTACACCTGAAAAAGCCTATATAAGGCTAATGCCTCATCTCCATCTTTTCTTCAATCCTGCTTCTACCTCTGGAGGGACTTTGCTACATGCTGAAGCTCTACACAAGGGACTGATGACCCATCCCAGCGGGGGATGTTCTCCAGAGACTTGATTTGAACCTGCAGTTTATGCCACCACTGCTACAAGCCTGAACTAAGAACTTTGCCATTACTGGATGTAATTAATTCCATTTAACCAATGCTACCTCTCATCTCTACCTTTTTCCTTTTATGAATAAACCTTTAGATTTTAAAGGATTGGCAACAGCGTGATTTGTGGGTAAGATCTGATGTGTATATTGACCTGGGTCTGGGGCTTGGTCCTTTGGGATCGAGAGAACCTTTTTCTTTTATTGGGGTGTTGGTTTTCATAACCATTCCTCCCCGGGACGGGTGGCACTGGTGGTGATACTGGGAGACTGGAGTGTCTAAGGAAATTGCTCGTGTGACTTGTGGTTAGCCAGTGGGGTGAAACCGAAGTCCTCTTTGTCTGGCTGGTTTGGTTTGCCTTAGAGGTGGAAAAACCCCAGCCTAGGGCTGTGACTGCCCTGTTTGAGCAAGTGGTCCTGAATTGGCACTCTCAGTTGGGTCCCGCCAGAACCGCCTCGTCAAGGAAGCTATCAGAAATCAATGACCAATCAATGAAAATAAGAAGGAAGTTTTGAAAAGTATATTAATCCTAACAATGGTAGTGATAAATTACTAGACGGAAATGGCAGAATTATCAAAAATAATGCAGAAGAGGTAAAAGTGTTCAATAAGTGTTTTCTCCTGGATTTGGAGAAAAACAGATGCTGTACTTGTATCATAAGATGTTGACGACGACACTCCTTCCATTCCAACAAGAACTCACAAGGACATTAAACAGCAGCTATTACAGTTAGACATGTTTAAATAAGCAGGTCTGGATAACTTGTATCCAAGAGTTTTGAAAGACCTGGTGGAGGAGCGTGGTGGACTATTAATGTTGATTGTAATTAGGACTTGGAACACAGGGAAAATTCCAGAAGACTGGAATTAAGCTAATGCTGTGCCAATATTAAAAAGTGTAAAAGAGATGACCCAGCTAATTACAAGAGTGTCAGTCTGATATCAATACTGAGCAAAATAATGGAGCAGTCGATACTGGATTTCGTTAATAAAGAATTAAAGGAAGGTAATATAATTAGTACCTGTTAACAAAGGTTTAGAGAAAATAAGGATATCCTTATTAGATGAGATCAAAAGTTTGGTTGCAGTTAATATTATTGATGTAATATATCTAGACTTCTGTAAGGCATATGACTTGATTCAGCACAATATTAAAAACTAAAAAACTAGAATGATACAAAATAAACACGGCATACATTAAATAGATTAAAAACTGGGATTGTAAATGGGGAACCATGGTCAAGTGGATTTATTTCTAGCGGGTTCCCACAAGGATTGCTTTTTGCCCGTGTGCTATTTAACATTCTTATCAATGACCTAGAACAGAATATAAAATCATCACAGATGAAGTTTGCAGTACCACAAAGATTGCGGGTGGTGGTAACTAATGAAGTGGCAGTAGATTCAGGCTCCAGCACTGGGAGTCAGAGAAGTTGTCCCAGCCCTGGCTGGAGGGTTATTTCCTGTTCCACAAAGAGGAGAAGTTCCATTCCCAAATCCCTTGAAATTAGGCCCTATCTGACACTACACCCCCATATTCATCATAGTGGTATGGTTATAATATGATTAGGACATAATTATGATGCATTTTGTGCAAGATGTGTCATGTGCTGAATATGATTATCCTATTTGTGTGCATGGATCATGTTTGTATTTGAAGTTATGGATATTGACTCTGTATCTGTATTTCAAAGGTGCTTACTCTGGGTAACACCCACAACGAGCCTTTCAGGTACAACAATGAAGAAGCCAGACAGAGCTGATGGCTTATCAACAAAGAGAATGGATCGTGGAAGAGCTTAGCCTTCCTGTGAATGTTTCAGCCAGCCTATGAGTCATGGCTACTATGACTCAGCAGGACACGCTAGGACATGTGACTAGACCACATGACAACGAACTCCATTTTGGTACCTGTATTTTTCCACAAACTGGACTGGGAACTGAGTTTGGAACAAATGGTTCCTGCCATATGGAAAAGCTACATAAGGTGGGGAATGAGGCCAAGAGATGATGTCACACCCCACACAAGAGAACTCCTGGAAACACTTGAGGAACAAAGACTGAACTGGGGGAACTGCTGGTCCCAGGGTAAAGGGATTTCTAGCTTGTGTATGGAAACTTGGGGGACTGCTTGTACCATCAGTCAGGGTGAGAAATTGCTAATTCAAATTCTATCCATCTAGTATGTTAGGCTTAGTTTGAGTTTTTGGTTATCTGCTAAGTAATCTGCTTTGATCTGTTTGCTATCACTTAGAAGTGTTGGGATACGTTAGGGTTCAGTAAAACAGCTGGGAAGCTGCTAATGTGCTGACATGCATTGGGGACAAAGGCATAAGCAGGCAGGAATTCTTTGCTTAACAAATAAGTTGCCATATTTTTTCTCTCTCTGTTGCTTGTAAGAATTGACATTGATGCAGCTGCATGAGAAGTGTAGTTGCTGGAATGAATGTCCTTTGTGTGAAAGAAAGTAAAAGAAATGTTATCTCCCCCTTCCCCTTCCTTTCCCAGCTACATAAACAAGCCCTGGCTTATGGCCCCTTCCTCCCTCCCCGAGAACTGCTCATTGATCCTTCCTCCATACCCTGAGAACTGCTGTTTAGGGAAATTTGTAGCAACACGTTATTGCAAAGAACGGTATTTTCAAGGTAAAAATGCCTCTATAATAGGTGTAATACTGTGATAGTGGATAGGGGTGGGTATACTAATTGTATGAGTGTTTCTACTACTTAATAAGGGATTTGGGGGTGTTGTAACGGATGTAGGTGTTTACATACAAATTTAGATAAAAGGCATGTGATGTAACTTATCCAGTACTTACTCGATAGTTGGGTCAAGGGGAACAAGTAACACAATAAAGAAGCCTGTATTCATATCCGCCTCTGGATCAACCGGCTCCTTTTTTGTTCTAACAATAATTACTTCAAATCTACCTTTCTGCCATTAATAAACTTGTTTTATGCTTTATCTTAATCAGTGCATTTTGAATGAAGTGTTTGGGGAAAAGCTGAGCTTGGTTAGCACAGGCTTGTTGTGCACATCTTTCCCATATCGAGGGGAAGGCGAACTATATTAATGAGCTTACATTATACAGATCCCTGTGCACTATAAGATGGTATAATTCTAAATTTATACTACAGCAGGTGTGCAAGGTTGGGGAGCTGGGAAATTGGCTGTTGTCGTCTATCTGTCCTTGAGTGGCTCAGGCAAAGCACTCAGGTAGCTCAGTTGGATGCATGGCACCACCTGCTGTCGTGTTGGGTGATAACAGGCCCTGGAGGCTGGCTGAATCTCCAGCAAAGCAGTGTGAAAGGGCCAGCCCAGCTTGAGGGTTAGAGGGCACAGCGGTTCCCAGAACCATCCCAGACTGCACCCGGGGTGACAACCCATCACACCCTAAATTACATAAGTTTCAGCAGGTTTGTCACATCCTGTCCCTCCCTTTCTCCACCCGAGATATTTCCTGCCTCCCACCACCTCCAGAAACTACTACCCTCCTATGCATTTACTGATCCACTCACTACAAGCATAACCCAACACAAGCTCCCTGAGAATCCCTTACCTGAGCGAGCTCCATTGCAGCCATTTCCTTCCCTTTGGGAGGATGAAATGATCTGGAGCAAAACGTGGACGTTAATCTGTAGCCTGCCAGGACGAGAAGGGCAATGTGAGAAAATGCAGAGGGGGCTTTTGTCCATTCCACATGCTGATTCCCCCCTGATTTTTCCCTGTTAATGGACACTCTAGGTTCTGCCACAGTGTGAAGCACAGAGTGACCTTATTCCAGTACAGGCCTAGCCCCCTCCCACCATGGTGTAACCCTCTGAGACACGGTGAAACCCTCCCAGTAACATCCTCTGTTATACTTACCAAGTTTGCAGACAATACCAAGCTGGGAGGGGTTGCAAGTGCTTTAGAGGATAGACCAGGGAGGGAGAGCTCAGTGGTTTGAGCATCGGCCTGCTAAAACCAAGGCTGTGAGTTCAATCCTTGAGGGGGCCATTTAGGGATTTGGGGAAAAAATCTGTCTGGGGATTTGTCCTGCTTTGAGCAGGGGATTGGACTAGATACTCCAACCCTAATATTCTATGATTAAAATTCAAAATGATCTGGAGAAAAGGCCTGAAGTAAATAGGATGAAATTCAATTAGGACAAATGCAAAGTGCTTCATTTAGGAAGGAACAATCAGGTGCACACGTACAAAATGGGAAATTCCTGCCCAGGAAAGAGCACTGCGGAAAGGGAGCTGGGGGCCAGAGTGGATCACAAGCTAAGTATAAGTCAACAGTGCAAAAGGCAAACATCATTCTGGGATGTATTTGAGGGAGTACTGTAAGCAAGACACAAGCAGTAATTCTTCCACTCCACCCTGTGTGGATTAGGCCATAACTGGAGTACTGTGTCCATTTGTGGGTGCCACATATGAGGAAAGATGTGGACAAATTGGAGAAAGTTCAGAGAAGAGCAACAAAAATGATTAAAGGTCTAGAAAACATGACCTATGAGGGAAGATTGAAAAAATTGGGTTAGTTTAGTCTGGAGTAGAGAGGTCATGATAATAGTTTTCAAGTACATAAAAGGTTGTTACAGGGATGTGGAAGAAAAAATTGTTCTTAACCTCTGAGGATAGGAGAAGAAGTATAATGGCCTTAAATTGCAGCAAGGGCAATTTAGGATGGAGATTAGGAAAAAACTTCCTGTCAGAGTGGTTAAACTCCAGAACAAATAGCGTAGGGAGGTTGTGGAATCTCCATCATGGGGGATTTTTAAGAGCAGGCTGGACAAACACCTCAGGGATGGTCTAGATAATACTTAGTCCTGCCTTGAGTGCAGGGGACTGGCCTAGATGACCTCCCAAAGTCCCTTCCAGTTCTATGATTCTATGAAAAAAGGCCAGAGAAGAGCAGAATCAAAGGAGTCACTCTGGGGATTCCCCCTGTCACTGTCCCCAAGGCAGCTCTCTCAGGTTTACAAAGCTGTTTGATGCTCCAGCCTTTATACAGTCTCTCCTGGCAGTGCCCCCTTCATGGGCTGGGCCTAGTTTTAGCTTTTGGGAAGCGTGACCCCGGGGGCTCTGAGACTGGGCCTTCTTGCCTCAGCACATCTTGTTTCTTTCTGTGGCTCCCCAGTGAGTCCCAATGAGTAGATACTCCTCATACAGACTGTGAACATAAGAACGGCCCACTGCCTCAGACCAATGGTCCATCTAGCTCAGTGGCTAATGCCAGGTGCATCAGAGGGAAAGAACAGAACAGGTAACCATCAACTGGCCATCCTGTCACCCATTCCCAGCTTCTGGAAACAGAGGCTAGAGACACCAACCCTGCCCAGCCTGCCTGTGACACTGGCAGATGAGGTGTTAGCTCTTACACAAGCCTTTGTGTCTTAACTGAACATGGACAAACGCACAGTGGAATCAGTCTGACTCACCTGTGTTAGTATTGATAAAACAGGTATTAGGGTTATAAGAACATGTTTAGACTTCATTAAATGCTTGTGAGTTGCTGCCTGGGTTAATATCTGACTAGTTGCATTGTGAGCCTCTGTGGCTCTGTAAATCACCAGACAGGAGAGAGACTTTACCTAGGTGAAGTGCTGATTGGCAACCGAATGCATTACACCCTGCCTGGCAGGAAAGGTCCATCAACACCAGAGACACTATTATGGGACGTTAAAGAAGACACAAGACTGTTGTTGTGCTCTTGACTTTCCATTAGCTGAGTTTCCAGGACAGAGCACATGGCACGAAGGGGATGAAAAACCCCACACAGAAGGAACTGATGATCTGTATGCTGCTTGGACTCGGGGGGGCAAAGTTTTTACGCATCAGCAAGAGATCCCCAGCTGCCTAGCCAGGGTTAGTCCTAAAGAATATGCACAGCTTGCTTATTATAGAAGCTTCTATTACCATTTGAAATTTCAGACTGTAACTCATCTGCATCTATAGGATTACCTGCTTTAACTTTGTAAACAACTCTCCTTTCCTTTTAAATAAATATTAATACAGGTTATGACAGGACTGACTACAAGTGTTGTCTTTGTTGGAAGATCTAAGAGTCATTTGACCTAAGGAAGTGACTGGCCCTTTGGGACTGGCAGTAACCTGAACATTGCTGTGATTCATAGAATCATAGAATCTCAGGGTTGGAAGGGACCTCAGGAGGTCATCTAGTACAACCCCCTGCTCAAAGCAGGACCAAACCCAACTAAATCATCCCAGCCAGGGCTTTGTCAAGCCTGACCTTAAAAACCTCTAAAGGAGATTCCACCACCTCCCTAGGTAACCCATTCCAGTTCTTCACCACCCTACTAGTGAAAAAGTTTTTCCTAATGTCCAACCTAAACCTCCCCCTCTGAAACTCGAGACCATTACTCCTTGTTCTGTCATCTTCTACCACTGAGAACAGTCTAGATCCATCCTCTTTGGAACCCCCTTTCAGGTAGTTGAAAGCAGCTATCAAATCCCCCCTCATTCTTCTCTTCCGCAGGCTAAACAATCCCAGTTCCCTCAGCCTCTCCTCATAAGTCATGTGCTCCAGCCCCCTAATCATTTTTGTTACCCTCCGCTGGACTCTCTCCAATTTATCCACATCCTTCTTGTAGTGTGGGGCCCAAAACTGGACACAGTACTCCAAATGAGGCCTCACCAGTGCTGAATAGAGGGGAATGATCACATCCCTCGATCTGCTGGAAATGCCCCTACTTATACAACCCAAAATGCCATTAGCCTTCTTGGCAACAATGGCACACTGTTGACTCATATTCAGCTTTTCGTCCACCATAACCCCTAGGTCCTTTTCTGCAGAACTGCTGCCCAGCCATTCGGTCCCTAGTCTGTAGCAGTGCATGGGATTCTTCCGTCCTAAGCAGGGCCGGCTCTACAGTTTTTGCCGCCCCAAGCAGACTGCTGAATTGCCGCCCTGGGCTGGGGGGGGGCAGTCCGTGTGCCCTTAGGGCGGCAGGCGCGTTTAAAGGGCTCTGGGCTCCCCGCCGCGGCGGGGAACCCAGAGCCCTTTAAATCCCAGCCGCTGCCGGGAATCAAAAGGCTCTGAGCTGCCCGCCACGGCGGGGAGCCCAGAGTTTTAAATCCCAGCGGCCGGGAATCAGAGGGCTCGGGCTGCCCGCTGCGGCGGAGCCCAGAGCCTTTAAATCCAAGCCGGCCGGGAATCAGAGGCGGTGGGCAGCGCAGAGCCTTTAAATCCCAGCCGTGGCCAGGAGTCAGAGAGCTCTGGGCTGCCCGCGCGGCAGCGCAGAGCCTTTTAAATCCCAGGCGGCCGGGAATCAGAGGCTCTGATTCCCAGCAGCGGTTGGGATTTAAAGGCTTGCATTGCCCGCGGCGGGCAGCCGAGCCCTCTGATTCCCGGCCACGGCTGGCAAGCGGCTCTAGGATTTGCTGGGGCGGCGCTTGCGGTTGCGGGGCGGCTCGGTGGCCTCCACCGGGCCATCTACCGCCCTCCCAGGATGCCGCCCAGCGCGCGCTGGCGCCTGGTGCCTGAGCGGCCCGCCCTGGTCCTAAGTGCAGGACTCTGCACTTGTCCTTGAACCTCATCATATTTCTTTTGGCCCAATCCTCTAATTTGTCTAGGTCCCTCTGTATCCTAGCCCTACCCTCCAGCGTATCAACCACTCCTCCCAGTTTAGTGTCATCTGCAAACTTGCTAAGGGTGCAGTCCACACCATCCTCCAGATCGTTAATGAAGATATTGAACAAAACCGGCCCCAGCACCGACCCTTGGGGCACTCCACTTGATACCGGCTGCCAACAAGACATGGAACCATTGATCACTACCCGTTGAGCCCGACCATCTAGCCAGTTTTCTATCCACCTTACCGTCCAGTCATCCAGCCCAGACTTCTTTAACTTGCTGGCAAGAATACTGTGGGAGACTGTATCAAAAGCTTTGCTAAAGTCCAGAAATAGCACATCCACTGCTTTCCCCTCATCCACAGAGCCGGTTATCTCATCATAGAAGGCAATTAGGTTAGTCAGGCATGACTTGCCCTTGGTGAATCCATGCTGACTGTTCCTGATCACTTTCCCCTCCTTTTAAGTGGTTCAGAATTGATTCCTTGAGGACCTGTTCCATGATTTTTCCAGGGACTGAGGTGAGACTGACTGGCCTGTAGTTCCCTGGATCTTCCTTCTTCCCTTTTTTAAAGATGGGCACTACATTAGCCTTTTTCTAGTCATCCAGGGCCTCCCCCAATCGCCATGAGTTTTCAAAGATAATGGCCAATGGCTCTGCAATCTCATCGGCCAACTCCTTTAGCACCCTCGGATGCAGCGCATCCTGCCCCATGGACTTGTGCTCGTCCAGCTTTTCTAAATAGTCCCGAACTACTTCTTTCTCCACAGAGAAAAAAGGCAGTCAGCTGCGAACCAGCTGAGCAGCAAACAGTAAAGAGGCAAACAGAAGGAGTTTGCCTGGGAGCTGACTGAGCAGAGAGATACGCTAAGTGCTGCATTAGGGGGACTGCGCTGGTGAGTATCTGAGTGTCTGTTGAGGGGACAGTTTGGCAGTTTGACCGTGTGCTTGATTGATTGATTGCTTGTTTGAACAGTGTGATTTGGGAGTGCTTTGTTCCAGCTGGGCCTGACTGTTATAAAAAGGCAGTCAGCTGCGAACCAGGGGGTAAGGCAGTGGGGTAAGGCAGGGGTTCTCAACCAGGGGTCTGGGGCCCCCTGGGGGGCCGTGAGCAGCTTTCAGGGGGCTGCCTAGCAAGGCCGGCATTGGACTCGCTGAGGCCCAGGGCAGAAAGCTGAACTCCCAGAACATGGGGCTGAAGTCAGGGCCTGAGCCCCACCACCGGGGCTGAAGCCAAAGCCTAGGCCAGGGGTCTTAAACTCAAACGAGCACGAGGGCCACATGAGGACTAGAGCATTGAACCGAGGGCCACATCACTGACACCCACCTTTGCTGCCTCTGGCCCCGCCCCCACTCCACCCTTCCCTGCCCCAATCCAACCCGTGCCTCAAGTCCCCACCCCAATGCTGCCCCCAGGGGGTGCAGAAATGGTGCAGGGTGCGGCGGGGGCTCAGGGCAGGGGGTTGGGGTGTGGGATGTGGCAGGGGGCTCAGGGAAGGGAACTGGGGTGCAGGAGGGGTGTGGGATGCGGCAGGAGGCTCAGGGAAGGGAGCTGGGGTGCAGGAGGGGTGTGGGATGCGGCAGGAGGCTCAGGGCAGGGAGCTGGGGTGCAGGAGGGGTGTGGGATGCGGCAGGAGGCTCAGGGCAGGGAGCTGGGGTGCAGGAGGGGTGTGGGCTGCGGCAGGGCGCTCAGGGAAGGGTGGTGGGGTGTGGGATGTGGCAGGGGGCTCAGTGCAGGGAGCTGGGGTGCAGTGGGGGTGTGGGATGCAGCAGGGCGCTCAGGGAAGAGGGTTGGGGTGTAGGATGCGACAGGGGCTCAGGGAAGGGAGCTGGGGTGCAGGAGGGGTGTGGGATGCGGCAGGGGGCTCAGGGCAGGGAGCTGGGGTGCAGGAGGGGTGTGGGATGTGGCAGGGGGATCTGGGAAGGGAGCTGGGGTGCCGGAGGGTGTGGGATGTGGCAGGGGGCTCAGGGCAGGGAGCTGGGGTGCAGGAGTGGTGTGGGATGTGGCAGGGGCTCAGGGCAGGAGCTGGGGTGCAGGAGTGGTGTGGGATGTGGCAGCGCTCAGGGCAGGGTGCTGGGGTGCTGAGGGGGTTTGGGATGCGTCAGGGGGCTCAGGTAAGGAGGTTGGGGTGCAGGAGGGGTGTGGGATGCGGCAGGGGCTCAGGGCTGGGAGCTGGGGTGCAGGAGGGGTGTGGGATGCGGCAGAGGGCTCAGGGCAGGGGGGTGGGGTGCAGGAGGGTGTGGGATGTGGCAGGGGGATCAGGGACGGGAGCTGGGGTGCAGGAGGGGTGTAGGATGCGGCAGGGGGCTCAGAGAAGGGAGCTGGGGTGCAGAGGGGGTGTGGGATGTGGCAGGGGGCTCAGGGAAGGGGGTTGGGGTGTGGGATGTGGCAGGGGGCTCAGGGCAAGGAGTGGGGGGGGGGGAGGTGGCAGGGGGCTCAGGGGAGGGAGCTGGGGTGCAGGCGGGGTTTGGGATGAGGCAGGTTGCTCAGGGAAGGGAGCTGGGTTCCAGGAGGGGTGTGGGATGAGGCAGGAAGCTCAGGGAAGGGAGCGGGGGTGTGGGATGCGGCAGGGGGCGCCGGGCAGGGCGCTGGGGTGCAGGAGGCAGGTGGGATGAGGCCGGAAGCTCAGGGAAGGGAGCTGGGGTGCAGGAGGCATGTGGGATGAGGCAGGAAGCTCAGGGAAGGGAGCTGGGGTGCAAGAGAGGTGTGGGATGCGGCAGGAGGCTCAGGGAAGGGAGCTGGGGTGCAGGAGGGGTGTGAGATGCGGTAGGGAGCTCAGGGCAGGGAGCTGGGGTGCAGGAGGGGTGTGGGATGCGGCAGGGGGCTCAGGGAAGGGAGCTGGGGTGCAGGGGGGTGTGGGATGAGGCAGGAAGCTCAGGGCAGGGAGCTGGGGTGCAGGAGGGGTGTGGGATGCGGCAGGGGGCTCAGGGCAGGGAGCTGGGGTGCAGGAGGGGTGTGGGATGCGTCAGGGGGCTCAGGGCAGGGGGTTGGGGTGCAGGCTCCAGCCCGGCGCTGGTTACCTAGAGCGGCTCCGGGGTGGCAGCAGTGGGCACCGGGGCCAAGGAAGGCTCCCTGCATGCCTGCCCTGGCCCCCGGCCCCGCGCTGCTCCATGTCCCTGCAGCCTCAGGGGCGGGAGCGGGTCAGGGCTCCGGGCGTGCGCTCTCTTGCCGCTCCTCTAGGTACCTCCCGCGATGCTCCCATTGGCCGCGGTTCCCTGTTCCCAGCCAATGGGAGCTGTGGGGGGCGGTGCCTGGAAGGAGGCAATGCAGGAGCCCTCTGCCTCTTTCCCCCTCCCCCGGCCGGGAGGGGCGAGCTGCCAGCTGCTCCAGACAGCGGCACGGGGCTCGCAGTGCCACGGGGGCCATCCCGCGGGTAGGCAGAGGGGAGCTTGGCGGCCACACCCAAGAGCCCCGCAGGCCGCATGCAGCCCGGGTGTTTGAGACCTCGGGCCTGAGCGATGGAGCTTTGTGGGGGCCCCTGTGGCATCCCCCCTAACGCCAGCTCTGGTTACTGTGGCCCACGTGGGCCATGGAGTTTTTATAGCATGTTGGGGGGTGGGGGGCCCCCAAAAGTAAAAGGTTGAGAACGCCCAGTGCAAGGGACCATCTGTCACAAAGGTGAGCTCACCTGCGTGGTGAGATCTATGGGATCACCCAAGGGGACTGTCTGTGGTTCCATGTTGATGCTGTTACAGAGCCTGGAGCGTTTACACTGGATACTTGGTTGGTGAAATCTCCATACAGACCTCACACCCAATTTGGGTTTGTTCCCTGCTTCTCACCAGTCTGCCTGAGGCCGGTGCTCGTGCTCTCCAGTCACTGGGGACAGCGCTACAGAGACTAACGGGCACAACGCCACCAGCAGCAATTGGCAGCAATGCAGAGCAGGCTTCACAGGGACACAGTGTGGGCCAAAGGGTCTGTGGTCTCCACCAAGCCCCCGTTCTCCTCCAGGGCACGTCAGCATCCCGGCAACCTTCTAGGAGGGTCAAGGCTGCCACCCATCTCCAGCACAGCAGCGCCCGCGCCCCACGATCCGCCTTGTCTCCTCAGAGGTGAGTGACGGAGGGTGCACAAGGGGTCCGGTTCGGGGAGGGATAACAAAACACACCCTCTGGGGTCACCCCTCAGGAAGTGACGGTGACAGGCCTTGTGGTGGCAGTAAAGGGGGAGGGGAGGGCGTGGGAGCAGCACCCTCAAAGGCAATGCTGGAGACCCAGTAAACTCTGAAGGGGACTGAGAGTCTCCCAGGGCCCCATATCCTGTTGGGATCTGTCCAAAGTCCCCCCCACTTCTTTTCTTTCATTCCTTTATTTACCCTTGTTTGCTGACAGTCGACTCTTGTGCTGTTTCACCTGGTGCCCCGAGAGAGGAAGAAAGGGCCCCGCGGCCTCAGGCAGGGTTGACAGCTTAGAGCAGGGGTCCCCAACGTGGTGCCTGCGGATGCCACAGCGCCCACTAGGTCGTCTAAGTGCGCCCGCATACTGGCCGGTGAACAGAAATTCAGCGGCATTTTGCTGGCAACGCCTCTGGGTGTGTCCCCTGGGTCAGGAGAAGTCAGTGTCCAGCCCTGTGGGGCTGTGCTCCTGGCTCATACCTCCAGCACTCACTGCTGCCCCTCCCTTACCAGCTGCACTGTTCAGCCAGCCCCAGGCCTCAGGGAGGTCACCGCCCCCACCTCAAACCTTCAAACTGGGACATGGTGCACCAGTGCCAATCAGAGTGCACTAGTGTAAATTCTGTCTATACTAAGGGTTTGCACTAGTGCCTAAAACACCAGAGTGGCAGAGACCTTCAGAAACAGCAGTACGGTGGCACTAGAACTGGGCTCTATTTCTAGCTCGGTCACAGACAGCCTGGGTGACCTTGGACACGTCAATGTTTCTCCTCCCAACTTCAGTCTCTTTACTCAGCTGCCCACTCACTGGGGTCTCCTCTCTCTGCAGAGCTGCTCACCACTACAGTCTGTGTGGGTGTCCCCAGAGCTAAGGCAGTTCAGCTCTGGAATAGTCTTACAAGGGGGGCTGGGGAGTCTCTTTCCCTGGAAGTTTTTAAGAACAAGTAGGACAAAGCTCTGTCAGAGACAATCTACAGATACTTGGTCCTGCCTCAGCAGAGAGCTGGACTTGATGACATCCTGAGGTCCTGTCCAGCTCTACGTTTCTAGGATGCCATGAAATATATACGTATAAAACACAACATCCAGAGTAAAACCCACCACAACATGATGTCAGGAAACTCAGAAAAAAAAAGGAAAAAAGAAACAACAAAAGCCACAGCATAAAATGACAATACAGAGGAAAAGAAAACACGATGCAAACTAACACACCCTAGGACAATATTACACAATGAATAAAAAAAAAAGAGCTCATCTCAAACCAGCACAACACAGGCACCAAACATGCTGAGACAAAACAATGCACCATAAAACTGCTACACAACATGGTGCGATCACAGTTCCAAATGGCCCCATGCAAAACAGCTCAGTGTAGAACAGGACACAGCACAAAAGAGAATTATTTCAGTGTAGGCCTGGAAGGGATCTTGAGACGTTGTCTCCTCAAGCCCCCTGTGCTGAGGCAGGACCAAGTATCCCTAGACATTCCCAGACTGGTGTCTCTCTAACCTGGTCTTAAAGACCTCCAGTGAAGGAAATTCCACAGCCTCCCTTGGAAGCCAATGCAAGGCAAACACTGACCAAAACAACGCTGCACACACACACGCTGGGCTTGGGGTTAAGGGGACAGGCAAGAATTCAAACAATCTGGGTTCAGTTCCCAGTTTTGCCCCAAATTCCCCATGCAAACTTGAGCAAATTACTTCAGCTCTTTGAGCTTCAGTTTCCCCATCTGTAAAATGGAGAGTCGCCTCCCACCATTGGCCTACTTAGCCTTTGAGCTTTTTGTGGCAAGGCCTCTCTGTCCCTGTGGGCATGTCCACACTGCAGTCAGAGACCGGCGGCTGGCCTGTGCCCACTGACTTGGGCTCACACGGCTCAGACTGTGGGGCTGTTTAATTGTGGTGTCGATGTTCCGGCTGGGGCTGCAGCCCAAGGTCTGGCAACCTCCCACCTCGCGGGGTCCTACAGCCTGGCCCCAGCCCGAGCCCAGACATCTACACTGCAATTAAACAGCCCCTTCGCCTGAGCCTGAGTCACCTGGCATGGGCCAGCTGGGGGGTTTTAACAGCAGGGTAGAGATACCATTGGTGTCTGTTCAGCACCTGTCACAATGGGGACCCTGATCTTGGTCAGTGTCTATGCAAAGCCCTGCAGAACAGGGGCCTGACCTCAGTCGGGGACTCTGCAACTCCCAGCATTGCAGGATCCCGGATTTTGTTCAATTTCCCTGCAGCATCTGGCAAATTGTGGGGGCAGGATCTCTGTCAGGGTCTGTGCAGTGCCCAGTACAGTGGTGGGGCATGATCTGGGTCGGGGTCAGTGCAGTGCCAGACCCAACAGGGACAGAGATCTCAGTCAAGGTCTCTGAAATGCCCAGCACAATGGACGCAGCAGTTTGGGTCACAGTCATGCGCTGCCTGGCACAAGGGGGGCCATGATCTCGGTCCAGGTCTCAGTTTTACCTGGCACAACAGTGGGGTCTGATCTCACCTGGGGTCTCTTCAGTGGCTGGCAGAACAGGGCCCAGGTCTCAGTTGGGGTCTCTGCACCACAGGGCCATGCTCAGTACGATAAGAGCCCTGATCTCAGTCACACACCTGGAGAGAAAAGTGGGAAGATTTTTGAGCATTTGATATCAGTATTTCAGAACTGAGGAGAAAATGGGGCACAAACTAAATATTTGCCAATATAAGGGACAAGCATCATGTGGGGAGATTTTATGTCACCATTCAACCACTCAAGAGGAAAGAGGGGAAATTTGAGGGGATTATACAGCGATATTAAATCAACAACAGAATGGGATGGATTCTTCTTGCCTCACATTCACATGGCCGGCAGGGATCCCTGGGTGATGTGGCTTTCACAAGGAAGAGGAGTGGGGCTGGAGTGAGGTCACTGGCTATGGGGAGGGGCTGGCAGTGGGGTCTGGGAATGTGACTAGTACAGGGGTCAGCAACCTTTCAGAAGTGCTGTGCCAAGTCTTCATTTATTCACTCTAGTTTCAGGTTTCGTGTGCCAGTAACACATTTTAATGTTTTTAGACTGTCTCTTTCTGTAAGTCTATAATATAGAACTAAATTACTGTTGCATGTAAAGTAAATAAGGTTTTTTAAATGTTTAAGAAACTTCATTTAAAATTAAATTAAAAGGCAGAGCCTCCCTCGGACCGGTGTCCAGGACCAGGCAGTGTGAGTGCCACTGAAAATCAGCTCATGTGCCATAGGTTGGCTACCCCTGGACTAGCAGTTGGGGTGAGGGGGGGCTGCTGGGTTGGGCAGGGTGGGGAGGAAGTAGCTGGGAGGGGAAACCTGGGGCTGGGCCGTCTCCATGGGGGACACTTGCTCCTCCCTCCCCTTCCTGGCCCTTCCCAGGCCCCGTTGCCAGCAGAGAGTGGCCCCCCCAGCCCAGCCCAGAGGTGTCCCTGTCTCAGGGCCCCCCCAGCCTCTGCCCATTCACCCTCTGCCCAGCTCAGGAATCACTCGGGGGAACCATTTCCCACCCGCACAAGGACAAATCCCTGCAGGTGGAAATGGGGGAAACCCCCAAACCTGAGACCTGAACTGGCCACTGGCGAAGGGGAGAGAAAATGGGGCACAATCGGGGGGGGGCAGGGAACTTCTCAGGGGTTGGGGGAGGGGGGGTCACCCTGGGCGCTGCTCGTGGCTCTCTAGGGAGAAAGGGGGCAGGACGGGGGAGGAGGGGGGTCCCCACGGGAGGGGGCAGCGGTAAATCCGAGGGGATCTCAGCCCCCCCCTTTCTCTCCCCGCTCCTCGGGGGTCACCTGCCCCCCCCGGCCATGTCCGGGCTGCACCGACATTTCCCGCCCGGCCCTACGCAGGGACCCCAGGGTTAATGAAGGGCTCTCCCGCCGCGATCTGCGCATGCCCAGAGCCCCACCGGCACCAACCCTTCTCCGGCCCGGGAGAGGCTCCAACGGCCCCGCGCGAGCCAGGCAGAGCCCCAGCGCCCAACGCTCCTTCGCAGCCCGGCTCCGGCTTCCCCGCTGACATCACTTCCGCTTCCAGGAGAGTCAGGAACTACATCTCCCAGCCTGCCCCGGGGCCGCTTCCGCCCTCTCCAGCCCAGGGAAGGGAGGGTTCCAGTAGCTGTTACTGCGCATGCTCCGTGCGAGCCCCGCTGGGGGCGGGAGAACAAAGCTGCTGCTGCCGCCGCCTCCGCGTGAGCCGGGCCCGGGCTGAGCCGCTGCTGCTGCTGCTCCCCGGGGGGGGGCCCGGCCGGAGGGGGGGTTTCTCCAGCTGGGCCCCGCCCCCCGGGCAGCCCCGGGCTCTGCCCGCCCCAGCCCCGCCCGGAGCCCCCCGGGGGGGGCGCTGGGGGGGCGGGCACGTGACTCTGCCCCGGGGAACCCGGGAGAAGCCTCGGAGCCGCCTCGGCCCCAGCGGAGCCGCAGCAGCATCCGGCCCCGCTGGGATGGGGGGGCGGGGCGGTGCATTAAATCGCTCCCCATAGCCCTGTGCTGCTCCTGGGCACTGCGCATGCTCAGTAGCAGCTGCTGAAGCCGCTGCCCTTCCCCCCGCCCGAATCAGCCGGAACGTTCGGCTGGGAGGGGGCGAGGGAGCGGGGGCTGAGCAGGGAATTGATGGGGGTGGTCAGGCGGGGCGGGGCTGTGGGGGCTAAAGGGAAGATCAGGGCGGGGGGGGAGGTCATTGGTGCGGGACGTTTGAACTGTTTTGTGCAGCCAGGAAATTCCCGGGGGGGGGGAGAGGGGAGTTCACTGAATCCTGCCCTGTTTGTGCCCCGTCCGCCCACCTACAAAGTCTCTCCAGCTTTTCCCCTTTTCCCCCATTATCACACGTGGCTTTTCCCCTTCTCCCCCCACCCCCCAATGATGAGCTCTCTAATCTCCCCCGATTTCCCCTGGTCTCTCCATACTTCTCAAGTGTCCATTTAAAATCTCTCCGATGTGGCAGCTTTCCCCCCCCCACACTTTATCTGCCGCGATTTGTCCTCATTTCGTTGGGAAATTGTTGCCCTGAGTCATTCCCCAGCATGTGGCTGCCCTGGAGTGGGGGTGGGAGGAGGTGCCCGTTCTCTGCCAGGGCGGGGATTGAAAAGCACGTGTGCCCCACGGAGACTGCCCAGACCCGAGCTTCCCAATCCCACCCACTGACCCCAAACTACCAACACAGTTTCCCCCAGCCCTCAGTTGCCAGTCACCTGCCCGTCCCCCACTTCCGCCCGCTTCCTTTATCCAGGGAGCCTTCCAGCTCCCCCTCCCCCCTTAAATCAGCTCCTCACAGGCTCCCTGCTGCTCATGTGAATGGTGGCAGTGGGGGGGAACCATCACTTTGTGTTTATATATTGGATAGTCTCATAAAATGCAGTCAAACAGTCTCCCTTTTCCCTCTAGTTATTTAATAGCAACATAAAATCCCCCTCAGATCTTAGTATTTTTCTCTCATGTTATCAATTGCTTAGCTTGTGGCTTCTTTTCTCTGCGAATCTCAAAGACTGATATAAAATACTCTAAACATTTGCCCCACTTTTCTTTAGTTGTCTAATTCTAAGTAAATATCCCCTGAGATTTTTTTCCTTGTCTCTCTCATGATAAAATACAAAGAAAATCTCAGATTGACACCTTTCCTCAGATTCTTGAACATGGATATAAAATGTTTGCAAATGTTGCCCACTTCCTCTTTATTCATTTATCAAATATTGATGTGAAACACTCAGATTTTGCCTCCTATCAACAACTGATATAAAATCCCTCTGATTTTCCACTTTCCTCTCTATAATTTGCAAAATGGATCCAAAATCTCTGAGTTCCACCCTTTCTCTTTCATTTCTGAACGTTGCTCTCAAAGCTCAGGATTTCCCTCTTTCTATATCATTATCAAATGTTAGTTAAAAATCCTCTCGGGTTTGGGGCTGTTCCCCGTGTTTCTAAATCCCACCAACTTCTTCCTTCGAGGGAACCTGTTGCCCTGAGTTCTTCTCCATCCTGGATGTTGTAGGGAGTTAAATTGCCCAGAGATCATCTTTCCCGACTCCTTTGTGAATCATTTGTTCCCTCCTTTACCTCTGTTAAAATGTTTGCTGAAGAAAGAGACCAGCCAGATATTTAATACCCATCAAAGCCAGAGGCCTTCCCCTGTTTGGGGATCAGTGGTTCCCAGCTGGTAACGGGAGAGTTGGCTGGACCCTTTTCTTTTCTCCAGCTGGCATGGGATGAGGAGGTCACTCTGAGTGCAGTGTGGGTCCAGAAGTATCCTAAACCCCATGACAAATGGTCTCTGTGATGTAGCCACCTCTGGGGTGGCTCCATGGTGACCATTATTTGCTAGTGACAGGCCATGGACATGTCTTACCTCTCTGCTGAAGGGCAGGCGGGGGTCCTAGGAGGGCAGTGGGGGAATCCCAGGAAGGCAGTGAGTTCCTAATTGGGGTCCCTCGCTGGTGGGGGCTCTTGGTGGGATTCCCAGCCTGGCAGTGAAGATCTGGTGGGGGTTCTCTGGCCGGTGGGGCTCTGAGGGGTATCTGGGATCTCTCTGGCCAGGGATTCTGGGAGTTGGGTCCCAGGAAATATCTGGTGGGACCCTGGCTGGGGGGATCTGGGTTCTGGGTACTGGGGGGTGTTGGGGGCCCCTGGATGGAGGCTCTGGGGGCTGCTACTAACCATGTTCCTTCTCTCTGATCAGCTTGTGCCAGAATCCTGACTCCAAGCACTGCCTGACATTCCCTGGCCAGGCCCAGTCACTGTGATAACTTTCTAGCCACTTATCAAACACTGTGAGGTGAAATCACAGATTTTGCATTTCTCCCCTCTTGAAAACTGCAGGAACTTCCAGTTCCATTGGGAAAACTCCTGCCCGATTCCTTGTCCTAGATCTGGAGGGTGAGGGAAGTGGGAAGGAGTGCTACACTATGGCACTATCTTCCACAGCATTCTGGACTCGTGAGCTCTCTCCTGCCGTCCATCACCCCCCTCTGACAAACAGAGGCTAAGGACACCATTCCTTACCCAGCCTGGCTAATAGCTATTAATGGAGTTAACCTCCATGGATTTATCCAGTTCTCTTTTAAACCCTGTTATATTCCTAGCCCTCACAACCTCCTCAGGCAAGGAGTCCCACAGGCTGAGTGTGCGTTGTGTGAAGAAATACTTCCTTTTGTTTGTTCTAAACCTGCTTCCTATTAATTTTCATTTGGTGATTCCTAGTCCTTGTGTTATGAGCAGTAAATAACACTTCCTTATTCACTTTCTCCACGCCAGTGATGATTTTATAGACCTCTCTCATATCCCCCCTTTGTCTCTTTTCCAAGCTGAAAAGTCCCTGTCTTTTTAATCTCACCTCATACAGAAGTTGTTCCATACCCCTAATAATTTTTTTTTGTTCTTTTCTGAACCTTTTCCAATTCCAATATATCTTCTTTGAGATGGGGAGACCACATCTGCACGCAGTATTCAAGATGTGGGTGTACCATGGATTTATAGAGAGGCAATATGACATTTTCTGTCTTATTATCTATCCCTTTCTTAATGACTCCCAACTTCTTGTTTGCTTTTTGACAGCCACTGCACGTTGAGTGGATGTTTTCAGAGAACTATCCACAGTGACTCCAAAATCTCTCGAGTGGAAACATAATTTAGACCCCATAATTTTATGTATAGTTGAGATTGTTTTCCAATGAGCTGCACTATGTGTTATCCTGACATCTAGTACTGCTGAGATCCTGCAATCAGTGATATCCCTGCCCTTCCTGTTCCCTTTCTCCCCTGAACCCCACCAGCCCATAGTTACTGTTCCCAGCTTCCCCAGGACTCTCTCATTGTCTCTGGACCTGTCTGTCAGCAAGAAGCTGTGCCACGGAGACTTGCCCTCTCTCTAGAGACTTCAATTTCTGGGACATGGATTTACTTTCTATGTGTTCTAGGAGACTCTTTGAAATTGAGTGTCTGTGACATTAACCATAGTGCAATCTGGACTGTTGAACAGCTGTAAGACTCAGTTCCCAAGCTGGGGTGCCTTTTACACTGCTTTACTGTGAGAACAGCCACTCCTGGGCAGGTAACACACAGTCTCCAGCATGTAACTCGCTCCCAGCTACACAGTACTGAGTGCTGCTTGTCAGCGACTCTCGAATTACAGTACCCCACAAGAGAACCCCAGAAAATTCTCTGCTCCCAGACTTCTCCCAGAAATGTGCATCTTGCACTATCCAGCACACTACTGAACAATGGGAGCTCATATGAAATCTGTCATTTCATCAGTGGAAAATGACATGTGCCAACCTTGTCATTCCAAATGGAGTTTCCAACACACTTGAATCCAAACACACTGGTTAGGTAAAACAATAAAACAAAATTGTTAACTGCCGGAAAAAAATCTTTTCAGTGGCTAAGGGTAATGAGGCATAAAAGTCAGAATTGTTTACAAAAGAAATGCAAAGATAAAACACAAATTAACGTCTAAGTTAACAAGCTAAAATGGATTCAAAGCAAATGTTTCTCTCTCCATGTGCTGAGACAGGCTGGCTTTCCTTTCAGCCACGACTCCCCCGTAACCTGCCCCTGCCTCCCAAGTTCAGTTCTTCAGGATTTGTCATGGGCAGAGGGAAAGGGGGGAGAGAGAGAGAGTCCCAAGCATTTTCCTCACCTCTTTTTATAATTCAGTCCTTTCTATTAGAAACAACTTCAGTTCTCAGGTTTTAGAGTAGCAGCCGTGTTAGTCTGTATCCGCAAAAAAAAAAAAAACAGGAGTACTTGTGGCACCTTAAAGACTAACAAATTTATTTTAGCATGAGCTTTCGTGCAGGAGGAAAAAACGATAGCTCATCTCAATTGATTAGACTCTGCCTGTTGGTATGCATACTTCCACCTTTTCATGTTCTCTGTATGTATAAATATCCCCTGTCTGTGTGTTCCATTCTATGCATCCGAAGAAGTGAGCTTTAGCTCACGAAAGCTCATGCTAAAATAAATTTGTTAGTCTTTAAGGTACCACTAGTACTCCTGTTTTTTTTTTTTTTTTTTGCGGATACAGACTAACACGGCTGCTACTCTGAAACCTGTCATTATGCAAGGCACTGCATTTAGCCGTATGGAGTGGAAATCCATCAACTTCATGAAAAAACTCGTACAGATACAGACTGACATCATCTTCCTTTCCAAATGCAAACAGATGGACATCATACCAAAAGGACTAAAGGTAAAAAATCCATTACAATCTACATACCACACAGACTATGCTGACAGATTGTGCCACACACTCTCAAAGAAACTGCGAAACCACCTGATCAACATCCTATACAGCAAACAGGGGAAGATTAAGACAGGCCAGTCCTCGCTTATAGACAGCCTCCCAACCTGAAGCAAATACTCACCAGCAACCGCACACCATACAACATAAACACTAACCCAGGAACCTATCCTTGCAATAAAGCCCGATGCCAGCTCTGTCCACATATCCATTCAAGTGACACCATCACAGGACCTAATCACATCAGACACACCATCAGGGGCTCGTACACCTGCACATCTACCAACGTGATATATGCCATCATGTGCCAGCAATGCCCCTCTGCCATGTACATTGGCCAAACCGGACAGTCTCTACGCAAAAGAATAAATGGACACAAATCTGACATCAGGAATCATAACATTCAAAAACCAGTGGGAGAACACTTCAACCTCTCTAACCACTCAGTGACAGACTTGAAGGTGGCAATTTTGCAACAAAAAAACTTCAAAAACAGACTCCAAAGAGAGACTGCTGAACTTGAATTAATATGCAAACTAGATACAATTAACTGTGGTTTAAACAAAGACTGGGAATGGTTGGGTCATTACACCAATTGAATCTATTTCCCTATGTTAAGTTCTCCTCACACCTTCTATGGGCCATCTTAATTATCACTTCAAAAAGTTTTTTTTCCTCCTGCTAACGATAGCTCATCTCAATTGATTAGACTCTGCCTGTTGGTATGCATACTTCCACCTTTTCATGTTCTCTGTATGTATAAATATCTCCTGTCTGTGTGTTCCATTCTATGCATCCGAAGAAGTGAGCTTTAGCTCACGAAAGCTCATGCTAAAATAAATTTGTTAGTCTTTAAGGTGCCACAAGTACTCCTGTTTTTTTTGTTTTTTTTTTTTTCAGTTCTCAGCTGAGTCATGGTGACAGGCTGTCTGTTGGAGATATGAGTTTCAGGTCTCCCTCTGATAGAATGTAAATGTCTTCTTCACACCTTCCCCCTGCCAGCGAATTGCTGTTTGCCTTGCTGTCTCTGAGGAACTGGTCTGTGGGTGTTCCCCAGAATTGTAACTTTTTGTAATATCCTACAGTAAAATCTCATAACTTTGCATACAGTGTTGCTACACATTTTAACAGGAGGATAATATTCAGTAGATTATGTGATTTCAAGTGATACTTCACAAACCATACTGTGTACAAAATTGATCATAATTTTCCAGAAGAGTGAACATAGGATTACAGACTGACACAGGGCCTGTGTGTGTGTGTTCCCAGCAGATATGTGGATTTTTCAATCCCTCCTAAGCAAAGTGTTCTGCATCTTCAAGGACCTGGTTTACTAAGTGTGACACTACATGGAATTGTGAGACGCTTCCTATTATTATTACTTTGCAATTTTATCATATTGGTATTAATAATGAATTGTGCTAGATATGCCATATTAGGTGTCAGGGAAAATGTTATAATTTTCCAAGTATGATCATTTTTTTTGTTTGTATCACCTTTGTATTGTGAGATATAGATACGTAGGGTATATCTGTATTCCAGACTGTGGACTGTGTTTCTGGGTGACACCCTCAGATCTATTGGCATCAGCACTGCCTAGCCTGTTTGATGGCCCGTCCAGGGTCATCAGCTGTACAGTGAATCCATGGAAAGGATCAAGGGGATACACCGATTGAGTCAGCAAGACATGCTGGGGAATGCCTGTGTAACGAGAATGCCAAGGCTTTTCCAGGCCTGTAACACTCGCATCCTCCCCTCTGCAGAAAGAGCAGCCCGGATCCAGCATGGGAGCTGAGACCCCACGGGGCCCTGGGAGCTGTAGTTCCTTGGCCAGCTCCCTGCCTTGGAGCAGGGAAGGAACTACATTTCCCAGCATTCCCTTGGCTGCTATCAACAGGAAAGGGAGGGGGGAAGCTGCGACACTCCATGCGCTGCAGCTTGCTGTGGCTGGGGAGCTGGCTGCTAGAAGGGGGTGGCAGTGTGAATGGGGAACAAGTGTGCCCAAGGAGTAGAAGGCTTTGGCCCAGGTAGCACCCTCAGAAGACTTCCCCAGACTGGTTTAGGGATGCTGGTGTGACCTCGCCTGGCAGCCCCCAAGGAAGGAACTGGGTGGACTAAATGGACAGTGTCCCCCTTCTATCTGAAGCCTGGCAAGGGAGGTATGTGGATCCCACCAGAAGTTAAAATGGTAAGTAAGGGAGGGGAGGCTTTACTAGAGGACCTGGGCAGCTTCAGCAACAGCACAGGAGGATTTCCACTTCTGAGCCATGAAAATAGAAATTGACTTTTTCCTTTCCAGACTTAGCTACTGTTCAGAAATGGAATCTAGCGCCTGCCTTCCAGATTTGAACACCCTCAAAATTCAGGAGTGCTCAAGCTCAATTTGGGCAGCTGTTACTTCATTTCTCCTAAATCAAATATGCTGATCCACTATCATTTGCTGTAGAAAAAGTAGGATAAAATTGAGCAACAAATGCTGGGGTCTTCCCAGTGCTCACTAGGGCTGGAATTGCTATTTTCAACAGCCATTACTTTTTTTTTTGTTTTAGTTTTGCTTGTTTAAAAGGAAGACAGTGATATTGCACTGGCAAATCCCCCATAGAAACAAAGAGTGGAACAAAAGAATAATAAAGGCACCTCAAGTTTTCCTCATTTATGTAGGACAGTCTTATAAGATGGATCCAGACATCTTCCAATCACACAAGCTGAAAATTATTCCACTTTACTGCAGTAACCATGCGGGAACCAGTCCTGTATGTGTTCTGTCCACATCCAAAATCCCTGCTGAACTCAGAAGTGCCTTGCTTTTGTGACCATCTCACCTGATATGTTCAGCCCTTGTAAGGGAAGCAGGTTCACATTTAGTAATTGGGTGGGAAGCGTCTCAGAAAAAGTTAGGTGCTGTAGGAGGTGTTGCTTATTCACTAGGTAATGTGAGACCTTCCTGTTACACTAGTAAACCAGTGCCGCACAGCAGGCACTTTGCTCCTGGAGTCTAGAATGGGGCCTTTGCTTCTATACACAGCCCATTAAAGACAATGAAAAGCCTCCCACTCACTTCAACAGGCTTTGGCCAGAACCGGTTATACACAGGGTAACCCCACTGTCTTCACAGGGTCCTGGTCTCACAGCGGAGGGGGGCATGTGAGCTTGTTGCAGAGCTGCTGCTCCGGGACGGGAATCTCCTGGCATCCCAGCCTCCAAAATCATCCAGGCTTCACTTTCTGCACGACTAGGTGCTGGCTGAGGGGGGTATGGGAATTGGTGGCCTCTGCTGCAGGTGATGGGAATCGCAGGTATTTAAAGCCATGGCCTAGAGGAGGGAAGTGCCTAACTGCAGAGTCTGCAGCTGCCTAGGGCCAGGGCTGAGGATTTAGAGTCCCTAGTGCTGCCGTTGCAAGGTTCAAGCAATGCCGTGACTGGTGACATGGGGGGGTGGGTACTGGAGACATGGCTAGAGAAGGTCTGAATGAGGAAGGAGATAAATCTGTGGGGAGTTTCCTTGATCGCTATGAAAGTTCTGCTCACTGTGGACACTGGTAAACCCACATGGGTGTACAGCTCAATAAGAAAACCCGGGGGCTGAGGGAGCTGTGTATAGCAATGCGTACAGTCATGGAGAGGTGTGTGATCAAAATGAAAAATGTCTGAGGTTCAGTAGCGGGTATCCTATGGCACCAATGGCACTGCCCCACCAGGCCCACAGTGACTATATAGGGGCCTACAAATATGTTTGGTACCAGGACCCACAGAAGGTTAATCTGGTCCTGACTGCCTGAGCACTATTTCAGCCCCACATTTTTGGGTGGACCTCCCACAGTGGGAGCTGCAGAGCCCTCCCCCGCAACACACCCACCCACCCCATCCTACCTCCTGGTGTTGGGAGGGGAACAGGAGAAAGGACAAAAGAAGCAAGAGAAGAAGCGAAAGGAGGGAGGGAGGGATGGAGGAAAAGGTGAAACAAAAAGGACAAACCCTAATGTCCCCAGTGATTCTAAGGGACAAAATCCCAGGTGTGCAATAAAATTCTGCCTCCTTAAGCTCATGTTTTCCATGCCTAGAATTCAACTCCCACCAGATGGATCAGACTGAACAGGTTTCAAACCTCCAGGAGGCTCTTACCTTCTAAACAGGGACGGCTGTTTTCTAGTAAAATCACTAAAAGGGAAGGAGAAAACTCGAAAGAGGTTCCTCCTGGCGCTCACGTCCGTGAACCCGAATACTCTCTCAGTCCTCAAAAAGAGACCAGGAGAAGGAGACTTCCTGAAGCAAAGCCACAGGGGTCTCTGAGGTTTCCCTGGCCCCTCGCCCCTGTCCTGCCTGGCTGATGTCAGCATCTCTCTGTGAGGTCACCACCTCCCCACCACCTTGGACCAATAGTCTGAGGTCCTGCAAAAGGCCTTTGTGATGTCACTGCCACACCCCTCCCTTGCTGTGCCAATGTCCTGCCCCTGGCCGGGCACTTTGGAGGTTTGAGCTACTCCCTGTGGATCACCCCACTCAAGGAGCTTTTCTGCAGAGCATCCTCAGATGTCTGAGCACACGAGTGCCATGGCAACGAACTGACACACGTGACACCAAAATGAGATCATTAATATACTAACCTAGAGGAGAAGGACACTGCAGCATTAGTAGGGGAGAACCCCCTAGTGAACATGCATTACACCTAGCAGCGTCAGCAGAACATATCGGCTACACAACTAAAGAAAGGGATCTGCACGTGGCTGTAGACCAGTGGCTCCCAACAGGGTGCCCACGAGCGCCATGGCGCCCGCCGGGGCATTTATGTGCACCCACCTACTGCCCAGCAGGGGAGAGAAGCTGTGGCCCTGCGCCTGACGGGGACAGAAAACTCAGGCTGCAGGCGCCGGTGCTCTCTGTCCCTGGCAGGCGCGGGGCTTCAGCTTTTCTCCAGCTTCTCTGGGGCTGCAGCCTGCGGGCGCCGGTGCTCTCTGTGCCTGGCAGGTGCGGGGCTGCAGGTTCTCTCCAGCTTCTCTGGGGCTGCAGGCGCCGGTGCTCTCTGTCCTTGGCAGGCACGGGGCTGCAGCTTTTCTCCAGCTTCTCCAGGGCTGCAGGCGCCGGCGTTCTCTGTCCTTGGCAGGCGCGGGGCTGCGGCTTCGAAGCTGGAGAGAAGCTGCAGCCCAGCCCCGGCCGGGAACAGAGAACTCTGGGGCTGCAGGCTTCAGTCTATGTTAAAGGAAGGATAATAAATATATTTGGACCAGCAGTTCAGCAATGTTTTACTTTTTTAAAAATAAAGAAGATGAAAACTGCTTATGATATTTATTTTGTAAAATATTTTGTAGATAAAAAAGAGCAAATTCACATGGGAAGGTGAAAGAGTAATTGCCGAATAATTTAGTTAATACCTTTTACATGTAAAATTAACGTTTTTATCTTATGGATTCATATATTATGTAATATTAAATGACTTTTTTGTATATTTAATGTAAAAACGGAAAATAAGCCTTGAAAAATGGTTGGCGCCCGCCACACTCTTCTGAAAACATGAATGTGCTACTGGCCACAAAAAGGTTGGGAAGCACTGCTGTAGACAGATCAATGCAAAGATCCACTCACTGCACAGCTGCCAGCAGAAAAGCGAACGTGTTCAGATCCATAAGGAATGGGATGGAAAATAACACGGAACGTTTGTATATAAATCACGGGGGCAGCCTCGAATATCCTGGGCTCACCATGGCTACTACAGCACCGCACACGGGATATTTTAAATCTATCCTTGAGAATTGGGGAAGAAATAGGTCTAAAAAGAAATATTTGCTAATGAGAGAAAAGCACCTGGTTCTGAAGAGATTTTATACTAAGTAAGTGACAGTAGTTGGACAGTGTGACGGGATTGTATATGGAAGATCCATAAACAGACAGTAATAATTGCCACCCCCACCCTTCACATGGGTAGCAGGGAGCCCTGTGGGGAGGTGCTTTAAGAGGGTACGTGAGGGGAGTATGGAGCAGGAAAACTCCCTGGCAGTGGGGAAGAGGCAGCAGCAGGGCGGGGGGTGACTGGCAGCTGGGGTGCTGGGCAGTGGGGGCACCAGCAGCAGGGTGGGCGGGTGACTGGCAGCAGGGGGCGCTGGGCAGGGGGCAGCAGCAGGGCAGGGGGTGACTGGCAGCTGGGGGCGCTGGGCAGGGGGCAGCAGCTGGGGCGCTGGGCGGGGCAGCAGCTGGGGGCGCTGGGCAGGGGGCAGCAGCAGGGCGGGGGGGGTGACTGGCAGCTGGGGGGGTGCTGGGCAGGGGGCAGCAGCAGCAGGGCGGGCGGGTGACTGGCAGCTGGGGGGGCACTGGGCGGGGGGCAGCAGCGGGGGGGGTGACTGGCAGCTGGGGGCGCTGGGCGGAGGGCAGCGGGGGGCCGCTGGCGCCGCAGGACCAGGCCGGTGGAACCTGGGGCCGGACAGTCTCCAGGGGGCACTTTCCCCTCCGGTCCCTTCCCGGCCTCGCTGCGGGCAGAGCCCGGCCCCGCCTCCCCCCCACAGGCCGCTGCGTCTCGGGCCCCGCGAGCTGCTCCCGGGGTCTCGGGCTCTGGCGCGAGGGGGACGCGCCCCGGCCGCGGGCAGGGACCGCCCCCCGGGAGGGGGGCCGGGGGGGCTCCGGGCGGGGCCGGGGCCCCTGGGGCGGGGCGGGTCTGAGAGGTGCCGGTTGGGGGCGGGGTCTCTGCGAGGGGCGGGCATGAAATGGGGCCTCCTTTACCTGAGCTGCGGGGGGCGGAAGCGCCCTCGGGGCAGGCTGGGAGATGTAGTTACTGATTCGTCCCGGAGCGGAAGTGACGTTGGTGGGAGAGGCGGAGCCGGGCTGCGAACGAGCGTTGGGCGCTGCGGCTCTGCCTGTCTCGCGCGGGGCCGTTCGAGCCTCTCCCGGGCCGGAGAAGGGTTGGTGCCGTTGGGGCTCTGGGCATGCGCAGATCGCAGCGGGAGAGACCGTCATTAACCCCCCCCGGCCCGGGCCCTGCCCCGCTGCGGAGCTGCAGCCTCCAGGCCCCGGAGCGAGCCCCGGGGGTGGGGCCGGGCGGTGACTCTGCCCCAGTGCCCGGCCGGGGGGGGACCCGGCATCTCGCAGCGCCGGGATCTGCTCCCGGGGCAGCGCCCGCGGGGGCTCGCTGCTGCCCCGCAGGAGCCCAGCGCCCCCGGGCCCGGCCAGGCTCTGCCCTGGGGCCCCGCGGTGCCGGGAGGGCCCGGCCCCACTGGGGTCCCTGCGTGGGGCTGGGGAGGGGGGGTGAGACCGGGCTGGGGCGGGCGGGACATGTCGGTGCAGCCCGGCCATGGCCCGGGGCAGGTGACCCCGAGGAGCGGGGAGAGAAAGGGGGCTGAGATCCTCGGATTTACCGCTGCCCCTCCCGTGGGGACCCCCTCCTCCCCGTCCTGCCCCCTTTCTCCCTAGAGAGCCACGAGCAGCGCCCAGGGTGACCCCTCCCCAACCCCTGAGAAGTTCCCTGTCCCCGATTGTGCCCCATTTTCTCTCCCCTTCGCCAATGGCCAGTTCAGGTCTCAGGTTTGGGGGGTTTCCCCCATTTCCACCTGCCGGGATTTGTCCTTGTGCGGGTGGGAAATGGTTCCCCCGAGTGATTCCTGAGCTGGATAGAGGGTGAATGGGCAGAGGCTGGGGGGGCCTGAGACAGGGACACCTCTGGGCTGGGCTGGGGGGGCCACTCTCTGCTGGCAACGGGGCCTGGGAAGGGCCAGGAAGGGGAGGGAGGAGCAAGTGTCCCCCATGGAGATGGCCCAGCCCCAGGTTTCCCCTCCCAGCTCCTTCCCCTCCCCCACCCTGCCCAACCCAGCAGCCTCCCCCACCCCATCACCTGCTAGTCACGTTCCCACTCCTGTCCCCTGTGAAAGCCACATCTCTGAGGGCTCTGCCGGCCATGTGACTATGTGACAAGAAGAATCTGTCCCAGTCTGTTGTTGATTGAATAACCCTGTAAAATCATCTCCAGTTTCCCATCTTTTCTCTTGAACTGTTAAATGGTGACATAAAATCTCCCCAGATGTTGGTTCTTCTCTCTTACATTAGCAAATATTTAGTTTGTGCCCCATTTTCTCCTCAGTTCTGAAATACTGATATCGAATTCTCAAAAATCTTCCCACTTTTCTCTCCGGATATCTGACTGAGATCAGAGCTCTTATCGTACTGAGCGTGTTCCTGTTCTGCCAGGCACTGCAGAGACCGCAGGTGAGATCAGACCCCACTGTTGTGCCAGGTAAAACAGACTTGGACCGAGATCATGGGCCCCTCCCTTGTGCCAGGCAGCACGTGACTGTGACCCAAACCGCTGCCTCCATTGTGCTTGGCACTACAGAGACCTCGACTGAGATCTGTGTCTCCGTTGGGTCTGGCCCTGCACTGACCCCGACCCAGATCACACCCCCCACTGTACTGGGCACTGCACAGACCCTGACAGAGATCCTGGCCCCATATTTTGTCAGATGCTGCAGGGGCCCTAAACAAAATCCGGGATCCTGTAATGCTGGGAGTTGCAGAGTCCCTGACTGAGGTCAGGCCCCTGTTGCGCAGGGCTCTGCACTGACACCGAGATCGGGGTCCCCATTGTGACAGGTGCTGAACAGACACCAAGGATATCTCTACCCTGCCATTAAAACCCCCAGCTGGCCCATGCCAGGTGACTCAGGCTCACGGGCTCAGACGAAGGGGCTGTTTAATTGCAGTGTAGGTGTCTGGGCTCGGGCTGGGGCCAGGCTGTAGGACCCTGCGAGGTGGGAGGGGGCCAGACCTTGGGCTGCAGCCCCAGCCGGAACATGGACACCACAATTAAACAGCTCCACAGCCTGAGCCGTGTGAGCCCAAGTCAGCCGGCATGGGCCAGCCGCCGGTGTCTGACTGCAGTGTGGACATGCTCACAGGGACAGAGGCCTTGCCACAAAAAGCTCAAAGGCTAAATAGGCCAATGGTGGGAGGCGACTCTCCATTTTACAGATGGAGAAACTGAAGCTCAGAGAGCTGAAGTAATTTGCTCAAGTTTGCATGGAGAATTTGGGGCAAAACTGGGAACTGAACCCAGATTGTTTGAATTCTTGCTTCTCCCCTTAACCCCAGGCCCAGCGTGTGTGTGTGCAGCGTTGTTTTGGTCTCTGTTTGCCTTGCATTGGCTTCCAAGGGAGGCTGTGGAATTTCCTTCACTGGAGGTTTTTAAGACCAGGTTAGAGATACACCAGTCTGGGAATGTCTAGGGATACTTGGTCCTGCCTCAGCACAGGGGGCTGGAGTAGACGCCCTCTCAAGATTCCTTCCAGACCTACACTGAAATAATTCTCTTTTGTGCTGTGTCCTGTTCTACACTGAGCTGTTTTGCATGGTGCCTTTTGGAACTATGATGCACCATGTTGTGTTGCATAGTTTTATGATGTGTTGTTTTGCCTTAGCTTGTTTGGTGCCTGTGCTGTGTTGGTTTGAGTTGAGCTATTTTCCATTGTCTGCTTTTGCCCTAGGATGTCATCGTTTGCATCGTGTTGCTTTCTTCTCCTTTGTATTGTCATTTTATGCTGTGGAGTGTAGGTTGTGGTCGTCCTCCCCCCCCGCATTGCCTGACATTATGTTGTGGTGGGTTTTATTCTGTATGTTGGGTTTTTATATGTATATATTTCATGGCATCCTAGACATGTAGGGCTAGATAAGACCTCAAGATGTCATCAAGTCCAGCTCTCTCTGCTGAGGCAGGACCAAGTATCTGTAGATTATCTCTGACAGAGCTTTGTCCTACTTGTTCTTAAAAACTTCCAGGGACAGAGACTCCCCAGCCCCCCTTGTAAGACTATTCCAGAGCTGACCTGCCTTAGCTCTGGAGACACCCACACAGAGTTTAGTGGTGAGCAGCTCTGGAGAGAGAGGAGACCCCAGTGAGTGGACAGCTGGGTAAAGAGACTGAAGTTGGGAGGAGAAACATTGACGTGTCCGAGGTCACCCAGGCTGTCCGTGACCGAGCTAGAAATAGGTTCTAGTGCCACCGTACTGCTGTTTCTGAAGGTCTCTGCCACCCTGGTGTTTTAGGCACTGGTGCAAACCCTTAGTACAGATAGAGTTTATACTAATGCACTCTGATTGGCACTGGTGCACCATGTCCCAGTTTGAAGGTTTGAGGTGGGGGCGGGGGGAAGTGACCTCACAGAGGCCTGGGGCTGGCTGAACAGTGCAGCTGGTAAGGGAGGGGCAACAGTGAGTGCTGGAGGTATGAGCCAGGAGCACAGCCCCAGGGCTGGATACTGACTTCTCCTGACCCAGGGGACACCCCCCTAGCGAGGTGGTTTGTCCATGGATGCACAGGCTGTCTTGGCAGGGCAGCTCAGCTGCAGTCCCTGCACACCTCTTCCTGCATCCTAATACAGTGTGCTCGGGGGACCTTCCCAAGCTGCGGGTGACGGGGCTCTGGAGCTAACAGGGTCTGTTCCTGGCTCTGTCACAGACCTGTTTCGTGACCGTGGGGAAGTCACAGTCCCTCTCTCTGTAACGCTGTCTTCAGTGACTCGAGAGCACGAGCACCAGCCTTGGGCAGACTGGTAGGAAGCAGGGCACAAACCCCAAATTGGGTGTGAGGTCTGTATGGAGATTTCACCAACCTAGAATCCAGTGTAAATGCTTCAGGCTCTGTAACAGCATTAACATGGAATTACAGACAGTCCTCTTGGGTGATCCCATATATCTCACCACGCAGGTGAGCTCACCTCTGTGACAGATGGTCCCTTACTCCAGGGGTTCTCAACCTTTTTCTTTCGGGCCCCCCCCCAACATGCTATAAAAACTCCACTGGTTTTCTGCATATAAAAGCCAGGGCTGGCGTTAGGGGGCAGCAAGCAGGGCAACTGCCTGGGGCCCCATGCCACAGGGGCCCCCACAAAGCTACATTGCTTAGGCTTTGGCTTCAGGCCTGATGGTGGGGCTCAGGGCCCTGGACTTCAGCCCCATGCGCTGGGACTGGAGCTTTCTGCCCTGGGCCTCAGCGAGTCTAATGCCGGCCTTGCTTGGCAGCCCCCTGAAAGCTGCTCATGGCCCCCCAGGGGGCCCCAGACCCCTGGTTGAGAACCACTGCCTTACCCCATGAATCACAGCAATGTTCAGGTTACTGCCAGTCCCAAAGGACCAGTCACTTCCTTAGGTCAATTGAATCTTAGATCTTCCAACAAAGACAACACTTGTAGCCAGTCCTGTCATAACCTGTATTAAGACTTATTTAAAAGGAAAGGAGAGTTGTTTACAAAGTTAAAGCAGGTAATCCTATAGATGCAGACGAGTTGCAGTCCTAAATTTGAAAGGTAATAGAAGCTTCTATTATAAGCAAGCTCTATATCTTCCTTAGGACTAACCCCGTCTAAGCAGCTGGGGATCTCTTCCTTATGCCTAGAAACTTTGCCCCCCAGAGTCCAAGCAACATACAGATAATCAGTTCCTTCTGCATGGGGTTTTTTATCCCCTTCCTGCCATGTGCTCTGAGCTGGAAACTCAGCTAATGGGAAGTTAAGAGCACAACAACAGTTTTTTGTGTCTTCGTTAACATACCGTAATAGTCTCTCTGATGTTGATGGGGACCTTTCCTGCCAGGCAGGGTGTAATGCATTCTGTTGCCAATCAGCACTTCACCTAGGTAAAGTCTCTCTCCTGTCTGGTGATTTACAGAGCCACAGAGGCTCACAGTGCAACTAGTCAGATGTTAACCCAGGCAGCAACTCACAAGCATTCAATGAAGTCTAAACACATTCTTATGTTCACAGTCTGTATGAGGAGTATCTACTCATTTGGACTCACTGGGGAGCCACAGAAAGGAACAAGATGTGCTGAGGCAAGAAGGCCCAGTCTCAGAGCCCCCGGGGTCACACTTGCCAAAGGTTAAAACTAGTCCCAGCCCATGAAGGGGGCACTGCCAGGAGAGACTGGATAAAGGCTGGAGCATCCAACAACTTAGTTAACCTGAGAGAGCTGCCTTGGGGACAATGACAGGGCGAATCCCCAGAGGGACTCCTTTGATTCTGCTCGTCTCTGGCCTTTGGTTCATAGAATCGCAGAACTGGAAGGGACCTCGAGAGGTAGCTAGTCCAGTCCTCTGCCCTCAAGGCAGGACGAAGTATTATCTAGACCAGGAGTGGCCAACTTGAGCCTGAGAAGGAGCCAGAGTTTACCAATGTACATTGCCAAAGAATCACAGTAATACATCAGCAGCCCCCCATCAGCTCCCACCCCCTGCTCCCAGCGCCTCCCACCCATGGGAAGCCACAATAATCAGAACCTCCCCCTCCCCCCCCACACCTCCCGATCAGCTGTTCACACTATGCAAGACACTGGGCGGGGGGTGGGTGTGGGGAATGGAGCAAGGGCATTGCAGGCTCAGGGAAGGGGTGGAGTGAGGGCAGGGCCTGTAACTGAGTAGTGAGCACACCCAGCACACTGGAAAGTTGGTGCCTGTAGCTCCAACCCCGGAGTTGGTGCCTATACAAGGAGCCGCATATTAAATTCTAAAGAGCCACATGTTGGCCACCCCTGTTCTAGACCATCCCTGAGAGGTGTTTGTCCAGCCTGCTGTTAAAAATCCCCAACGATGGAGATTCCACAACCTCCCTAGGCAATTTATTCCAGTGCTTAACCACTCTGCCAGTTAGGGAGTTTTTCCTAATGTCCAACCTAAACCTTCCTTGCTGCAATTTAAGCCCATTGCTTTTTGTCCTGTCCAGAACTTAAGAACAATGTTTCTCCCTCCTCGAAACAAAATTTTATGTACTTGAAAGCTGATCATATCTTCTCCAGACTAAACAAACACAGTTTTTTCAGTCTTCCGTCATAGGTCATGTTCTCTAGACCTTTAATCATTTTTGTTGCTCTTCTCTGGACTTTCTGCAATTTGTCCACATCTTTCCTGAAATGTGGCACCCAGAACTGGACACAATACTCCAGTTGAGACCTAATCAGTGCGGAGTGGAGTGGAAGAATTATTTCTTGTGTCTTGCTTGCAATACTCCTGCTAATACAGCTCAGAATTATACTTGCTTTTTTTGCAACATTGTAACACTGTTGACTCATATCTAGCTTGTGATCCACTGTGACTCCCAGATCCGTTTCTGCAGTGCTCCTTCCTAGGCAGTTATTTCCTGTCTTGTATGTGTGCAACTGATTGTTCCTTCCTAAGGGGAGTACTTTGTATTTGTCCTTATTGAATTTCATCCTGTTTACTTCACACCATTTCTCCAGTTTGTCCAGATCATTTTGAATTTTAATTCTATCCTCCAAAGCACTTGCAATCCTTCCCAGCTTGGTATCGTCCACAAACTTTATAAGTGTAACAGAGCTACTGGGAGGGTCTCACCACATGTCAGAGGGTCACACCCTGGTGGGAGGGGGCTAGGCCTGTACTGGGATACGGTCACTCTGTGCTTCACAGTGTGGCAGAACCTAGAGTGTCCATTAGCAGGGAACAATGCTGGGGGGAATCGACATGTGGAAAGGACAGAAACCCTGTCTGAATTCTCTCACATTGCCCTTCTCGCTCTGGCAGGCTACAGAATAACGTCCACGTTTTGCCCCAAATCATCTCCTTCTCCCAGCAGGAAGGAAATGGCTGCAGTGGAGCTGGCTCGGGTAAGGGATTCTCAGGGAGCTGGTGGTGGGTTCTGCTTGGAGGGAGAGGAGCAGTAAATGCATAGGAGGGTGGGAGCTGCTAGAGGTACTGGGAGGCAGGAACTATCTAGGGTTTGGAATGGGAGGGGACAGGATGTGACAAACCTGCTGACACTAATGTACTCTAGGGTGTGCTGGGTTGTCACCCCGGGGTGCAGTCTGGGGGGCTTCTGGGAACCGCTGTGCCCTCTAACCCTCAAGCTGGGCTGGCCCTTCTCACGCTGCTTTGCTGGAGATTCAGCCAGCCTCTCCAGGGCCTGTTATCACCCAACACGACAGCAGGTGGCGCCAGGCATCCAACTAAGCTACCTGAGTGTTTTACCTAAGCCACTCAAGGAGAGATAGAGACAACAGCCAATTTCCCAGCGATAAGTGATAGCAAACAGATCAAAGCAGATTACTTAGCATATAACCAAAAACTCAAACTAAGCCTAACATACTATCTGGATAGAATTTGAATTAGCAATTTCTCACCCTGACTGATGATAGAAGCAGTCCACCAAGTTTCCATACACAAGCTAGAAATCCCATGTTCAGATCTGGCCCTGCGGGAGCTTTGGGGGCTGGCGCTGGGGAAAGTGGGGGACTGTCTGAAGTTGGCTGCTTGGGATGTGGGTGAGGCCCCGGGGAGCTGGGGGTTGGGCTGCACCCCTGTCCCTGCAGCCTGGGGCCCTGCGTTTCCTCTGGAAAAGCTGCTCCCTGTTTCACCAGCTCCTCTCAGTCTGAGTCCCAGGGACCCTGCACAGGCGTCTGCAGGGCAGGACGGGCCCTGAAATCTGGCAGCTGGGAGGTTTGCAGCAGTTTCTAACCCTCCCTCCCCTGCTTCTTCCAGGAGGCCCCACAAAAGCATCTGGCCCCTCTGGGAAAAGAGAGAGAAGCAGCCAAAGCCGAGGAGGAGCGGCAGAGCGAGGAGCTGCTGGTAGGTGCCCAGAGCCCCCCGCCACTTAGGTTTGCCTGGCATAAGAATGACCTGGTGAGTGCAGGGCCCACCCTGCCAGCCTCAGCCAGGGACCCATCCCCGCTGGAGCCCAGGGAGCCTGCAGGGTCAGACACGGGGGTAACATGATGCCCTTAGGATGCAGGAGGCTGCTGGGCAGGAGAGGGTCAGTCTGTGTTAGCCCAGAGCCCCTGCCCACGGGCTGTCTGGATGTCACAGTGACCAGGGATCCTTTCTAGCTCCTGGGGGGATGGGGAGGAAGGAGATGAAATGTGGGCTGCAGAGATGGAGGATTTGGCTCAGTGCATGTTGATGAGGTTTTGGGGAGAAGTGTCCCTCCTGTAGGTGATGTACAGCTCACCCCGGTCCTGATCCCTCCTCCCTTCCTGGGATAAATGAACTTCCCATCCCCCACCACCAGAGATCTTGTGTTCTGGTAAATAACTCTGCCACCCGCCCCCAGGTGCATTTATGATTTTCTTCTGTTATGGAGCAGATGAATTTCAATGTTGATAAATGCAAAATAGTGCACATTGGAAGAGATAATATCAAATGCACATAAAATGATGAGGTCTAAATTAGCTGTTACCGCTCAAGAAAGAGATTTTGGAGTCACTGTGGATAGTTCTCTGGAAACATCCACTCAATCTGCAGCAGCAGTCAAAAAAGCAAACAGAATGTGGGGAATCATTAGGAAAGGGATAGACAATAAAACAGAAAATATCCTATTGCCTCTATATAAATCCATGGTATGTCCACATCTTGAATACTGTGTGCAGATCTGGTCGCCCCCTCTCAAAAAAGATATATTGAAATTGGAAAAGGTTCAGGGAAGGTCAGCAAAAATGATGAAGGATATGGAACAGCTTCCGCATGAGGCGAGATTAATAAGACTGAGTCTATGGCTACACGCCGCAGCTTTTAGCCACACGGCTGTGCCGCTACAGCCGTTCTGCTGCCAGGCGCGCAGTGTAGCTGCTCTTTGTTGGCAGGAGAGAAGTGCCAGTGTAGACAAAGCCTGAGACTGTTCATCTTGGAGAAGAGACGACTAAGGGGGGATATGGTAGAGGTCTATAAAATCATGACTTGTGTGGCGAAAGTAAATAAGGAAGTGTTATTTCCTCCTCATAACACAAGAACTAGGAGTCATCCAGTGAAATGAATAGGCAGCAGGTTTAAAACAAACAAAAGGAAGTATTTCTTCACACTACAGACAGTCAACCTGTGGAACCCCTTGCCAGGGGATGTTGTGAAGGCCAAGAAACTAACAGGGTTCTAAAAAGAACTAGAGAAGTGCATGGAGGACAGGTCCATCAGTGGCTATTAGCCAGGATGAGTGGGATGGTGTCCCTAGCCTCTGTTTGCCAGAAGCTGGGAATGGGCGACGGGATGGATCACTTGATGATTCTCTGTTCTGTTCATTCCCTCTGGGGCACCTGGCATTGGCCTCTGTCAGAAGACAGGATACCGGGCTACATGGGCCTTTGGTCTGACCCAGTCTGGCCGTTCTTATGTTCTATGTTCCCCTGTTACTGAGCCGCCTTCTCCCTGTTGCAGAAACAGACGGCAGCCGAGAGGCAGAAGATCGTCTGGGAGTGGCAGGAGCTGCGAGGGTTTCTGGAGGAGCAGGAGCAGCGGCTGCTGTCCCGGCTGGAGGAGCTGGAGGGAGCCATTGTCCAGCGAAGGGATGAGGGCGTCTGCAGCCTGTCCTGGCAGATTTCCCTGCTCAGTGGGAGAGGAGGAGAGAAGGGGCAGCAGCCGCTGAGCCAACCCCTGCAGGTCAGGCTGTCATTGCAATGATCATATGCAGCGTTTCTCTAGGCGCTTCTGAGCCCTAGACCCCAAAGCACTTTACAGAGTGGGGTCAGGGGCATTATCCCTATGGGACAAATGGGGAAAGTGAGGCAGAGGGAGGGGCAGAGCCCTGCCCAAGGTCACCCAGTGAGTCTGGCAGCGGTGCCAGGGATGGGCCCTGGGAGCCCTGGATGCTGCAGCCCCAAGACCTTCTCTCCTGGAAATGTCTCTCTGCATTTGCACTTGGAGGGTGAAATCCCCTCCCCCACCATGCTGAGGTCCCGAGCCAGGCCCAAGGCCCCTGTCACTGCAGGTTAATGGGTTTAGTGGGGCCAGGGGCCTTCTGGGTCTCTCAGCACTGGGGGGAATTTGATTCTCAATGCAGAGAAATATCTTCTGCCTGTAAAGTGCCCGGGGAGAAGATTTCCACAGTGGGACCTGCCCGCAGGGTTTGCTGGGGCTGGTAGGGGAAAGTCCCTGGTAGGGGGGCAACAGCTCTGGGAATGTAAACCTGAAATTCCCCTACTGCCCGAGGCCTCAATGGTGACCTCTGCAGAGCAGGAGGCCTCCCCGCCCAGGGACACTCCCCCTGACGGCCTCCTCTTTCTCTCCTTTTTAGGGTGCTGGGAGCACTGGGGGCAGGTAAGTCCTGGGCTCCATTTTGCTCCCCCTCATGGCCCGTTGGGTTTGATAACTGCAACTGAATAGGAAGCTGCCCCCTGCCCTGGGAGCGTGTGATTCTGTCTCCCCTGGTGGCTGACTCAGGTAGGAGAAGAGTCGGTTACTGTCTTGTCGCTTATGGGGTCACAGCAGGGCTGCTAGACCCAGGGCCGATGGGACAGACCAGGCCTGTCTCCTGGACTGACGTGGCTGCGTCACGTACTCAGAGGGCACAGAATCTCAGCTTTCCCATTTGTTAAAGTGAGTTGCCGGCCCTCAGCACCTCCCCAGTGTAAACGGAGACAGTGTTGCCTTGCTGGGGCTGCCAGTAGCCTGAAGCCATAGCTCTGAGAGCGTGAACTCTCCTGGCCCCTGTTAATGTCAGCGGGGTGTCAACTGAAATGGCAGGAGTGTTTCTTGGCTGATCACTCGAGCAGATGGAACGGGGAGAGGGCGGGAGTGAAGCCTTTGTGGGGTGGGAATAGGGGGTTGCTGTAGGGAGGGAAGAACAGAGGAGAGAGACAAGGACAAGGAAGTGAGAGAGAAATGGAGAAAGGAGGGTGGGAAAGGCAGGGAAACACAGGGAAGAACCAGCAGGGGCCCTACAGGGGTGTCCGGGAAGGGGCTGTTTTCCTCCTGAGTGACACTGAGTGTGACAGACAAAGACTTGGTAAAATACTAAGAACTAAAATTGTGTTTCCCATACGAAGGGCAGATTCCCCCCTTGTTCTTCGTACGTGGGTGTCCCATGGAGAGCAGTGGGTGTTCTGCTGTGAATGGAGCAGGGTACAGAGTCCTAACCCGATGCCCTGGCCACTGACCGTAACGGACAGGGCAGTGTGGCCCTCTCTGCCAAAGGAGCTGGACGCCCCAGGGTTACTGCTTCAGCTGAAGGGTTGGGGGGTTTTGGCATTAAAGGGCCCACGTTCATTCCCTGCTGGAGCCCTGGGCTCTGTCTGTGGCCACTGTCAGCATGTAGGACCTGCCCACTCTTTGGTCTGTGTCTCCTCCTTTTCCACATAATCTCCGTGCTGGTGCCCCTTGTTCCTGCAGTAACCCAGCGTAGGGGGTGGCTCTGCCCCCCACAGAACCAGAGCGTCTCTGAGAAAGCCCTGAACAATGTCTCCGTTCCTTGCTCGAGTGTCTCCCCACTTCCCGTCTCTCTGGGGAGCACAGGGCTGGGGTGACTCACCCTGACATTGACTATCTCAGGCTACAAAGCTCAGATCCAGGTTTTGTGAAGTTTGGGGGTTGCTGGGCTCAGGGTCTGGGGCTCAGGCCTATTTCTCACCCCTCCTTTCCCCAGCAGGGAGGATGGGACATTTGGGAAGCCAGAGCCGTCATTTGCGGAGCTGGAGAAGAGACTCAGCGATTTCTCTCTGCAAAGTGCCATGCTGCAGGAGGTGTTGCTGGGATTCAAAGGTGAGTTGGAGTCTGGGGGTGGCGTCTCCTCTGGTTAGAGCGACCCTGACCCTGGGGAGGAGTCGAGGACTCTAGTGATGTCACTGATCCTGGGCTCCATCTCACAGCCCAGCTCAGCGAGTCGCCCTTCACCATGGAGCAGCCCTGTGGGGCTGGCTCTGCCTGCAGCGGCTGCCTTATCGGCCTCTGATCTCTGTCACCATCTCGTCGTTAACAGCAGTTCCATTAATAAGCAATGGGGGTTTCTCCATGAATGTGAGGGCCTGAATTCTCACCTCTCCCATCTTCTCCTTCCCCTAGAGACGCTGCGATGGGAGCTGGGGAGCGACACAGGTACGTGTCTGTCTCTGACTGGCCAAGGGGAGATTTCAGCCCAATAACCATGTTAACGACAGGGGATTGCAGCCTCCAGCAGCTGGAAGCTGTGTAACAATGGGAAGCAATGTTACTTTGTTCTTGCACCACTATATTTTCAACTGACTTGTCTCTTAAATATTTTAGCTCAGGGATCAGCAACCTTTGGCACACGGCTCACCAGGGTAAGCACCCTGGCAGGCCGGGCCGGTTTGTTTTCCTGCAGTGTTGGCAGGTTTGGCCGATCGTGGCTCCCACTGGACACAGTTTGTCACTCCAGGCCAATGGAGGTAGTGGGAAGTGGCAGGTAGCACATCCTTCAGCCTGCGCCGCTTCCTGCATCCCCCATTGGCCTGCGACGGCAGATCGCGGCCAGTGGGAGCTGCAATCGGCCGAACCCGTGGACGTGGCAGGTAAAGAAACTGGCCCGGCCCACCAGGGTATGTGGATTGGAGTTTCCCCAAGGTCCTTTAAGTGTTTCTTGATTGGGCACTTGATTTGCAAATTCCTTTCTGAAGAAACTGACCTAATGCTTTACTAAGGCTACTTCAGAATCAAAACACACTGATGTACAAGAACGTAGCCAATATTCATAACTTTACCTGCAGAAATGATACGCTCACACAGGTAGTATCATCATCATCAGCAGCAAATTATAACCTTTTCATAGACACCTTACACGACAACCGTTGTACAACATTTGCTGCAAATATATAAGTGGTTGCACTAATGAACTATACAGTCACAGGTTATATTAATAACATCACAGCCAGGGCTGGTGTTAGGGGTAGCAAACAGAGCAACTTCCTGGGGCCCCAGACCCCCACAAAGCTACATTGCTTCGGCTTTGGCTTCAGCCCTGGGGGTGGGGCTCAGGGGCTCAGACTTCAGCCCCATGCGCTGGGACTTCAGCTTTCTGCCCTGGGCCTCAGCGAGTCTAATGACGGCCTTGCTTGGCAGCCCCCTGAAAGCTGCTCATGGCCCCCCAGGGAGCCCCAGACCCCTGGTTGAGAACCCCTGCCTTACCCCATGAGTCACAGCAACGTTCAGGTTACTGCCAGGCCCAAAGGACCAGTCACTTCCTTAGGTCAAAGACAACACTTGTAGCCAGTCCTGTCACAGCCTGTATTAAGCTTTATTTAAAAGGAAATGAGAGTTGTTTACAAAGTTAAAGCAGTGTGACAAAGCTCTGTCCTTGTCTCCATGGGCCCTGCATTTCCTGGTGGATTTCGCTAGCCTCAGAGGCTCACTGTGACCCTCCACGTAGCCCTTCTCTCTAGGAACAAGGGTCACAGCCCACTGAGCCATTTTCATCATAAGCCAGCGAGGGAGGGGAGGTAAAGCTCCCCTCCCTTGCACAGTCTCTGTTGTCTCCCAGTCTCAGTGATTAATCAGGGCAGCAAAGGGGGGAGCCCAGGACCCCCCTCTACTCTAGGCTCCAGCCCAGGGACCCTAATAGTATCAGCTGTGGTATCTGACCTTTTAGAAACAGGACACATACAATTCCCTGTTCTACTTCCCCACAGCACCCCCACTTCCTCAGGCTCCACTTCACCCTTACCTCAGGGCTTCCTTCCTTGTGCCTGATCTGGTGTGTACTGATCAGTCGCTCCCACAGCTCCTGTTCTGCACACCCACCTGCCTAACTGGGAGCTCTTTAACTAGTTTCAGCCAGCCCCTGATTGGCTTCAGGGGTCCCCATCAGCCTAGCTGTCTCCAGGGCTTTCTGGAAGGATGTTAATTGGCCCCAGGTGTCTTGATTAACCTGGAGCAGCTGTCATTTGGTTACCATGGTAACAGGGATTTGTTTAGCCTGGGGCTAACATACCTGTTTCTCACTACTTTCCTATAGCCAGCTGTCCTTGCCCTGTCACAGCAGCTAATCATCCAGATGCAGACAAATTACAGTCTTAAATTTCAAAGGTAATAGAAGCTTCTCTAATAAGCAAGCTCTGCATATTCTTTAGGACTAACCCCGGCTAAGCAGCTGGGGATCTCGTGCTTATGCCTAGGAACTTTGCCCCCCCGAGTCCAAGCAGCATACAGATAATCAGTTCCTTCTGTGTGGGGTTTTTCATCCCCTTCCTGCCATGTGCTCTGAGCTGGAAACTCAGCTAATGGGAAGTCAAGAGCACAGCAACAGTCTTGTGTCTTCTTTAACGTCCTATAATAGTCTCTCTGGTGTGGATGGACCTTTCCTGCCAGGCAGGGTGTAATGCATTCGGCTGTCAATCAGCACTTCACCTAGGTAAAGTCTCTCTCCTGTGTGGTGATTTACAGAGCCACAGAGGCTCACAATGCAACTAGTCAGATATTAACCCAGGCAGCAACTCACAAGCACTCAATAAAGTCTAAACATGTTCTTAGAATCCTAATACCTGTTTTAACAATACTAACACAGGTGAGTCAGACCGATTCCACTGTGTGTTTGTCCATGTTCAACTAAGACATAGAGGCTTGTGTAAGAGCTAACACCTCGTCTGCCAGTGTCACAGGCAGGATGGGCAGGGATGGTGTCTCTCGTCTCTGTTTGCCAGAAGCTGGGAATGGGTGACAGGGGATGGATCATTTGATGGTTACCTGTTCTGTTCATTCCCTCTGGAGCACCTGGCATTGGCCACTGAGCTAGATGGACCATTGCTCTGATGCAGTGGGCCCTTCTTATGTTCACAGTCTGTATGAGGAATATCTACTCATTTGGACTCACTGGGGAGCCACAGAAAGGAACAAGATGTGCTGCGGCAAGAAGGCCCAGTCTCAGCACCCCCAGGGTCACGCTTCCCAAAGGCTAAAACTAGGCCCAGCCCATGAAAGGGGCACTGCCAGGAGAGACTGGATAAAGGCTGGAGCATCCAACGACTTAGTTAACTTGAGAGAGCTGCCTTGGGGACAGTGACAGGGAGAATCCCCAGAGTGACTCCTTTGATTCTGCTCTTCTCTGGCCTTTGGTTCTTAGAATCATAGAACTGGAAGGGTCCTCTAGAGGTCATCTAGGCCAGTCCCCTGCCCTCAAGGCAGGACTCAGTATTATCTAGACAATCTCTGACAGGTGTTTGTCCAGCCTGCTCTTAAATATCCCCAGTGATGGAGATTCCACAACCTCCCTGGGCAATTTATTCCAGTGCTTAACCACTCTGACAGTTAGGGAGTTTTTTCCCTAATCTCCATCCTAAACTGCCTTAAATCCATTGCTTCTTGTCCTATGGTCATGACCCCTCTGAGTCTTCCCCAGTTTTTTTCAATCTTCCCTCATAGGTGATGTTTTCTAGATCTTTAATCATTTTTGTTGCCCTTCTCTGGACTTTCTCCAATTTGTCCACATCTTTCTTGAAATGTGGCCCCCAGAACTGGACACATTACTCCAGTTGAGACCTAATCAGCGTGGAGTAGAGCGGAAGAATTTCTTCTCGTGTCTTGCTTACAATACTCCTGCTAATACTTCCCAAAATGATACTTGCTTTTTTGCAACACTGTTGACTCCTATTTCGCTTGTGATCCACTACGACCCCCAGATCCCTTTCCGCAGTGCTCCTTCCTAAGCCATCATTTCCCATTTTGTATGTGTGCCACTGAGTGTTCCTTCCTAAATGAAGTACTTTGGATTTGTCCTTATTGAATTTCATCCTATTTACTTCAGACCATTTCTCCAGTTTGTCCAGATGATTTTGAATTTCAGTTCTATCCTCAAGTCCTTGCAACCCCTCCCAGCTTGGTATCGCCCGCAAACTTGATAAGTGTAAGAGAGAGACTCTGCTCCTGGGAGGGTTTCATCATGTGTCAGAGGGCTACACCCTGGTGGGAGGGGGCTAGGCCTGTACTGGGATAAGGTCACTCTCTGCTTCACAGTGTGGCAGAACCTAGAATGTCCATTAGCAGGGAACAATGCTGGGGGGAATCGACATGTGGAAAGGACAGTAACCCTGTCTGAATTCTCTCACATTGCCTTTCTCGCCCTAGCAGGTTACAGAATAACGTCCACGTTTCTCCCCAAATCATCCCCTCCTCCCAGGGGGAAGGAAATGGCTGCAATGGAGCTGGCTCAGGTAAGGGATTCTAAGGGAGCTGGTGGTGGGTTCTGCTTGGAGGGAAAGAAGCAGTAAATGTACAGGAGGGTGGGAGCCAGTGATGAGCTGCCAAAATATTAACAACAGGTTCCCTTGTCCTCACCTCACGAGGGGGTCATGCCCCCCCAGGGGTCGTGCCCCTTCCAACCCCCCATGCTCCTTGACACCCCCCCGGGGACCCCTGACCCATCCCCCCCGTCCCCTGACTGCCCCCTGCCGCCCCATCAAACCCCTCCTCTCATTCTTGATGCCCCCTGGAACCTCTGCCCCATCCAACCACCCCTTCTCTCTGTCCCTGACTGCCCCCACCACCTCATCCAACCCCTGCTCCTTCCTGACTGTCCCCGGGACCCTTGCCCCATTCAGCCCCCTTGTACCCTGCCCTCTGACTGCCCCGACCCTATCCAGCCCCCACAACCTCAAAGGGGAGGAGAAGAAGGGTGGAGCTTTCAGAGGAGAAGGGGAGGTGAGCTGGGGCCGGGGGCCGGGTGGACAGCTGCCCAAGCATTTGTTAAATGTAAAAGCTTTTTTAGAACCAGTTGTCCTGGAACAACCGGTTCTAAAAAGGCTTCTAAATTTAACAACCGGTTCATGCGACCCAGGTGGAGCTCACCACTGGTGGGAGCTGCTAGAGATGGTGGGAGGCAGGAAATATCCTGGGTGGAGAAAGGGAGGGGACAGGATGTGACAAACCTGCTGACACTAGGGTAGTTTAGGGTGTGATGGGTTGTCACCCCAGGGGGCAGTCTGGGAACCGCTGTGCCCTCTAACCCAGGGGTCCCCAACCCCCGGGCCGCGGACCGGTAGCGGTCCGCGGCCTGTTAGGAACCGGGCCGCGAACCGACCCCTAGCGCATCAAGCGGCATGTCTCCGGCAGGGTCCCTAAGCCCCGCCCCCTCAGAGCCGCGTGGTCAGGGGGCGGGGCTGCGAGCTCCGGGCTGAGCTCAGCTGCCTCCGCTCGGCGTGGAGCTCCCAGCCCCGCCCCCTCCCCACGTGGCTCGGAGCAGGACGGAGCTCAGGCCCCGCCGAGACACGCTCCGCCGGAGACACGCTGCAGCTGTCGGGCGAGGCACTGAGGCTCCGGGTGAGGAGGAGCCGGGGTAAGAGGCTGGGGCCAGGGGTTGGCTAAGGGGCAGGGAGTCCTGGGGACAGTCAAGGCACAGAGAGGGGCGGAGGTTGGGGAGCGGTCAGGGAATGCCGGGGTTGGATTGTGGGTGTTCCGGGGGTCTGTCAGGACTCAGCGGGGAGATAGGGGTTGGGGCAGTCAGGGGACAGGGAGCAGGGTGGGGTCCCAGGGTGGTGGGGGTCTCTGGGGATGGTGAGGGGACAAGGAGCAGGATGGGTCGGGATTCTGAGGGGGCGGGCAGTCGGGGGCAGGAAGTGGGTGGGGTCAGATAGGGGGCAGGTCCGCGGAAATTATTTTTTCTACGAAACCGGTCCCTGGTGCCAAAAATGTTGGGGACCGCTGCTCTAACCCTCAAGCTGGGCTGGCCCTCTCACACTGCTTTGCTGGAGATTGAGCCAGCCTCTCCAGGGCCTGTTATCACCCAACACGACAGCAGGTGGCGCCATGCACCCAACTAAGCTACCTCAGCCACTCAAGGAGAGAGAGAAGACAACAGCCAATTTCCCAGCAATAAGTGTTAGCAAACAGATCAAAGCAGATTACTTTTATAACCAAAAACTCAAACTAAGCCAAACATACTATCTGGATAGAATTTGAATTAGCAATTTCTCACCCTGACTGATGATAGTCCACCAAGTTTCCATACACAAGCTAGAAATCCCTTTATCCTGGGACCAGCACTTCCCCCACTTCAGTCTTTGTTGCTCAGGTGCTGCCAGGAGTTCTCTTGTGTGTGGGGAATGAGGCCAAGAGATGATGTCACACCCCACCTTATGTAGCTTTTCCATATGGCGGGAACCATTTGTTCCAAACTCAGTTCCCAGTCCGGTTTGTGGAAAAATACAGGTACCAAAATGAAGTTCATTGTCATGTGGTCTGGTCACATGCCCTAGAGTGCCCTGCTGAGTCATAGTAGCCGTGACTCATAGGCTGGCTGGCACATTCACAGGAAGGCTAAGCTCTTCCACAGTCCATTGTCTTTGTTGATGAGCCATGAACTGTCTGGCTTCTTCATTGTTGTACCTGAAAGGCTCATTGTGGGTGTTACCCAGAGTAAGCACATTTGAAAGACATACAGAGTCAATATCCATAACTTCAGATACAAACATGATCCATGCACACAAATAGGATAATCGTATTCAGCAAATCATAACTTTTCCAGTGACACCGCACGTGATTCATCTTGTACAAAATGCCTCATGTCCTAATCATATTATAATCCTGCCACTATGCTGAATATGGACTGTAGTGTCAGATAGCTCCTAATGTCAAGGCACAGGTGTTGGGAATGGAACTTGCCCTCTTTGTGGAACAGGAAATAACCGTCCAGCCAGGGCTGGGAAAACTTCCCAGACTCCCAGTGCTGGAGCCTGAATCTACTGGCACTTCATTAGTTACCCCCACCCCCGATCTTTGTGGCAACTGCAAACGTTATCGGTGATGATTTTATATTCTCTTCCAGGTCATGGATAAGAATGTTAAATAGCACAGGGCCAAGATCCAATCTTACGGGAACCCCCTAGAAAGAAATCCACTCAACCATGGTTCCCTATTTAAAATCCCAGTTTTTAATCTATTTAATGTATGCCGTGTGTATTTTGTACATTCTAGTCAAAATATTGTGCTGAAGCAACTCATATGCCTACGTATATTACATCAGTACTATTAGCTGCAACCAAACTTTTAATCTCATCCAATAAGGATATCCACTTAGTTTGATAGAATCTATTGTGTCTAAACCTTTTTAATGGATACTAATTACATTACTCTCCTTTCTTTATTAATGAAATCCAGCATCAGCTGCTCCATTCTTTTGCCCAGTATCGATTTCAGACTGACACACTTGTAATTAGCTGCGTCGTCTCTTTTATACTTTTTAAAATATTGGCACAGCATTAGCTTTATTCCAGTCTTCTGGAATTTCCCAAGTGTTCCAAGTCCTAATTAAAATTAACAGTCCACCACGCTCCTCCAGCAGGTCTTTCAAAACTCTAGTTATCTGGACCCACTGATTTAAACACATCTAACTTGAATAGCTGCTGTTTAACGTCCTTGTGAGTTATTGTTGAAATGGCAAGACTGTCACCGTCAACATCTTGTGATATGAGTTACATCATCTGTTTTTCTCCAAATCCAGGAGAGAAATATTTATTGAACACTTTTACCCCTTCTGCATGATTGTTGATAATTCTGCCATTTCCATCTAGTAATTTATCACTACCATTGTTAGGATTAATTTTGTACTTTTAAAAACTTCCTTCTTATTTTCATTGGTTAATCATTGATTTCTGATAGCTTCCCTTGCCAGCTTTCTACAATTCTGACCTTCGAACTTAGATTCTTTACTATTGACTTCCCCTTTCTTCCATATATTTTATTTGGAGAGAGTTGGGATTCCAACCAGCAGCAGGGTCCAGAGCCTGCCCCATCTCCTATATTAAGCTCTGGTTAGTAGCTATGTGATAAATGTGATGACCCTGCCTCCGTCTGTCAGCTGGGAGACACAAAGTTTCTCTCTTTCCACCTTCTGATGCCACCTGGCTGCTCTAAGCAAGGTGAGATGGGACTGTTAACATGGGCCTCCCGGAGCTTCCATTTACCTGGTGCTGCTGTTCTGTGAACAGTGGGGTTGTGAGTGGGGCAGCAGGTCCTGAGTGTTGGACTCTTTCTCTTTCAGGGGCCGGTGACCTTCGAGGAGGTGGCTGTGTATTTCACCAGGGAAGAGGGGGCTCTGCTGGACCCCACTCAGAGAGCCCTCTACAGGGATGTCATGCAGCAGAACTATGAGAATGTGACCTCGCTGGGTAAGGAGTCCTGTCCCCTGGGTTATTAGAAGCTGTGGGATCTCTAAAGAACCTGAGTAGTGATAACGTTATACCTTTATTTGTCACACAAGTTTTGACAAGTTTCCTTGCCCTCTCCCACCCACTAGTATCATTTTTGTCATGTGCCTTTTTGGTGCCGTCAGTCATTTTAAAATTGCATTGTATGTATCCTTATTGGATACATTAATAACTGCAGCTTTCATGCCTTTTCCTCATTTTAAGAGGAAAATACGCCACCTGTAGAGTTCTAAATTGAGTAAATGGGTGTATGACTCATGCATGGCTTGTGTGACAGTCAGATGAGCTCCTATTTTGATAGGAGAGCGTATAATGTTGCCATTCAGGACCCCATGGGTGAAGGGAGAACAGAGCTGTGGGAGGGGAGGAGAAGGGGGGAGTAGATAATTCTGGGGTGCCAGGACATGGGGAGGGTGTGTGCAGGGTTAGAGCTAAGAAGCAGCAGGGAGGGATGAGGTAGTGAGAGACGTAGAGGGAACACAAGAAGCTCCCAAGGTACCGGAAGGTGGTGCTGGCTGAGAGTAATGGGAAGAAGTGGAGAGGAGTGTGGAGGAAGGGCACTGAGGAAGTGGCTCATTCTCAGGTGCTGAAGCTAAGTGGACTGTCCTTGTGGAAGAGTGGGAGCTCTTGGGGGTCTAGTGCACTCAAGGGGCACCTCCCAAGGACTGTTTAAAACCAGGGCATTGCAGAGATCCTATGGATCCATGACAGTGCCAGAGGTTCAACCTTATGGTGGAAAAGATATAAAACAAGAAAAGGATCTAAATGTGTATTTACCATCACCCCCTCATCAGTCCTCAGGGGAATCCCTGATCAGTTCCAAAGTGTATTAAAACCTTCCTTAAAGGCTCACCTCCTTGGTTATCAGGTGGCGTATTTTCCCTTCACCGTCCCACTTCCCTGGTTCTTGTCACGCAGACAGCAAGCAGCAAAAGACCAGAAGGCCGAAGCACAGATAATGCGATGTTTATTGGGGTTATTTCCAAGCAAGCATATTCCACTGCCCTAATGAACTTACACCTAGAAAAATTAATTCTTCTTCGAGTGATTGCTCCTATGCATTCCAGTTAGGTGTGCGCGCCGTGCGTGCACGGCTCTTCGGAACATTTTTACTCTAGCAACTCCGGCGGGCCGGCTGGGCGCCCCCTGGAGTGGCGCCGCCATGGCGCTGAATATATACCCCAGCCGGCCCGTCTGCTCCTCAGTTCTTTCTTACCGCCCGTGACGGCCAGTTGGAACAGTGGAGTGCTCCTTTACCTCCACAGCCCTAGCGTTTCTCCATTTCCTATGTGTTCATAGTTGGTTAAGTTAGTTTAGTTGTTAGATTAGTTGAATAAGTTTAGTTAGATATAGTATAGTTAGGGAATTAGGGGGGTTTAGCCCCTCTTCTTCCACAACCGGTGCGGGCTCATGCCCAAGGCACCGGGGTTTAAGGCCTGTGCGGCTTCGGGGACCCGCACGACTCCTGCCTGCGCTGCCTCGGGGAGACCCATCGTCCAGATAAGTGTCCCATCTGCACGGCGTTTAAGCCGAGAACTAGAAAGGAGCGGGACACTCGCCTAAAGCAGCTCCTTATGGAGGCGACACTTCAACCTCCCGCGCCGACCCCAGCGGCACCGAAATCGTCATCGGCGCGCAGCGCACCGGCGGCCCCGAGCTGCTCCAGTACCGAGACTGCTCGAGCTCCGCAGCCGGCACCGGCGTCCCGGCACCGTTCCCTCTCTCCAGCGAGGAAACAGAAGACGGCGCAGACGGCCTCCAAGCCGCATGCTTTGGGACCGCTTGCCCAGCCACCACCAGCCCCTCCGGTACTGGCTGTGGTGGTGCACAAACCGTGCACGGTACCGTCGACTCCGGTGCCGCAAGAGCCGTTGAGTCTGGTACCACCCTGCTCCCCGGTGCCAACCGCGGTTGAGCTGCAGCTCCCGTCCACGCCCGAGACATTCTCGACAGCGAGAGAGCTCATCGAGCTCACAGAGGCACCGAGCCTCCGGCCCCCGGCACCGCCGGTGTGGGCCGTTCAGTCAGCGGGCAAGCTGGCGATGATGCGGCCGCCTCCCCCTGACGGACGAGAGAGACGTCGGTCCCGGTCCCACAGACGGTCACTGCCACGCTGTTCCAGATCTCGGCACCATTCACCATCGCGGTACCGCTCCCCGTCTCGGCACCGGTCGCACTCCCGGTACCGCTCAACATCGCGGTACCGGTCGCACTCCCGGAGACGCTCCCGGTCGCCCGACCGTCGGTACCGAGGGAGGTCCGGATCCCGGTACCGTTCCCATCACCGCGACTCCCGAAGCCGCTCCCGACACCGTCGGTCGAGGTCACGGTCGAGCTCCCAGCACCGGTCGAGCTCCCGGCACCGCAACAGTCGCTGGTCCCGCTCTCCATCCCGGCACCGCGATGACCGGCACCGATCCTCGGCACCGTCCAGGGACCTACTGCCGGCATCCACGGCGCAATCTTTCAGTGCCTCTGCCCCGCCTTGGCCTTCGCGTCAGCCCTCAGTCGCCTCTCAGGCGGGCAGCGGGAGAGATCTCCGGGCCGTCCCCCAAGGCCAGGACCACGGACCGCAGCAGTGGGGTTTTTGGGTCCCTTGGGCCTACCACGAGCCTCAAGGTCTCCCCTTTCCCCCAAGGCACGTGGGCGCCGAACATAGGGTGCCCGAAGCCACGGTGAGCAGACCTCCCCCATCTCCATCGGGTGAGGCCCTGTCGCCACCTGGTCCCGCTCAGCATCCAGGGTCCGAGGCGGCTTCACACCCCCTGGAAGAACCAGCTCCAGAAGCGGTGGTCCAGGGTCTGTCCTCATCATCCTCGCCGGATGAGGCGGTGGCGGGGGCGTCTACCGCAGACCCCCCTCCTATTGACTTGAGGGCCCACCAAGACCACCTTCGCCGGGTGGCGAAGGCTATCAACCTCCCCGTATCGGAGGTCCCGGAGGATGACGACCCGGTGACCAACGTCATTGGAGCTGAGGCCCCGCTGCCAGTGTCCCTGCCCTTCATCTGCACCATTCAGCAGAATGCCACTACCATCTGGCAGTCACCGGCGTCTGTCCCTCCCACCGCGCGTGGCGTGGAGCGCAAGTACTCGGTCCCGCCCACCGGATACGAGTACCTCTATACGCACCCGACTCCGGACTCCCTCGTGGTACAGTCCGTAAATGACCGGGAGAGGCATGGGCAGCCCGCCCCGGCGCCAAAATCCAAAGACGCACGGCGCATGGACTTGTTGGGCCGGAAGGTCTATTCGGCGGGTGGCCTCCAGCTCCGGATTGCCAACCAGATGGCTCTTCTCACCCGTTACACCTTTGACATCTTGATGTCCCTGGCGAAATTTTCGGAGCTGATCCCGACCGCCTCACGTCAAGAGTTTTCGGCCCTCTTGGAAGAAGGCAAAAAAGCCTCCCGGTCCTCCATCCAGGCCGCTCTGGACTCTGTGGACTCAGGAGCCAGAACCCTGGCCTCTGGTGTGACCATGCGGCGTATCTCCTGGCTGCAGTCCTCCACCTTGCCGCCTGAGGTGCAGTACACCCTTCAAGACCTCCCGTTCGACACCCAGGGTCTCTTCTTGGAGAAAACGGACTCCAGAATTCAGACCCTCAAAGATGGTCGAATTGCCATTCGCACCTTGGGTATGCACACACCGGCTACCCAGAGGAGGTCATTCCGGCAACAGCCCTACCGGCCCTTTACCCAGGCCAGGTCAAGGCCCTATAATAGTCGGCGTGCTAACCTAAACCGCCGTAGACCATCGGGCAACAGACGCAACCAGGCCCAGGCCCCTTCCAAGGCCCCTCAAGGGCCCAAACAGGCCTTTTGATGGGACGCCCGAGGACGGCCCATCAGTCTCCTTCCTGGATCCTACCCCGTTATTTTACAACCACCTGTCCCACTTCCTCCCGGCGTGGTCCCAAATAACATCGGACAACTGGGTCCTTCGTACTATCCAGTATGGTTACCGCCTTCAGTTTGTTTCGCCCCCTCCTTCCCACCCAGCTTCCCCGTCCCTCTTCAGGGACCCCTCTCACGAGCAATTCCTCCTACAAGAGGTCGAGACTCTGCTGGGCTTGGGGGCCATAGAGGAGGTGCCGCACGACATGCGGGGCAGGGGATTTTATTCCTGATATTTTCTCATCCCCAAGGCGAAAGGAGGTCTCCGACCCATACTAGACCTCCGGGAGCTCAACAGGTACCTGCTCAAGCTCAAGTTTCGCATGGTCACCCTGGGGACCATCATTCCCTCCCTGGATCCGGGAGACTGGTTTGCCGCCCTCGATATGAAGGACGCCTACTTCCATGTCACGATTTACCCTCCCCATCGACGCTACCTGCACTTCATGGTCAACACCGCGCGCTACCAGTTTGCGGTGCTGCCCTTCGGCCTGTCCACCGCGCCAAGGGTCTTTACCAAGTGTATGGCAGTGGTGGCCGCAGCCCTCCGCCGTCGTCGCATACACGTCTACCCGTATCTCGACGACTGGCTGGTTCGCGGGACATCCCGACAGCTGGTAATGGACCAGATGACGGAAATACTATCCCTATTTCGGCTCCTGGGCCTTCTCATCAATGCCGAGAAGTCCACTTTAACTCCATCACAACGAGTGGAGTTCGTCGGAGTGGTCCTCGACTCCAGTTTAGCCAGGGCCTGCCTCCCTCGGTCTCGGCACCAGACAATGGTCTCCATCATTCGGGACCTACACACCTTTCCCACGACGATGGTTCGGACCTGCCTGCGCCTCCTGGGCCACATGGCATCCTGCACATTCGTGACCAAGCACGCCAGGCTGCACCTTCGCCCATTTCAATCTTGGCTGGCGTCGGTGTACCGCCCGCATCGCGACCCCATAGACATGGTGGTCACGGTCACGAAGCCTACCCTCGATTCGCTCAGCTGGTGGCTGGACCCAGAGGTCGTGTGTGCAGGAGTCCCGTTCCGCCCTCCTCGCCCATCCGTCACCATGACCACAGACGCCTCAGTGTTGGGATGAGGGGCTCACCTGGGCAACCTTCACACACGAGGTCTCTGGTCGCCCCAAGAGCTCTCCCTCCATATCAAAGTCCGGGAGCTGCGAGCGAGCCGCTTGGCGTATCTCGCCTTCCGCGCCCGTCTGCAAGGCCGCTGCGTGGCGGTGTTCACGGACAACACGACGGCGATGTTCTATGTGAACAAGCAGGGCGGAGCCCGCTCCTCCCTGCTCTGCAAGGAAGCGATGCTCCTGTGGGACTTCTGCGTGACCCACTCGATTCGCCTGGAAGCGTCCTTTCTTCCAGGAGTGCAGAACACGCTGGCCGACCATCTCAGCAGGTCGTTCCTCTCCCACGAGTGGTCTCTCCGTCCGGATGTGGCGCATGCAATTTTCCGGAGGTGGGGGTTTCCCCAGATAGACCTGTTTGCCTCCAAGGAGAACAGGAAGTGCCACCTGTTTTGTTCGTACCAGGGTCGCTCCCCAGGCTCCCTGTCGGACGCATTCCTGTGCTCCTGGATGGATCACCTCCTCTACGCCTTCCCTCCGTTCCCGCTCATACACCGGGTGCTACTCAAGCTTCGGAGGGACAGGACCCACGTAATACTCGTCGCTCCGGCCTGGCCGAGGCAGCACTGGTACACTCTGCTGCTCGAGCTCTCCGTTCGGGATCCCGTTCCCCTTCCGTTATGGCCGGACCTCATCACACAGGACTTCGGCAGGACTGCCACCCAAACCTTCGGTCCATCCATCTTACAGCTTGGTACCTGCGTGGTTGACCCACGCAGAGAGGGGCTGTTCGGTGGCAGTACAGCAAGTCCTACTTGAAAGCAGGAAGCCTTCCACTCGCTCCACCTACCTCGCGAAATGGAAGCGTTTTGCGCTCTGGTGCGATCAGCGCGGCCTTAATCCCTTCCTAGTCCCTATCCCTACAATCCTGGACTACCTCTGGTACTTTAAAGAACAAGGACTTGCGGTCTCCTCCTTGAAGGTGCACCTGGCAGCCGTGTCCGCCTTTCGTCCATCTATGGGAGGTCGGTCCATCTTCTCCAACCAGATGGTTTCCCGCTTCCTTAAGGGCCTGGACCGCTTGTACCCGCCAGTGCGGCGTCCTTCCCCAACCTGGGATTTAAATCTCGTTCTGGCCAAGCTTATGGGACCGCCCTTCGAGCCCCTGGCCACGTGCTCTCTGCTCTACCTCTCCTGGAAGACAGCCTTCCTAGTCGCAATTACATTGGCAAGACGAGTTTCTGAACTCCGGGCACTAACGGTTAGTCCACCATACACCGTCTTCCACGGAGACAAGGTGCAGCTTCGACCACATCTGGCCTTCCTCCCTAAGGTGGTGTCGGCCTTTCACCTCAATCAGGAGATCTTCCTTCTGGTCTTCTTCCCGAAGCCGCACGCCTCACCTCATGAGCAACAGCTTCACACCCTGGATGTCCGCAGGGCCCTCGCTTTTTATATCGAGCAGACGAAGCCCTTCCGGCGTTCGCCACAGCTGTTTGTGGCGGTTGCCGACCGCATGAAAGGCGAGCCGGTCTCCTCGCAGCGGATTTCCTCCTGGGTGATGGCATGTATCCGGACATGCTACGAGCTTGCTCGCGTGCCACCATGCCGCCTCACCGCTCACTCGACAAGAGCGCAAGCCTCGTCTGCCGCCTTCCTGGCCCATGTCCCCATCCAGGACATCTGTAGAGCGGCCACCTGGTCTTCTGTCCACACCTTCGCTTCCCACTACGCGTTGGTGCAACAATCCAGAGACGATGCAGCCTTCGGCTCAGCAGTCTTACACTCTGCCACATCTCACTCCGACCCCACCGCGTAGGTAAGGCTTGGGAATCACCTAACTGGAATGCATAGGAGCAATCACTCGAAGAAGAAAAGACGGTTACTCACCGTAGTAACTGTTGTTCTTCGAGATTTGTTGCTCCTATCCATTCCAGACCCGCCCTCCTTCCCCACTGTCGGAATAGCCGGCAAGAAGGAACTGAGGAGCGGACGGGCCGGCTGGGGTATATATTCAGCGCCATGGCGGTGCCACTCCCGGGCGCCACGCCCGCCGGAGGTGCTAGGGTAAAAATGTTCCGAAGAGCCATGCACGCGCAGCGCGCACACCTAACTGGAATGGATAGGAGCAACACATCTCGAAGAACAACAGTTACTACGGTGAGTAACCATCTTTTATACAGCAGACAGAAACAATTAGAGAACCAGACTGATTAACAAGGTAAAAGTGGTGGCCATAAAGATAAAACAATACAGAAATGAGTGTTTCACAACCACAAGCGTTGAGAAGGGATTTCTTGCCAGACAGGCTGCTGTCAAACTAAGTTTTCTTGAACCATCTTAAGATCTGTTTCTTTATCTGGTGGTGATGGGCACTATCAGGACAGGATCGTCTTCCTAACAGCCCAATAGCACCTTATTTCAGTGTGACGGGTTTGGGATGTGAGGATGTGACCCTTCGCTTCCCAGCTTATGGCTGTCCCTGCTGCTTAGCCAAAGGCCTTAGCGTAAGAACAAGGCCTCAGACTGTCACAGTGAGAGAAGGCCCAGACACAGGCAGACTGAGATTTTGATTCTTAGCTAGTTACAGGGGTATAAAGACAAGTGATAAAAATACCCCTAAGTTCTTAAAGTCTCGGCTTTACAGGCAGGCCTGAATATGTCTATTCTAACAGTGGGTTCTAGCTCTTCCCCCATTCTGTATCTGTCTTGTGTATTTAGATCAGGGGTCGGCAACCTTTCAGAAGTGCTGTGCCGAGTCTTCATTTATTCACTCTAATTCAAGGTTCCATGTGCCAGTAACACATTTTAACGTTTTTAGAAGGTCTCTTTCTATAAGTCTATAATATAGAACTAAACTATTGTTGTATGTAAAGTAAATAAGGTTTTTAAAATGTTTAAGAAGCTTAATTTAAAATTAAATTAAAATGCAGAGCCCCCCCTCGGACCAGGGGCCAGGACCCAGGCAGTGAGAGTGCCACTGAAAATCAGCTCGCTGCCGCAGGTTGCCTACCCCTGATTTAGATTGTAAATTCTTCAGGGCATGGGCCATCTACTGTTCTCTGTTTGCACTTTGCCTAGCACAATGGGGACCCACTGTTAGTTGGTCCTTAGGCACTAAGATAGTGAATATGATTTGTTATAATAGTAACTCTCCTGCCACTTTGAGCCAAGGAAGATGGCCTTGGGATGCGTAGCCTTATTTGGAGTGTGTTAGTAATGTTCATTTGATTTATCAACTTAATTTAATTTGTATTGTAATTATTTCAATTCATTAATAATAATACTTAATCATTTATATTAATTAATATGAGTTTAGGCTCGTCAATTTGTTTGATCAGAAGATAAAAGTTCGTGTTTCGAATCGGGTTCCACAGAATTGATAAAGGGACCTTCGGGGGTATGACAGGAAGCTCACAGTGAGACAGATATAGTCATAACGACTTTTTATTAAACTCAATGAAATAGTAAGTAAATTGTAAAACAGGTAGAATTACAGAGTTACAATTGTATTACTGTTATTCAGGAGATACATATGATGATACAATATTATGTGCTGCAAAGTTTGGTTAATATTCACACCCTGTTTTGATAAACTGGCGTTGGCCTTGCCTCTGGCGGTTCTGGTTTGACAGCTCTTGCAAGGGAAACTAACGTAAAGAGCTGCCAAAGCTACTTTGGAATTTACTTTTTAGCTCAACTAAATAATCTAATACACAAATTAAAATAAAATTTTAGAGAGACCAAGCTTAGCTGAGTCCCTTTTGAACTTAAGGTTTGAAAAGAAAATAAGTGCGGCCTATTACTGGTTAATAGCCGTCGTAGATGGATAGCATGAATACGTAGTTGAAGATGGTGAAGTGTAGAGAAGAAGGAGGAGGTCGAGGTGGGGGTGGGGATACCATAGTGAGGTAGGTTACCTCTTTTTATAGAAATAAATGCCGGAAATCCTTCCTCTTATACCCAAATTTCAGTCTTCCCCCATAGAAATGTTAGGGTACGCTTACTCCATAGGCTAGTATGTGTGTGCGTATGGATGGCAGGTATCTGCACACTTGTGGGGTACTTGTTAAGTCTGTGAGTTCAACTTTGAAAAATCCCCTTTGCTATTCTTCATCGTCTATTGGTCTAGGTAAAGGGTCTTAGACCTAAGAGTAGGCACTTTATTTGGGTATAGGAAAAACAGTTCCTTTTCTGGGTAAAAGGGCACAGGATATAGCTATGCTAACTTTGCTTTAGCTTAAAATGCAGGTTTTTGTCCTGGAGGTTTCTTGCATTACAGCCAAATGTATTTTTAATATGAATTAATAAACCTATCACAATACTGTACTTACAAGAAAAGAGATATTTATGCAGGCAAGCAGATGAATCCTGAGGGCTACAGATGTTACTGTCTAAAAATGAGATGGGGTTAAAACTATGGAATATTCTTTGTGACAAGTATCCCACAAATTCCACTGACCTCCCTCGTTTTCTTTGCCTGCAGTAGGGTTTCTAATTTCCAAACCTGATGTGATGTCGCAGCTGGAACGAGGGGAAGAACCATGGGTCCCGGACCTCCAGGGCTCTGAGAAAGAAGTGCTCGAGAGCTGCCTTCGCAGGTGAGGAATTGGTTAAACAACTCAACAACTGCTTAGGAATGCAGGAAACATTTGGGATGCCCTACAAAGACCCTGTGAGCTCTTCAAGGTCAGGATTGTTCCCTGCAGATGTGGAATCATTATGGCAGATGTCACTCATGGCTTCCCTCCTATTCTGACTGACAACTGGCAGCAGGTCGCTCCCTGATCTCACTTTCCCCTGAGAGTTATGGTGCAATGAGGACCCAGAACTGATGCCTTCCTCTCTTCTCTGTGGAAGGGTTTGGGGAAAATCAGCTCCTGATAGGTTTGATCTCTCCCACATATATTTTGGTTTGTTCATCCCTTTTTCCATTCCTCTCTCTGACATTTCCTTTTTCTCAGGCACAGGGAGTGATCTATGTCTGGATTCTCTCTGTCTCCCATCCGGCAATGGGATGGTGAGTGAGAACGAGGAGGAAAAACCCCAGCAGGAAGACACTGTGCAAGTAGATGCAGATTGGATGTTATCAGGAAGATCCAAAGGGAATGTTTTCAGGAGTTGTGCACTCCCAGAAAACACAAAAGCCTGTGAGACTCAGCAGAGGCCAGAGGAAAACTACAATAGCCACTCAGCCCTTATTCCACGCAACAGAATCAACTTGGAAGAGACACGCTACATGTGCCATGAGTGCGGGAAAAGCTTCAAGCGGAGCTCTGTCCTGAGTGCACACAGGAGAATCCACACAGGGGAGACGCCCTACACGTGCTCTGAGTGCGGGAAAAGCTTCATTTGGAGCTCTCACCTTATCACACATCAGAGAATCCACACAGGGGAGACGCCCTACACGTGCTCTGAGTGTGGGAAAAGCTTCAATCGGAGCTCAACCCTTATCACACATCGGAGAATCCACACAGGGAAGATGCCCGACACATGTTCTGAGTGCGGGAAAAGCTTCAGGTGGCGCTTTCACCTTATCAGACATCAGAGAATCCACACAGGGGAGACGCCCTACACGTGCTCTGAGTGCGGGAAAAGCTTCAATCGGCGCTCACACCTTATCAGACATCAGAGAATCCACACAAGGGAGACGCCCTACACGTGCTCTGAGTGTGGGAAAAGCTTCGATCGGAGCTCAACCCTTATCACACATCGGAGAATTCACACAGGGAAGATGCCCTACACATGCTCTGAGTGCGGGAAAAGCTTCAAGCTGAGCTTTGCCCTGAGCGCACACAGGAGAATCCACACAGGGGAGAAGCCCTACACGTGCTCTGAGTGTGGGAAAAGCTTCAATCAGAGCTCTACCCTTATTAGACATCAGAAAATCCACATGAGAGAGAACTATAATAAATCCCTTGACTAGGGCTGGGCAAAATTTAAAAAAAAAATCACATTTCCTAATTCCCACATTGTGATTTTTGCACCATCTTCACTGTGGTCTCTGAGCTCCACGAGATCAGTTGCCTGCTTCTGCCTTTTGCAGCTCACCCTTCTTTGGGGTCAGTCCTGTGATCTTTTCTATCAACTCCTTTCCTTTAAAGTCGTAGGAGTGTGTGTCCCTCCAGCCAGGAATGTTCATCAGCTCCAGGTGGGGGGACAGAGGTTTGATCCCAACAAGCTACACTGAGGCAGAAACTACCTGTGCCTTCCATCCACTAGGACTGTACATGGCTTTGGCTGCTCAAGTTAGTGATCTTTGTGTAACAAGACAATTATAGTTGTAGAGCAGATGCAGCCCAGGTGCAGGGGTTGGCATTAGCTTCCCCCTTGACCTGACCTAAACTCCATCACTTTCCCTAGTCTAAACAAACCCTGAGCATCACGGTTATACTGTTTCCCCCATTTCACAGCAATTGTTAGTCATCGAGTTCACTCTTGGGGAAGAAGTTGTTTCACTCCCAGTTGCTCTGATGTTAGTTCAGGTTATGCTGCAGAGCAGATATTTTTACTACCATTTTTCTCACTTAAAATATATTGAACTATAACAAAGAGCAGGAACAGGGCATAGATAGGGGAAAATGTCATTTCACCCTCTGTAACTACAGAAGAAGATGGGGTAAATCACAGGGATTCCCTTATTCCCCATCACCATCCCAATCCCCCTGTTGTGCAGTTGGTTAGGTCAGTATTTTTTCTAAAGGGCTGGTAAGAGGATTCCCTCATAAATAACTTGTAACTAAACAAAGTGCCCAGGCATTGGGCTCCCAAAGCAGTTGTGGCCCAGGCCCTGCAGGAAGTGGCTCCTGAAGAGATCTCCTTCCTCATTAGCTGCATGTTGCCTATTATTTGGGAAATACAATCCCTATCGAGGTAGAGATGGGAAACATGGAAGTGACTTTTCTCTTCAGCTCACCCCTGGGAGATGCTGCAAATGTGTAGAAAATGAAATCCGTGTTGAATGTGCTATAGCTGCAGAAAGATACCTATTTTTAATAGATTCCTGACATTTGTTGTCTTACAGGGATTCTAAGTCGCACCTGAATTTAGTCCCTAATTTAAATCTGTGCCACCAGATTAAAGAAATAAGGGGGCATAATTGGGGGAGTTGTACCTCACTGTCCCTACTGATCTGTTGTGCGGTTGGTGAAGAATTCTACGTCAGAGAAGTGTCAAATTACTCCAAGTAAGGTCAAAGATTTTACAAGAACTCAGGCAGAAATTGCAGGTACTAGTGGTTGATTTTCACCCCCGAGATGGAAGCTATGGTGACCTGTGGCCCAGGTAAACTATTTTTAGAACCTGCTCCCTAGTTAAGTGGCATTGGTCACACTCCTGAAGGATGCCATGATTAAATGGGGCACAACTGTCTTTTACCATTTGGATCCAAAGTTAGATGAAGCACAGAGAGAAACAGCTGATTCCTTCAGAGCCATTCCATGCCTACGGGTCCCAATCTGGCTGCCTTGTTGGACAAGAAGCACTTCCCTGCTGGCCAAACAATGGTAGCCAATGAGGGAATGTATCAGATGCGAAGTTCAGACTGCAGGATACTTGAATGCTGAGTCCAGAGTCTGTGGAGTAGTCTAGGCCTGCACAACTCGTAAAGCGTCGAGGGCAATATTACTCCAAAGAAAACAGCTGAGGGATGAAACCACGGCGGCCTCACGGAACACCACCCCCCAGCGGGGCGGAGCCCCTCCCCGAAAGAATCCCCCCGAAGCGCCACCCGCCCCATGGAAACAAACCCTCCTTCCCCAGCACCACCCCACCAAAACGGTGGCATTGAACCTTGGTAATATGTTATAGCGGGCCTCTAAGGTAGTATAATTAAGGTAAAAGGAAAATGGCTTCTTGCTAGAAGTAGAATAAGATCTTTCCCCCACTTTGTAATCAGTCACCCTGTTGAGTGAATGAGGTGGGACTGAGGAAGGCGTGGAAGGCAGCACCTCCAGACAGCTGCAACCCTTGGAGAGGGGCTGGGAGCCAGACCAGATCAGCAGAACAGGTCAGCCACTGACTTATAGCTCGTCTCCTCAGTCCCCTGCTGCCGGCTCACCAGCCCCTCCCACTCGCCTCAGCCCTCCCCTTCCGTGCTGCCGGCTCACCACTGCCTGCCCACTCGCCTCCTCAACCCCCTCCCTCACCTGCTATTGTGTCATACAGGAGGCCTGTGATATGCAGGGGGTCAGATTAGATGCTCTAATGGTCTCTTTGGGCCGTAAAGTCAACTAATTTCTGAAAAACTGAGTGTAGCATTGGGAGCAGCGTCTGATGTTTCCCTGTCCAGCCGGCTTGCTGCCTAGAACGAACGCTCCTGGAGTGGGGTGATCCACAGGGAGTAGCTCAAACCTGCAAAGTGCCTGGCCAGGGGCAGGACATTGGCACAGCAAGGGAGGGCTGTGGCAGTGACATCACCAAGGCCTTTTGCAGGACCTCAGACTATTGGTCCAAGGTGGTGGGGAAGTGGTGACCTCACAGAGAGTTGCTGACATCAGCCAGGCAGGACAGGGGTGAGGGGCCAGAGAAACCTCAGAGACCCCTGTGGCTTTGCCTGAGCAAGTCTCCTTCTCCAGGTCTCTCTTTGAGGACTGAGAGAGTATTCGGGTTCACGCACGTGAGCGCCAGGAGGAACCTCTTTTCAGTTTTCTCCTTCCCTTTTAGTGATTTTACTAGAAAACAGCCCTCCCTGTTTAGAAGGTAAGAGCCTCCTGGAGGTTTGAAACCTGTTCAGTCTGATCCAGCTGGTGACAGTTGAATTCTAGGCATGGAAAACATGAGCTTAAGGAGGCAGAAGTTTATGGCGCACCTGGGATTTTGTCCCTTATAATCACTGGGGACATTAGGATTTGTTGTTTTTGTTTCACCTTTCCCTCCCTCCCTCCTTTCTCTTCGTCTCTTGCTTCTTTTGTCCTTTCTCCTGTTCCCCTCCCAACATTAGGAGAGGTGTGTGTGTGTGTATTATGGGGAGTGCTCTGCAGCTCTCACTGTGGGAGGTCCATCCAAAAATGTGGGGCTGAAATAGTGCTCGGGCAGTGATTTTCCCCCCCAGTGACCTGGGCCATCCTTTGTGCTCTCTGGTGATAACCCTCAGCCGCCCATCCTCAGTCTCTACCCTGATTGGCTGAGCAGGGGGTTATTGACAGGGAGGAGACTCAGGTCTTTGTTGTTCTCTTTTAAGACCAAGGAAATAAGTCAGAACCAGTTCTGTGTTTGATAAATTTTACTGCTTCTCTGCATTAATGGTCTCTGAGCAGTTCATGATTCTCTCTAACGTTGCAGTTCTCCTCAAATACTTGCTGAATAATTCCTGTGCACTGTTGTTGGTCTGGAGCTCATCTGAGAGCACTTTACTCAGGTCATTCAACGTCTGAAATTCAAGATCCGAGGGTTAGTTTGAAAATCAGGGCTCTTGGGTCCTATTCCCAACTCTGCCCCTGCCTGGGCGTGTGACCTAAGAAAGTCAATTCTCCTTTCTCAGCCTTAGCTTCTCTCTCTTTCAAGTAGGGATAATAATGATCCGCTCCTACCTATCTCAACACACTCACTCTTCTCCAATACACACACTTCCCCCAACACACACACTGTCTCTCCCCACACACAAACAGTCTCCACACTGCAGTTGAAAAGCAGCTCGCAATCCAGTAGGATGCCCATGGAACAATGGGATGGAGAAACCTGTATCGTGTGATGCTATGCCATCCTCTGAGTCATCGCAAACCCTTCTCAAATCACCCTGCACCTGTTGCACAGTGGGATAGCTACCCACAGTGCACTGCTGTCTGTGGATGTGCTCTGGTGACACAAGGGGCATATTGTGGACATGCAACAGCGGTTTAATTAAAACACTTTAAAGCAGCAATGTCAGGGGCTTGGTGGCTCCTTTCTTTCCTCACCCTGGAGTAAACTCAGCTTTTTATTCCATTCTTGATGTTTCATGGAATAACAACAGACGACCGAAGAAAGACGTGGACAGAGTGGGTCTCGGGTGGGGCAGGTCTTGGAGGTGGGGGCAGTGGGCAGGGAGGTTTCAGGGGAGGGGCACAGAGGTGCAAGTGGTGCAGGGCAGGTCTCAAGGGAGAGGCAGAGAGGTGTGGGTGGTGGGCAGGGTGGGTTGCAGTAATGGGTCAGAGAGGTGGTGGGTGGTGGGCAGACCGTGTGATAGGGGGTGGAGAGGCACGAGCAGGAGGCAGGAAGGCCTTGGGGGAGGAGGGGAGCAAGAGAAAGGTGGATCAGCCGTCCTCAGCCAAAGAGGAAGAGCGGGGGTAGGAAGTGGCCAAACAGGAGCTAGGGGGGAGCACAGGTGGGGCCTCAGAGAGAGAAGGGTGGGGGGGGCAGTGCCATGGTCTGGGCACCAATGGGCCCCCCACTTCTAGGGAGCTTCCAGCGCTCACACCCAGCCTCCCCAAATGCAAGAGCCATGGGCCACCTATTCTCTTCATCTTCACTAACCAAGCCCCTCCCCAAGCTATGTTGATGGGAGAAGCCCTCCTGTTGGCACAGCGCTATCTGCACCGGGGTTAGGCTGATATAACTGCATTGCTTAGGGAGGTAAATTTTTTACACCCCTGAGTAATGTAGTTACACCGATCTAATTTTGTAGTGTAGACCTGTCCAAAGAACCTTGGGAGTAAAACTTCCCCTGCTCCTCTGCTTTACTGAATTCAAACACCAGCAAAGCTTGTCAGCCCAGATGGAGGTTGGCAGAGAGTCAGGTGTGTGCAGACATGATCCCTTCAGCAACTGTAGGCACCATGGCTTATCTGGCTAAAACCACTGTTTTGTATACAGGAGATCCTGGGTTCAAGTTCCAGTGGTACCTTACTGAGTTGCTTTTGGGGCACCTGGTATTGGCTACTGTCAGAAGACAAGATTCAGAGCTAGATGGACCTTCGGTCTAGCCTAGTGTGGTTTTTCTTATGGTTTAAATTATACTCACAGGCACTGATGATAGAGTTACTGAAAGTTTGGGAGTTAGGAGCTGATAGGTCAGTGGTCCAGTCCCCTCACAGACGACCTCCTCCCTCTGGGACAGGGGCAGGTCTGAGCTCTCACACCAAATGTTCATTGTGGCTGCCAGAATCTGTGGGCAGCTCGTTTAGTTTATGCCGAGGGTTGAGTCCTATTTTGTGCACCGAGTCTGAGAATGAAAATCCTAAACCATCCTTTGAAATGACGAATGCAGCAGGACGTGTCATTGTCCCCGCCCCAAAGCAGACAGACCGATGGAGAAATGCCATGAGTCCAGGGTAATACTCCCCTGCGGTTTTACCATTTCCACTTGCTAAACCCCCTCCCAACCTTCTGGGCTCCTGGAGCACGGGACTGAGCCTGAGCCGAGACACGGACACTGCAACTTTACAGCCCAAGCGGCATGACCCTGATTAATGTGACACGGGCCAGTCGTGGGTGTTTCATTGCACTGGAGACGTAGCCTAATGTTATGTCTGCACTGTGATTAACACACCCAGGGCACCTGTCACAAAGCCCGGGTCAGCTGACTCAGGGTTATGGGGCTTGGGCTGCAAGAGTATAAAATTACAGTGCAGACAGATGGGCTTGAGCCCAGTCTCTGAGACCCCACGAGGGGTGAGGGTTTCCGAACCCAGGCTTCAGTGTGAACACAAATATCTGCACCACAGTTTTTAGCCTTTCAGCTTTAGCTTCATGAGGTCAGATGGTCCAGGCCAGCCATGCTGCCATCTTTATCCCAGGAGAGATGGACTCTAAGGGTACGTCTCCATTGCAATGTCAGCCAATGGGTGGCACGCTGTGCTCAAAGCAGCACCCTGGAAGCCCCATATTCACCACTCTCATATAATGATGATACGGTTTGTACAAAGTCTGCCTGGTGAGGTGTCATTTCAAAAGTCTTGGTCTGTTGAACATTAATATTGTGTTGGATTGTGTGTGTAGCATTGGCTGGGAAGTTTTGCTCTGTGTGTGTTACTGAGATGAGGTTGGGAAATGCCCACCACCAGCCTTTCAGGTGTGAGAATGGAGGAGCCAGACTCGCTGCTGGCCCATTAAAGGGATCCACACTCCCAAGGACTATCCCAGGAACCGTGTACAATGCAGACTTCTCCGAGATAGCACAGCGACAATGGACACTGCTTGCTCACATCCTAGCAAAAGTACTTCCTAGCCAGTTGGAAGAAACTATGAAAGGGGGGGTAGAGACATTATGAGTTAGCCTCTCTCCCCTACAACTCAACAGCTGGAAACACACCTGGATGGCAAAACTGATTCAGAAATCAGAAGAGAATAATAATAATACATTCAAACCAAAGTCCCCAAACAGACTAGTAGTGGTTTTTCAGCAGAAAATTTTCAGTTTGGGGAATTCTGTTTTCTCAGTCAGACTTTGCCAAGGGAAGCAGAGAGAAAATGGTTGAGTTGTCTCCTTCAGAACAGCTTGGCCTAGGCACTAGCTCTGGTTCACTGTTGTGGCCTTGCTCAGGTTGGGGGTAGTTTAATTATTTGGGGAGGTCCCAGGGTGTTTGGGGCAGATTATGAGGCTGTTCCCTTTTGAGATAAAAACTAAGAAATGCCGGACTAGAGAATTGTTTTAGAAATCTGGTATTTAGACATTTTATTTGAAGCAAAGGGGGTGGGGTGGGGGAGAGATTCTGAGAAGGTTTTTGTTTGCAAGAAGCAACATTGTTTGATCTGTCATTGTACCAAAGTGGGGAGACGGTTGTCTATAAAGGAGGGTGAAGACTAAATACAGCTGCTGAGGATGGGATTTGAACCCATGTGTGCAGAGTACAACGGATTAGCAGTCTATCACCTTAACCACTCAGCCACCTCATCTGAGCTATCAGGAAGTGGACAGGAGGAGAAATCTAAGGCCGGCAGAGATAGGGCCACTAAGGAGTTTTTAAATACTAAGCGTAAGCAGGGGCTGAATGAGCTCCCCCCTCACATCTAGTGAGGAGCTGGGGGAAGACTTCAGGAACAGGCCGTGTTTGCACAGACACCCCTACTCTGCCTAGCTATGCAGCATGATGGGGCCGCTTCCCCAAAATGACCAGTTTGGGATGGTGGTGGGTTGCAAATCACTTTAGCATTGAGTGGTATGAAATGTTATTCTCCTTCCTGTACGAGTGAAGGGCAGCAGAACGTACCTAGGCCGTCCTGACAGAGGGGTGGGTGGGTGAGGAATCGCTTTCATTGGACTGCAGAGAAGTGATTGAGGACGTCACCCTAACCCAGTGGTCCCCAAACATTTCACACTGCGCCCTCGTATCCATGGCTGTGGCCCCTCGGAAGCCACGGTCGAGAACCAGGGCTGGGAGTGGGGCTGTTGCTTGCTGAGGAGAGGGGTGCGGACAGGGGTAAGGGGGTCGAGGCCGGGCTGGGAGCCAGGGGCCCAGGCTGAGGGTGGGGTTGGGGAAGAGCTGGGACAGAGTGGGGCTGAGTGGGGCTCCCTCCCTGCCCTCCATGGGGGCTGGCTCAGGCCCTGAGGTGCCCCCATCAATCTTCCTCTGTGTCCCCCTAGGAGTCACGCCCCACATTTTGGGGACCACTGACCCCTACTCGCTAAGCAGGGGCTAGTGATGCCAAAGCCCAGGGAAAGGGAGAACAAGTGCGGGGGCCCCAGCACCGGAACCATGACCCCCCCACTTCTGTGTGTGGCTCCGCCCCCTTCCACACCTTCCACCCACGGCCCCACCCACTGTCACCTCTGTTCCCCCCCTTCCCCCACTGGCCCCACCCGGTCACTCCTTTACCCCGGCCCCGCTGTGGCCCCGAGACCAGAGAAGCTCTGTGCCCCTGCTCCAGCCCCCAGGGCGTAGCAGGGAGTGGGAGCTCCTCCAGCCCTGGGGCCGACATGGGGGAGACTTTTCCAGGGGGGCCCAATTTGGCCAGGGCCCCTAGTCATGGGCCCCACTGTCCCCTTGGCGACGCAAGGTTTGGGGTGGCGTCGCCCCCCCCCCCCCCCGAGCCTCCATTACGAGCCGCCCAGGCTACCTCTGCTCAGTGGGTGGCCAGTCTCTCTGTGTCTCTGCTGTTCGTGCTGGGGAGCCCAGCCGGCCTTAGGGGTGGGGCCCACGGCAGCCGCCCAGGGCTCCAGGGGGTCAAAGGGCACCGTGTGGCCGTGCAAAGGTGCTCACTGCTCTCCCCTGCCCCAGTGCTCCTCCGTGGCCCCACAGAGGGTGGGGGGAGCAAGGAGCAGCACTATGTGCTCCCTGCGTCCTGGTCACTTTCCCCACCTGGGCTGGGCTGTGAGGGGAGCATCAGAAGCTGCTGCTCTCTGCCCTCCCCTGACACAGCCCGGCTGAGGAAAGTGACCTGGATGCAGGGAGCTCAGATGATGTCCCTTCTCGCCCCCTTGCCCCTGCTAGGGAAGGCTGCTGTGTGGTGTCTCCATGGCTGCACTTTCAGTGATGCAGGTTTCTCTCTCCCCTTGTTCCAGGGGCATCCTACTAGATTGCCAGCTGCTTTTCAACTGCAGTGTGAAGACTGTGTGTGTGTGGGGAGAGACTGTGTGTGTGTTGGGGAAGAGTGAGTGTGTTGAGCTAGGTAGGAGCAGATCATTATTATCCCTACTTGAAAGAGGGAGAAGCTACATGTGAGAAAGAATTGACTTGTCTGAGGTCACACAGCCAGTCAGTGGCAGAGTTGGGAATAGGACCCAAGAGCCCTGATTTTCAAACTAACCATCGGATTTTGAATTTCAGACATTGAATGACCTGAATAAAGTGCTCTCAGATGAGCTACAGACCAACAACAGTGCACAGGAATTATTCAGCAAGTATTTGAGAACTGCAATGTTAGAGAGAATCATGAACTGCTCAGAGACCATTAATGGAGAGAAACAGCAAAATCCATCAAACATAGAACTGGTTCTGACTTATTTCCTTGGTCTTAAAAGAGAACAAGGACCTGAGTCTCCTCCCTGTCAATAACCCCCTGCTCAGCCAATCAGGGTAGAGACTGAGGGCGGGAGGCTGAGGGTTCTCACCAGAGAGCCCAAAGGATGGCCCAGGTCACTGGTGGGGATCACTGCCCGAGCACTATTTCAGCCCCACATTTTTGTGTGGACCTCCCACAGTGGGAGCTGCAGAGCACTCCCCCGCAACACACACACACACCCCTCCTGGTGTTGGGAGGGGAACAGGAGAAAGGACAAAAGAAGCAAGAGATGGAGAGAAAGGGAGGGAGGGATGGAGGAAAAGGTAAAAAAAAAGGACAAACCCCAATGTCCCCAGTGATTCTAAGGGACAAAATCCCAGGTGTGGAATAAAATTCTGTCTCCTTAAGCTCGTGTTTTCCATGCCTAGAATTCAACTCTCACCAGATGGATCAGACTGAACAGGTTTCAAACCTTGAGGAGGCTCTTACCTTCTAAACAGGGACAGCTGTTTTCTATTAAAATCACTACAAGGGAAGGAGAAAACTCGAAAGAGGTTCCTCCTGGCGCTCACGTCCGTGAACCCAAATACTCTCTCAGTCCTCAGAGAGAGACCTGGAGAAGGAGACTTGCTGAAGCAAAGCCACAGGGGTCTCTGAAGTTTCCCTGGCCCCTTGCCCCGTCCTGCCTGGCTGATGTCAGCATCTCTCTGTGAGGTCACCACCTCCCCACCACACCTTGGACCAATAGTCTGAGGTCCTGCAAAAGGCCTTTGTGATGTCACTGCCACACCCCTCCCTTGCTGGGCTAATGTCCTGCCCCTGGCCAGGCACTTTGGAGGTTTGAGCTGCTCCCTGTGGATCACCCCACTCAAGGAGCGTTCGTTCTAGGCAGCAAGCCGGCTAGACAGGGAAACATCAGATGCTGATCCCAATGCTACACTCAGTTTTTCAGAAATTATGGCCAGAAGAGACCATTAGAGCATCTAATCATATAATCATAGAATATCAGGGTTGGAAGGGACTTCAGGAGGTCATCTACTCCAACCTACTGCTCAAAGCAGGACCAAGCCCCAACTAAATCATCCCAGCCAGGGCTTTGTCAAGCCTGAGCTTAAAAACCTCTAAGGAAGGAGATTCCACCACCTCCCTAGGTAACCCATTCCAGTGCTTCACCACTCTCTGAGTGAAAAAGTTTTTCCTAATATCCAACCTAAACCTCCCCCACTGCAACTTGAAACCATTACTCCTTGTTCTGTCATCTTCTACCACTGAGAACAGCCTAGATCCATCCTCTTTGGAACCCCCTGTCAGGCAGTTGAAAGCAGCTATCAAATCCCCCCTCAGTCTTCTCTTCTGCAGACTAAACAAGCCCAGTTTCCTCAGCCTCTCCTCATAAGTCATGTGCTCCAGCCCCCTAATCATTTTTGTTGCCCTCTGCTGGACTCTTTCCAATTTTTCCACATCCTTCTTGTAGTGTGGGGCCCAAAACTGGACACAGTACTCCAGATGAGGCTTCACCAATGTCTAATAGAGGGGAATGATCACATCCCTCAATCTGCCGGCAATGCCCCTAATTATACAGCCCAAAATGCCGTTAGCCTTCTTGGCAACAAGGGCACACTGTTGACTCATAGCCAGCTTCTCGTCTACTGTAACCCCAAGGTCCTTTTCTGCAGAACTGTTTCCTAGCCATTCGGTCCCTAGTCTGTAGCAGTGAATGGGATGCTTCCGTCCTTAGTGCAGGACTCTGCATTTGTCCTTGTTGAACCTCATCAGGTTTCTTTTGGCCCAGTCCTCTAATTTGTCTAGGTCCCTCTGTATCCTATCCCTACCCTCCAGCGTATCTACCACTACTCCCAGTTTAGTGTCATCTGCAAACTTGCTGAGGGTGCAGTCCATGCCATCCTCCAAATCATTAATGAAGATATTGAACAAAACCGGTCCCAGGACTGACCCTTGGGGCACTACGCTTGAAACTGGCTGCCAACTAGACATGGAGCCGTTGATCACTACCCGTTGAGCCCGACAATCTAGCCAGCTTTCTATCCACCTTACCGTCCATTCATCCAGCCCATACTTCTTTAACTTGCTGGCAAGAATACTGTGGGAGACCGTATCAAAAGGTTTTTTAAAGTCAAGGAATAACACATCCACTGCTTTCCCTCATCCACAGAGCCAGTTATCTCCTCATAGAAGGCAATTAGGTTAGTCAGGCATGACTTGCCCTTGGTGAATCCATGCTGACTGTTCCTGATCACTTTCCTCTCCAAGTGCTTCAGAATTGATTCCTTGAGGACCTGCTCCATGATTTTTCCAGGGACTGAGGTGAGGCTGACTGACCTGTAGTTCCCCGGATCCTCCTTCTTCCCTTTTTTAAAGATGGGCACTACAGTAGCCTTTTCCAGTCATCCAGGACCTCCCGATCGCCATGAGTTTTCAAAGATAATGGCCAATGGCTCTGCAATCACATCTGCCAATTCCTTTAGCACCCTCGGATGCAGCGCATCCGGCCCCATGGACTTGTGCTCGTCCAGTTTTTCTAAACAGTCCTGAACCACTTCTTTCTCCACAGAGGGCTGGTCACCTTCTCCCCATGCTGTGCTGCCCAGTGCAGCAGTCTGGGAGCTGACCTTGTTTTTGAAGACAGAGGCAAAAAGCATTGAGTACATTAGCTTTTTCCACATCCTCTCCACTAAGTTACCTCCCTCATTCAGTAAGGGGCCCACACTTTCCTTGACTTTCTTCATGTTGCTAACATACCTGAAGAAACCCTTCTTGTTACTCTTAACATCTCTTGCTAGATGTAACTCCACATGTGATTTGACCTTCCTGATTTCACTCCTGCATGCCTGAGCAATATTTTTATACTCCTCCCTGGTCATTTATCCAATCTTCCACTTCTTGTGTTTTTTTGTGTTTAAGATAAGCAAGGATTTCACTGTTAAGCCAAGCTTGTCGCCTGCCATATTTACTATTCTTTCTACACATCGGGATGGTTTTTTCCTGCAACCTCAATAAGGATTCTTTAATCCTTTAGAGGATTGGAACTGATTTCAGTGAAGGGACATGTTTGCTAGGTTTTTATGCATTTGCACAGGAAAACATTGAGTTTTTCTATTCATTTCAGGAATCCCTATTCAGTGGAACTCCTGAACATAATGGAAATCCCATTATTTTTGTTGAAGGAAGAGGTTTGTAAGGGGGCACGTGGATTTGAACCAAGGACCATTTGAACTGCAGTCAAACACTCTACCACTGAGCTATACCCCCATGACTGCTGTATAGGTAAGTCAGAGATCTTAAAGATTTTGAAGGACAGGCCCTGCCTCAGAGATCTCCTGTTCTGTTCCCAGACCACAGTGCTTTTAAAAATGGGGTTTGATTAAATTTATAGATCCATGTAAACACCACAGCTTGCACACCCACCCCCATAGCTTCCCCCAGTGACAGAGCTACCACCTCTCGGGGAGATGGATTAACTACACGGACGGGACAGCTCTCTCCCCTCCGCTTAGAGCATCTTCATTATTTATGAATAGGTGGGAAATAAACTCCTGAATGGACAGTAACCAATTTATCAAATATTGCTGGGTCTGCATTCAATATGGGTACCTGGTCGTATTGGCTGGATTAGTAGGAGCATTGCCGGCAGATCGAGGGAAGTGATTATTCCCTTCTAGTCGGCACTAGTGAGGCCACATCTGGAGCATTGAGTCCAATTTTCGTCCCCCCCACTACAGAAACAAATTGGAGAGAGTCTAGGGGAGGGCAACAAAAATGATTAGGGGGCAGGGGACTTACGAGGAGAGGCTGAGGGCAGAGCCGCCCAGAGGGAGGGCAGGGGGGCAATTTGCCCCAGGCCCTGCAGGGCCCCCATGTGAATACAGTATTCTAGAGTATTGCAACTTTTTTTTATGGAAGGGGCCCCCAAAATTGTTTTGCCCCAGGCCCCCTGAATCCTCTGGGCAGCCCTGCCCACTCCACCCGCTTGACTCGTTCGCCTCCCTCTCAGGCCCCACCTGTGCTCTGCCCTCACTCCCATTGGCCACTTCCCACCCCCGCTCTTCCACTGTGGCTGGGGCCTGCTGGTCCACCTTCCGCTCGCTCCTCTCCTCCCTGAAGGCCTCCTGGTGCCTCTCCACCCCCTACCCCACGGCCTGCCTGCTGCCCCCACCTCTCTGCCCCTCCCCTGAGACCCGCCCCGCCACCCACCTCTCTGCCCCTCCCTGAGACCCTCCCTGCCCACCGCCCCACCTCTCTGCCCCTCCCGAGACCCGCCCTGCCCACCACTTGCACCTCTCTCGAGACCCACCCTGCCCAGCGCTCACACCTCTCTACCCCCTCCCCTGACCTGCCCTGTCCACCACCCCCACCTCTTTGCCCCACCCCTGAGACCCGCCCTGTCCACCTCTTTCCTCGGTCGTCTGTTGTTATGCCTTGAAACACCAAGGATGGAATTAAAAGCTGAGTTTACTCCAGGGTGAGGAAAGAAAGGAGCCACCAACCCCCTGACAAATCTCAGTGCCCCAGATAAAACCTGCTCCCTGCTATTGCAATCACTGATGTGCTGGGGATATGGCAGGAAAGGGACTGTCTGAATGATCAAGGCAGGAAATGGACAACAATCTACAGCAACGTCATTGACCACAAACACACTCTCCTCATGCTCCAACCAGAAGGGAAATGAGCAGGAATTCTTGCAGTTCAGCCATGGACACACTTACACAATGGCACAGCAGTGTGTGTGTTGTGGAAGCTGGTCTGAGGAAACAACTGGAATTGATCACTCAGTGAGAACAGAACAAGAGTGCAGTGAGAGACACATCTTAGCCAAGTAGTTGTGGCTGAGTGGTTAAGGTGACAGACTAGAAATCCATTGGGGTCTCCCTGCACAGGTTTGAATCCTGCCGACTATGGAGAAAGTTGTGGTTCTCTAGTTTCAAGGGAGCTGGGTCTTGTCTCACTCTCAAGCTGTGTCTACACTATTGGGTAATGCGGCTTTAAAGTGTTTTAATTAAACAGCTGTTGCATGTCCAGAGCACATCCACGCTAGAATCTTGGATGGCCACAGAGAGCAGTGCACTTTGGGTAGCTGTGGAACTGGCTGCAGGGTGTTTTGGGAAGGGTTTGCAATGCCTCATGGGCTGGTACAGCATCACATGATGCAGGTTTCTCTATCCCACCATTCCATGGGCATCCTACTAGATTGCCAGCTGCTTTTCAACTGCAGTGTGCGTGGCGGGGTAGAGTGTGTGTGTGTGTGGGGAGAGGGAGTGTGTCGCACACTGTCTCTATGTTCAGACAGCTGCTGCAAGCAACCAGTCCTGAGGCAGGGGGAGGGGGCAGCCCCCACATCAGCCCCCGCTTCCCTCACTGGCTCAGCTCAGCACAGCAGCCTCTGTCACACACACACACACACACCGCTGCTGCTGAGCTCTGTGTCAGGGGTGCTGGAACAGGGGGTTTAGAGGGCTGTGGCCCCACCACTCTTAACTGGCTGTTAGGACAAATGATGGAGGGGGGAAAGGGAGAGTCTTGGGGGGGGAGAGGCATTCTGTGGGTGTGGCCTCGGGGGGAGAGGTGGTGTGAGTGTGGGTCCTTAGGGAAGGGTTTTCATGGGAGTGCCACAGTTCAGACAATAGTGACCCCCCCACTGTAAGGAAGCTCCCGCCGCCCCTGCTCTGTGTTCGTAGCGCGGGAGAGAGATTTGCTCCCCGGGGCTCTGCCAGGGGGGCTTGGGAGGCTGCAGGGAGTCCTGGGCCCTTTAAATCACCAGCCTGGTGAAGCCGGGCGGGGCTGGCACAGCGTACCCGCTCTTGCCAGTACCCCATACCGGAATGTACCAGCTTACATTCACTTCTGGAAGGTCCTCACGTGGATCAATAACTGGTTAAAAGCCAGGAATCAAAGGGTAGGAATAAATGGACAGTTTTCAGGATGCAAACAGGTAACTAGTGGTGTCTGTACTGGGACTAGTCAACATCTTCATAAACGATCTGCTGAACAGCGAGGTGACAAAATGTGCAGATGATCCAAAACTACAGAGGATAGTTAAGTCCAAAGCAGACTGTGAGGAGCTAAAAAGAGATTTCACAAAACTAGGTGAAAGGGCAACAAAACGGCAGATGAAATTCAATGTTGATCAATGCAAAGTGATGCACATTGGCAAACATAATCCCAACTCTACATATAAAACGATGGGATGTAAAATAGCTGTTCCAACTCAAGTGAGCGATCTTGGAGTCACTGTGGATAGTTCTCTGCAAACATCCACTCAATGGGCAGTGGCAGGCAAAAAGCGAACAAAATGTTGGGAATCATTAAGAAAGGGATAGAGAATAAGAGAGAAAATCTTATTGCCACTGTATAAATCCATGGTACGCCCATATCTTGAATACTGCGTGCAGATATGGTCGCTCCATCTTAAAAAAGATGTATTGGAATTGGAAAAGGTTCAGAAACGGGTATGGAGTGTCTGCCATGTGAGGAGAGAATAATAAGACTGGGACTTTTCAGCTTGGAGAAAAGCTGATTATTGGGAAAAATGCTAGAGGTCTATAAAATCATGACTGGTGTGGGGAAAGTAAATAAGGAGTGTTACTTATTCCTTCTCATAACACAAGAACTAGGGGTCACCAAATGAAATTAATAGGCAGCCCGTTTAAAACAAACACAAGGAAGTATTTTTTCACACAACGCACAGTCAACCTGTGGAACTCCTTGCCAGAGGAGGTTGTGAAGGCCAAGACTATAACAGGGTTCAAAAAAAGAGCTAAATCAATTCATGGAGGACATGCTCTGAGCAAGGATGGGCAGGGATGGTGGCTCTAGTCTCTGTTTGCCAGGAGCTGGGAATAGGTGACAGGGGACGGGTCACTTGGTGATTCCCTGTTCTGTTCATTCCCTCTGGGGCACCTGGCTTTGGCTGCTATGGGAAGACAGGATACTAGCTAGATGGACCCAGTCTGACCCAGTCTTGCCGTTCGTATGTCCTTATGCTCCTTTCATAAGATGCCTGGGATTCTGCCTCACAATGTGTCCCTGAGGTCTCAGCCAAAATGCCCCAGACAGACACACACTCTGGGCTCCTGAAACCTCGGCCACCCACCTAGTGCCCTATGGCTCATCCCTGACCCTTGCTGCTGCTCCTTGCTATAGACTGTGAAAGGAGCAGAGGCAGCACAGGAGCCTTCTGGGGACACAGATCTGAGGATTTGGGGAGACACATTGTCTGAGACATCAGAGCGCTGCAAACCCTGCAGCCACCCCCTCAATCCGGGGCCTGTTCCAGCCCTGAGTCTGGGCTACCGCGATCCCTCCCCCAGAGCAGGGTGCCCACAGATTACAGCCTGGAAATAGGCGTGTGCCACTAATTCCTGCTTTCCCTGACAGGGCCTCCCCTAGACCAAGTGCCTCTCCCAGGCAATACGTGTCTTCGGTGCCCCTCCCCCATATGTTAAAATTTTGAATATCTTATTTTTCATTGCATTTGTAGCTCAGCTCATGATTTTGACGCACAATTTCTATGCATGATTTTCTCTGTCATATAAGATGATAAATTTGCAGGCTAGGTTCTGTAAACCTGTATTTATTCATGCCATATATAAGCAAATAGAACAAATGCATTTTATTTAAGCATATAGAAACTTTTTAATTTTGACAGTAACTGAAATGTACTAACATCTAGAAATGGAGCACTCACCAGCACAGGGTGGGCCAGTATTAAACAGTGTTACAGTCGGAGACAGAGTTAGGATGTTAACCCCAGGCCCTATGTTCAAAGGTCGCTTCTCTCGCCTTTCCCCCATGAACTGAAGCGCAGCATTACAGAGATCCAAAGATTGGCCAATGGCATTTTAAAGTGCTAAAATAGCAAGCGATGTCAGTCTCTCATTGGCCATCAGCGACTGAAGATGTGGTTTAATGAGCCAGAGCTTCAAGGCAAGGTCTGTCCACTGCCTTCCATTGCGCTGCTGGGCCCCAAGTCCCAGCATGTGACGCAAGCCAATATGTGACGCTGGGAGAAGAGAGTGGGGTGGCAAGTGGTGGCAGGACTTTTGCCACCAGGGTCTAGCTGCCCAACTTCCTCCTGTTACTGCTGGCCCCCCGTCGCCTTCAGGAAACCCAGGAACTAAGGCAGGAATAGGGCGAGGAAGCAAGTAAAGCCGAGCAAGGAAGGCAAAAGTGAATCTTGTCTTCATGGGCTGCTCGCAATGGGCCGCTCGCAATGACGTCCTTTTTCTGTGCCACAGCTGACAACAACATCCCAGACAGAAAAGTAATAGGCCAAAAAGAAACCGAGCAGCTGCTGAAGTAGTTCAGTTGGGAGCGTGCTAGACTAACAGGCTCTTCTGTCCCCCTTTGTGTACGGGTGGGATGTTTTCTGAAAGAGCAGCAGTTCCTTTAACTGCCACGAGTCCCTCATTTCAGGCTATGCAGCAGGAAAAGGCAGCATGGGCTTCTGATTTAGTTGGGTTTGGTCCTGCTTTGAGCAGGGGGTTGGACTAGATGACCTCCTGAGGTCCCTTCCAACCCTGAGATTCTATGATTCTATGATTCTGCACCGAGCTGGCCCACCTGACCTTTCATTCTTCTCTTGCTCTTTGTCAGCAAGGGGAAGAAAAAGAAGCTCTCCCTCAAGCTGGAGTCACAAGGGTGACATAAGGACGACTTCCTGAGTCCCGGCTCCAGTCCTCTGCTCTGCCAGCTGACCCATCAAAGGGCTGTCACCACTTTCTCTAGGTTTGTCCATCGGTCTGTGCCAGGGTGAGCAACAGCCAAGCAGATGGAGTTTCTGTAGTGTAGTGGTTATTGCATTTACATAATATGTAAAATGTCTCTGGTTCAAAACCAGGCAGAAACATGCTGGCTTCCTTTTGCCAGATCCCCTTGCTGTTCAGGAAGATGCTCCTCCTTCTCCTATTGGCCTGTCCCTGGGATAACTCCAACCCCTGCATGACAGAGGGTGCTGACAGCAGTGGAGAAAGCACCTTGGCATCAGGCTGGAGAACCTAGAGGAGTGCGGCGTGTCACCTTTTGGAGGCTTGTGGCTTGGCCTCCTCTGCTGTTGGAGGTTGGCCGGTGGAGGCCGGCTCTTCCTGCTGGCCTCCTCTGCGTGACTTGCCAAAGGAGGAAGTGAGGCAGGAATGGGGCAAAAGAGGAAAGTTGAGCTGAGAAAGGCAGGGCAGAAAGTAAGCACATCATTGCGGCTAAGTGGGGTTAGTAGAGCGTCACCATTCGTTCTGCAAAGCCGGGGGAGGTGCGGTTGGCTGCTGGGAGGCAGAATCCTGTGCCTGCCTGTTGGCATCCCAGGGATGGCTCCTTGCAGCCCAGGAGAAGCGGGGTTCTGGGGGGAAGGAAAAGCAGCAATGGCAACGCTGAGTGGGCTCCTTTCTGGCCGACATGGTGGGCTGTGGGGGGGTTGGGAGTTGCCTGTAAGCCATAAGTGGACTTGGTGCAGTGAAAACCGCTGCTCCATTCTGGCTGATCTGGGGGAGCCATTGATGACATGGGAGTGGGGGCAGGGCGCTGGCTGTGAGCAAATGGGATCCAGGAAGCCCCAGCCTGCCCCTCCAGGGGCCGAGTCTTCTTCTTCTCTCCTGCCAGGGGGAGCCCGGCCTAGAGCCTGCCCAGCATGCACTGCAGCTCGAGCATTAAGCCTTCCTGTGTGGCCTGTGCTGGAGCTGACCCTGGACCCCTGTGGGGCACTGTTGGGGGAAATCCCGACTGCAAATAATTCTGGCCACAAGATCAACCCATTGGGTCGAATGGGGCAAGCTGGAGGCCTGGTGCCTTAGTCCGTGGGGCCAGCAGGTCAAGCCATTTTCCTGCATGTGGGGGAGGCAGCCGCTGTGGTTCGCCCTTCCTGCTCCCTGCACTGCTGCACCCTAAAATCCCTGTCAGCCGGCAAGATGGGCTGGGAGCCTGGAGAGAGGAGGCAAAGGGGTGGCCCGAGCCCCCTTGGCCACTGCCCCTGCTCCAGGCAGCCCACAGAGACCTGATGCCTCCCCAAGTGACACACGGAGATGTGCCAGCAGCGCTAAGGCGGCTCCCTGCCCACTCTGCCCCCTCCCTCCCTGCCACACTGCTCCTGGAAGTGGCCGGCATATCCCTGCAGCCCTGAGTGCAAACGCCACAGCTGACCCGCCCCCGTATCCCACTGCCTAGGAGCCACTGCTGGAGGGGAGTGTGTGCCAGTCACTTTGGGAGCTGTGCTGCCCGAGGTAAGCACCTTCACCCCCGACCACCTCCTGCACCCCTACCCCTGCCCCAGCACAGAGGCTCTCTGTGTCTTGAACAAGCACTTTCAAGGATTGGCCAAGAACTTCTGCTCTGTTTCTGTGAAAGAGACACAAAAAATGGAGCCCAACGGACAAGTTTAGTTCGCAAGCACAAACTGGCAGGGCCAAGCCTGGATCTCTCAGTTACTCAGAAGGCTCTTCAGCCAGCTCTTCCCAAAGGCCAGTCTCTAGAGGCTTTTGTGACATGATGTACTTCAAAATAGCTCCCTGTAGCTCACATAGTCATCATTCATATATGGCTGTGATATGTCTTACAAACCATTCCATGTAAGTTATCATATGAAAAGTCATGATCTGCTGAAATCGGTTATTCTGTCCAAATATGTATAGCATGAGGGTGTGTGAAGTTATGCATTTTGCTGAATGGTTGTTACTGAAATAGGCTATAATTTTGCTAGTGACCCCTGCCGAGGAGGGTGCCGAGGAGCCATGAATCAGCAGAGGAATTGTAATTAAGGGATTTCCAATTTAGTGACAGATGCCCAAACACAACACTGTGGGGACTGCTCAAGTCTATGACTCAGTTGCACAAGACCACACCAGGAGGATTCCCCAACCTAGTGACTCAGCAGAGCCCACCCGGACACGTCTGAGCAAGTGTCTTCTAGACACTTCAACTAAGGATATAAAATAGGAGACTGTGGCATCATGTTTTTGCCTTTCTCCTCCCCCACCTATGCTGGAAGCAGCAGGAATCCTGAGAAAATGAAGGTCATCTGAGGACAGTAATCCAGGTTTTAGGGGGAATTCTATGTATTAAGGAGGGTAACATCCAGTAGGATGAGAAAATTGCTTGACCTAACTACTGCCTAGTGTAATAAGGTGTAAAGTTTAGATTTTGCTGTGGTCGTACAGTGCTTAGTGCTCTGCGTTCTGGCCTCAAGAGCCATGGATGCATGTTGAGTTACGATGACCTTTTCCTTGTCTCCACATTTCTTCTGACACTTGTCAGAAAAAACAACTGGTTTCTTTTGAAAACATTTGCATTGCAAGGCAGAGGCACTCTTCTCTGTTTCCGCAAAAGATCCACCAAAAGGTGGGAAGAGCAGACACATTTGTTAAGGCACTACTGGGAGCTGCATCCCTAACTCCACTTTACCTGGCAGGTGAGTCACCCAGCTTAGCCACGGTGCGACTCTCTGGGACTTTTCTCCCAACTGCTCCATTTTTCATCAATGACAATCAAAAGGAAGGTGACATGACATCTGTGTGTGACCATCTCCAGGGAATCACAAGGATGTGTGGCGCAGGCTCTCGTGTTGCAGCAATTGCAGTCAAAGCAACCGCCATGCCAATGCCAGTCATAGCAGCGTTTTCATCAACTCCAGGTTTGTGATTTGATTGTTTCCAATGCTTCTCTCCAAAGAAGCCTTTTCCTTAGCAAGCAATGACTTGGATACCAAGGGAGGCCTCTTCTGTTTCCTAGGAAGACACAGGAAAATGTGAGCAGAGGAGACAAAAGCCATACACCAAGGTACCACTGGGAGTTGAACCCAGGATCTCCTGTTTACTAGACAGGTGCTTTAGCCAGCTAAGCCATGGTGACTGCCTGAAGAAAGTATTTGCAACTGTTTCATTTGATGGTTCAAGTCAACACCTGCAAATTCTAAAGTACAGACGTTCCCCATTTCCCTCAAGACTTGCAGACCTTGAGGTGTCTGGCTCTCTGTGCACAGAAAGCCACAGCTGAGTAGACAGAGGGCTTCTAACATGTGCCTCTCCCACCAGTCACTGTGATCATATAATGGTTAGTGATCTGTGTTTCAGTCGCAGCAACCTCAGCTCAGTTCTGAGTCATGGTAACCTTTCCTTCAGCTCCAGACTTCTCATTTGCCACTTTCCATGTGTGGTGGGCTGTCTGCCCCAAACAAGCAGGAGAAAGATTAAGACAGCCTTGAAGAGGCTGTGCAGAGCCCAGCCTATCAAGAAAGGGCTTATTGGGAGAGCCAATCAGGAGAAGGCTTGCTGGAGCAGCCCATATATAAAGAGCTGCTCAGCACAGCAAGAGTTAGTCACTCCTTGGAGTTTGAGGAGGGAGGATTGGCTGCCAGGAAGGAAGGAGCCGGGAGGGCACCATGATCAGAGTAGTGCTGGGGTAACGGGTGCATGAGTGACCTCCTGGCTGACTACTGCCAGACTAAGGCCCTGATACAAAGGTGGAGGAAGGTTCTAGGTCTGTTGGGAAATGGTCCAGGGAAACAGATGGCAGGGTTGGAGGTTCACACCTTTTGCCTCAGTAGCCACTGACACAGGTGGCTACACCCTGGACTGCAGCTGGCCACTGAGGTAAGTGTCTGGGTAGAGGACATCTGTCCCCCACCCAGCAGGGGGGAGAGAACTGAGTGGGGCACAGCCAGAGGGCTGTGTCCATAAGAGGACACTGAAGTCCTGAGAGCAACATGGGTCCTAATGATAGAACCGATGGTGGCCAGATGCTACTAGATGGAGGCGCACCGGTGAACCAGAGCTAATTGCTAGGATAGTCAGCAGGAGGTGCTGCAGTGAGGCATGCCCCATGGCACCAAGACTTAGCCGCAAGGAAGGCTCTCTCTGTCTTGAACAAGCACTTAGAAGGATTCTGCTGACAGATCTTTTCTTTTTCTGAAAAGAGATACAAAAAAAGGAGCCAACAGACACACTAGGTTCAGCAAGGAAGAACTGTCGGGCCAAGCCAGGCTCTCCTGGTTAGTAGGAAGGTTCTTCAGCCAGCTCTTCCCAAAGATCACTATCTAGAGACCTTTTAACAGCCACTGCAGATGTTCACCACAAAAGAGATGCCAAAATGGAGTTCTCCACTGCCTGCAGCCATCACGCTACCAGGAGTTCTGTGCACAGAGAGGCCCCTGCTTGTGGGAAAAGGCTTTGGTAGAGACTCTTCTGACACCACCCGTTCTCATATAGTGTTTAGCGCTCTGTGTTGTGGCTTCAGCATCCACAGATGCCAGTTTAGTTGGGGGACATTTTTCCTGTCTCCACATTTGTCTAATGGCTCCTTTCAATACTTGTCACCAAAAAGACCTGTTTCTTTTGCAAGCGATGTACAGCTAGGCAAAGGCAGTCGTCTCCATTTCATCAAAAGATCACCAAGCTGTGGGGAGAGGAGACGCATTCAGCCAAGCTGGATGCTGAATCTCCTCTTTATTCAGCAGGTGTCTGTGAAGGACACAAATCTCCACCGCGTAGAGGTCAAGAATAGGACTTTATTACACACAGTGCTGGCGGAGTGGGCTTATTAGGCTCAGAGACACTGTTAATTAATTAATTACAATAGAATATATAGCTTTTCCACGGGTGGGGGAAAGTGAGAGGCTAGGCAGTTCCATACCCCAGGACAGGTTTTCAAGACAGGATAAGCACATTAGCCAATGATTAACAGATTAGATAATGTCTCCACCCATGGTCTCAAGTTAGCAAGTTAACATTTCATTAATACTTTGATAAAATGTTATTAGTATAAAATATATATGTTGAATTCTGATTTGGGATCCATAGGAATGGAGCAACTCCTTTGACTGTCCAACAGGTACATTCCTAGGGGTTAAAGCAAAGAGAGTGAAAGTATATGGCAATAAAGATTGTTTTCTGTGTGTCTTAAGGCAGGCATTGGTCCCTTGGAAGGGAGGTGGAAGGATGCCATATCTTATACTGACATGTGCCAACTTTTCATAAACTCAAGGTTGGATCTGTGGGAAGAACGTCTCCCTACAGAAGAAACAAACAATAGGAATAGGGATTCTTTGTTCAATCTGCAACTCTGAATAAGACACAATTCTTTTGTTCTTAGCTCCAACACCTGGCAATTTGCTGACCAGCCCTATCTTAGCAAGCAAGGCTTTCTGTTTACCCAGCTTTCTCTTAGCTGATCACTATTTGCTAGGCCTCTGGTCCCTTGACCATATTCTGGACTTTGGGTCTGGAAAAGAGCTGGCACAATCCATAGACCAGGTTGTTATACAAAACACACATGGATTTTAACCCTTCACATACAGTAATGGCAAAGTTCTTGGTTCAGGCTTGTAGCGGTAATGGAATAAACTGCAGGTTCAAATCAAGTCTCTGGAGTACATCCTCCTCTGGGATGGGGCATTCAGTTCTTTGTACAGAGCTTCAGTTTGTAGCAAAGTCCCTCCAGAGGTATGAAGCAGGATTGGAGACAAGATGGAGACGAGGCATCAGCCTTTTCTAGTCTCTTGCCATGTGGTCTTTGCTTTCTTTGTCCCAAGGACACTCTATCCAGCACGTGGCACAGAAAACCTTAGAGTTCTGTCCATAGGCAGGTCCCTGCAGACCTTGCTGAGTCACAAGGTGTATCTGCCTTCGCTCAATGGGTCGATTGTATAGATGATGGTCCTTAATGGGCCATCAAGCAGGCTAGGCAGAACTGACACCAGCTTGTCTGGGTGGGGTGTTTCCCAGAAGGAGAGCGCAAATTTGAAATAGGGACAGCATAGATCCAATATTCATAACTTTAACTATGAAGATGATACACATCTAGAGATACCATCATTATAATAATTCAGTCAGAACCTCTCCATGGACCTCTTACACGACAACCTTTCTACAGTATTGGCTGCAAATATAGAACAGCGGTTGTAATGGTGATCTATACAGTTACAGAGTGTCAGTAACGTCACAGGAGGTGACACGGCATCAGTGAGACTGATACTGGAATACTGCCTCCAGTTTTGGTGTCTTCATTTGAAAAAGATATTGTGAAATTGGAGCTGGGGCAGCAAAGAGCCACCAAATGTTCTGAGGGCTGGAGAAAAATGCCTTCTAGTGAGCTATTGAAAGAGCTCAACCTGATTAGCTTATCAAAGAAGATTGAAAGGTGACTTCATTGAAGTGTTGAAGTGCCTTAATGGAGAGAAACTATTGGCTATTAAAGGGCTCTTGAATCTAGCAGAGAAAGGCCTAACAAGACCCAATGGCTGGAAGGTGAAAAGAGACAAATTCACATTACAACTAAGGCACAAATATTCAACACCGAGGATAATTCACCACAAGAACAAGCTTCCAAGGAAAGTGGTGGATTTGCCATCTCCTCATGTCATTTAATGAAGACTAGATGCCTTTCTGGAATGTGTTTGCCCAAAAGTAGCTATTGTGTCATACCGGAGGCCTGAGATATGCAGGGGGTCAGATTAGATGCTCTAATGGTCTCTTCTGGCCATAAAGTCGACTCATTTCTGAAAAACTGAGTGTAGCATTGGGAGCAGCGTCTGATGTTTCCCTGTCTAGCCGGCTTGCTGCCTAGAACAAACACTCCGTGAGTGGGGTGATCCCCAGGGAGCAGCTCAAACCTCCAAAGTACCTGGCCAGGGGCAGGACATTGGCACAGCAAGGGAGGGGTGTGGCAGTGACATCACAAAGGCCTTTTGCAGGACCTCAGACTATTGGCCAAAGGTGGTGGGGAGGTGGTGACCTCACAGAGAGATGCTGACATCAGCCAGGCAGGACAGAGGCGAGGGGCCAGGGAAACCTCAGAGACCCCTGTGGCTTTCCTCCAGCAAGTCTCCTTCTCCAGGTCTCTCTCTGAGGACTGAGAGAGTATTCGGGTTCACGGACGTGAGTGCCAGGAGGAACCTCTTTCGAGTTCTCTCCTTCCTGTTCAGTGATTTTACTAGAAAACAGCCGTCCCTGTTTAGAAGGTAAGAGCCTCCTGGAGGTTTGAAACCTGTTCAGTCTGATCCATCTGGTGACAGTTGAATTCTAGGCATGGAAAACAGGAGCTTAAGGAGGCAGAATTTTATTCCACACCTGGGATTTTGTCCCTTAGAATCACTGGGGACATTAGGGTTTGTCATTTTTGTTTCACTTTTTCCTCCCTCCCTCTTTTCTCTTCTTCTCTTGCTTCTTTTGTCCTTTCTCCTGTTCCCCTCCCAACACAGGGAGGGAAGGGTGTGTGTGTGTGTTTGTTGTGGAGCACTGCTCTGCAGCTCCCACTGTGGGAGGTCCACCCAAAAATGTGGGGCTGAACTAGTGCTCAGGCAGTGATCCCCACCAGTGACCTGGGCCATCCTTTGGGCTCTCTGTTGAGAACCCTCAGCCTCCCGTCCTCAGTCTCTACCCTGATTGGCTCAGCAGGGGGTTATTGACAGGGAGGAGACTCAGGTCCTTGTTGTTCTCCTTTAAGACCAAGGAAATAAGTCAGAACCAGTTCTGTGTTTGATGAATTTTGCTGCTTCTCTGCATTAATGGTCTGCTGCCGCTGAGGGGAGCCTGAGCCCTTTAAATCCTGGCCCCCGGCCCAGCCGCCAGAGCTGTGGCCGGGATTCAAAGGACTCTGGGCTGCCCGCAGCCCTGGGGAGCTCTGAGCCCTTTCAATCCTGGCCCCAGCCCGGCTGCCGGAGCCCTGGCCGTGGGCAGGCCAGAGCCCTTTCAATCCCCGCCATGGAAGCCGGTGTGGTCCAGCACGGCATACTGGCTCTTGCCGGTACGCCGTACCAGACCAGACCAGCTTACTTTCACCTCTGGGTGGGTGGGGGGTGCTGCAATCCCCTGCTAGAAAGTAATGGTGGTGGGGGACTCTGTGAGCAGCTCAACACCCAACTCTGGTGGCAGACACAGTGTGGGGGACTCCAGGTATTTCTAGGATCCACTATTTTTACCTGCCTGTAAAGTCCAGCTTTCCCCAGCACATTCACTGCAGTGCAATTGGGTCACTGTTTCCATAGCTGCACAGCAAAGAATCATGCCCAGTTTCCTTTTTATCTGCAGCAGGATTAGTCTGTGTCGGTGGTTAATGATGTGGATCTTGTAATTTGTTATTCATTCCCCACCTTGACAATTCAGACAGTCACTTTCCTATTCAAATCCCCAGCACCTCAGTGACCCCCGATAGCAGGGGTTGGGTTTTCTCTGTGGCCCTGAGATTTTCAGGGTTCTTTTCCCCTCCACCTAGAGTGAACTCAGCTTTTCCCCATCCCAGACAATCCATGAAATAACAACAGCGGCATAAAGAAAGAGGGGAGGGAACATCTCACGGCCAGGGCTGGATGTGCCCAGAGCCCCCTGCTTGTCCATTGTTTCCATGGAATTTGGCCCCCTGCTTTGCACAAGAGACAGAGAAAGATCTTGCTGTTCCTGTGTCTGTGCAAAGAAAATTGTGCTTCTGTATGAAAGAGAGGCGGGAAATGGGCCCATGATGGGGCAATAGCCTCAGGATTAAGATCTAAGGACTCAGGCTGAGAACTGATTTAATTCCACTCATCTGGGATTTAACAAATTCTCTTCCATGGAGACACTGGGAACTTGTGACATTGATCCAGACTCTGGGGGTTCAGGCTGCTTTAACTCTTGGTAAAAACATGAACTTGATTCCAAGAAGGGAGAGAGAAGCCCGAAGCTGACTTTAGTCCCAGGCTGGGGTCTCCTGGATGGGTGGAAACTTCCTTCCCTGCAACCAGGGGACAGCAGCTACTGGAGACATACCAGGGCTCGGAGGAAGGGGGATTGTTGCATGGACTTTATGCGCACAGGGCCCCACTAACTCTAAATCCTCCACTGTAGCAGGAACTTAGAAAGTCAGACCTTGGTCAACGGTAGGACTGGGGTTTGAAAAAAAGATTCTTTTTTCCTCCCCTTCATGAGAAAGAAAGGAAGAGCTGGCAGCTCAGGTGCAGAAAACCACTTTTTCCTCTGGCTGAGGAGCTGGCAATCAGGTACAGATGACTGGTGTCTCCTGAAGGGAGGGGGCACAATGTCAAGGTTCAGCCCCACCCCCCTTATGATCAACAGCCCCTCCCAGCTGTGAACAGTGCAGGGAGAGGAAGCAGCAAAGGCAGCCCCTCTCCACTCACCCCTCCAGCAGCTGCTGTGCAGGGAGGGAGCCTGGCAGCACCACATGATGTAGCAGGCCATAGCTAACCCAGGTGGGGCACAGGACCCCACACATGCCCTCTGCGAGTATTGCCTCTGAAATTAGGAAAACTGGTGAGTTCAAGGCACAGCTGCACACCCAGAAGAAAGCCCAGCACGACACGCCCAGGGTGAAGGGGGTGCTAAAGCCTGGTATCAAACCAGAAACCTTCAGATCTTCAGGATAATGCAATCCCAACTGAGCTACTTTGGCAATGACCAGGCCAACCAGGAAGGCTTAATACACGAGCCGCAGCACATGCTGGGAAGATTTAAACCTGGATGTCACAACACAGGAGACAAGCAGTGGACTTGGCCCGGAGGGGCAGGCTGGGGTTTCCTACATCCCAGTCACTCAAGCCAGCACCTGCCCCCTCGCAAGCTGTCACTGGCACCCCCAGCTCTGGCCCCTGCCTGTCCTCTCACCCCTGTCTGTGTCCCTTTGCCTGTAGCAGTGGTGCCATTCCCAGCCGTGGACCATGGGGGACATGGAAAAAGGTAAGGGGGGACATGACCCTGAAGTGTTTTGGGACCACTGATCTCGGTGGTGGGACAAGGGGGTTAAATCTTGGCAGAGACCCCCAAAGGGCAGGTGTGGCTGCTGTCGAGCTGCCTGGGCCCAGACAATGGCCACAAATTCTGTCTCCTAGCAACCGATGGCCGAGGCGCACCTGCTGCAAGAGGCCAGCTGGCCGGGAGGAGTCGGAGAACAAAGAACGAGCTGGAGGCCGGGTGAGCAGGTTGCCAGGGAAACAGGACAAAGGACAGACGAGGGGCAAAGGGCCTGGCTGAGTCGGGCTGTTGGGAGCAAGGAGTCTGCTGGGTTGGGGACTCGAGGGGAGAGCCCAGGCTCTGAGTTCGGGGTCTCCCCAAGATGGACGTTGCTGAATCTTCCTGTGCGAACACAGAACTTTCCCAGGCTGGATCCCAGACCCCTAACGAACCTTCTGTTGTACAGCGCTGGCTGAGAGTCACTGGGGACTGTGGAAGTTGGGGGTGCAGGACTCCCCTTTGGGGGGAGTGAGGCTTTCCCAGGTGTCCTATTCAGATGGACTCAAGACTGGAAGGTCTTGGGGTGGAACAGGGATGCTGAAAGGTCCAAGGTTGGTCTGAGGAGATGCTGAAGCCAAGGAGGCTTCCCCCAGTGAGAGCATGTGGGAGGAAAGACTTGGACCTGCCAACTTTGGGAACCTGTGAATGTGAAGTGACCAAGTGGTGAATTAACAATGATGCTGTTGCACAGGATTTGACTGGAACTAGAAAACAAAAAGTCCTTAAAGTGGAACTCTTGGGTGAATAGAATGAGCTGATTTGTATTCAACCTTGGAAGGCAATAGACTGTTACATCCATCAGACCAGCCTGGTTTGGTTTGGTTTGGTTGGTTCATGGGTTGGCTGCTTTCCCTGGTAAATTGCAGAGGGTTCAGAGAAGAGCCACAGGAATGATTAAAGGCTTGAGCAGAGAGAGAAGTTTAAAAAAATCCTGCAGCTCTGACAGCCCAGGATAACCTCCCACTGCTGGCAATGGGAATTGAGCCTTTGTAACTAGCTGCTGGTACCTGAGGTCTCAGCTATGGATTAAACTGGTGGCAAACGCAGCTTCGTCCAAAGCAGTGAAGGATGTAAGTCAGGCCTGCACAAATCATAAAGTGGCGAGGGCCATATTACTCCAAAGCAAACAGCTGAGGGCCGAACCCCCCTAGCCCTGCTGACCCCGCCCAGCCCCGCCAAGGCCCCCCCAAAACACAACATCACCCCAGTGCCGCCCAGCCCCCCTGAAATACTCCCCCCCAGCACCGCCTGCTCCACGGAAACAAACCCCCCTTCCCCAGCGCTGCCCCACCAAAACATTGAACCTTGGTAACAGCTGCACCCCTTGGAGAGGGGCTGGGAGCCAGACCAGATCAGCAGAACAGGTCAGCCACCGACTCCTCGCTCGCCTCCTCAGCCCCCCACCCTCCTGGCTCGCCTCCTCAGCCCCCGCCACTGCCCCCACTCGCCTCCTCAGCCCCCACCCTCCCGGCTCGCCTCCTCAGCCCCCACCACTGCCCCCCACTCGCCTCCTCAGCTCCCCACCCCCCTGGCTCGCCTCCTCAGCCCCTGCCACTGCCCCCCAACTCGCCTCCTCAGCTCCCCACCCTCCCGGCTCGCCTCCTCAACCCCGCCACTGCCCCGACTCGCCCCTCAGCCCCCACCCTCCCGGCTCGCCTCCTCAGCCCCGCCACTGCCCGCCCACTCATCTCCTCAGCCCCCAGCTCGCCTCCTCAGCCCCGCCACTGCCCGCCCACTCATCTCCTCAGCCCCCAAACTCGCCTCCTCAGCCCCTGCCACTGCCCACCCGCTCGCCTCCTCAGTCCCCGCCACTGCCCACCCGCTCGCCTCCTCAGCTCCCCACCCTCCCGCCTCGCCGACTCAGCCCCCGCCACTGCCCGCCCACTTGCCTCCTCAGCCCCCACAACTGCCCCCCGCTCGCCTCCTCAGCCCCCCTCCCCCGCCACTGGCTCACCTGCCCCCCCATCACTGCCCGCCCACTCGCCTCCTCAGCCCCTGCCACTGCCCACCCGCCTCTTCAGCCCCGCTCCCTCACCTGCCACTTGCCTACTCACCTCCCACGGGCCACACAGTGAGCCCACCCGGGCCGCGTGTTGTGCAGGCCTGATGTAAGTGAAAGAGCTAAGCTGGCCATCCGGGGAGCTGCTGCAGTCCCGTAACCACAGCTGGATGGGAGAAGAGGAAAAACTCCCTAAAGTGCTGGGAGCAGCCCCGAGAAAAGGAAGTTTGTCAGGGAGATCAGTAGCAATAAATGTGAAGTGAAGGAGTGCTTTCTCCTCTGTGCCGACAGGTTTGAATTGTGTTACTGTACTATGAGATAAAGCTTTACAATATCCTGCTCTAATTTCAGGAGGGGTCTGTAAACATAATCAGTCTCTGTGGGAAGTGGGATATTCAAAATTCCCAAGGAATTTAAAGGGTGGGGTTCACGGTTGGTCACCTGAGGGCTGTGCAGTTCAAACCGCTGACCAGAAAGGAGAGAGCAGGGATTGTGGGACATGTACCCGAGGCCAGTTGCAGCGCTGTAATTGAGCAGGGTGTCTACACTGGTACCGCGGCGCTGTAGCCCCGGTGCAGAAGCTGTACGCCTCTTGTCAGGGTGGATTTTTACAGCGCTGCAACTGTGCAGTTTCTGTGCACTAAGTGGCTTGGCAGTGTGCACACCTCAGGAGTTACACCACAGAAATCTGTTTTACTGTACAGAAACCTGCCAGTGTAGACAAGGCCGTAGATGGCTTAACTAAGAACCTAAGACTGGTCATACTGGGTCAGACCAATGGTCCATCTAGCCCAGTGTGCTGCCTGAGAGTGACCAGTGCCAGATGCGTCAGAGGGAATTAACAGAACAGGCTTGTTGACCTGCAAGATGAGGGTTTTTCACCATTGCCTTTAACTTCATTGTTGTTGATTCCTACTTATCCTATCTCACCACAACTCCCCCAGGGTCTCTGGGAAAATCAGGTGTGAACCACTCCTGTGATACAGGCATGTCCCAATCCAGCTGAATTGAGGCAGACTTTGGGCCAATGTCCGTTTGGAAAAGGCCCACTTAGGCCAGCAGGTTTCTCAAAGTATCTGTTGCTGTGAACAGCATGTAGTGTGGATGTGTGAACCCTAACATATTAAACATGAAAGAAACACAAGGCCAGCACTGAGGAGGTTTCCAGAGCCAGGCCTGAGGGTGAAACAGTTGTGCTCAAAAGGAAAAGCGGCCTCACCACCTATAAAAATAACTGATTGCAAAAACAAAACAAAATTAATTAATTAAATAAATAAAAATGAAAAATAAAAAAAACCAACCCAGAAAAGCTCCTATCAGACACCCATCACCACTTCAGATTTTGACATCTCCTGCCTGATGTGACATCTTTGCTTTGCAAACAAGAGACCTGGGAAACTCTGTGGCTGTTACCTTCTAACTGGATAAAGGTTACATGTCTTGTCTCAAGTAATTTTTCTCCTAACAGAAGATTTATTTTAAAATATATCAAAATAAATTCCATTTGAAATACTAATAATAAAATTGTTACAGGGTCTCTAGTCCCATAAATGCTATTTCTCTCACCTATTCCCCCACTCTAATTCCTTAGCAAAACTAAGACACCAAAATCACAAACTCTGGACTCCGCATTCATGTATCCTGCAGTCTGAACTTGGAATCTGACACATTCCCCCATTGGCTACCATGATTTGCCCAGCAGGGAAGTGCTCCTTGTCCAACAAGGCAGCCAGATTGGGACCCATAGGCATGGAATGGCTCTGAAGGAATCAGCTGTTTCTCTCTGTGCTTCATCTAACTTTGGAGCCAAATGGTAAAAGATGGTTGTTCCCAATTTAATAATGGCATCCTTTACGAGTGTGCCAGTTAATTAGGGAGCAGTGTTCTAAAAATAGTTTACCTGGGCCACAGGTTACCACAGCTTCCATCTCTGGGGTGAAAATCAACCGCTAGTATCTGCAATTTCTACCCGAGTTCTTGTCAAATCTTTGACCTTACGTGGGGTAATTTCAGGGGCGGCTCTAGGCACCAGCTAAACAAGCTGGTGCCTAGGGTGGCAAAATGTAGGGGGTGGCATAAAGCCGAGGAGCAGCCCGTCCCCTGCAGCCGGGGCAGGGCCGCGCTATCAGCTCCGCTTGGGGGAGAGGGATGGCCCCTTACCAGTAGAGCGGCCCCGCCTGGCTGCAGAGGACGGGCCGCTCCGCCTCCGCGTGTTCACACCCAGGTCCGAGACAGCGCTGCAGCCGCCTGGCTCCGCGGGAGGGCTGAGCTCCGCCCCACTCAGAGCCGCGTAGTCAGGGGCGGGGCTGCGAGCTCCGGGCCGGGCGGCTCCTCCCCTTACCACGCGGCTCTGAGCGGGGCAGAGCTCAGTCCCCCCCTGGAGCCACGCGGCTGCAGCGCTGGGCAGTGCCGCTCCTCGAGGCGCGCGGTGAGCCGGGGTAAGCAGCCGGGGCCGGGGTGGCTAAGGGGCAGGGAGTCCCGGGGACACTCAGGGGCAGGGAGGGGCACAGGTTCTGGTGGGGTCAGGGGCCAGGGAAGGAAGGTTGGATTGGGGTCTCAGGAGGTGGTTGTCAGGCACCCCGACCCCATTACCCCCAGGCCCAGCTCTGAGCCCCAGCTCCAAGCCCAGCCCCTCGGACCTGGGCACCCCCAAACCCATCCTCCCCACCCAGCCCTGACTCCCAGCTCCAAGCCCAGCCCCTCAGACCTGGGCACCCCGGCCCCATCCCCTCACAGCCCTGACCCCAGCTCCGAGCCCAGCCCCTCTGATCCAGACACCCCTGACCCCATTCCCCTCACAGCCCTGACCCCAGCTCCGAGCCCAGCCCCTCTGATCCGAACACCCTCCTGACCCCATTCCCCACAGCCCTGAACCCCAGCTCCGAGCCCAGCCCCTCTGATCCAGACACCCCCCACCCCACCCCCCACAGCCCTGACCCCCAGCTCTGAGCCCAGCTGCTCTGAGGTGGGCACCCCCGACACCATCTCCCTCACCCCAGACCCCCAGCTCTGAGCCCAGCCCCATTGAGCCGGGCACCCTCCAACCCCATCCCCCCCACCCCAGACCCCCAGCTCTGAGGCGAGCCCCTCTGAGCCAGACAACCTCCGACCCCATCTCCTCACAGTCCTGAGCCCAGCCCCTGTCAGCCGGGCACCCCCCAGAGCCCAGCTCCCCACCCAGCCCTGGGCAACAGCAGCACCACCTCCAGGCAGTGACAGCCCATTGGCACCAACCATCACCATCACCCAGCGACAGCCCATTATGTAATTGCAAATGTATACAGACCAGTAAAGGATTTAATGTTTTTAAATAATGTATTTGGTGTATTTTCAGCAAAGAATCCTGTGGCACCTTAGACTTGCATCCGAAGAAGTGGGTATTCACCCACGAAAGCTCATGCTGCAAAACCTCTGTTAGTCTATAAGGTGCCACAGGATTCTTTGCTGCTTCTACAGAACCAGACTAACACGGCTACCCCTCTGATACTTGGTGTATTTTCAAATTATTGCAAATTAATTTTCACTAGTTATTTTTTACATTTCCAAATACATGTTACTATAGTATTGCAACTTTTTTCTCTGGAAGGGGCCCCCAAAATTGCTTTGCCCCAGGCCCTGTGAATCCTCTGGGCGGCCCTACCCAGTGTGTGTGAGGAGCTGGGGAGGGACGGAAACGGGGTCCCCTGGAGCCGAGCCTGGGCTGCGATGGCGGCGAGGGGCTCCTGGAGTGTGTGAGGAGGTGAGTGGCCGGCTGGGTTCGTCGGTGCTGAGCAGGTAGCCCCACAGCTGGAAATCCTCGCCTTCCCTCCTGCCAGGGCTGGGCCAGGGCACCGTGAGGCTGAAGAGCAGCAGGTCCAGGGGGCTCTCCAGGTCCTCGGCCGCCAGCATGTCGGGGGTGAGGGCGGTGAGCACGAACTGATCCACCTTGGCCACCAGCAGTGCTGCGAAGCCCAGGGAGGGGCCGTGTTCTTTGCGCCTCGCCGTAGCCGTGCCGCCACCTGGAAGTACTCCCGCTCCGCGCCGCCCAGCAGCTCCACCCGCATGGGGACAGAGCCGCAGCTGGGCCAGGGCTGGGCTGCAGTGTGCTGGTAGCGGATCCCACATTTGGGGGGGAGCCCAGTGCTGGGGCAACAGGGGTGTGAGTGGGGGCACTGGTGGGCGGGGGCTCATGTCTGGGGCGGGGAGCCAAAAATGTTTTGCTTGGGGCGGCAAAACCTAGAGCCAGCCCTGTTTGTGGGGTCTCTGGGTGGTGCGGCGCCGCGTAGGAGTCGGAGGGTGCCGGGCAGGGGTTTGTGGGGTCTCTGTGCGGTGCGGCACTGGGCATAGGGAGTCGGAGGGCGCTGGGCAGGGGTTGCTGGGGTCTCTGGGTGGTGCAGCGCTGGGCGTAGGGAGCCGGAGGGCCGGGCAGGGGTTGGTGGGGGTCTGTGGGTGGGGCGGCACTGGGCTTAGGGGGTCGGTGGGATGCCGGTCTGGGGGTTTGTGGGGCTCTCTGGGTGGTGCGGCGCTGGGCATAGGCTATGGAGAGGTTGAGTGAGGGGGGCAGGCTCTGAGCTGGGGCAGGGATTGGGGTACAGGAGGGTGCAGACAGGCGGGCTCTGGGAGGAGTTGGGGGTGGGAGGGTTGCAGGCTATGGGGAGGTTGAGTGAGGGTGCAGGCTCTGAGCTGGGGCAGGGATGGGGGTGCAGGGGGGTGCGGAGACGCAGGCTCGGGGGGAGTTGGGGGGCGGGAGGGTTGCAGGCTATGGGGAGGTTGAGTGAGGGGGGCAGGCTCTGAGCTGGGGCAGGGGATGGGGGTGCAGGGGGGCGGACACGCGGGCTCGGGGAGGGCGTTGGGGTGGGAGGGTGCAGGTTATGGGGAGGTTGAGTGAGGGGTGCAGGCTCTGAGCTGGGGCAGGGATGGGGTGCAGGGGGCAGACACGCGGGCTCGGGGGAGTTGGGGCGGGAGGGTGCAGGCTATGGGGAGGTTGAGTGAGGGGCAGGCTCTGAGCTGGGGCAGGGGATGGGGTGCAGGGGGTGCGGACACGCGGGCTCGGGGGAGTTGGGGGGGGATTGCAGGCTATGGGGAGGGTGAGTGAGGGGCAGGCTCTGAGCTGGGGCAGGGATGGGGTGCAGGGGGTGCGGACACACGGGCTTGGGGGAGTTGGGGCAGGAGGGTTGCAGGCTATGGGGAGGTTGAGTGAGGGGGCAGGCTCTGAGCTGGGGCAGGGGATGGGGATGCAGGGGGCAGACACGTGGGCTGGGGGGGGAGTTGGGGGGCGGGGGGATTGCAGGCTATGGGGCGGTTGAGTGAGGGGGGCAGGCTCTGAGCTGGGGCAGGGGATGGGGGTGCAGGGGGGTGCAGACACGCGGGCTGGGAGTTGGGGCGGGAGGGTTGCAGGCCATGGGGGTTGAGTGAGGGGCAGGCTCTGAGCTGGGGCAGGGATGGGGTGCAGGGGCGGACACGCGGGCTCGGAGGGAGTTGGGGCGGGGGTGCAGGCTATGGGGAGGTTGAGTGAGGGGGCAGGCTCTGAGCTGGGGCAGGGATGGGGGTACGGGGGCGGACACGCGGGCTCGGGGGAGTTGGGGGCGGGAGGTTGCAGGCTATGGGGAGGTTGAGTGAGGGGGCAGGCTCTGAGCTGGGGCAGGGGATGGGGTGCAGGTGGGGACACGCGGGCTGGGGAGTTGGCAGCTCGGCGCTGCACCAGGGAAGGGGCTGCGGGGTTTCACACGGACACAGACACTTTCCCACAGTCCCAGGGCGGGAGGCAGAGCCGGGGGCGGGGGTCTGGCCGGTGTGTCCGCACTCGGGCTCCCGGCCGGAGCAGGGCCGCCCCGCAGCGCTGGCACAGACCGAGCGGCGCTGCGGGGTCGGGGCTCGGACAGGCGGGGGCGGTGCCTGGAGCCCCGGGAACCCGCCCCGGGCTGACACGCGGCAGAACCGAGACAGCCGGTGCCCCCGCCCGGCCCCGGATCTGCGCGCGCAGCGGGGGCTCGGCCCGAGGGGCCCCTGTTCCCCAAACGGGGTTTTGTCCCGCACCGGGTCTGGCAGCGGCTCCCCCCCCATTGCCCCCCCGGCCCCTCCCCCGCCGCCCCGTGCAGCAGCTCCACCCCCCCCCGGCCAGTGAATTTCTGCCCCGCTCAGCCCCTGGCAGCCCCTCCCCCCCGCTGCGATTTGCCCCCCGGGGCTTTTCACCCCCCCGCGGAGCGGGCAGCGAAGCGCCGGGAGCGGTGAGGGCAGAGAGCGGGCAGCGGCGACAGCGGCGGTTACTGCGCATGTTCCGTTCGGCTGCGCATGCTCAGTGCAGCCCAAGTAGCGAATCCGGAGCGGGGGCGTTTCTGTCGTTACACCGGACCCGTCACGTGACTCCTTCCCCGCCCCGCGCGGGTGCGTCACTTCCGGCCGCTGAAGGAGGCTCCGGGCGCGCGGCAGAACCGGTAAGAGCCGAGCGGGGCGCGGGAACAGACACCTGGGCCTGAGACCCCGGGCCGGGCCGGGCCGGGAGCTGGGGCGGGGCGGGCGGGGGTCGCGGGGCGGCCCCCGTAGCGGTGGGGGGGGAAGGGAAGGTGAGTGTGTGTCCGTGTCTCGCACCTGCCCCTCCCCTGCCGCCCTCCCCCGGGCTTCCTGCGGCCCGTGTGAGGGGGGGGAACCGTCACCGCCCGCGTGCGCTGGAGCGTCCCGTAAAATCCCCCCCGGGGCCCCGCCCCCCCGCGGTGGGGGTTTGTCTCCCCGCTGCCGGGGGGGGTGTCTTTGACCCGTTTTCCCCCCAACGGTCAGACACGGTTATAAAAAATCCCAACCCCGCCCCGTTCTCCCGCCTTCGCTGCCGCCGGACCGGGCCGCGCGCGGGGCCCCGCCTCGGTAACGGGACCGCGCGAGCCACCGCCCGGATCGACCCTGTGCCCGGGTCCCCCCCGCGGGACGGGGCCTTGGGGGCCAACGGCGCCGCTTTTCCCCCCGCTCCTCGGTCAGACCCTGGTGGGAACCGCTCAGCTCTTATCCCTGATCGACACCTGCCCCGGGGGGGGGGTTGGTTTTCCCTGAATTGCCTGACGTTATGTTGTGGTGGGTTTTATTCTGTGTGATTTGTTTTCATACGTGTCTATTGTAGGGCAGCCTAGTGCCTTCAGCTGCCATGTCTCTGTCCAGCTCCCCCTGCTGAGGCAGGATCCGGTCTCTGTAGATTATCTCTGTCCTGCCTGTTCCTAAAAACTTCCAGGGACAGAGACTCCCCAGGCCCCCTTGTAAGACTGTTCCCGAGCTGACCTGCCTTAGCTCTGGGGACACCCACACAGACTGTAGTGGTGAGCAGCTCTGGAGAGAGGAGACCCCAGTGAGTGGGCAGCTGGGTAAAGAGACTGAAGTTGGGAGGTGAAACATTGACGTGTCCAAGGTCACCCAGGCTGTCCGTGACCAGGCTAGAAATAGGTTCTAGTGACACCGTACTGCTGTTTCTGAAGGTCTCTGCCACCCTGGTGTTTTAGGCACTGGTGCAAACCCTTAGTACAGACAGAATTTACACTAGGACCAGACTTCAAAGAGAAACTGCTGAGCTCCAGTTCATCTGCAAATTTAACACCGTCAGTTTAGGACTAAACAAAGACTGTGAATGGCTTGCCAATTACAGAACCAGTTTCTCCTCCCTTGGCTTTCACACCTCAGCTGCTGGAACAGGGCCCCATCCTCCCTGATTGATCTAACCTCGTTATCTCTAGCTTGCTTCTTGCTTGCTTATATATACACACCTGTCCCTGGAAATTTCCACTGCTTGCATCCGAAGAAGTGGGTATTCACCCACGAAAGCTCATGCTGCAAAACTTCTGTTAGTCTATAAGGTGCCACAGGATTCTTTGCTGCTTCTACAGAACCAGACTAACACGGCTACCCCTCTGAGAATTTACACTAGTGCACTCTGATTGGCACTGGTGCACCATGTCCCTGTTTGAAGGCTTGCAGGAGATGGGGGATGGGGGGCAGTGACCTCACAGAGGCCTGGGGCTGGCTGAACAGTGCAGCTGGTCAGGGGGGGGGCAGCAGTGAGTGCTGGAGGTATGAGCCAGGAGCACAGCCCCACAGGGCTGGACACTGACTTCACCTGACCCAGGGGACACCCCCAGCTGTGTGCAGGGACCGCAGCTGAGCTGCCCTGCCCAGACAGCCTGTGCATCCATGGAGAAACCACCTCTTCCTGCAGCCTAATACAGTGGGGTCTGGGGACCTTTCCAAGCTGTGGGTGACGGGGCTCTGGCGTTACCGGGGTCTGTTCCTGGCTCTGTCCCTGACCTGCTTGGTGACCTGGAGGAAGTCACAGCCCCTCTGTGTTTTCCTCCTCCCCATTGTCTGCTTGGATTGTGATCTCTTTGGGGCAAGGACCGCACTGATTGGTAGAGGTGTTAGTTAAAGCAATTTGGTGGAGGTGTGATTGTGATATGAGAAGATCTGTGTCTGAGTCCCCCATTGTGCGATGAAAGGAGAGAGGTGCATGTGTACCTGGAGCTTCCAGTCTGTCTCGTTTCTGCACTGAGCGGTGCATGTTGTCAGGAGGAAACGAGACTGTTTGCCATGGGGATGGTCAGTAGTGAGATGGGATGTGAGAGCAGTCTGTGTGCTTCACGATGGGTGAGTGAATGGAGACTGTTAACTCGAACTTCTGTGAGTAAGGATGAAAGAGTTGTAAAAAGGGGTGAAGGGGTGTTCAGTTGACCAAGTGTGCGGCTGTTTCTGGGGAGCAGGCCCAGTATCTGAGTGTAGAACAGGTGTCGGTAGCTCCTGTACAGCACAGCTCACCTAAAACCACATTCTGCCTTAGCAAAGGTAAGCTCTGTCCCCTTCTGTTTGCTTCTGAAAGTTGCCTTTCCCAGGGCTTTGCTGCCTTTGTGAATTGCAGAATTAGGATTGCATTGGTGTGTACTTTTCCTGCATTTCCTGATTATTACAAGTTTGAGTTTTGCTGATCTCTCTTTTGGAGGGGCACGAGTCAGCTTCGGGCAACCTTAAATCCTGCTTTCATAAAGTTTTAATACGTGAATTTCCTAGCTCTCTGCACAGAGCCATGTTGGCAGGAGGAGTTAGCAGCGCTATAGGCAGTTCTGGGTCTCACACAAGTTTGCAGTCGGAGGCACAGGGAAGTGCAATGACTTACCCAATGTCACCCAGCAGGCCCGTGGCAGAGCCAGGAATAGTCTGGGTCCAGTGCTCTCTCCACCTAGGTGCTGCGTGATTCTGAAGTTTTGCTCCCCTCTCCTGTACTTTTTGTTATGGTGGAATGGGAATAATGGTCATGCTTTCAAGTGTCTCTCTCCTCCTCCTCCTCCTCCTGACACCATTTGCAGCTCGGCCTCCCCTTCTTTCAAGTGTTTGCCGTGAGCAGTGGTAACAGAGCCAGGGAGAGAAATCTCTGACATGGTCTGTGCCCCACCTGGGCCTTCTGCTCCTGGTCCAGCCGTGCCCTAGCTCTGCCCCTCCTCCAAACAGCCCCCCTGCCCTATACACTCTGGCCTGCCCCTGCACCCCATACACGTGTAACATGTGCCTTGAAACTATTCCTAGTTTGGATTTGGGATGATTAAATTTGTTACCTTCAGCTCCCCCAGACTCCAGTTTCCCCCACACTCCCCATCACACTCCCCCACCTTCAGCTCCCCCACACTCCAGTTTCAGTTGTTTGGTGGTGTCCCGATGGTTTTCCACTGATAGTTTGGGAGGGAGCAGGGCTGGACAGTTGAGTTTATAAAGTAGATGTTCAGTGTCAGCGCTTTGTTCCGTACATATGACCCATACGTTGATTTCTCAGTCCCTGAGTCTTGACCAGTTATGAGCTTTCTGTAGACACCTCGCAGGACCATCCTCCAAGCGATGTGTTTGGTGTGATGGGTTTGTCAGGTCTCAGGGGAGAGCTGCTGGCAAAGACCAAGTGACCCTTTGCCAAGGGATCTCTGTGTCACTGTCTGACCCCCTAGGCCAGGGAGAGGACGACTTTATGCCAATGGCCTTCGGGACGGGTGCTGAGTTCACTGCAGTGCCCCATGTCCCTTCTCCATTTCCCTTCTCACTGTGCTGTCTGGGACACTGCCCCGCTTCCTGCTCCCCAGGCCATCCCGTGTCTACTCCATGTGCCAGGCTGCTGGCAGCCCCCAGGGAGAGGCCATCCAGCCCATCAAACTGTTGCCCAACTGCTGGGCCTCAGGCCTTCTGGGGTGCAGCTCTGAGAGTCCCATTGGCCCCTGCCCCAGGGTGCTACGGGGGCACGTCCTTCTCGGGGCACCAGGTGAAACAGCAAAAGAGCCGACTGTCGGCAAACAAGGGTAAATAAAGGAATGCAAGAGAAACGGGGAAAGCCCTGTGGACAGCTCCCATCAGGATCTGGGCCCCTCTTACTTCTGAGAGCCCTGGGAGCGTCTCAGTCCCCTTCAGAGTTTAGTGGGTCCCCAGCACAAGTTTTAACCTGCTCCCCCTTTGAGCTCCGGGATCCCCACCCGCCCTCAGTGAAGGCCAGAGCCCCGAATGCTGCCAGCCCTCTCCTTGGGGCTGGAAATGCTCCACAGACTGTTCCCTTCCCAGGGGGCGCCCCCCCCCCCCCCCCCCAGAGTAGAGTAGGTCTCTCCTGTTAGCTCCTGCTCCAGTCCTGACAGGCCAGGCCAGACTAAAGCAGCAGTTTAACCCCTTCTGTGCCAGTGTAGGGTTTCTATAGCCCTTCACAGGTGCCCAGGCCCAGGGAATGGCCCCCTATCAGCCCCATGCCTGAGGTGGTGGGGAGACCCACTGGCAGCATTGCCCTTGAGGGTGCTGCTCCCACTCCCTCCCCTCCCCCTTCACTGCCTGTCACCGTCACTTCCTGAGGGGTGACCCCTGGATCCGTTCTGCCCCCTCCGTCACTCACCTCTGTCTCAGGAGACAAGGTGGGCCATGGGGCGCGGGCGGTGCTGTGCTGCAGATCCATCATCACTGGAGGGGTGGCAGCCTGGACCCCCCCTTGAAGGTTGCCGGGATGCTGACATGCCCTGGAGGAGAACGGGGGTTTGGTGGAGACCACAGACCCTTTGGCCCACACTGTGTCCCTGTGAAGCCTGCTCTGCAGTGCTGCCAATTGCTGCTGGTGGCGTTGTGCCCGTTAGTCTCTGTAACGCTGTCCCCAGTGACTCGAGAGCACGAGCACCAGCCTCAGGCAGACTGGTGAGAAGCAGGGAACAAACCCAAATTGGGTGCGAGGTCTGTATGGAGATTTCACCAACCAAGTATCCAGTGTAAACGCTTCAGGCTCTGTAACAGCATTAACATGGAACCACAGACAGTCCCCTTGGGTGATCCCATATATCTCACCACGCAGGTGAGCCAACCTGTGTGACAGATGGTCCCTTACTCCAGGGGTTCTCAACCTTTTTCTTTCTGAGCCCTCCCCCCAACATGCTATAAAAACTCCTCGGCCCACGTGGGCCTCAGTACCCGGTTTTCTGCATATAAAATCCAGGGCTGGCGTTAGGGGGCAGCAAGCAGGGCACAGGGGCCCCCACAAAGCTACATTGCTCAGGCGTTGGCTTCAGCTCTGAGTGGTGGGGCTCAGGGCCCTGGATTTCAGCCCCATGCGCTGGGACTTCAGCTTTCTGCCCTGGGCCTCAGCGAGTCTAATGCCGGCCTTGCTTGGCAGCCCCCCTGAAAGCTGCTCACGGCCCCCCAGGGGGCCCCAGACCCCTGGTTGAGAACCACTGCCTTACCCCACTAATCACAGCAATGTTCAGGTTACTGCCAGTCCCAAAGGACCAGTCACTTCCTTAGGTCAATTGAATCTTAGATCGTCCAACAAAGACAACACTTGTAGCCAGTCCTGTAATAACCTGTATTAAATTTTATTTAAAACCAGAGTTGTTTACAAAGTTAAGGCAGGTTAAAGCAGATGCAGATGAGTTACAGTCTTAAATTTCAAAAGGTAACAGAAGCTTCTATAATAAGCAAGTTCTGCATAGCCTGGGTTAGTCCTAAAGAATAAGAAGCTTCATAAGCTCTTGCTTATGCCTAGAAACTTTGCCCCCCAGAGTCCAAGCAGCATACAGATCATCAGTTCCTTCTGTATGGGGGTTTTTTACCCCCTTCCTGCCATGTGCTCTGAGCTGCAAACTCAGCCAGAGGGAAGTGAAGAGCACAACAACAGTCTTGTGTCGTCTTTAACATCCCATAATAGTCTATCTGGTGTGGATGGACCTTTCCTGCCAGGCAGGGTGTAATGCATTCGGTTGCTAGTCAGCACTTCACCTAGGTAAAGTCTCTCTCCTGTCTGGTGATTTACTGAGGCTCACAATGCAGCTACTCAGATATTAACCCTGGCAGCAAATCACACGCATTTAGTAAAGTCTAAACCCATTGTTATAATTCTAATACCTCTTTTAACAATACTATCACAGGTGAGTCAGACTGATCCCAGCGATGCGTTTGTCCATGTTCAGTTAAGACTTGGGAGCTTTTGCAAGACCTAACACCTCATCTGCCAGTGTCACAGGCAGGCTGGGCAGGGATGGTGTCTCTAGCCTCTGTTTGCCAGAAGCTGGGAATGGGCGACAGGGGATGGATCACTTGATGGTTACCTGTTCTGTTAGTTCCCTCTGAAGCACCTGGCATTGGCCACTGAGCTAGACGGACCATTGCTCTGATGCAGTGGGCAGCTCTTATGTTCACAGTCTGTATGAGGAGTATCTACTCATTGGGACTCACTGGGGAGCCACAGAAAGGAACAAGATGTGCTGAGGCAAGAAGGCCCTGTCTCAGAGTCCCCGGGGTCACGCTTCCCAAAGGCTAAAACTAGGCCCAGCCCATGAAAGGGGCACTGCCAGGAGAGACTGGATAAAGGCTGGAGCATCCAACAGCTTTGTAAACCTGAGAGAGCTGCCTTGGGGACAGTGGGAGGGAGAATCCCCAGAGTGACTCCTTTGATTCTGCTCTTCTCTGGCCTCTGATTGATAGAATCATAGAACTGGAAGGGACCTCGAGAGGTCGTCTAATAAGAACCTTTTGTGTACTTGCAAACTGTGATCATGTCCCCTCTCAGTCTTCTTTTCTCCAGACTAAACAAACAAAATGTTTTCAATCTTCCCTCATAGGTCATGTTCTCTAGACTTTTAGTCATTTTTGTTGCTCTTCTCTGGACTTTCTCCAATTTGTCCACATCTTTCCTGAAATGTGGCCCCCAGAACTGGACACACTACTCCAGTTGAGGCCTAATCAGCGCGGAGTGGAGCGGAAGAATTACTTCTCATGTCTTGCTTTTTTTGCAACAGTGTAACACTGTTGACTCATATTTAGCTTATGATGCACTGTGACCCCCAGATCCCTTTCCGCAGTTCTCCTTCCTAGGGAGTCATTTCCCATTTTGTGTGTGTGCAACTGCTTGTTCCTTCCTAAGTGAAGTACTTGGGATTTGTCCTTATTGAATTTCATCCTATTTACTTCAGACCGTTTCTCCAGTTTGTCCAGATCATTTTGAATTTTAATCCTATCCTCCAAAGCACTTGCAACCCCTCCCAGCTTGGTATTGTCCACAAACATAAGTGTAACACAGAGACTCTGCTGCTGGGAGGGTTTCACCCTGTGTCAGAGGGTTACATCCTGGTGGGAGGGGGCTAGGCCTGTACTGGGAGAAGGTCACTCTGTGCTCCACAGTGTAGCAGAACCTAGAATGTCCATTAGCAGGGAAAATCCTGGGGGGGAATCGGCTTGTGGAATGGACAAAAACCCCACCTGAATTCTCTCACCTTGCCCTTCTCGCCCTGGCAGGCTACAGATTAACGTCCACGTTTCGCTCCAGATCATCCCCTCCTCCCAGGGGGGAAGGAAATGGCTGCAATGGAGCTGGCTCAGGTAAGGGATTCTCAGGGAGCTGGTGGTGGGTTCTGCTTGGAGGGAGAGGAGCAGTAAATGCATAGGAGGGTGGGAATTGCTCGAGGTGGTGGGAGGCAGGAACTATCTAGGGTGGAGAAAGGGAGGGGACAGGATGTGACAAAGCTTCTGAGACTTGTGTAATGTAGGGTGTGATGGGTTGTCACCCCCGGGGTGCACTGTGGGGGGCTTCTGGGAACCGCTGTGCCCTCTAACCCTGAAGCTGGGCTGGCCCTTCTCACAGTGGTTGGCCGGAGATTCAGCCAGCCTCTCCAGGCCCTGTTATCACGCAACACGACAGCAGGAGGCGCCATACACCCAACCAAGCTACCTGAGTGCTTTACTTAAGCCACTCAAGGACAGAGAAGACAACAGCCAATTTCCCAGCGGTAAGTGATAGCAAAGCGATCAAAGCAGATTACTTAGGCTTAGTTTGAGTTTTTGGTTATTTGCTAACATACTAGATGGATAGAATTTGAACTAGCAATTTCTCACCCTTACTGATGATAGAAGCAGTCTACCAAGTTTCCATATGCAAGCTTGAAATCCCTTTACCCTGGGACCAACACTTCCCCCAGTTCAGTCTTTGTTCCTCAGGTGCTTCCTCAGGTGGAGAAAGTGAATAAGGAAAAGTTATTTACTTGTTCATGTAATATAAGAACTAGGGGCCACCAAATGAAATTAATGGGCGGCAGGTTTAAAACAAATAAAAGGAAGTTCTTCTTCACGCAGCACACAGTCAACCTGTGGAACTCCTTGCCTGAGGAGATCCTGAAGGCTAGGACTATAACAGCATTTAAAAGAGAACTGGATAAATTCATGGAGGTTAAGTCCATTAATGGCTATTAGCCAGGATGGGTAAGGGTGTTCCTAGCCTCTGTTTGTCAGAGGGTGGCGATGGATGGCAGGAGAGAGATCACTTGATCATTACCTGTTAGGTTCACTCCTTCTGGGGCACCTGGCATTGGTCACTGTCAGTAGACAGATACTGGGTTGGATGGACCTTTGGTCTGACCCAGTACGGCCGTTCTTATTCCTAGATCGATAGATTCTAGGACTGGCAGGGACCTCGAGAGGTCATCGAGTCCAGTCCCCTGCCCTCGTGGCAGGACCAAATACTGTCTAGACCATCCCTGATAGACATTTATGTAACCTGCTCCTAAATATCTCCAGAGATGGAGATTCCACAACGTCCCTAGGCAATTTATTCCAGTGTTTAACCACCCTGACAGTTAGGAACTTTTTCCTAATGTCCAACCTAAACCTCCCTTTGCTGCAGTTTAAGCCCATTGCTGCTGCTTCTATCCTTAGGGGCTAAGGTGAACATGTTTTCTCCCTCCTCCTCATGGCACCCTTTTAGCTACCTGAAAAATTCTATCATGTCCCCTCTCAGTCTTCTCTTTCCAAACTAAACAAACCCAATTATTTCAGCCTTCGTTCATAGGTCATGTTCTGTAGACCTTTAATCATTCTTGTTGCTCTTCTCTGGACCCTCTCCAATTTCTCCACATCTTTCTTGAAATGCGGTGCCCAGAACTGGACACACTACTCCAGTCGAGGCCTAACCAGCACAGAGTAGAGCGGAAGAATGACTTCTCGTGTCTTGCTCACAACACACCTGTTAATGCATCCCAGAATCATGTTTGCTTTTTTTTTGCATCAGCATCACACTGTTGACTCATACTTAGCTTGTGGTCCACTATAACCCCTAGATCCCTTTCTGCCGTACTCCTTCCTAGACAGTCTCTTCCCATTCTGCATGTGTGAAACTGATTGTTCCTTCCTAAGTGGAGCACTTTGTATTTGTCTTTATTAAACTTCATCCTGTTTATCTCAGACCATTTCTCCAATTTGTCCAGATCATTTTGAATTATGAGCCTGTTCTCCAAACCAGTTGCAATCCCTCCCAGTTTGGCATCATCTGCGGACTTAATAAGCGTACTTTCTATGCCAATATCTAAATGGTTGATGAAGATATTGAACAGAGCCGGTCCCAAAACAGACCCCTGCGGAACCCCACTTGTTATACCTTTCCAGCAGGATTGGGAACCGTTAATAACTATTCTCTGAGTACGGTTATCCAGCCAGTTATGCACCCACCTTATAGTAGCCCCATCTAAGTTGTATTTGCCTAGTTTATTGATAAGAATATCATGCGAGACTGTATCAAATGCTTTACTAAAGTCTAGGTATACCACATCCACCACTTCTCCCTTATCCACAAGGCTTGTTATCCTATCAAAGAAAGCTCTCAGATTGGTTTGACATGTTTTGTTCTTCAGATACAGAGTCCATATCCATAACTTCAGATAACAAAGATGATCCATGCACACAAATAGGATAATCATGTTCGGCCAATCACAACTTTTCCAATGACACTGCACATGACGCATCTTGCACAAAATGCCTAATAATTATGGCCTAATCATTTTATACTCCTACCACTGTGCTGAATGTGGCGTGTAGTGTCAGGGCCTAATTTCAAGGCACAGGAGTTGGGAATGGAACTTCCCCTCTTTGTGGAACAGGAAATAACCCCCCAGCCAGGGCTGGGAAAACTTCCCAGACTCCCAGTGCTGGAGCCTGAATCTACTGACACTTCATTAGTTACCACCACCCCCAATCTTTGTGGCAACTGCAAACTTTATCAGTGATGATTTTATGTTCTCTTCCAGGTCATTAATAAGTATGTTAAATAGCACAGAGCCAAGAACCAGTCCTTGTGGGAAGCCCCTAGAAAGAAATCCACTCGACCATAGTTCCCCATTTACAATCCCAGTTTTTAATCTATGTAATATATGCCCTGTGTATTTTGTATCTTTCTAGTTTTCCAGTCAAAATATTGTGCTGGACCAAGTCATATGCCGTACAGAAGTCTAGGTATATTACATCAATACTATTAGTTGTAACCAAACTTTTGATCTCATCCAGTAAGGATATCCAGTTAGTTTGACAATCTATTGTGTCTAAACCTTTGTTAATGGGTACTAATTATATTACCCTCCTTTAATTCGTTATTAATGAACTCCAGTATCGGCTGCTCCATTCTCTTGCCCAGTATCGATTTTAGACTAACACTCTTGTAATTAGCTGGGTCATCTCTTTTACACTTTTTAAATATTGGCACAGCATTAGCTTTATTCCACTCTTCTGGAATTTCCTCAGTGTTCCAAGTCCTAATGAAAATCAACACTAACAGTCCACCACGCTTCTCCACCGGGTCTCTCAAAACTCTTGTTATCTGGACCTGCTGATTTAAACACATCTAACTGTAATACCTGCTGTTTAACATACTCATGAGTTGTTGTTGGAATGGAAAGTGTTGTCGTCAACATCTTATGATATGAGTTACATCATTTGTTTTTCTCCAAATCCAGGAGAGAAATATTTATTGAACACTTTTACCTCTTCTGCATTATTTTTGATAATTCTGCCATTTCTATCTAGTAATTTACCACTACTGTTGTTAGGATTAATTTTTTACTTAATATACTTTTAAAAACTTCCTTCTTATTTTTCATTGATTGATCATTGATTTCTGATAGCTTCCCTTGCCAGCTTTCTACAATTCTGACCTCCTAACTTATAGTCTTTACTATTGACTTTCCCTTTCTTCCATATATTTTATTTGGAGAGTGTTGGGATTCGCTTAAGATTTTTACTTCATTTGAATCTACACTTTCTTTAACATATAGTGCCATTCAACATCCCTGTGATGGGAAGAACATCTCAACTGCCCAACACTGTGGCCTTTAATTTCAAAAGGGGGAACTATACAAAAATAAGGGGGTTAGTTAGACAAAAGTTAAAAGGTACAGTGACTAAAGTGAAATCCCTGCAAGTTGTGTGGGCCCTTTTTAAAGACACCATAATAGAGGCCCAACTTCAATGTATACCCCAAATTAAGAAAAACAGTAAAAGAACTAAAAAAGAGCCACCGTGGCTTAACAACCATGTAAAAGAAGCAGTGAGAGATAAAAAGACTTCCTTTAAAAAGTGGAAGTCAAATCCTAGTGAGGCAAATAGAAAGGAGCACAAACACTGCCAACTTAAGTGCAAGAGTGTAATAAGAAAAGCCAAAGAGGAGTTTGAAGAACGGCTAGCCAAAAACTCCAAAGGTGGTAATAAAATGTTTTTTAAGTACATCAGAAGCAGGAAGCCTGCTAAACAACCAGTGGGGCCCCTTGATGATCAAAATTCAAAAGGAGCGCTTAAAGATGATAAAGTCATTGCGGAGAAACTAAATGGATTCTTTGCTTCAGTCTTCACGGCTGAGGATGTTAGGGAGATTCCCAAACCTGAGCTGGCTTTTGTAGGTGACAAATCTGAGGAACTGTCACAGATTGAAGTGTCACTAGAGGAGGTTTGGAATTAATTGATAAACTCAACATTAACAAGTCACCGGGACCAGATGGCATTCACCCAAGAGTTCTGAAAGAACTCAAATGTGAAGTTGCGGAACTATTAACTAAGGTTTGTAACCTGTCCTTTAAATCGGCTTCAGTACCCAATGACTGGAAGTTAGCTAATGTAACGCCAATATTTAAAAAGGGCTCTAGGGGTGATCCCGGCAATTACAGACCGGTAAGTCTAACGTCGGTACCGGGCAAATTAGTTGAAACAATAGTAAAGAATAAAATTGTCAGACACATAGAAAAACATAAACTCTTGAGCAATAGTCAACATGGTTTCTGTAAAGGGAAATCGTGTCTTACTAATCTATTAGAGTTCTTTGAAGGGGTCAACAAACATGTGGACAAGGGGATCCGTGGACATAGTGTACTTAGATTTCAGAAAGCCTTTGACAAGGTCCTCACCAAAGGCTCTTACGTAAATTAAGCTGTCATGGGATAAAAGGAAAGGTCCTTTCATGGATTGAGAACTGGTTAATGGACAGGGAACAAAGGGTAGGAATTAATGGTAAATTCTCAGAATGGAGAGGTGTAACTAGTGGTGTTCCCAAGGGTCAGTCCTAGGACCAATCCTATTCAGTTTATTCATAAATGATCTGGAGAAAGGGGTAAACAGTGAGGTGGCAAAGTTTGCAGATGATACTAAACTACTCAAGATAGTTAAGACCAAAGCAGATTGTGAAGAACTTCTAAAAGATCTCACAAAACTAAGTGATTGGGCAACAAAATGGCAAATGAAATTTAATGTGGATAAATGTAAAGTAATGCACATTGGAAAAAATAACCCCAACTATACATACAACATGATGGGGGCTAATTTAGCTACAACGAGTCAGGAAAAAGATCTTGGAATTATCGTGGATAGTTCTCTGAAGATGTCCACACAGTGTGCAGAGGCGGTCAAAAAGCAAACAGGATGTTAGGAATCATTAAAAGGGGATAGAGAATAAGACTGAGAATATATTATTGCCCTTATATAAATCCATGGTACGCCCACATCTCGAATACTGTGTACAGATGTGGTCTCCTCACCTCAAAAAGATATTCTAGCACTAGAAAAGGTTCAGAAAAGAGCAACTAAAATGATTAGGGGTTTAGAGAGGGTCCCATATGAGGAAAGATTAAAGAGGCTAGGACTCTTCAGTTTGGAAAAGAGAAGACTAAGGGAGGACATGATAGAGGTATATAAAATCATGAGTGATGTTGAGAAAGTGGATAAGGAAAAGTTATTTACTTATTCCCATAATACAAGAACTAGGGGTCACCAAATGAAATTAATAGGCAGCAGGTTTAAAACAAATAAAGGAAGTTCTTCTTCACGCAGCGCACAGTCAACTTGTGGAACTCCTTACCTGAGGAGGTTGTGAAGGCTAGGACTATAACAATGTTTAAAAGGGGACTGGATAAATTCATGGTGGCTAAGTCCATAAATGGCTATTAGCCAGGATGGGTAAGAATGGTGTCCCTAGCCTCTGTTTGTCAGAGGATGGAGATGGATGGCAGGAGAGAGATCACTTGATCATTGCCTATTAGGTTCACTCCCTCAGGGGCACCTGGCATTGGCCACTGTCGGTAGACAGATACTGGGCTAGATGGACCTTTGCTCTGACCCGGTACGGCCTTTCTTATGTTCTTATGATTCCTACCAGGGAGCCACCAGCAGGGTCCAGAGACAGCCCCATCTCCTGTATCAAGCTCTGGCTAGTGGGTATGTGATAAATGTGACGACCCTGCCTCCGTCTGTCAGGTGGGAGACAAAAAGATTCCTCTTTCTACCCTCTGATTCCTCCTGGCTGCTCTAAGCAAGATGGGGTGGGACTTTGTTAACATATGCCTCCATTTACCTGGTGCTGCTGTTCTGTGAATAGTGGGGCAGCAGGTACTGAGTGTTGGATTCTTGCTCTTTCAGGGGCCGGTGACCTTCGAGGAGGTGGCTGTGTATTTCACCAGAGAGGAATGGGCTCTGCTGGACCCCGCTCAGAGAGCCCTCTACAGGGATGTCATGCAGGAGAACTATGAGAATGTGACCTCGCTGGGTAAGGATTCCCGTCCTCTTGGTTCTTGGAATAGGAAATAGATAAGGTTCATGCCAGCCCCACAATGCCACCTCTACTCTGTCCTGTTTCAGCATCACCCCAATATGCCAGTGACACACACACACTACCAGAGACCCTCCCCTGCTGCAGAACACTTTGGGAACAGCGCACAGGAGCCGTATCGCAGTGTCAAATAGCTCCTGTTTGCTCAAGTAAACTTCTTTGAGATGGGGCGACCACATCTGCACGGAGTATTTGAGATGTGGGTGTATCATGGATTCATTTGCTGTTTTTACAAATATGATATATTCTGTCGTATCTATCCCTTTCTTAATTATTTCCAACATTGTTTGCTTTTTTTCACTGCTGCTGCACATTGAGTGGATGTTTTCAGAGAACAATCCACATTGACTCCAAGATCCATCTCTTGAGTGGAAACAGCTAATTTAGACCCCCTCATTCTGTATGTATAGTTGGGATTATGTTTTCCAGTGGGCTGCACTATGTGCTATCCTGACATCTAGTACTGCTGAAATCCTGCATTCAGTGATATCCCTGCGCTTCCTGTTCCCTTTCTCCACTGAACCCCACCAGCCCATGCTTCCTGTTCCCAGATTCCCCAGGACACTCTCTCTGTCTCTGAACTTCTCTGTCAGCAAGAAGCAGTGCCAGGGAGACTTGCCCTCTCTCTGGAGTCTTTGATTTCTGGGACATGGATTTAGTTTCTCTGTGTTTTAGGGACTCTTTGAAATTGAGTGTCTGTGATATTAACCACAGTGCAACCTGGACTGTTGAACAGCTGTGTGACTCAGTTCCCAAGCTGGGGTGCCTTTTACACTGCTTTACTGTGAGAATAGCCACTCCTGGGCAGGTAACGCACAGTCTCCAGCATGTAACTCGCTCCCAGCTACACAGTATTGAGTGCTGCTAGTCAGTGACTCACAAGTTACAGTGCAGCACAGGAGAACCCCAGAAAATTCTCTGCTCCCAGACTTCTCCCAGAAATGTGCATCTTTCCCTGTCCAGCACACTCCTGAACAACGCAAGCTCATATGAAGTCTGTCATTTCATCAGTGGAAAATGACATGCGCCAGCCTTGTTATCCCAGATGGAGTTTCCAACACACTTGAATCCAACCACACTGGTTAGATAAAGAATAAAACAAGATAGTTAACAATCAAAAAAAAAATTTTAAGATACAGATAATGAGGCATAAAGCTCAGAATTGTTTACAAAAGAAATGCAAGATAAAACACAAACTAATGTCTAAGTTAACAAGCTGTGAAACAAGGCAAATGTTTCTCTCGCCATGTGCTGAGACAGGCTGGTTTTCCTTTCAGCCAGGACTCGGCCTAACCCACCCCTGCCGCCCACGTTCAGCTCTTCAGGAGTTGTCATGAGCAGAGGGAAAGGGGGGAGAGAGAGAGTCTGAAGTATTTTGCTCACCTCTTTTTATGATTCTGTCCTTTGTACTAGAAACAACTTCAGTTCTCAGCTGAGTCATGGTGCCAGGCTGTCTGTCGGAGATATGAGAATTGTGAGGGAAAGTCTACAGAAAGAGCTTTGGAGCCTTGGTCAAGCTAATAGGCCTGAAGTATTAGCTGAGCTTGCTTCTCTGTGTAAAGGGCATAGAAAGGCAAAGTGGAATGGAAAATTCCCCAGATTGGGGAACAAGTGAAGCCAGGGGGCTGGACTCGATGATCTTTCAAGGTCCCTTCCAGTTCTAGGAGATTGGTATATCTCCAATTATTTATTTTAATTTAAATCCCCCAAATTGGGGAACAATGGCTTTGTGTGCATAAGGGGCCTAAGTAGGTGAAGTGGAAAGTCCCCAAACACACTGATTTGCAGTAACCGAGCTTCTGAAACATAACCACAATGGAAGTGTTAGAAAAGTCAAACCACAAACTAGACTAGGAATAACAATAACAGGAAAGGCCGAATATGGAAAACTGATTGTTCAGCTTGCTTTTGACCTGCATCATATTTTGCAATATATTCCAAATAAGGAAATTAACGTGCAGCGTATGTGCCATTGATTGTGGTTTTAAGCTTTAAAAGGCTCGTGTGATTTTAGCTCAGGGGGACAGTATTCCAATAGCTGTCGCCCCCTGCGCACTTTAGACCAAGAAAAGAGCCTCAGGCTGAGCTGATTCAAAATCAATCGTGTGGTTGTTTTCCACAACAGCTATGATGGAATGTAAATGTCTTCACACCTTCCCCCTGCAGGAGAATGGCTGTTCGACCAGCTGTTTGCCTGGCTGTCTCTGAGGAACTGCTCTGTGGGTGTTCCCCAGAATTGTAACTTTTTCCGTAATCTCATACTGTAAAATCTCATAACTTTACATACAGTGTTACTACACATTTTAACAGGAGGATAATATTCAGTAGATTATGCATTTTCAAATGATATCTCACAAGCCATACTGTGTACAAAATTGATAATTTTCTAGAAGAGTGAACATAGGGGTGTAGACTGACACAGTGTCTGTGTGTGTGTTCCCAGCACATATGTGGGTATTTCAATCCCTCGTAAGCATAGTGTTGGGCATCTTCAAGGACCTGGGGAACTAGTCCTGGAAATTCACTGGTTTACCAAGTGTGACACTGAATGGAATTGTGAGACACTTTGGTATTAATAATAAAATAATATAATCTTATCAAATTAAAATGAATCATGCTAGATATGCCATGTAAGGTGTCAGGGGAAATGTTATGATTTTCCAAGTATGATCATTTTGTTTCTGTGTTTGTATCACCTTTGTATTGTGAGTTATAGATATGTAGGGTATATCTGTATTTCCAGACTTGTGCAGTGTTTCTGGGTGACACCCCCAGACATATTGGCATCAACACTGCCTAGCCTGTTTGATGGCCCATTGAGGGTCATCATCTGTACAATGAGCCCATGGAAAGGACCAAGAGGATACACCTATTGCGTCAGCAAGACATGCCAGGGTATGCCTGTGTAATGAGAACTCCAAGGCTTTTCCATGCCACGTCCTGTGAATCTTGTGTTTGGGACACAGGAAGTACAAGCCACATAGCAAAAGGAATATAAAGGGCAGCTGCAACTTCTCCATTTTGTCTTCAATCCCCTTGCCTGCCTCTGGAGCAACTTCTCTACAAACTGAACCCTGGAACAAGACTGAATGACCCATCCAAGCTATGGATGTGTTCCAGACGGACTTCCAAGCCAGCAACTCACCAATACTGCTAAGAACCTGATATATCCATTTTGGAATGTATCTGACTGCTTTTCCATTTAACTTCTTTCTGTCTTTCTTTCGTTTAAACCTTTAGTTTAGATGCTAAAGGATTGTCTGGAAGGATGGAATTTTGGGTAATATCCAAACCTATACTGACCTGGTGATGTGGCTGACCCTTTGGGGTCAGAAGAACACTTCGTTTATGTCAGCAGAGTTTTGAAATAACCTCTCACTGTACTGGGCCTAAGTGCTGATTAGGAGTCAGAGAACTGGGATGCAATAAAGGGGGCTGTGTGATTTCTTTTTTCAGCTTCTCGATAACCCGTGTGGGGATCAGAAGCACAGTTGGTGACTGGTCAGTGAGTTTAACTTCAGTGTTAACCAGCAGTTTTGGGAGCATCTGCTCTCCCTTTTTCAGCCTGCCCTAACTTTGGCATTTTCAGTGAGAACTGCCTCTGGCCCACCAGGTCACACTAAGCACTGAAGTTAAATTAATAGAATGTTTTTTATGACAAAGTCTTATGAAATCAGCTGAACTCCTTTGTTTTCTTTCATCTGAGCAGGGTTTCCTGTTATCCAGCCTGATGTGATCTCCCAGCTGGAACAAGGGGAAGAGCCATGGGTCCCAGACCTCCAGGGTTCAGAGGAAAGAGAGATCCTGAGAGCTCCCTACACAGGTGAGGAAACATTAAACCACCCAGAATCTGTAAGTGCCTGAAGGAAACATCTGGGATGCCCAACAAAGCCCTTGGGGAGGTCTCTCAGTTCATTATTGTCCCTAGCAGTGGTCGTATCCTCAGGGTAAATATAGCTCATGGCTTCCTATAGATCCTAGCAGACACCAGGCAGTAGCTTCCTCCCTTCCCCCTGCGTATTTGGATGGGATGTGAAGGCTGAATTCATCCCCCTCCTCTCTCCTATTTGGGGGAAGAGTTTGGGGGAGTTCAGCTCCTGATTTTTATTTGACCTGTCTTCAGCACTTGTTTTGGTTTGGTCTTCCCCTTTCCATCCCTGTCTGAGGTTTCTGTCTCTGTCACAGCAGGTGATGCAATGGCTTGTGAGAAAGAGGAGCAGAATTTTCAGCCTGAAAATGTTGAGCCAGTGGGTAAAAACAGAGCATTATCGCAAAGATCGAAAAGGAATGTGTCCAGGAGTCCTGAGCAGGGAAACTCCTGGGAGATTCAGCACAGACCAGAAAGAGAGCAAGGAAACCAGCCAGGGGAGAAAGTGGATAAATTTATTTCCTGTTGGGGAACTCAGAAGGTCCTCATGGAAACCACAACACAACAGGAAATCCTCAGGCGAAAGAGAAAAAATACATGCCCTGAGTGTGGGAAAAACTTCATTCACGGATCAAACCTTTCTGTTCATCTGAGAATCCACACAGGGGAGAGACCCTACAAATGCCGTGAGTGTGGGAAAACCTTCAATCGCAGCTCACACCTTATTGCCCATCAGAAAATCCACACAGGGGACAGGCCCTATAAATGCTGTGAGTGTGGAAAATGCTTCACTGAGAGTTCAGACCTTTCTGTACATCAGAGAATCCACACAGGGGAGAGGCCCTTTGAATGCCGTGAGTGTGGGAAAACCTTCAATCGCAGTTCACACCTTATTAGGCATCAAACAATCCACACAGGGGACAAGCCCTACGAATGCAGTGAATGTGGAAAATGCTTCACTAGCAGCTCAAACCTTTCTCAACATCAGAGAATCCACACAGGGGAGAGGCCCTTTGAATGCCGTGAGTGTGGGAAAACCTTCACTTACAAATCAGGCCTTTCTAGACATCAGAGAATCCACACAGGGGACAGGCCCTATGAATGCAGAGAGTGTGGGAAAACCTTCACTCACAGATCAGCCCTTTCTAGACATCAGAGGATCCACACAGGGGAAAGATTCTACGAATGCCATGAGTGTTGTAAAACCTTCAGTCGCAGCTCGCACCTTATTAGTCATCAAACAATCCACACAGGGGAGAGGCCCTATAAATGCAGAGAGTGTGGGAAAACCTTCAATCACCGCCCACACCTTATTACCCATCAGAGAATCCACACAGGGGAGAGGCCCTATAAATGCTGTGTGTGTGGAAAATGCTTCACTAAAAGTTCAGCCCTTTCCAGGCATCAGAGAATCCACACAGGGGAGAGGCCCTATGAATGCAGTGAGTGTGGGAAAACCTTCTCTTGGCACTCAGCCCATGTTAACCATCAGAGAATCTGCAAGAGAGATCAACATTGTAAAAATCTCTAGGGCTATCAATACTTTGTTTTTTTAATACTTTTCCTGATTCCCACATAGTAACTTTTAAAGCTCCTTGAACTGTTTGCACCACCGTTATCCCTCAGCTTGTCCAGATGAGTGGCCCATTTTTGCCTTTTGCAGTTTGCCCTCTTTTGAGATGGACCTATTTGTTCTTTCTATTGTCCCACAAGTAACTGGAGTGTGCCCTTCCTATGAGGAACCAGGGAGCATCACGTTTATACCATTCCTCCTATTGCAAAGTTATTGTTAGTCACCAGTGATACAGATTATATCCTTGCCAGTTGTTCTCACATTGCTCTGGGTTGTGCTGAAGAGCAGTTATAGTGGGAATTTTTCAAATTATATGTAAACGAAGAGGAGCAGGGGCAGGAAAAAAGTATAATTACAGCTTCTGTGACACTGGAAGGAGATGGGGTGACTCAGAGATTCCCTCCTTCCCCATCACTGCAGATCTGTTACCTTTTGCCTGAGCCAGGCAGAGTTTATCTTCATCACATTCTATCCATCCACTTCTCAAAGTGTCATGTGCTTGCAGATGATGTTTTGACTTCTTTAATCCTATATCAGAGTCGCTATGACTGGAGATGAAAGTGTCAAAGTCCTGGGAGGGGAATTCAAATGGATCCCAAATACAGTGTGATCATTTAGAGTTTAAATTCCAGGTTCCATCTATTGTAAAGCCACTTCTGGCAAGAGGTCTGTTTTTCCCTCATTATGGGGATGCTACGATACTAAAAAAATTGTAAATAACATAACTGACTATGGAGACAGGGATGAGGGAAGCAGGTTTGAATGGATCAGAGGAGAATGTGATGGGAGACTCTCTTGTCCCAATTCTGAATAATCAGATGTAACCTGCTCTGGAATTTCACTTGACACTGTCTTTGTCATGTATTCTCTCTCTGTGATGTGGGTTTCTATCTTTCCTGAAGGCTGTTTGGTCACCCAATTGGATATTAGTTCAGTTTGGTAGGATGTAGCTCAGATTTATTGAAGAATTTAGGACAATGACCCTTTGCTAAAGTCCTCATTTATGATTTCAGCTTTGCTTTTTCCCCATCCCTCCATGATGACATGGAGAAAGCTGAAGTGCAGTTCTGTCAACAGGAGAGAACTCTCTAATTTACTGGACAGGCTAAAAAAGAAACAGCAGTGATTTAAAATCTCCACTCAGAAATGGTGAACAACAGCAGAACCCCAACTAACTGAAGGAAGTGCATCTGATCACAGTGTATTTCAGTTGTTTAAGGCAATATTGTCTCCGATGATCTGAGAAGAGAATTCCATGGTAAGCGGTTTTGAACTAGGCAAAATGCCCATGTGTTTGGTTCCCAAAGCATTTGTAACCTAGTCCCTACAGAAGATCTCTCCTAGCTAATCCTATGCTTTGGGAAATGCAGCCTTTCATGACACAGATGTTGAGGAAATAGAAGCGGAGTTTTTGTCAAATTTATCCTTTGTAGGTGCTAAAGATGTGTATAAAATGAAACCAGTGTTGAAAATGTAATAGCTTCAGAAAAATAGCCATGTTTGAATAGAATCTCCAGCTCTGGTAACTAACGAAGATTCTGATCCCAGGCCTGTATCCAGTCCCTTCCCTGGACCTGTGCCACCGAATTAAAGAAAAGCTGGGCATGTTTCAGGAAGCCATTCCTCATTGACACTGCTGAGATTTTAAGTGGTTTTGTAAAGGATTCTACTTCAGAGAAGTGTAACTTTACCCTATCCAAGACCAAGGATTTGGAAAGAGCTGAGGTTGAAAGAGTCCACACCCAGTTCTTGGTTTCCACCCCAGTAAAGGAAGCTATGGTGACCCAAGGAAAATTGTTTGTACAACTCCACTTCCTAGTTCAGTGTCACTGATTACACTTCCAAAGTATGCCAGGGTTAGATTGAGAACAGTCATCCTTCACTGTTTGAATGCAAAGAGAGAGTGCTTCATAGGACAGTCCTTCCCCGTGGATCCCAAACGGGCTGCCTGGTTGGCACTGCTATAACAGATGCTCTAAGGCAATGGGAGAGATTTCTCCCATCGGACTTGATTAGTCCAGCCCCCGCAAGCGGCGGTGGCTATGTTGGTAGGAGAAGCTCTCCTGCTCATGTAGCACTGTCTACACAGAAGGTTAGGGCTGTGTAACTATGTTGCTCAGCTGTGTGGATTTTTCACACCCCTAAGCAATATAGTTATCCCGATAAATATTTTTAGTGTAGACCAGAGAGGTTTCTCTTGTGTTTTATGCATCTATATTACTTCTCTACCTCCTCCTACTTTGAAAGATTAAAAAGTGTGAAAAGAGAGGTATTTTTCTCCATGATGCAAACATTCGGACATAGAAGACCCTTCTACCAACACATATGGCGGAAGATCCTGAGATATATGAACTCACAGAAGTGGTTGGGACCTACGTTGGGACAAACCACAATAAGAACCAAGGTTCAGTTGATGGCAATGGGGATTAAAAGAAAACTAACATATATGAAAAGAATTTGTGATCTTTGAATATGTTATTGTTACCAATTAAAATGAAATTATAGGTGAAGTTATTGGTTAAAGAATAAGAGACTGTGATAATGTGAATTATTTTGGAAAACTGAAAGTTGTCTTGTTTTTGTGTTTTGTTAGTCGTACAGGAAATGATGGCTAATCTTGAAAAGTTAATTAGATTAAATTTACCGTGGTTCCTCAACTGTAGCTACAGCTCTAGTACCCATCAATCCAAAGACTGAGAGAAATGGAGAGTTCCAACAATTGTCCTTTTAGTATCTTATTGTTCCTCTCTGTTTTTGTGCTGGCCTTTCTATTCTATCATTTTCTGCCTTTGTTTAGTGGTAACAATTGGTTTCCATCACTCACGTTTGTTTGTTTAAATCTCTATCCGTTGTGAAATAAATTTTTTGCTTGTTCGATAACTGTACTCAGGTGCTGTGTGAGATACAGTAGCAATGGTCCACAGTAAAACTAGTAACCTGGGATACGTGGGGAAGAGAGGATCTGGGATTTCACCGAGTATCTGGTGATCCAGGCTGGCCCCAGAGGGGGACACATTGAAGGAACTCAAGGGTTAAGGTGGCTGCTGTAGCTCAGAGGAGGGTCCTTGAGTTCCAGCAGGCTGGTGAGTTTGGTCACTAACATCCAGCTGCCAAATGCAAAACTCCCTCTTCCTTGTGGCAGGTGGCAACAAGGAGACTCACAGCCCTCAGCTCCCTGAGAAGGGTCACAATGTGTCTCTATGTTGATCCACCTGTCAAATTCACACAGGGAAAGCTCCCGATAGCACAAAACTCTGCTCTATGAAATCATGGAACGTGCTTTTCGCTCTGTGAAAACATGTAAAGAATCCAAGCGTTGGAGGACAGGATTTGGGTCCAGAGCGACCTAGACAAATTGGAGGATTGGGCCAAAACAAATCTGAGGAGGTTCAACAAGGAGAAGTGCAGAGTCCTGCACTTAGGACGGAAGAATCCCAGGCACTGCCACAGACTGGGGACTGACTGAGTGAGGGGGGTTTGATAGCAGCCTTCAACTACCTGAAAGAGCAGCAGTGTGGGCTTTCTCCTGGCCACTTTTGCTGGGCTGGGCAGGCAGCCTGGAGGCCTTTCTAGAAGAGAACTGGGAACTGAGTTAGAAAAACCAATGTGAAAACCAGAACCTCAGGTTTAGACTCATTTATTTATAATATTAAATCTTCAATTCTAGTGTCACAGTCAATACAATTGCTTCAGCCTGATAGTTGCCCAAAGGGAAACTTAACTTCTCTCCAAGGGGAGTGGGGAGAAAACACTTTTCAGAGTCCAAGAGAGACAAGGTGGTCAGGGTAAGAGCTTGCAGAGGACCAACCTCTGTTGGTGAAAGAGACAAGCTGTGGAGCTAACCCCACACACTTCTTCAGTTCTGTGTAGCCTAGAAGGTCGTCTCTTCCATAACCAGCAGTTAGAACATAAGAACAGCCACACTGAGTCAGACCAGTTCATCTAGCCCACTCTCCCGAAAGTGGCCAATGCCCGGCGCCCCAGAGGACCCCTGGGACCAACATGGATACACCACCACCACAAACAAGGTTAAAAGTCAATGCACATGGAGAAGGATCTTGTGTTTCATTCCTTATGTCCTAGTCCCATCATGTGGCCATTTCCTTTTCTTCCTTTCTGTTAAAAGCTTTGGTGTTTTGCACAGAAACATTACCGGTATTTCCCCAGGAGAGACCCAGGAGTGGGGGCTGCATTCCTATGCCAAACAGTCACTGGAAGGGGGCAGACAAAGGCCTTTAGGACGAGGCATCCATCACTGTCAAAAGATCATCTCCCTCCTGCAGGTCACTGGCAGCCTGAATTTGTTCCTTATCCTCCCAGAGTCTGGGGGCCGGAATCAGCACTACCCAGCCCCTCCGTGTATAGCAGGAACAAACACAAACCTGGTCTTTAAAACAAGCTGTCCCCTTCCTTCTCAGGGAAGATTTTTCTGTGATTGAAGTTGAGCTTCAGTTCCCCTCTCCTAGGGGCGGGTGTGGGGCCAGCTCCCAGTGAGATCTGTTTTCACCTTTGCCCCCTTTCAGTCCCTCTGGGATCCTAACTCTGCTCCCAGCTGTCAGGCAGCTTCCAGCCCATCCACCCTGCTCACTAACTCCGTGGTCATGTGTCACCCCCTTTGGTAGCGCACAGAATCTGCAGGAAAGCTACTCCTGCCAGATGCATTGGTGGTATAGTGGTGTGCGTAGGTGTCTTCCAAGCAATTCATCTGGGTTTGATTCCCAGCCAATGCAATAATGGCTTTTCTCTTCTGTTGTTTCCTCATCTGGAAGTGGTTTAATTTCAGTCACATTGTGTTACAATCACATTATCTATAGAATGAGACAATAAATGTGTCGAAGTCCAGCAGGTCATACAGGATGGAGGCACACAAGGGGCTGGAATGTGTCATCTGAGAAAGACAGAACACACGGAAACCTGCATCTCCCATCCCCTGGCCTTGCGTGTTATGATTCCAGCTGCGTGAGCTGTTTGTAGGATGTTCCAGCATGATGGGGACATGAAGTTTTGAGTCAGTTTTTGCTCCTGCAGTTTCCTTTGCTGTTATAATTATAATGACATGAACAACAGGGAGTCAAAATAAACATAAACCCCAAATTGCAATACAGGTGGGGAAAGAGACGATCACGGTTAAGCCAAATACGACAAAATAAAAGTTAATACTAAAAAAGGGGAGGGGGGAAGAGATCAGGTATGTGGAGATCCCCTTGATATTTCAGTGCACATTGTTAGAATCAAAGTTCAGACTTGACACTGGAAAACTACCTGTCTCTCTGAACACCTGTGATGAGCAAGATGGAGTTGGGACACCTGTTCTGCTTCAATCATTTATTGTCTCTCTGTTCTCTCCTTCTTCTTCCCCCAATTCCTCGTCTCCAATGTCTCTGCCTTTCTCCTCTTGCTCCCTCTCCCCTGCCCTTTCCCAGGAACTCACAGTCTACAGCATTTAGGACAAGCCAGAGCTCCCATGTTCTGCACATGAGCCTGTGTCAGAGGACGTGTGACCCAGGTCAGAACCAGTCACCGGATCAATATGACCCTTTATGAGCGACTTCTCTGCCTGCTCTGCAATTTACATCTCTTCCCCCCCACCCCGCCCCGCAAACAGGGTGGGGTACTGCTCTGACAGAGGCCTAACAGGAGAAATTTCAGCCCAAAGACAAATTTGTGTGAAATGTTGAGAAATGAAGAGCCCCCCAAATCCCCAGAACTCTAGTGTCACCCCCATGGCACCAGCACAGGGAACCCAGTGAGATGGGGTTACAGAATACAAGGGGGGAGGCAGCAGGGAGAGAGGTGACAGGGAATCTCTCTTTTTCTTTCTCTCGTCACTTTCTGTTCTTCTCTTTCCTTCCAGGAACTGCAGTCACAGCAGGGAGGGGTTTGTCTCCGTGTCTGTCACGGAGGTGGTGGAAGTGACAGATTCTGTGACTTCCTGCAACCTCCGTGACTTCTGCAGTGGCCACAGTGGCTGACTCCAGGGCCACTCAATCAACTGGCTCCAGGGACCACCCAAGCAGCAGCCAGTGCGGCTGGCCCGGGGACCACTTGACCAGTGGTCCCGAGGGCAGCAGGAGCAGCCACAGCTTGGTGGCCTCTGGCAGCACTTCTGGGGTGGCCAGAGCAGCAGCTGGCCCCCTGGGGCTCCCCCCTGCCCCAGCAGCAGCTGGAGTGGCAGCGACTCTCAGGGCTTCTCCCCTGGTAGCTGGTGCTCATTATCCATCAAATAAATCAACACGCTTCCCCCTGCAAGTGGATTTAGCCCGGGACCCTCAGAGTCAGCAGCTGTTACGCCCCCACTGAGCTCTCTGGCCAGGTGTCCTAGTGCCGGGAGCCTCCGATGTAGATCCTAAAATAGCGTTTTTGCACCAGGGGGGGCTGAAATTTTGGACCAGACATTGTAGCTCCACTGTTATTTTACTGAATTGCTTCAAAACAGCAAGTGTAGAAAGTGTCCTAAGTGCCAGGCTCTCTGCCATGGAAACAGCTGCCCCTGCTCTGCAGGAGTCTGTGCGTTCCACCCAGCAACGCACACACCTGCTCCGCACTGACGGGGGGTCAGACAGTGACGGTAACGCAAATCTTCAGACTATTAACCCAGGTCCCTTCCTTTCTTTAACCCAGGATGTGCCAGTCACCTGTTAGCCATGGTGTTATCTTCATCTTCAAATACCTCTCAGGACATTTAACAGAAGAAGTGAAACCCCCTCCCCCGAATGGCTCCCTGTTGAGGCGTTGTACCGAACCTGCCCCTGGAGACTGGTTTTATACTCTTAGAGCTTTTTCTCTTCAAACCCCTTATCCCAATCTCTGGGCCAACCTCTGCATTTCAGAGTTTAGAATTTACTCTCATCACCCTCCTATGGCACTTTCCATGTGACTGAGACAAAGCAAGTGGGGGAAGCTCCGTGGCTAATGAAAACCAATGCTCTGGGTGAGGCCTGAACTCACACCCACAGCTGTATTTCCCCCTGCATGAGCCACTATAGGTGCTTCTTAGACAAACTTGGGCTGTTGGTGGTTATGTGTGTCTGTGCTTCACCACTTTGGCTGCTCTGTGAAAAGCTGATGGTTCAAACAGAAGCTGGTGGGTTTTTGTTTTGTTTTAAGCAATTAGAGTCTAGTATATTTTAACAGGCAGAAAATGTCCTATTCTGGTCTAGCCCCATTTGTCTCCTTCTGTCCATCTTCTTCCTTCCCCCTCAGTGTCTTTCCTTCCCCATTGGGGACATGCAGAGATGAACCCCAGTCAGTCTGTGTCACAGAGAGTCTGTATCTCCTAAGGAATGTGGGTGAAGGATTCCAGCTGAATTAACTCCGCTCACCTGGGTTAGAAACATTTGTTTCTTTCGAGCAGATAGTGGGAAATGGGACATTAATTCAGACCCAGGAGGCAAGGCAGAGGCTTCATGACCTTGATCTCCAGGAAGGGAGAGAGGATCCCCAGGAAGGAAGAGCGCTTCCTTTAGATTCAAGCTGGGTCTCATGGAAGTTAGAAAAGACCCTTGGTCACTGAGGATCTCATAGGATCGTGCTGCTCCAGAGGCTCGAGAGTCCTGGGTGCGGGGAGGGTGTCACTGCACAGTCTGAAATGGAAGGGAGGATCCTGGAAGGGAAGGGGAGGAACAGAAAATGGAGAGGAATGAAACAGAATAAACGCCTCTTCTCTCTCCCCTCCCCAACCCAGCAAGAACTGTTATCAGTGGGGAAACTCCCCACGATGAATGGCAGAGACCACAGAGACATTTGCCTCATGCTGAGAAGTAAGGTGACCAGACACCAAGTGTGAAAAATCAGAGACTTTCACCAGATGCATTGGTGGTATAGTGGTGAGCATAGCTGCCTTCCAAGCAATTGACCTGGGTTTGATTCCCAGCCCATGTGATGATTCCTCCACTGGGAATTGGTTTAATTTCAGTCATGTTGTATCAGTTTATCAATGGAATGAGAGAATCAGTGTCCCAAATCCCAACAGGTCGTTAAACACCCAGTGGGGGAAGAAAGGGGTGGGACTATATAATGAGCAGTTGGAGTCATCCTGGTATTACAATGCTTTGTTCATTTTTATTTTTTAATTTCCTTTACTTCCCTCTCCCTTTTAGACTCAGAGCCTTTAAGGTCAGAAGGGACCAGTGTGATCATCTAGTCCGACCTGCTGCACCCTGCAGGCCAAAAGACCCCACCCACCCACTCCTGGAATAGACCCGGGGGAGGGGAGGCAGTTCCGTGCTCTGCCCCTACCCCAGGCAGCACATGGAGGCCCTCTGCTCCCCTCCCCCAACAGGTGTGCAGAGATGTGCCAGCAGCACTAAGGTGGCTCCGTGTCCACTCTACCTCCGTCCCTCCGTGCCGCTCCCAGAAGTGGCTGGCATGGCCCAGCATCCCCTGGGGTGGGGGGAGTGTCTCCACGTGCTGCCCCTGCCCCGAGCACCAACTCTGCAGCTCCCATTGGCCAGGAACTGTAGCCAATGGGAGCTCTGGGGGCAGCGCCTGCAGACAGCAGCACATGGAGATCCCCTGGCCCCACTCATCTAGGAGCTGCTGCCGGAGGGTTGTGTGTACTGGTCACTTTGGGAGCTGCACCACCCCTCCTGCACCCCACCCCACCCCCACACAGAGCCCACACCCAAATTTCCTCCCAGAGCTTTGCTTGTCTTCCTTTCACCAGAACCATCCTTCTTCTCCTGGGCTGCAAGTAGCCACCCCTGGGAAGCCAAGAGGCAGGCACAGGATTCTGCCAGGTACGTGTCCCACAGCGCCGCGATGGATGGTGCGATGAAGGTAAGTCTTCCTGAGGCACAATGAACTGCAATGCAGCGAACCACTGGCCAGGCAGTCAGGGCGAAGGGCATTCACTGGAGGTACAAGCTTGTGAGTGACTCGTGAGCACAGGGCCCCTTCCCCTTTTAAGGACCTGCTCCTCATGGCCTGCGACTAGAGATGACTTGGCTGCATCTGGTGGGTCACACTCCACCTCAGCCAGTGTCCCTGCTCTGGGTGTGCGAGTGCTGCCTAATGAGAGTCCCAGACACCTTGTCTATCTAGGAGCTCTTCTGATCTTCCAGCTGTTCAACCAGCCCCTTCATCCCACAAGCATTGCAGGAGGGAGCGGGGGAAAGCCACTTCACAGGCATTCAGAGAGGGAGAGGAGACAAAAATGGGAATGGGGGAAGTATAACAGACCTATTGAGCATAGAAATCACTGCTGTTCCTACAACAGCAGGGACAGGCCACTAGGAGCTGGGAAAATTTAAGCCCTCATGTTTCTGCCTGGTTTTGAACCAAGGACCTTTTGCGTGTTAGGCAAACGTGATAACCACTACACTACAGAAACTCTGTTGCAAAGCTCTGCCCCTCCCTTCATAAGAACATAAGAACGGCCATACTGGGTCAGACCAAAGGTCCATCCATCCCCATATCCTATCTGCCAATAGTGGCCAATGCCAGGTACCCCAGAGGGACTGAACCTAACAGGTAATGATCAAGTGATCTCTCTCCTGCCATCCATCTCCACCCTCTGACAAACAGAGGCTAGGGACACCATTCCTTACCCATCCTGGCTAATAGCCATTAATGGACTTAACCTCCATTAATTTATCTGCAAAAAGAACAAGGAGAACATGTGGCACCATAGAGACTAACAAATGTATTTGAGCATAAGCTTTTGTGGGCTAAAACCCACTTAATCGGATGCATGCACTTAAAAATACAGTAGGAAATATATATACACACAGAGAACATGAAAAAAATTGTTGTTGCCATACACACTATAACGAGAGTGATCAGTTAACGTGAGCGGTTATCAGCAGGAGAAAAAAACCTGGTGTTGGGAGGGGAACAGGAGAAAGGACAAAGGAAGCAAGAGACGAAGAGAAAAGAGGGATCAGACAGTGGATGGAGCAAGAGGTGAAACAAAAAGGACAAACCCCAATGTCTCCAGTGATTCTAAGGGACAAAATCCAGGTGCGGAATGAAATTCTGCCTCCTTAAGCTCGTGTTTTCCATGCCTAGAATTCAACTCTCACCAGATGGATCAGACTGAACAGGTTTCAAACCTCCAGGAGGCTCTTACCTTCTAAACAGGGACGGCTGTTTTCTAGTAAAATCACTGAAAGGGAAGGAGAAAACTCGAAAGAGGTTCCTCCTGGCGCTCACGTCTGTGAACCCGAATACTCTCTCAGTCCTCAAAGAGAGACCTGGAGAAGGAGACTTGCTGAAGCAAAGCCACAGGGGTCTCTGAGGTCTCCCTGGCCCCTCGCCCCTGTCCTGCCTGGCTGATGTCAGCATCTCTCTGTGAGGTCACCACCTCCCCACCACCTTGGACCAATAGTCTGAGGTCCTGCAAAAGGCCTTTGTGATGTCACTGCTGCACCCCTCCCTTGCTGGGCTAATGTCCTGCCCCTGGCCAGGCCCTTTGGAGGTTTGAGCTACTCCCTGTGGATCACCCCACTGAAGGAGCGTTCGTTCTAGGCAGCAAGCCGGCTACACAGGAAAACATCAGACGCTGCTCCCAATGTTACACTCAGTTTGTCAGAAATTAGTCGACTTTATGGCCAGAAGAGACCATTAGAGCATCTAATCTGACCCCCTGAATATCACAGGCCTCCTGTATGACACAAGAGCTACTTTTGGGGCAAACACATTCCAGAAAGGCATCTAGTCTTCATGAAATGACATCAAGAGATGGAGAATCCACCACTTTCCTTGGTAGCTTGTTCCTGTGGTGAATCATCCTCGCTTTTGAATATTTGAGCCTTAATTGTAATATGAATTTGTGTCTTTTCACCTTCCAGCCACTGGGTATTGTTATGCTTTTCTCTGCTCGATTCAAGAGCCCTTTAATACCCAATCTTATCTCTCCATTAAGACACTTCAATACTTCAGTGAAGTCACCTTTCAATCTTCTTTTGATCAGCTAAACAGGTTGAGCTCTTTCAATAGCTCCTAGAAGGCATTTTCTCCAGCCCTCAGAACATTTGGTGGCTCTTTGCTGCCCCAAACTCTAATTTCACAACATCATTTTCCAACGAGGACACCAAAACTGGAGGCAGTATTCCAGTATCAGTCTCACTGATGCTGTGTCACCTCCTGTGACGTTACTGACATAATCTGTAACTGTATAGATCACCGTTGCGACCGCTGTTCTATATTTGCAGCCAATATTGTAGAAAGGTTGTTGTGTAAGGGGTCTATGGAGAGGTTCTGATTGGCTGATAATGATGCTATCTCTAGATGTGTATCATTTTTGTAGTTGACGTTATGAATATTGCTTCTATGCTGCCTGTATTTCAAACTTGTGCTTTGCTTCTGGAAACACCCCAGACAAGTTGGTGTCAGTTCTGCCTCGCCTGCTTGATGCAGGTTAGGCAAATGTGATAACCACTACACTACAGAAACTCCATTACAGTGCACTGCCCTGCCCTGCCCTGCCCTCAAATTCCCTGCACTTTGGTGGTGCTCACCCTGGCACACACTGATGGGCGAACCTGGAGAAACTGGCAGTAGCTCTTTGATGGGTCAGCTGGAAGAGCAGAGGACTGGAGCCAGGGATCAGGAAGTCGTCATTACATCACCCTTGTGACTCTAGCTTGAGGGGGAGCTTCTTTTTCTTCCCCTTGCTGAGAAGCAGCAAGAGAAGAAAGAAAGGTTCGGTGGGCCAACTGGGTGCAGAAGCCAATGCTGCCTTTTCCTGCAGTGAAGCCCAAAATGAGGGACTTGCATTGAGTAAAGGCAGTGCTGTGCTTCCAGGAAAGAGCCCACTGCTGCAGAAAGAGGGATAAAACAGCCTGCTGAAGCCTGGGATTGAACCAGGGACCTTTAGATCTTCAGTCTAACGCTCTCCCAACTAAGCTACTTCAGCACCTGCAGGGGGCCTTTTTGGGGTGCTGCTTCTCACCTTGAAGTTTATTCTCCATAAACCATCTCTCCAGTCAACACTGGCCAATGCAAGATGGACATCGCTTGCTATTTAGCCCTTGGAAACGTCATCAACTAGTCTCTGGATCTCTCAAATGCTGCACTTCAGTTCATGGGGGAAAGGCGAGAGAAGTGACCTTTGAACAAGGGGCCTGGGGTTAACATCCTAACACTGTCTGTCTCCGACTGTAACACTATTTAATACCGGCCCACCCTGTGCTGGTGAGTGCTCCATTGCTAGATGTTAGTACATTTCAGTTACTGTCAAAATTAAAAGTTTGTATATGCTTAAAAGAAATGATTTTTAATTTGCTTATATATGGCATGAATAAATACAGATTTACACATCCTAGCATGAACATTTATTGTCTTATATGATAGGGAAAATCATGCATCCAGATTGTGCATCGAAATCATGAAATGAGCTACAAATGCAATAAAATATAAGGTATTTAATGGTTTAACATATGGAGCGGGGTGGGGGCACCAAGACACGTCTTGCCTGGGATGCCACTTGGTCTAGGGAGGCCCTGTCAGGAAAGCAGGAGTTAGTCTCACACGCCTATTTCCAGGCTGTAATCTGTGGGCGCCCTGCTCTGGGGAGGGATCGCGTAGCCCAGACTCAGGGCTGGAACAGGCCCCGGATTGAGGGGGTGGCTGCAGGGTTTGCAGCGCTCTGATGTCTCAGACAATGTGTCTCTCCCAAAGCCTCAGATCTGCGTCCCCAGAAGGCTCCTGCGCTGCCTCCGCTCCTTTCACAGTCTATAGCAAGGAGCAGCAGCAAGGGTCAGGGTTGAGCCATAGGCACTAAGTGGGGGGCAGAGGCTTCAGGAGGAAACCCAGCCCCCAGAGCAGAGGGGGTAGGAGGCTTTTTCTCTCTCCTTAGCCACGGGCTATAGCTCCGAGAGCCCTGTGAAATGCCTCCCCACCCACAGCCTGGGGAAGGGGAAGGAGTCCCAGGTTCTAGCTCGGTTTGGAGGAGGATCACTGGACCCTAGAACCACTCGCTGCCCTTTCCCGGAGAAAGCTGTGATGCCCAGAACGGGGCTGAGATAAATGCTGACAGGAGTCAGGAATTGCTCCCCTGTAATAGCAGCAGGACTGGGCAGCTGGAAATCTCCCCAAAGGAGCTGAAGCCTTGGTGGGTCAGACATAGATGCCCCAGGTACTGCATGGGGGGCTTAGGTTTGTTTCTGGACAAGAGCAGTGAGAGTTTTATTGCCTCAACATTTCAGTAGAAAAATTCAGACCCAAAGTGTGTGTGGTGGGGAGGTCGATAGCGGTTTCTTTGGGTTTGATTTAGTTTGTTTTCTCATTCTCATTGTAAAAGCCTTTGATGATTTTGATGGGAACAATGTTTGTGGAAGGCCAAGGACAAGTAACAAAAGTTAAAAATCTGCGTTGGAGTGAGGGGGTCTGTGTGGGCCAGGGCAGGGTAGAGATTTTCATGGGGAGGGGGTTAGGGGATAAACGAGAGGCTTTTGCGGGAACACAGGGGGATATTTTGCAGTTTAACCTCCCCACTTTCCTGTGCTGCTGCCCAGCTCAGACCCCACTGACTCCCCTGTGACGAAGGGGGAATTTTCTGGATGTTTTGTTTGCAGCTTGTGTGTACCTCAGTTTCCCCTATTTGTTGCACAATTATCTAGGTTAAAGGTCCAAAATGTGGGGTGCCCCCTGCCAGGGGGAATGGAGTAACATTCAGGGGGATGCAACTGGGCCTGGGCCAGCCCCCATGGGGGTGGGGAGGAGGAGCCACCCAGCTCCACTCTTGGCTCCAGCCCCAGCTCTGGCCCCTGCCTCAGCCCCCTTACTCCTGTCTGTGTCCCTTCCCCCTTAGCTGCGGCCCCACTCCCAGCCACGACTCAGGGGGAGCACGGACAGGGGTGGGGGGCATGACCCTGAAATGTTTTGGGACCAGTGATCTCGGTGGTGGGACAAGGGTGTTTGATCTTGGCAGAGACCCCCAGAGGGCAGGTGTGGCTGCTGTCGAGCTGCCTGGGCCCAGACAATGGCCTCAAATTCTGTCTCCTAGCAACCGATGGCCGGGGCACACCTGCTGCAAGAGGCCAGCTGGCTGGGAGGAGTCGGAGAACAAAACGAGCTGGAGGCCAGGTGAGCAGGTTGCCAGGGAAACAGGACAAAGGACAGATGAGGGGCAAAGGGCCTGGCTGAGTCGGGCTGTTGGGAGCAAGGAGTCTGCTGGGTTGGGGACTCGACGGGAGAGCCCAGGCTCTGAGTTCGGGGTCTCCCCAAGGTGGACGTTGCTGAATCTTGCTGCTTCCTGTGCGAACACAGAACTTTCCCAGGCTGGATCCCAGACCCCTAACAAACCTTCTGTTGTACAGCGCTGGCTGAGAGTCACTGGGGACTGTGGAAGTTGGGGTGCAGGACTCCCCTTCGGGGAGGGGGGTGAGGCTTTCCGAGGTGTCCGATTCAGGTGGACTCACTGCAGGAAGCTCCTGGTGTGGAACAGGGGGGCTGAAAGGTCCAAGGTCAGTCCCAGGAGGGGCTGAAGCCAAGGAGGCTTCCCCCAGTGAGAGCGTCCCCTGGGGGTGTCACACTGAGGAGGCTCCTGCCTGGGTTTGACTCCGAGCTGTTCCAGAGCACGGAGCCTGTGTGCCCGTCACAGCCCCCCAGCATGTGACCTACAGGCTCCACTCTGGCAAAGCTCCCTGTCCCTGGGCTTTAGCATCACTAGCCCCTGCTTAGTGACTAGGGGTCAGTTTAGGCAGCGGACCCCAAAATGTGGGCGTGACTCCTAGGGGACACAGAGGAAGATTGATGGGGCACCTCAGGGCCTGAGCCAGCCCCATGGAGGGCAGGAGGAGCCCCACTCTGTCCCAGCTCTTCCCCAACCCCCCCTCAGCCTGGGCCCCTGGCTCCCAGCCCGGCCTCGACCCCCTTACCTCTGTCCACACCCCTCTCCCCAGCAAGCAACGGCCCCACTCCCAGCCCCGGTTCTCGACCGCAGCTTCCGAGGGGCCACAGCCATGGATACGAGGGCGCAGTGTGAAATGTTTGGGGCCCACTGGGTTTGGGTGACGTCCTCAATCACTTCTCTGCAGTCCAATGAAAGCGATTCCTCACCCACCCACCCCTCCGTCAGGACGGCCTAGGTACTCGTACAGGAAGGAGAATAACATTTCATTCCACTCAATCCTAAAGTGATTTGCAACCCACCACCATCCCAAACTGGTCATTTTGGGGAAGCGGCCCCATCATGCTGCATAGCTAGGCAGAGTAGGGGTGTCTGTGCAAACACGGCCTGTTCCTGAAGTCTTCCCCCAGCTCCTCACTAGATGTGAGGGGGGAGCTCATTCAGCCCCTGCTTACGCTTAGTATTTAAAAACTCCTTAGTGTCCTTATCTCTGCCGGCCTTAGATTTCTCCTCCTGTCTACTTCTTGATTGCTCAGATGAGGTGGCCGAGTAGTTAAGGTGATGGACTGCTAATCCATTGCGCTCTGCACGCATGGGTTCAAATCCCATCCTCATCGGCTGCATTTAGTCTTCACCCTCCTTTATAGACAACCATCTCTATGTTCAGGAGTGTGTTTATAGACAACCATCTCCTAATTAGTTCAGGAGTGGGTGCATCGACTTATGGGCCTGCATCTTGCAGGAGGTCAGATGAGATGATCATAATGGTCCCTTCTGATCTTGGATTCTATGATCTCCCCCCTTGGTACAATGACAGATCAAACAATGTTGCTTCTTGCAAACAAAAAGCTTCTCAGAATCTCTTCCCCCCTCCCCTTTGCTTAAAATAAAATATCTAAATACCAGATTTCCAAAAAAATTCTCTAGTCCAGCATTTCTTAGTTTTTATCTCAAAAGGGAACAGCCTCATAATCTCCCCCAAACACCCTGGGACCTCCCCACATAATTAAAATACCTCCAACCTGAGCAAGGCCACAACAGTGAACCAGAACTAGTGTCTAGGCCAAGCTGTTCAGAAGGAGACAACTCAACCATTTTCTCTCTGCTTCCCTTTGCAAAGTCTGACTGAGAAAACAAAATTCCCCAAACTGAAAATTTTCTGCTGAAAAACCACTACTAGTGTGTTTGGGGACTTTGGTTTGAATGTACTATTATTATTCTCTTCTGATTTCTGAATCAGTTTTGTCATCCAGGTGTGTTTCCAGCTGTTGAGTTGTGGGGGAGAGAGGCCAACTCATAATGTCTCTACCCCCCATTTCATAGTTTCTTCCAACTTGCTAGGAAGTCCCTTTGCTAGGATGTGAGTCAAGCAGTGTCCATTGTCGCTGTGCTATCTTGGAGAAGTCTGCATTGTACACGGTTCCTGGGATAGTCCTTGGGAGTGTGGATCCCTTTAATGGGCCAGCAGCGGGTCTGGCTCCTCCATTGTCACACCTGAAAGGCTGGTGGTGGGCATTTCCCAACCTCATCTCAGTAACAGACACAGAGCAAAACTTCCCAGCCAATGCTACACACACAATCCAACACAATAGTAATGTTCAACAGACCAAGACTTTTGAAATGACACCTCACCAGGCAGACTTTGTACAAACCGTATCATCATTATAGGAGAGCAGTGAATATGGGGCTTCCAGGGTGCTGCTTTGAGCACAGCGTGCCACACCTGGGCTGACATTGCAATGGAGACGTACCCTTAGAGTCCATCTCTCCTGGGATAAAGATGGCAGCATGGCTGGCCTGGACCATCTGACGTGGGCTCATGAAGCTAAAGCTGAGAGGCTAAAAACTGTGGTGCAGATATTTGTGTTCACACTGAAGCCTGGGTTCGGAAACCCTCACCCCTCGTGGGGTCTCAGAGACTGGGCTCAAGCCCATCTGTCTGCACTGTAATTTTATAGTCTTGCAGCCCAAGCCCCATAACCCTGAGTCAGCTGACCCGGGCTTTGCGACAGGTGCCCTGGGTGTGTTAATCGCAGTGTAGACATAACATTAGGCTACGTCTCCAGTGCAATGAAACACCCACGACTGGCCCGTGTCACATTAATCAGGGTCATGCGGCTTGGGCTGTAAAGTTGCAGTGTCCATGTCTCGGCTCAGGCTCAGTCCCCTGCTCCAGGAGCCCAGAAGGTTGGGAGGGGGTTTAGCAAGTGGAAATGGTAAAACCGCAGGGGAGTATTACCCTGGACTCATGGCATTTCTCCATTGGTCTGTCTGCTCTGGGGCAGGGACAGAAACACGTCCTGCTGCTTTTGTTATTTCAAAGGGCGGTTTAGGATTTTCATTCTCAGACACAGTGCACAAAACAGGACTCAACTCTCGGCATAAACTAAACGAGCTGCCCACAGTTTCTGGCAGCCACAATGAGCATTTGATATGAGAGCTCAGACCTGCCCCTGTCCCAGAGGGACGGGGTCGCCTGAGAGGGGACTGGACCACTGACCTATCAGCTCCTAACTCCTAAACTTTCAGTAACTCTATCCTCAGTGCCTGTGAGTGTAATTCAAACCATAAGAAAAACCACACTAGGCTAGACCGAAGGTCCATCTAGCTCTGAATCTTGTCTTCTGACAGTAACCAGTACCAGGTGCCCCAAAAGCAACTCAGTAAGGTACCACTGGAACTTGAACCCAGGATGTCCCGTATACAAAACACTGGTTTTAGCCAGCTAAGCCATGGTGCCTACAGTTGCTGAAGGGATCATGTCTGCACACACCTGACTCTCTGCCAACCTCCATCTGGGCCTGACAAGCTTTGCTGGTGTTTGGATTCAGTAAAGCAGAGGAGCAGGGGAAGTTTTACTCCCAAGGTTCTTTGGACAGATCTACACTACAAAATTAGATCGGTGTAACTACATTACTCAGGGGTGTGAAAAATTTACCTCCCTAAGCAATGCAGTTATATCAGCCTAACCCCGGTGCAGATAGCGCTGTGTCAACAGGAGGGCTTCTTCCATCAACATAGCTTGGGGAGGGGCTTGGTTAGTGAAGATGAAGAGAATAGGTGGCCCATGGCTCTTGCATTTGGGGAGGCTGGGTGTGAGCGCTGGAAGCTCCCTGGAAGTGGGGGGCCCATTGGTGCCCAGACCATGGCACTGCCCCCCCTTCTCCTCTCTCTGAGGCCCCACCTGTGCTCCCCCCTTGCTCCTGTTTGGCCACTTCCCACCCCCGCTCTTCCTCTTTGGCTGAGGACGGCTGATCCACCTTTCGCTCGCTCCTCTCCTCCCCCAAGGCCTTCCTGCCTGCTGCTCATGCCTCTCCACCCCCTACCACACGGTCTGCCCACCAGCCGCCACCGCCACCTCTCTGACCCGTCACTGCAACCCACCCTGCCCACCACCCACACCTCTCTGCCTCTCCCCTGAGACCTGCCCTGCCCACTGCCCCCACCTCCGAGGCCTGCTCTGCCCACCGCTCGAACCTCTCTGCCCCTCCCCTGAGACCCACCCTGTCCACGTCTTTCTTCGGTCATCTGTTGTTATTCCATGAAGCATCAAGAATGGAATAAAAAGCTGAGTTTACTCCAGGGTGAGGAAACAAAGAAGTCACCAACCCCCCGGCATTGCTGCTTTAGTTAAAGTGTTTAGTTAAAACAGCTATTGAATGTCCTCCCTATGCCCCTTGTGTCACCAGAGCACATCCATGCTAGCAGTTCGTGGATGGCAACAGAGAGCAGTGCACTGTGGGCAACTATCCCACTGTGCAACTGGCTGCAGGGTGTTTTGGGAAGGGTTTGCAATGCCTCACGGACTGGTACAGCATCACATGATGCCCGTGGAACGGTGGGATAGAGAAACCTGCATCTTACTAGATTACCAGCTGCTTTTCAACTGCGGTGTGTGTGGCGGGGTAGAGACTGTTTGTGTGCTGGGGAGAGACAGTGTGTGTGCTGGGGAAGAGTGAGTGTGTTGAGCTAGGTAGGAGCAGATCATTATTATCCCTACTCGAAAGAGAAAGAAGCTCAGGCTGAGAAAGGAGAATTGACTTCTCTTAGGTCACACAGCCAGTCAGGGGCAGAGTTGGGAATAGGACCCAAAAGCCCTGATTTTCAAACTAACCATCGGATCTTGAATTTCATACATTGAATGACCTGAATAAAATGCTCTCAGATGAGCTCCAGACCAACAACAGTGCACACGAATTATTCAGCAAGTATCTCAGGAGAACTGCTATGTCAGAGAGAATCATGAGCTGCTCAGAGACCATTAATGTAGAGAAGCAGCAAAATTCATCAAACATAGAACTGGTTCTGACTTATTTCCTTGGTCTTAAAAGAGACCAACAAGGACCTGAGTCTCCTCCCTGTCAATAACCCCCTGCTCAGCCAATCAGTGTAGAGACTGAGGACGGGAGGCTGAGGGTTCTCACCAGAGAACCCAAAGGATGGCCCAGGTCACTGGTGGGGATCACTGCCTGAGCACTATTTCAGCCCCACATTTTTGGGTGGACCTCCCACAGTGGGAGCTGCAGAGCACTCCCCCGCAACACACACACACACACCCCTATCTCCTGGTGTTGGGAGGAGAACCGGAAAAAGGACAAAAGACGCAAGAGACAAAGAGAAAGGAGGGAGGGAGGGAGGGAGGAAAAGGTGAAACAAAAAGGACAAACCCTAATCTCCCCAGTGATTCTAAGGGACAAAATCCCAGGTGCAGAATAAAATTCTGCCTCTTTAAGCTCGTGTTTTCCAGGCCTAGAATTCAACTCTCACCAGCTGGATCAGACTGAACAGGTTTCAAACCTCCAGGAGGCTCTTACCTTCTAAACAGGGACGGCTGTTTTCTAGTAAAATCACTAAAAGGGAAGGAGAAAACTCGAAAGAGGTTCCTCCTAGCGCTCACGTCCGTGAACCCGAATACTCTCTTGGTCCTCAAAGAGAGACCCGGAGAAGGAGACTTGCTGAAGCAAAGCCACAGGGGTCTCTGAGGTTTCCCTGGCCCCTCGCCCCTGTCCTGCCTGGCTGATGTCAGCATCTCTCTGTGAGGTCACCACCTCCCCACCACCTTGGACCAATAGTCTGAGGTCCTGCAAAAGGCCTTTGTGATGTCACTGCCACACCCCTCCCTTGCTGTGCCAATGTCCTGCCCCTGGCCAGGCACTTTGGAGGTTTGAGCTACTCCCTGTGGATCACCCCACTCAAGGAGCGTTCGTTCTAGGCAGCAAGCCGGCTAGACAGGAAAACCTCAGACGCTGCTCCCAATGCTACACTCGGTTTTTCAGAAATTAGTCGACTTTATGGCCAGAAGAGACCATTAGAGCATCTAATCTGACCCCCTGCATATCACAGGCCCCCTGTATGACACAAGAGCTACTTGGGTCTGTTCCTAGAATGGAAGCCGCATATTAAACAAGTCCCAACAGGTTTGCTACACCCTGGCCTCCTCCCATTCTCCACCCGTGAATGTTTTGGCTACTCCAACCTCCAGGCCAGACTGCCCAAGCCTCCCACCTCCTGTGTATTTGCTGTCCCTTCAGCAGGAACCCACCAGAACACCCCCCCCCCGCCCCAATAATCCCTACCTGAGCTGGCTCCACTGCAGCCATTTCCCTTCCCTGTCCCATGGGAGGATGGGATGAGCTGGAGCGAAACATGGACGACACCCTGCAGCTGGGCAGGGCGAGAAGGGCCGTTGTGGAGGTTTCAGAACAGGCTTTAGTTCATGTCACATCACAATTCCCCCAGGATCTTTCCCTGCAGAGACACAGCCTAGGCTCTGCCATGCTGGGAACATGCTCCAGCTCTTTATTGCAGGGGAGACCTGGTCCCTCCTGCCAGGCTAAGCCCACAGGGAGATTTTTCAGCCTCCCCAGTAATAAAGTCTCTGAACAAAATGCTGGAAAGGAGCAGAACCAAAGGGGCTGGGCAGGCTCCATAGGGACACTGCCTCCTCCCTTCCCCTCCTGTGCGGCCATGTCCTGTTGCTGGCAGAGATCGCCCCCCCCATCTCCCTCCAGAGGCAGCCGCATCTGCGGGCTCCCCCAGCCAGCACCCACTAACCACCACCCACGCTGGGGGAGTGACACAGGACAGCAAATTCCACCTACCCAAGGACAAATTGCTGCAGATAAACGGGCTGGGTTCACATCCCAAAGCTGAGGAGAATTTAAGAATTACAGAGAAAATAGGGAAAATAAGAGACTAGAGAGTCAATCATTTTAGGGAAAACGGGGGAATCTCCTTGGATTTTCTAGCCACATGTGGGGAGGGGAGAGAGAAGGGGAAGAACTAGAGAGAATTGTTCTCAGGTTTTGAGACAGAAAGAAATGGCACAAAAAGGAAAAGGATGCAAGTAGCTCACCCCCGTGACCATAGGTGTGTGCAGCACATTTCATTAGGGTGCGCACACAGGGAGCCCCGCCCTAGCCCCACCCCATCCACTGCCTCCCACTTCCTGCCCCCTGGCTGCCCCCCTCAGAACCCTCAACCCCCCCTGCTCCTTGTCCCCTGACTGCCCCCTCCTGAGACCCCCACGGTAACTGCCTCCCTAGGACCCTACCCCCTACCTGTTCCCCTGACCCTTATCCACACCCCTGCCCCCAGACAGACCCCGGGGACTCCCACGCCTCATCCAACCACTCCCCGCCCCGACAGCCCCCAGAAATCCCGATCCATCCAACCCCCTCTGCTCCCTGCCTGCTCCAATCCCACTCCACCGCCCGACAGGCACCCCCCGAACCCTCAACCCATCCAACCCTCCTGCTCCTTCTCCCCTGACCGCCTCCTCCACAGGCCCCCCCAATCACTAATCACTCCTCCAACTATCCAACCCCCCTCCCCCACCTCCTGACAGCTTTGTCTAGTGCCTGGTCCCACCCACACACTCAAAGTGGCAGAGGAGGTTCCCTCTCCTTCGGGGGGAAGGTTGCCTAGTGGTTAGGGCACAGGACTCAGGCGTTCTGGGTTTGAGTCTCAGCCCTGCCACAGACTCCCTGCTCAGCCTTGGGAAAGTCACTTCACCTCGTTGTGCCCTAGATCCCGCCTGCCCAATGGGGCCAACACTGACCCTGCCTCCTGGGCTAAATCCATCCATGGCTGGGTGATGGGGGGCGGGGGGCGGAATGGAGATACCAACATGGGAGATTTGGGCTGAATTTCTCCACAGCCGGAGAGTGGGAGCCAGCTCCACAGGGGGGATGGGAGCGAGAGGGGCTCAGGCCAGCTCCACACAGACGGGGGTCAGGGCTTCAGCCCTGCAACTTCTGCCACTAAGGTGGCTGGGGCTCCCGAGCCGGGGACTTCAGCCCCACATCTTCTGCCAGGGTCCGGGGTTCTTCTCCCTGCCCCAGGTGGGCTCCTCCCCTGCCCGTGCAGCTCCTGCTGGGGTCTGGGCTCCGCCCCCCGCCTCCCAACCCAGCGGGGCTTCTCCCCCCCGCACTGCAGCTCCTGCAGGGGCCCGGGGCTTCTTCTCCCCACTCCAGCTCGGCTCCTCTCCCGCCCCCACGGCAGCGGGACATTCCCGGGGGGGCCGAGCACCCCCCTGCAGCCGCCGCAGCCTCCCCCCCCCCGGAGCCCCCACGGGAGGGGGGAGCAGCCTCCCCAGCCGGGGCTCAGGGCATTGGGGTGCCGGGGCTCCCCCCCTGCGCACGCCTGGGCCCGGGACACTCACACACACACTCTGCCCCGGGGCTCCCCTGGGGCCCAGAGACCGATCAACCCCCCGCCTGCCCCCCCGCCCTTCCCCGCCTGCAGCTCCGGCCTCTCCCCTCCCCTCCCGCCCCACCAGCCGCCCCCAGGGGAGCCCCGGGCCCCAGGCTCTGTCCCCACCTGGAGCCCAGCGGGGCCGGGGGCAGCTCCTGCTGCAGCTGAGAACAGCGGCTCCGCTCCGGCCCGGGCGGCTCCAGCGCTGCTGGCAGCACGTGGCCACCAGGGAGCAGCTGCTTGGCCCGGGATCCTGCGTCACAATGTGCCAGAGCCCCGCCCCCAGGAGCAGCCCCGCCCCCGGGCTGTGCCAGAGCCCCGCCCCCAGGAGCTGCCCTGCCCCGGGCTGTGCCAGAGCCCCGCCCCCAGGAGCTGCCCCGCCCCCGGGCTGTGCCAGAGCCCCGCCTCCAGGAGCTGCCCCCCTCTGGGATTTGTTCTCCTGCCTCCTTCTTCCCAGCACCCCGTGCTCCCAGCTGCTCCCTTCCTGTGTCTGCAAACACCCCCCGGACGGGCTGCAGCGCTTGCTGGGGCTGGCTCCAGTGGCTGAAGTTGCCTCCATCTCTGCTCACCTGGGGGTGGGGGAGGGACGAAGAGAGGAGATGGGCCCAGGGTGTGAAAGCAGAATTAGGGGGCAGGGAAAGGAGGACAGTTTGGAAAGGTGGGTTTTTTGCGGGGGAGGGGGTGATCCAGATGGAGTCAGAAGCAGTTGGGCAGCAGAGGCTCAGGGAAATTGAGGGGAACCCCCTGGGTGTCCCAGTGTTGACCAGGGATTGTACAGCACCTAGCGCAATATGGGGTCCCAGAGACGTAACTAGCTATTTTTACACCCAAGCCAAGAATATAAAATTGGCCCTCCGCTGTGACACCCAGCCCCCTTGAAACACCCCCCCCAGTGCCACCCAACCCTGTGGAAACACCCCCCCCAACACTGCCCGCCCCACAGAAACAAACCCTCCTTCCCCAGCGCCGCCCGCCTGAAACAGCTGTGGACCGAAAGGGAAGGTTTGGGGGAGGGAGAAGAAACGGCCCCCATAGGGTGACCAGCTCACACCATCACACCCCTCTTCACCCCCTAGCCCCCCACTGGCCTGCTGCATCTCCTGCTAGTCAGTGCCCCACCCACCACTCGCCTCCTTTCACCTCCTCCCTCCCCTGCCAGAAACTCCCGTGCCCGCCCCTAGAGCCCCTGCTGGCTCACTGCTCACCTCTGTGCCCACCTGCCACTTGTCCACCCGCTCGCCCACCTGCTCCCCACTTGCCCCCTCCCCCTCCCCCTCAAGTGTAAAGCCTCATTCACAGACCCAGGGGTCACTATATCACTGCACACAGCAGTCACTCAATGCGGTTGTAGATAAATCTCTGCATTACGCATTTTTGTATAACTTGTCTATGACTTTGTATTGAACCTTGGTAATATGTTATATGGGGCCCCTAAGGTAGTGTAATTAAGGTAACAGAAAAATGTCTTTTTGCTAGAAGTAGAATAAGATCTTCCCCCCCTTGGTAATCCATCGCCCTGTGGAGTGAATGAGGTGGGACTGAGGAAGGCGTGGAAGGCAGCACCTCCAGACAGCTGCACCCCTTGGAGAGGGGCTGGGAGCCCGACCAAGGCCAATCAGACTTGGCAAGTGGGCTGGCTAGAGAAGAGCCGACACACTGACAGCCTCGGGGGTTAGGAGCAAGCACCTTCCTGTGGGAACCCCCTCTGTGCAGCACTGGGACAACCCCTAGCCCAGAGAAAAGCAGCAAAAAGGACCAACAGACACAGTCCCAGATTTTGAATCTGGGAGATTTGCCCCTCTCCATCCACCGACTCGCCGCTTGCCTCCTCATCCCTCCGCCCCCCCCCAGTATAAAGCCTCATTCAAAGACCCGGGGGGGGGGGTCGCTATATCACTGCACCCAGCAGTCACTCACTGCAGTACCAAACATTAAACTACTGAAAATGGCACCCCTCCTCCCCCTCCAGCCACTGACTTTTTGGACTGGAAAGCTTTCCCCCAGATCTCCCCTTTAGAAGACATCCCCAGATGGGCTGAGGGATACTGCTGTGACCTCACCTGGCAGCCCCCAAAGAAGGAATTGGGGGGACTGAATGGACAGGGCCCCTCTCTAGCTGAAGCCTGGCAAGGGAGGTACGTGGATCCCACCAGAAGTTAAAATGAAAAGTGAGGGAGGGGAGGCTCTGCTGGACCTGGGCAGCTCTAGATACAGCACCAGGCATGTAGGAGGATTTCCACTCCTGAGCCATGGAAGCAGAAATTGACTTTTCCTTTCCAGATTTAGCTAATGTTCAGAAAGGGGATCTAGCGCCTGCCTTCCAGATTTGAACACCTCAGCATTCAGGAGCGCTCGAGCTCAGTTTGGGCAGCTGTTACTTCATTTCTCCCAAATATGCTGATCTACTGTCATTTGCTGTAGAAAAAGTAGGATAAAATTGAGCAAGAAATGCTTCCCAGTGGTTTTTAGGACTGGAATTGCTATTTTCAACAGCCATTGCCTTTTTTCTTCTAGTTTTATTTGTTTAAAAGGAAGACACTGATATTGCACTGGCAAATTCCCCATAGAAACAAAGAATAATAAAGGCACCTCAACTTTTCCTCATTTATGGAGGACAGTCTTACAATATGCATCCAGATCTCCTCCAATCACACAAGCTGAAAATTGTTCCACTTTACTGCAGTTCTATAACCATGCGGGAACCAGTCCTGTCTGTGTTCTGTGCACATCCAAAATTCCTCCTGAATGACCCGCCCTGGGAGCAAGTTACCAGTGACCCAGGGCTGGGACGGAAGGAGGGTGCAGGTGGGGGGAAGCCCAGGGTTGGGATGGCAGGGGGTGAGGGTCAGGAGGGGAGACCCAGGGCTGGGATGGCAGGGGTGTGGGTGGAGGGGCAGAGCCCAGGTCTGGGGCGGCAGGGAGTGTGTGGGGGCCCAGGGCTGGGGTGGGGACAGCCAAAGTTTTTTTGCTTAGGGCGGCAAAAAACCTAGAGCCGGACCTGCCTCCACCCACCGTGACGTAGGTAGGAGCGGATCATTATTATCCCTACTTGAAAGAGGGAGAAGCTGAGGCTGAGAAAGGAGAATTTACTTGTATTAGGTCACACAGCCAGTCAGTGGCAGAGTTGGGAATAGGACCCAAGAGCCCTGATTTTCAAACTAACCGTCGGATCTTGAATTTCAGACATTGAATGACCTGAATAAAGTGCTCTCAGATGAGCTCCAGACAAGCAACAGTGCACAGGAATTATTCAGCAAGTATTTGAGGAGAACTGCAGTGTTAGAGAGAATCATGAACTGCTCAGAGACCATTAATGCAGAGAAGCAGCAAAATTCATCAAACATAGAACTGGTTCTGACTTATTTTCTTGGTCTTAAAAGAGACCAACAAGGACCTGAGTCTCCTCCCTGTCAATAACCCCCTGCTCAGCCAATCAGGGTAGAGACTGAGGACGGGAGGCTGAGGGTTCTCACCAGAGAGCCCAAAGGATGGACCAGGTCACTGGTGGGGATCACTGCCTGAGCACTATTTCAGCCCCACATTTTTGGGTGGACCTCCCACAGTGGGAACTGCAGAGCACTCCGATGCAACACACACACACACACACCCTCTCCTGGTGTTGGGAGGGGAACAGGAGAAAGGACAAAGGAAGCAAGAGACAAAGAAAAAGGAGAGAGGGAGAGATGGAGGAAAAGATGAAACACAAAGGACAATCCCCAATGTCCCGTGATTCTAAGGGCCAAAATCCTAGGTGCGTAAAAAAATTCTGCCTCCTTAAGCTCGTGTTTTCCATGCCTAGAATTCAACTCTCACCAGATGGATCAGGCTGAACAGGTTTCAAACCTCCAGGAGGCTCTTACCTTCTAAACAGGGACGGCTGTTTTCTAGTAAAATCACTAAAAGGGAAGGAGAAAACTCGAAAGAGGTTCCTCCTGGCGCTCACGTCCGTGAACCCCAATACTCTCTCAGTCCTCAGAGAGAGACCTGGAGAAGGAGACTTGCTGCAGCAAAGCCACAGGGGTCTCTGAGGTTTCCCTGGCCCCTCGCCCCCATCCTGCCTGGCTGATGTCAGCATCTCTCTGTGAGGTCACCACCTCCCCACCACCTTGGACCAATAGGCTGAGGTCCTGCCAAAGGCCTTTGTGATGTCACTGCCGCACCCCTCCCTCGCTGTGCCAATGTCCTGCCCCTGGCCAGGCACTTTGCAGGTTTGAGCTACTCCCTGAGGATCACCCCACTCAAGAAGCGTTCGTTCTAGGCAGCAAGCCGGCTAGACAGGGAAACATCAGATGCTGCTCCCAATGCTACACTCAGTTTTTCAGAAATGAGTCGACTTTATGGCCAGAAGAGACCATTAGAGCATCTAATCTGACCCCTGCATATCACAGGCCTCCTGCATGACACAATAGCTACTTTTGGGGCAAACACATTCCAGAAAGGCATCTAGTCCTCATGAAATGACATCAGGAGATGGAGAATCCATCACTTTCCTTGGTAGCTTGTTCCTGTGATGAATCATCCTCGCTGTTGAATATTTGTGCCTTAGTTGTAATATGAATTTGTCTCTTTTCACCTTCCAGCCATTGGGTCTTGTTATTCCTTTCTCTGCTAGATTAAAGAGCCCTTTAATACCCAATCTTTTCTCTCCATTAAGGCATTTCAACACTTGAATGAAGTCACCTTTCAATCTTCTTTTGATCAGCTAAACAGGTTGAGCTCTTTCAATAGCTCACTAGAAGGCATTTTTCTCCAGCCCTCAGGACATTTGGTGGCTCTTTGCTGCCCCAGCTCCAGTTTCACAACATCTTTTCAATTCAGGACACCAAAACTGGAGGCAGTATTCCACTATCAGTCTCGCTGATGCCGTGTCACCTCCTGTGACGTTATTGACATAATCTGTAACTGTACAGATCACCGTTGCGACCACTGTTCTATATTTGCAGCCAATATTGTAGAAAGGTTGTCGTGTAAGGGGTCTATGGAGAGGTTCTGATTGGCTGATTATAATGATGCCATCTCTAGATGTGTATCATTTTTGTAGTTGACGTTATAAGTATTGGCTCTGTTCTGTCCATAGTTCAAACTTGTGCTCTGCTTCTGGGGAACACCCCAGATAAGTTGGTGTCAGTTCTGCCTAGCCTGGTTGATGGCCCATTAAGGAACATCAGCTACACAATTGACCCACTGAGAGAAGGCAGATACGCCTTGTGACTCAGCAAGGTAGCAGGGACCTGCCTATGGACAGAACTCTAAGGTTTTTCTATGCCACGTGCTGGATAGAGTGTCCTTGGGACAAAGAAAGCAAAGACCACATGGCAAGAGACTATAAAAGGCTGATGCCTCGTCTCCATCTTGTCTTCAATCCTGCTTCATACCTCTGGAGGGATTTTGCTACAAACTGAAGCTCTAGACAAAGGACTGAATGACCCATCCCAGCTGTGGATTGACTCCAGAGACTTGATTTGAATCTGCAGTTTATTCCATCACTGTTACAAGCCTGAACCAAGAACTTTGCCATTACTGTATGTGAAGGGTTAAAATCCATGTGCATTTTATATAACAACCTGGTCTATGGATTGTGCCAGTTCTTTTCCAGACCTGAAGTCCAGACTATGGTCTAGCCCACTATGACTCTTTTGATGGTTTAAATTACACTCACGGGCACTGAGGATAGTTACTGAAAGTTTGGGAGTTAGGAGCTGATAGGTCAGTGGTCCGGTCCCCTCACAGATGATCCCGTCCCTCTGGGACAGGGGCAGGTCTGAGCTCTCACACCAAATGCTCATTGTGGCTGCCAGAATCTGTGTGCAGATCGTTTAGTTTGCACGGAGGGTTGAGTCCTGCTTCGTGCACCATGTGTGAGAATGAAAATCCTAAACCACCCTTTAAGAACATAAGAAAGGCCGTACAGGGTCAGACCAAAGGTCCATCTAGCCCAGTATCTGTCTACCGACAGTGGCCAATGCCAGGTGCCCCTGAGGGAGTGAACCTAACAGGCAATGATCAAGTGATCTGTCTCCTGCCATCCATCTCCATCCTCTGACGAACAGAGGCTAGGGACACCATTCTTACCCATCCTGGCTAATAGCCATTTATGGACTTAGCCACCATGAATTTATCCAGTCCCCTTTTAAACATTGTTATAGTCCTAGCCTTCACAACCTCCTCAGGTAAGGAGTTCCACAAGTTGACTGTGCGCTGCGTGAGGAAGAACTTCCTTTTATTTGTTTTAAACCTGCTGCCTATTAATTTTATTTGGTGACCCCTAGTTCTTGTATTATGGGAATAAGTAAATAACTTTTCCTTATCCACTTTCTCAACATCACTCATGATTTTATATACCTCTATCATGTCCCCCCTTAGTCTCCTCTTTTCCAAACTGAAGAGTCCTAGCCTCTTTAATCTTTCCTCATATGGGACCCTCTCTAAACCCCTAATCATTTTAGTTGCTCTTTTCTGAACCTTTTCTAGTGCTAGAATATCTTTTTGAGGTGAGGATAACACATCAGTACACACTAATCGAGATGTGGGCGTACCATGGATTAATATAAGGGCAATAATATATACTCAGTCTGATTCTCTATCCCCTTTTAATGATTCCTAACATCCTGTTTGCTTTTTGACCGCCTCTGCACACTGCGTGGACATCTTCAGAGAACTATCCCCGATAACTCCAAGATCTTTTTCCTGACTCGTTGTAGCTAAATTAGCCCCCATCATGTTGTATGTATAGTTGGGGTTATTTTTTCCAATGTGCTTTACTTTACATTTATCCACATTAAATTTCATTTGCCATTTTGTTGCCCAATCACTTAGTTTTGTGAGATCTTTTTGAAGTTCTTCACAATCTGCTTTGGTCTTAACTATCTTGAGTAGTTTAGTGTCATCTGCAAACTTTGCCACCTCACTGTTTACCCCTTTCTCCAGATCATTTATGAATAAATTGAATAGGATTGGTCCTAGGACTGACCCTTGGGGAACACCACTAGTTACCCCTCTCCATTCTGAGAATTTACCATTAATTCCTACCCTTTGTTCCCTGTCCTTTAACCAGTTCTCAATCCATGAAAGGACCTTTCCTTTTATCCCATGACAGCTTAATTTACGTAAGAGCCTTTGGTGAGGGACCTTGTCAAAGGCTTTCTGGAAATCTAAGTACACTATATCCACCGGATCCCCCTTGTCCACATGTTTGGACAATAAATAACAAAAGCAGCAGGACGTGTTATTGTCCCTGCCCCAAAGCAGACAGACCGATGGAGAAATGCCATTGAGACCAGGGTAATACTCCACTGCCGTTCTACCTTTTTTACTTGCTAAACTCCCTCCCAGCCTTGTGGGGTCTCAGAGCCCAGTACTGAGCCTGAGCCGAGATGTGTACACTGCAAATTTACCACCCCACAGCCCAAGCCCCGGGAGCCTGAGCTGGTATGGGGCAGCCGTGGGTGTTACATTGCAGTGTGGACATAAGCCTATTGTGTTTCATTTCTTAGGTTCTGCTGCCATCGTGTGGCCATTTCCTTCCCCTCCTTTCTGTCCAAAGTGCAGAGCCCAGTTCCTCCAGGGGGAGAAGGACGTCTTCCTTCTTCCCTTCCTCAACAGCCCCCTTCCCTGGAGAGCCCTTTGCTGGGGTCTGGGTGGGGAACAGCCATTTCTGAGGATTAATTTCATATTAATGGTGTTGATCTATAGATTTTACAGCCAGACTAGATCACTAGGTACCTCTGCTCTGACCTGATTCAGAACAGAGTACAGAGAATTTTACCCAGTGACTCCTACATCCACCCCAAGATCTGGCTGAACGAGGAGGGTTCATTCAGAAAGTCATTGTGTTTGGGTGTAAAGGTGTGAAATGATGGGGAAATTGGCCCCTCTTTCAAGTTTAAATGTTGTAACTTCTACATCTAGACTGGGGTGGCCACCCTGAGCCTGAGAAGGAGCCAGAATTTCCCAGTGTCACTGCCAAACCTGCACCTTTGTATGCAACTACTGAGTCAATTGTGAACCTTCCCATCATTGTCCTTTGCTCTTAACCCTGAGGCTATTGCCCCATCATTGGGGCCATTACCCGCCTCTCTTTCATACAGAAGCACAATTTTCCTTGCACAGACACAGGAACAGCAAGATCTTTCTCTGTCCCTTGTGCAAAGCAGGGGGCCAAATTCCATGGAAACAATGGACAAGCAGGGGGCTCTGGGCACATCCAGCCCTGGCCGTGAAATGTTCCCTCCCTTCTTTCTTTATGCTGCTGCTGCTATTTCATGGATTGTCTGGGATGAGGAAAAAGCTGAGTTCACTCCAGGTGGAGGGGAAAAGAACCCTGAAAATCTCAGGACCCAACCCCTGCTACCAGGATCACTGAGGTGCTGCCGATAGAAGGGAAACTGGGAGCCATTCTTTGCTGTTCAGCCATGGAAACAGTGACCCAATTGCACTGCAGTGAATGTGCTGGGGAAGGCTGGACTTCACAGGCAAGTGACTGTGGTCTTGTTAGAATGTCCCCAAGCTGCTGATCAGAAAGACTTCATAGAATCCTAGAAGATTAGGGTTGGAAGAGACCTCAGGAGGTCATCTAGTCCACCCCCCTGCTCAAAGCAGGACCAAACCCAACTAAATCATCCCAGCCAGGGCTTTGTCAAGCCTGACCTTAAAGACCTCTAAGGATGGAGATTCCACCACCTCCCTAGGTATCTTGGCCTTATGGCATCACTTGGCCTTGTCCCCACTGTAATGAATAACATGCTGCTGCTAAGGGTTGAACAGCATCATGTTCAGGCAAGGAAATCAAGTCCTTCTCTTGTGTTCTGTTTTTTGAACGGCAACTGAAGTGCTGAACCTGAGCTGATGTCGAAAACACCGTCACATAAGAAATACCATAGGAAGAAGGATGAGAACAATGAATTTACCGGAAAAAAGTAGGTGGTTGCCTTGGATCTCCTGTGCGAACAGACTACAGAACCAAACAAGCCAGAGGCAAAAGTAAACTACCCATTTCAAAACAAAAACACCTGTGTCAATAAGTAAATACATGTGCTAACTTAAAAATGATTAATATGCTTACTGTGACACTACCAGGTCAGAGTTAGTTCAAAATCTCGGTTTTGTATAAACTTGTGGTTTACAGTAACGTAAGACAAATAGAAATATTCCTAGGTCTTTTTATCCTAATGAATTCTTTTTTAAAATACATTATTTCAACCGTTTGCAATCTGATCCTTCGTGCTAATGCATGATAACTTGAAAGTGAAATTTTTAGAAGCTATACATTAAAAATGAAACTGACTTTTCTATTTTAATTTCCCAACGTGAGAGAAATGCAAGAAATATTCTTCTTCGAGTGATTGCTCCTATGCATTCCAGTTAGGTGTGCGCGCCGTGCGTGCACGGCTCTCCGGAACATTTTTACCCTAGCAACACCGGCGGGCCGGCTGGCGCCCCCTGGAGTGGCGCCGCTATGGCGCTAAATATATACCCCAGCCGGCCCGTCCGCTCCTCAGTTCCTTCTTACCGCCCGTGACGGCCAGTTGGAACTGTGGAGTGCTCTTCGTTCTCCACGATCCCTAGCATTCACAGCTTTCCTGTATATAGTTAGTTTTGTAGTTAGTTTTACAGTTTTAGATAGTTAGTTAGTGTATATAGAAAGGGGGGGGTCTTCCCCTTTTACCTCACCCGGTGCGGGCTCATGCCCAAGGCACCGGGCTTTAAGCCCTGCACGGCATGCCAGAAGCCTATGCCCATCGGAGACCCGCACGACGCCTGTCTCCGTTGCCTGGGCGAAGGGCACAGAACGGACAAGTGCTCGATCTGCTCGACTTTTAAACCGCGGACCCGAAAAGAGCGGGATATCCGCCTGAAGCAGATCCTGATGGAGGCGTCGCTTCAACCACCGGCACCGTCCGCGCCGGCACCGCGAACCGCCTCGGTGCAGAGCGCACCAGCGGCACCGAGCCGCTCCACCTCCGCGGCGCCTCCGGTACAGAAGGCGGCTCTGAAGTCGCGGCAGCGCTCGCTTTTGCCGGCGAAGAAGCAGAGACTGGCAAAGGCACTAGCTCAGGTCCGCTCTGAGGACTCTGCAAGAGCGGTTGCACAGCCTGCGGCCCCCGTGGTGCCTGTGCACAAGCCGTGCACCGGACCCTTGACTCCGGCGCCGCAAGGCCCGTCGAGTCCGGCGCCGCCACGCTCCCCGGTACCGTCTGCGGTTGAGCCCTGGCTACCATCAACGCCGGAGACATTCGCCTCTGCAAGAGACCTGATCCACCTCATAGAGGCACCAGGCCTCTGGCCCCCGGCACCGCCGGTGCGGGCCGTCGTTTCGGCGGGGAAGCCGGCTAGAATGACCCGGCCACCGTCCCTGGACAGGCAGCATGGACGACGCTCCCGGTCCCGCGGCAGGTCTCCATCCAGGCGGTACCGGTCGCCATCAAATCGGCGGTCGCAGTCCCGGTGCCGCTCGTCATCGCGGTACCGGTCGTACTCCCGACGCCGCACGAGATCCAGGTCGCCATCGTGTCGGCACCATCGGAGATCGCCGTCCCGGCACCGCGACTCCCGCGGACGTTCGTGGCACCGTCAATCTCAATCCCGGTCGAGCTCCCGGCACCGGTCGAGCTCCCGGCACCGTGGCGGACCTCACTCCCGGTCGCCTTCCCAGTACCGACCAGAGCAGCCTCGCGCTTCTCTGCCGTCCGGGGACGGACTGCCCCATTCGGCAGCGCACTCTGTGAGCGCTTCGGCACCGCCATGGCCTTCTCGACCCGCGTCGGTCGCTTCCGGCGCGGACGGATACGGACTCCTGCCGCCCACCCCACGGGACCATCCTCAAGGGGCACAACCGTGGGGCTTTTGGGTCCCATGGGCTCAGTACGAGGCCCAGGGGGTGCCTTTTCCACCAAGGCCCCCCGCGTCAGAGTGCAGAGTCCCAGAGGCGACGGTATCCAGACCGGCCCCTTCGCCGCCGGCGGCAGATGCTGTAGCATCGGAGTCCCAAGACCACGTGCAGCCCGCACCCTCCGACGGGCAGGTGCCGGACCCCTCTTCGGCGACGGTCGTCCAGGGGTTGTCCTCCTCGTCCTCGCCTGATGAGGCGGTGGCCGGTGCAGCAACTAAGGAGCCTCCCCCCATTGATGTGAGAGCTCACCAGGACCTCCTTCGTCGTGTGGCGACGGCGATGGCCTTGCCCATAGAGGAGGTGCACGAGGACCCTATTACCAACGTGGTCGAGGCTGACATGCCGGTGCGAGTTGCAGTTCCGTTTTACGGACGGTGCAGAAGAACGCCACCACTATCTGGCAGACGCCAGCGTCCGTGCCCCCTACAGCCCGTGGTGTTGAGCGGAAGTACTCCGTCCCTCCCACGTGCTATGAATACTTGTATATACATCCGACCCCGGACTCCCTGGTAGTCCAGTCGGTTAATGACAGGGAGCGGCACGGTCAACCGGCTTCGGCGCCCAAGTCGAAGGACGCGAAGCGTATGGACCTGCTAGGCCGAAAGGTCTATTCGGCAGGAGGCCTGCAAATGAGGATTGCAAACCAGATGGTCCTCCTCGCCAGGTATGTCTTCGACATCCTGACGTCCCTGGCGAAATTTACCGAGCTCCTGCCGTCAGCCTCCCGACAGGAGTTCACGGCCATGTTGGAGGAGGAAAGGCGGTCGTCTAGATCCTCCATCTCAGCCGCCCTCGACGCTGCTGACTCGGGTGCGAGGACCTTGGCCTCCGGGGTCACGATGCGGCGTATCGCCTGGCTGCAGTCTTCCACCCTGCCGCCGGAGGTCCAATATACGTTACAGGACCTTCCCCTTGATACTAAAGGGCTGTTCTCTGACAAGACGGATTCTAGGATCCAAACTTTAAAGAACGGCCGTATCGCGATACGCACGTTAGGCATGCATACGCCAGCGACGCAGCGTAGGCCGTTCCATCCACAGCCCTCCCGACCGGAGTACCAGTCCCGGTATCGCCCGTACAACAGCCGACGTCCGGCCCAAAATCGCCGTCGTCCATCCGGCACCCTCCGCAACCAGGGCCAGGCCGCTTCGAAGGCCCCTCAGGGGGCCAAGCAGGCCTTTTGATGGGACGCTCGAGGACGGCCCATCACTCTCCCTACCGGATCCTTCCCCTCTGTTTTACAACCGCCTTTCCCATTTCTTTTCGGCGTGGTCCCAATTAACATCAGACAACTGGGTGCTCCAAACAGTCCAGTCGGGATACCGCCTGCAATTTGTTTCGCCCCCTCCTTCCCACCCACCCTCCCTGTCCCTCTTCAGGGACCCCTCTCACGAGCAAGTCCTCTTGCAGGAGGTTCAGACTCTGTTGAGCGTGGGTGCCATAGAAGCAGTGCCTCCGGACAGACGGGGCAGGGGATTTTACTCCCGTTATTTTCTCATCCCCAAGGCGAAAGGCGGGCTGCGTCCTATCCTGAACCTTCGCGAGCTGAACAAGTACCTGCTCAAGCCCAAGTTTCGTATGGTCACCCTGGGGACCATCATTCCCTCTCTGGATCCGGGAGACTGGTTTGCCGCCCTCGACATGAAGGACGCGTACTTCCATGTCGCAATCTATCCTCCCCATCGTCGTTACCTCCGGTTTGTGGTCAACGACACTCACTACCAGTTCACCGTGTTGCCGTTCGGACTGTCCACCGCCCCAAGGGTTTTTACCAAATGCATGGCGGTAGTCGCTGCAGCCCTCCGACGTCGTCAGATGCATGTTTACCCGTATCTCGACGACTGGCTGGTTCGAGGCCAGTCCCGGCAACTGGTGATGGATCAGATGTCAGAAATCATCTCTCTCTTTCATCGGCTCGGTCTTCTCATCAACACCGAGAAGTCCACTTTGATTCCGACACAGCGGCTGGAGTTCATCGGAGCGGTTCTCAACTCCACAGTGGCCAGAGCCTGTCTCCTTCGCGCTCAGCACCAGACGATGGTCGCCATCATCTGGGACCTCGCCGCCTTCTCTACCACAACGGTGCGCTCTTGCCTCCGTCTCCTGGGCCACATGGCTTCATGCACGTATGTCACCGAGTATGCGTGGCTCCATCTTCGTCCGTTCCAGTCCTGGCTCGCGTCGGTGTATCGGCCACATCGAGACCCCATCGACATGGTGGTCACGGTCACCAGGACGACCCTCGAGTCCCTCAACTGGTGGCTCAACCCAGAGGTCGAGTGTGCCGGAGTTCCGTTCCACCCTCCTCGCCCGTCCGTCACTCTGACCACGGACGCCTCAGCACTCGGTTGGGGGGCTCACCTGGGCGATCTCCACACGCAGGGCCAGTGGTCGGCCCAGGAGCTCGCTCTGCACATCAATGTTTGCGAGCTACGCGCCATCCGCCTGGCCTGTCGCACCTTCTGCACCCACCTGCAAGGCCGTTGTGCGACAGTATTCACGGACAACACCACCGCAATGTTCTACGTGAACAAGCAGGGCGGAGCTCGCTCTTCCCCCCTTGTGCAAGGAAGCGATGCTCCTGTGGGACTTCTGCGTGACCCACTCAATTCACCTGGAAGCATCCTTTCTTCCGGGAGTGCAGAACACGCTGGCCGACCATCTCAGCAGGTCGTTCCTCTCCCACGAGTGGTCCCTCCGTCCAGACGTAGTCCACACAATCTTCCGGAGGTGGGGGTTTCCCCAAGTAGACTTATTCGCCTCCAAAGAGAACAGGAAGTGCCACCTGTTTTGCTCATTCCAGGGTCGCTCGCTGGGCTCCCTGTCGGACGCCTTCCTGTATCCCTGGACGGATCGCCTCCTCTACGCCTTCCCTCCATTCCCGCTTGTGCGCCGAGTGCTCCTGAAGCTTCGGAGGGACAGAGCCCACATCATTCTAATCGCGCCGGCCTGGCCGAGGCAGCACTGGTACACCCTGCTGCTCGAGCTCTCCGTTCGGGAGCCCATCCTCCTCCCGTTGTGGCCGGACCTCATCACCCAGGATTTCGGCAGGCTCCACCATCCAAACCTGCAGTCCCTCCATCTCACAGCTTGGTACCTGAGTGGCTGACCCACGCGGAAAGGGGCTGTTCTGCAGCGGTTCAACAGGTCCTGCTTGAGAGCAGAAAGCCTTCCACTCGCTCCACTTACCTAGCGAAGTGGAAGAGATTTGCACTCTGGTGTGATCATCAAGGTCTTAATCCATTCCTGGTCCCAGTCCCTACCATCCTGGACTACCTCTGGCACCTTAAGGAGCAAGGTCTGGTGGTCTCCTCCTTGAGAGTTCATCTGGCAGCGTTTTCAGCCTTCCTTCCCTCTTTGGAAGGTCGGTCCATCTTCTCGAACCAGATGGTTTCCCGCTTCCTCAAGAGCCTGGACCGCTTGTACCCGCCGGTGCGGCGCCCGGCCCCGACCTGGGATTTGAATCTCGTCTTGGCCAAACTAATGGGTCCTCCGTTCGAGCCCTTAGCCACATGCTCCCTGCTCTACCTCTCTTGGAAGACGGCCTTTCTCGTCGCCATTACATCAGCGAGACGAGTCTCTGAGCTTCGCGCTTTGACGGTCGACCTGCCATACACGGTCTTCCATGGGGACAAGGTGCAGCTTCGCCCTCATCCGGCCTTCCTCCTGAAGGTAGTGACAGCTTTCCATCTCAACCAGGAGATCTTCCTACCCGTGTTCTTCCCGAAACCGCATGCCTCGCCTCGGGAGCAGCAGCTGCATACCCTCGACGTCCGCAGAGCGCTTGCTTTCTACATCGAGCGGACGAAGCCCTTCCGGCGTTCACCCCAGTTGTTTGTAGCGGTTGCCAACCGCATGAAGGGAGAGCCGATATCCTCCCAACGGATTTCCTCCTGGGTCACTGCATGTATCCGGACCTGCTACGAGCTGGCCCGCGTACCACCAGGCCGCGTCACTGCACACTCGACGAGGGCGCACGCCTCATCGGTTGCCTTCCTGGCCAACGTTCCGATCCAGGACATCTGTTGAGCGGCCACCTGGTCTTCGGTCCACACCTTCGCCTCCCATTACGCGTTGGTGCAGCAGTCTCGAGACGACGCAGCCTTCGGCTCCGCGGTATTATACTCCGCCACGTCTCACTCCGACACCACCGCCTAGGTAAGGCTTGGGAATCACCTAACTGGAATGTATAGGAGCAATCACTCGAAGAAGAAAAGACGGTTACTCACCTGTAGTAACTGTTGTTCTTCGAGATGTGTTGCTCCTATCCATTCCAGACCCGCCCTCCTTCCCCACTGTCGGAGTAGCCGGCAAGAAGGAACTGAGGAGCGGACGGGCCGGCTGGGGTATATATTTAGCGCCATAGCGGCGCCACTCCAGGGGGCGCCAGCCGGCCCGCCGGTGTTGCTAGGGTAAAAAAGTTCCGAGATGCCGTGCACGCACGGCGCGCACACCTAACTGGAATGGATAGGAGCAACACATCTCGAAGAACAACAGTTACTACAGGTGAGTAACCATCTTTTCAAAGGGCGTGGATTTAAATTTAAGTAGATTTTTAGGATCCACTTTTATAAGCTAAGTGTCTAACATAGCTGATCATGTTTGGCTTTTTAAATATCATTTTTAATTAGGGTGTGATTCCAAAAAAATATAGAAAGAAGGTTTTTATGCACCTGTCCTTCAAGATGAAAAGTAGTTCCTAAGAAGAAAACTGTGGAGAAAGCTAACATCTCTTCGCTCCTAAGTATTGTTAAACCTAGGGTACACTACCAACTTAACTGTCAATTTCTATTAGTCTTTACCCCAAGGCTCTCTCAGTTTGTTTACTTTGTGTATTTGACAGCCTTTGTGTATAGTGGGTTTCACTATTATCCTTGTATAATTTATCAGTTTCTGCTGTTGATTGCTCTGTGGACGGGAAAATAACCCACCCACAACAGAGGGAAGAAACACTGTTTTCCTGACTCTTGAAAACAGAAGTCTTAGTATCTCAAATATTTGTCAAACCCTCTTTCTCTCTTTATTGCCCAGCAACCATTTTCAACTTGCTTTCTGATGCAAAAACTGAATTTGAGAGTTGTAAGTAGGATGTTTGCTGTCTCCTTGCTGTGCCCTCTAAATTCTCTTATTGACTCCTTTCTCTATCACTCCTTAGGCCTGGAACCTCTCCTATACCTTGTCTGCAAAGTACCCATCATTTCCGTTCAGCTCTATCCTTCCAATCCACTTCTATAAAGCTCACAAAGTTGAATTCATCTAGGATAGGTGTGCTGTCTGATACCTGATGTTTGAGGGGTATGTGTTTTTAATGATCTGTATATAATAGGAAAAAACTGCCTACTCCTCACAAGCTGTCTGCACTGTATGCAGCTGAACTGCTGCAAGCATAGGATACCTTGTGCTCAGTATTGTTTCAGTAACCACAGTTAAACCCATGGGGGAAGGAAGGAAGGGAGGAGAGATTTGAACTAAAAATGAGGCTGAAACTAGGTGGTTAAGGATGGACATGTTTTCCTCCCTCCCTAGAGCGGGGAGGAATTGTAAATGTCCAGATAGAAACTAGCTGCTTAATTACATTGTTAGCCCCCTCCCACCCTCCAAAAAAGAGTGGTGTCTTACAGAAATTCACACCTCCCTATGCTTAGTCACCTAGGCCAAGATTTTCAAAACTGACGTGATTTTTTTTGGTACACATCTTGAGATCCCTTAAAGGGGGGAGAGAGAGCTCAGTGGTTTGAGCATTGGCCTGCTAAACCCAGAGTTGTGAGTTCAATCCTTGAGGGGGCCATTTGGGGATTGGTCCTGCTTTGAGCAGGGGGTTGGACTAGATGATCTCCTGAGGTCCCTTCCAACCCAAATAATCTATGATTCTCAGAAGTGCTGTAAACCCTCTATCTAACAAGTGACAAATTGGGCATTCCAGAAACACTCTCTCCCACTTAAGGAAATCTCAAGGTACATGAGGAAGTTACCCCTGAACTCTGAGTCTTTCCATTTAGGTAAACATCTGATTACATGATGCTAGGGATTTGTTTCTCTCAAGTTACACAAGGACACTTTGGTGTGGAATCAAGATCTCATTTAAGAAGTTCACTTGATGTCACTGCTTTCTCTGTACATTGAATCAGTTGTGATTAATTTAAGCCATGATGCTGGAGACGCTTCCTAATCTGACAGACCTCATTCTTCAGGAAAAGCTTTTTTGATGATTCAGGTAAAAAAAAATCTTTAGGCAACTTCATCCTATTTGTACTTATTCCTCTCCCATACACAGCATTGCCACTTCAGAAACTGCTACATCATTTTATGTTCCCCTTTCCTGTCCAAGCTCTACACATTTAATTCTTTGGAGTATATCCACTTTGCTCCTTTCTAGCAAGCCGCCCCATATTTCATGGTATCCCCAACTGGGACTCCTGTGTATCAAGATCCTATCTGCATGGTAGTATTCCTAGTAAAGAGTGAGAGAATGATCCAGGAAAAGATAGAGGTTTTAAATGGAATGATCGTTTCTATTACTGGAGGTTTTTGGTATACAATGTCTTTCTAAACACTTTGATAGTAATAATATCTAGCTGTTATCACCTTCATAAAGCACTTTAAGATCTACTTATGATAAGTATCATTATACCCATTTTACAGATAAGGAGAGGGAACTGAGCCAAAGGAAGGCTTGCCAGTGTTGCCCAGCAGGCAGAGCAGGGAATAGCACCCAGATCCGAGTCCTGGTCCAGTGTTCGTCTTATTAACTTAATCTCATTAAAAATAGTTGTACCTGGACAATAAGCGTAGTTGCATGTAAAAGAGTCATGTCTGCAGTGAGTGATGTCAGTTTTGGGTTCTGAAATGGCCAGAGAGAAAAATCCTGCCTCATTTGACTATGTCTTTGTTTTAAGGTTATCGAGAAGGATAAACAGACTCAAGCCAGCATCCTCCCCCCCCCTTAACTGAGGCGGGCTAGAGAAGCAGCGGAGGGGGGTGTGTGGGCGGAGGCTGCCGCTACTCAGCATCCCCAGGCAGGAGCGGGTGGCCCTGCAGCCCCAGCTGAAGGAGACGCGCCGCGAGGTGGAGGTGGGTGAGCCCCACATCCCTGAGGACTCTAGAGCCCCACCCCATAGCCTGTTCCCATAGACAGCCCCACAACGCTTCCCTGGTTCCCTCCAGCCTCCAACCCCCTTGTGCCTCCCCACTGACATGGCCTCCCCTGCAGAAGCTGAAGGAGAGGCAGAAGGAGCGGGAAGCCGTGGCTCTGCTGGACAAGGCCTGTCAGCCCAAGCCTCTGCACCACAGCGAGGCCCCCGCCGGGACCCAGAAACAGGATGTGGTCCTCCCGCTGCAGCAAGGTAAGGGGGCTAAGGGCCCCAATCCTGGCCTGCTCTAACCACTAGACAGTACTCCCCTGTAGAGAGAACCCAGGCGTCCTGGCTCCCAGCCCTACCTCTAACCACCAGATCCCACTCCCCTCCCAGAGCTGGGATAGAAACCAATGTGACAAAGTGGGAATGTTCTTAATCTTTTCTCTGAATATGATTTTGGTGTCTCAGTGTCCCTGTAATCAGTTGGTCGGGGCTTGACCCTCCAGCGGGCAGGAGAGGAGCCACTCCGACGCACTTCTTGTCTCCTGTTAGTCTGCTTGAGTGACAGGGAACAACGTTAGAAGGCCCAGGCCCCCTGGAGCAGGGGCTGGGCAACAGCAGTATAATGTAGGCCCAGGCCCTCTGGAGCAGGGGCTGGGCAACAGCAACACAAATCCAGGGCTCAGGTCCTCAGTCAGGAGCTGAGCAAACAGCAGGTAAGTCCAGACCTTTGGGTCGGGATGCTGGTGTGAGGGGGAGACTGCCACCCGTGAGTGGGGTGGCAGGGGGGGACACAGGCCCACCTACTCCACTGTGTCCCAGCCCGGGGCCCTAGGAGCGGCGTGGATCCGCTGCAGTCAGTGGGGATCCTGGCCGCAACACACTGACACCGGCACTTCAGTACCTGCAGCCTGACAGGGGCTGGCTACCCCCGGGCTACACTCCATTTCCCCCACAGGGCCTACCTCGTTGGTCGCACTGGGTTTGGGCCAGTCCGTCTGCATCAGCTCCTCTGGAGCAGGGCTTGGCGGCAGGTCCGGCAGCTCCTCCGGGAAGTCGGGCCAGGACTGCTCGGGCGGCTCCTCCGGGTAACAGCAGGGCCTGGCGGGCTCCTTGTCGTAGCGGGCGCTAGGCAGGCCCGGGGGCTCCTCCCAGTACCGGCTCCGGGGGCTCCTCGTCGTAGTGAGCGCGGGGAAGCTCCGACAAGGCAGGGTAGTTGCCTCGGGCCGAGGAGGGTTCCCAGCCAGGAGCTGCCGCCGGTACGTCTGCTCGCGGCGGCGGCTTCCCTCTGGTTGAGCTTTGGTGCACTCCTTTTCTACTTCCTGCCCCGCCCCTTGACTTCTGGGGGGCGGGGACTGGCGGCGGTAGCTCCGCCCACTGGGGGGTTGGCAAGGGAGCTCCCTCTGCCGGGCAGGAGGGGAGCCACACGGACTCACTACAGTCCTCTATGTAGTTCTTACTACCTAGGTGGTGGGATAAGGGGGTGTGATTGCTGCAGAGCAAGGGGCCAGTGCACCTAAATGCCTGGCACTGTCTCCTAGCAACTGATGGCCTGGGCCCCTCCTCTGCAAAGGTGCCAACTGAAGGTGTGGGAGACAGAGGTCAGGTGACCTCCTGGCCCAGGGAAGGAGCTGAGCAGAGGAGGGAGGGACTGGAGGGGGTTGTTAGTCTGGAGCTGGCTGGGGACGAGGAGTGAGGGCCGAGGGGTCCGGTTCGCTGTATCTCCAACCTCTGTTTTAGACCTGTTTTTAGATCCTGGCCATACAGAGGAAGCAGGTGAGAGGGGCTGGGCACAGGGTGCTGGGGGCCAGTAGGAGTGGAAATGCGTTTTGGGGCAGAGTTTGGGGGTGGATTGCTGGGCAGGAGGGGCAGCAGGGGTGGAAATGTGCCGGGGGACAAAAATTGGTCCTGCTAGTGAAGGCAGGGGGCTGGACTTGACGACCTTTCAAGGTCCCTTCCAGTTCTAGGAGATTGGTGTGTCTCCAATTATTACCTATTACCTTTATTACCGTGGCCTTATGGCATCACTTGGCCTTGTCCCCACTAATGAATAACATGCTGCTGCTAAGGGTTGAACAGCATCATGTTCAGGCAAGGAAATAAAGTCCTCAAGTTGCTGTTCAAAAAACAGAACACGAGAGAAGTGCTGAACCTGAGCTGGTGTTTTCGGCATCATCACGGAGGAAATCCCGCAGGAAGAAGGGCTCCGTAAGAGAGAAGGACGAGAACAATGAGGGGGGAGCAGGTGTTCATTAGCACCTGCCTGCAGCACCGTTCCCCTGGGATGTCACAGCCACCCGCACTTACCCCCAGCTACTCCCCACAGGGGGGCAACGAGACATTGTCTCAGCCCACACTGGAGGCACAGGACACCCCCCCCACCCCGCCAGGCCCTGGGACTGGGCTAGGCCCAGGCTCTCAGGGCTCCCCAGCTCTGGCCTGGGGGGCAGGATCCGGCAGCTCCAGCTCCCTGCTCAGAAAAAAAAAAAAAAAGGACCCAGGCATCCTACCCCCCCACTGCCTCAGTCACTGGGGGGGCGCACGCAGAGCCCCAGCAGCACAGCGCGCGCACAGCATAGGCAGCATTCCCCGCAGAGACCTCCAGACCACAGAGGGGGCGGCTAGAGCGGCAAGCACCACCCAAGCCTCCGGACGTGTCAAGTGAGCCGCTCACTCTCCGGCACGCGCCGCGCCCCCCCGCCCATCGAGGTCATCCGAGATCGCACCAATCGCCGTCGCGTGGCCAAGCTCTGCCTCGTTGACCTGGCTGGCTCTGAGGACAACCGGCGCAGTGGCAACCGCGGCCTGCGGCTCAAGGAGAGCGGAGCCATCAATGCCTCCCTGCACGTGCTCAGGAAGGTCGTGGAGGCCCTCAATCAGGGGCTGCCCTACGTGCCGTACCGCGACAGCAAGCTCACCCGCCTGCTGCAGGTGTGCCGGGGTCCTCCCAAGGGTGGGGGAGGAGTGGATGCTGGGGTCCAATCCTGGAGGGAGGTGGTGCAGACACCAGGACGCTGCCCCGGCTCTGCTCCCACCTGCTGTTCTCCTGCAATGGAGCCGGGAGCTCTTGGGCATCAGAGGCTCAGCATCAAACTCAAACTCTCAGATGTGGGGCCTGGAGCAGAGAGAGCCAAGGGGACAAAAACCAGATACAGGGAAGGGGCAGCGCCAGATGCACAGTCCCCTGCCCAGCTCTGCCAGCGTGGGGGGACTGGTGCAGGACTCCTGGGTTCTCTCTCCACTGTGGAAGGGGAGTGGGGGCAGGTGGACAGAGCAGGGTGGGCTGGGAGCCAGGACTCCTGGGTTCTCTCCTGGCTCTGGAAGGGGAGTGGGTTAGAGTGGGGGCAGCTGCAGGACTCCTGGGTTCTCTCTCTCCCCAGGACTCCGTGGGGGGCTTCGCTAACAGCGTGATCATAGTAAATGTCGCCCTGCAGCTACACTTTTACTTTGACACGCTGAACTTTGCTGCCAAGTCCAAGCAGGTGGTGAACCGGCCCTTCAGCCAGGAGATGCTGCAGACCCCAGGTAAGGCAGAGCCAGGCTGGGCTCCATGGGGCTGAGGGATCAATGGGGGGAGACCCCAGCCTGGCCTCACCCTTCTCTTCCCACAGCTGCACCTCCCGAGGACCCTGGAGCTGGCAGTGAGGGTGCCGGCCCCGGAGCCAAGAGCCCTCCTGAGGAGGAGCCCCCCGAGGCCGAGACCCTCAGGTGAGGGGGGGAGCCCTGGGGAGGGGCTGTGGGGGGGGAGTCGCTGAGCTAATGGTCTCTTTTGTCTCCCCTGCTCCCTGCTGCCCCTGGAGCAGCTGGATCCAAGCCTGGTGCAGCGGCTGCTGGCACTGGAGCAGCTAGAGAAGCAGCGGGGGGGAGGGCGGGCGGAGGCTGCCGCTGCTCAGCATCCCCAGGCAGGAGCGGGTGGCCCTGCAGCCCCAGCTGGAGGAGACGCGCCGCGAGGTGGAGGTGGGTGAGCCCCACATCCCTGAGGACTCTAGAGCCCCACCCCATAGCCTGTTCCCATAGACAGCCCCACAACGCTTCCCTGGTTCCCTCCAGCCTCCAACCCCCTTGTGTCTCCCCACTGACACGGCCTCCCCTGCAGAAGCTGAAGGAGAGGCAGAAGGAGCGGGAAGCTGTGGCCTGCTCTAACCACTAGACAGCACTCCCCTGTAGAGAGAACCCAGGCATCCTGGCTCCCAGCCCTACCTCTAACCACCAGATCCCACTCCCCTCCCAGAGCTGGGATAGAAACCACTGTGACAAAGTGGGAATGTTCTTAATCTTTTCTCTGAATAGGATGTTGGTGTCTCAGTGTCCCCTATGTAGTTCTTACTACCTAGGTGGTGGGATAAGGGGGTGTGATTGCTGCAGAGGAAGGGGCCAGTGCACCTAAATGCCTGGCACTCTGTCTCCTAGCAACTGATGGCCTGGGCCCCTCCTCTGCAAAGGTGCCAACTGAAGGTGTGGGAGACAGAGGTCAGGTGACCTCCTGGCCCGGGAAAGGAGCTGAACAGAGGAGGGAGGGACTGGAGGGGGTTGTTAGTCTGGAGCTGGCTGGGGATGAGGAGTATGGGCAGACGTGGGGGTCTGGCTCATGGCCCCCCAGAATGGACCCGGCTAGTGGTTTCCCCAGGAATTGAAATTGGGGGGGGGGTGTTTGAATTTACAGGGAGGGTGTCAGGACCAATGAGATATATAAAAGATATGAATAAAGTAAATGTTTTGTTAGGATTATGCAAATTTAACATAAGGAAAATGCAAGTTAAACCAAAACACAACAGGTCTAGATTTCTAAAAATATATACATTTTAAAAAAGTATTTAATTTAAATTGATTTTTGAAAGGTAAGCCATCATGGGGTAAGAGGAAAGTCCTCTCATGGATCAGTAACTGGTTAAAAGATGGGAAACAAAGGGTAGGAATAAATTATCAGTTTTCAGAATGGAGAGAGATAAATAGTGCTATCCCTGAGGGGTCGCTACTGGGACCAGTGCTGTTCAACATTGTCATGAACAGTTAGTTAAGGGTTAAGGTCTCTTTTACCTGTACTGGGTTAACAAGCAGTACCTGATGACCACCTGACCAGAGGACCAATCGGGGACATGGTATTTTCAAATCTCTGTGGAGAGAAGTTTTTTTTTTTCCTGTTCTTTGTTTTAGAGTGTCTCTCTTGGGAGTTAAGGGAGTCCAGACATCTTAATCAAGTCCTCCCAGGTTTCTGCAGTATTGTTCTTCTATTCAGTCTAGTGAGTGAGTATTAGAAAGGCGAACTAGTGTTTTTTTACTTTTATTTCCGCATTGGCAATTGTGTGTTTTGCTGAAGTAATCTCTATTTCTATTGCTGTACTTTGCTTTTACTGAGAAAGAAAGGGGGAGGGGGAGTTCTCACCAGGTTTATAATTTAGACTCTGTATTGTTCCATCCTGGTATGACAGAGATAGTGTACTCTTTTTTTGTTCTTTTAATAAATTCTTTTCTTTTCTTTGGACTTGGTTAATTCCTTCTCTTGTGGAGACTCAAGGGAAGGGGAGGGGGGGGGGGAAGAGTGAGTTCCTCCTGAGGTTGATTCACAGAGTTGAATCGGTGTGTATCTCTCCAGAGTGGCTGGGGGGGGGGGGGAAGTGGGCTGCTTCCCTGGGTGTAGAGAGTCAGGGAGATTGAATCTGTGTTCCCCAGGGAAAGTTGGGGGAACAGGCAGTGTGTCAGACACTTAGAAAACTGACTGGTGGCAGCCCATCAGATCTAAACTAGGATTTTAGTTTAGGGGAGTCCATGCAGGTCCCCATCTTGTGAACCCAAAAGCTCCAAGTGGGGGAGAAACCTATGACATGGTGAGCAGCGGTGACTTGAACCAGAGAGCTATTCTCGTCTCCTAAAGCAGGAATGCAGGTTAGGAGCGAGAAATACCCCGAAGGCAAACAAACAAGGTTGTCTAACAAGGTATTGTTGGAGTTTTTTTCAGCTGGGCTAAGCTGAAAAGAGCTATTTTCTTCTAGAGCAGGAAAGCAACCTGAGAGAGGAGGAGGGGGGGTTAGAAGTATTCGGTTTCTAACAAGGTTTTGTTAGGAGATTTTCAGTGAGGCTGGCTGAAGGGAATAAGGGTTTTCTAGCAAGCCTTTTGTTAGAAGAGACCCCTACTGAGAGATACTTAGAATTTGCAAGAGGCACTTGCTAGACCGGTTTGTTTAGTGCTGTGAAGAGGAGGGGGACATTTTTTCCCCCTCTTTCTCAGTCTAAAGCACAGTTGGTAGCTGTGAACCAGCTACATCAGCATAACACCAAATGCAAATACAGAGTTTGTTTCTTTTCTATTCAGTCTCTCCGGGAATAGAAAGGGGTAGGAATTGGGGGAAAACACACTTCACTGACTGCAGAGGGGTGTGGCCAGCACCAGAAGGCATAAACATGAGTGGCAGTGACACAGTTGACAAACTGGAACTTGCTAGGTTGCCAATAGACCTAGTTAGAGCAGAATTGGCCAAGGAAGAAGCTGCCCACAAGAGGGAGATGGAGAAACAACTAGCCAAAGAGGCTAACCACAAAAGGGAGATGGAAGCCAAAGAGGCTGAGCACAGGAGACAAATGGAGTTAAACCAGACAGAACTGGAATTAGAAAATGCTAAGCAGAATGATCCAACCAACCCAAACCCTCTTTCACCTACTGATCATCCTTCTCGGAAAAGATTTCCCGCCTACAGGACAGGTGAGGACGTTGAGGCCTTCTTAGAAAACTTTGAAAGGGCCTGCATTGGGTACAGCATCCCTGAAAACCAGTACATGGTAGAGCTGAGGTCACAGCTCTGCGGAGACTTATCTGAGGTGGCAGCTGAAATGCCTAGGAACAAAATGAATGACTATAAACTGTTCCTAACCAAGGCCAGATACAGAATGGGCATAACCGCTGATCACGCCCGTCAGCGTTTCAGAGCCCAGAAGTGTCATTTCCAAAACACACCCACTACCTTGAAAAGCAGTATTTTTCCTGGTTATCAGGAGCCAATGTTAAATCCATGGACGAACTAAACCTCCTGATACTGATGGAGCAGTTCTTGAATGGGGTTCCTGAGGACATTACACGCTACATACAAGATGGAAAACAAAACAAAAAATCTCACTGAGGCAGGGGAGATTGGAGGCAAATGGATGGCTGTGGCAGAAGACAAAAAAGCTACCACCCAGGGGAGCGAATCTAACAAGGGACGAACGGACAATAAATCCTACCACAGGGGGCCAATCAAGACCCCAGCTGCAACCCAAGTAAAACCTCAAACCACCTACAGTCCCACCTCACCAGTCTCCGGCAACCCACCTCGGCCCAGTGACCCGTCAGCTGGGTGATGTTTTAAATGTAATGAACTGCGACACACAAAGGCCAAATGCCCCAAGAACCCCCATTGAGTACAGTCCATTACACCATCACTACACCAAGGATCCCCAGGCCCGGATGTCTCTCAAATACCCCCGAAGCGCAGGGAAACCTTGAGAGTGGGCCGGAAGAAGATTACAGCGTGGAGAGACACCGCAGCGAGCGTGTCAGTTATCCACCAGTCCTTAGTGGACCCAAAATTCATCAACCCAGAGGTCAAAATCAGAATTTCTCCATTCATGTCAAAATCGGTAAGCTTACCCACAGCTGAATTGCCTGTCCAGTACAAGGGCTGGTCAGGAACGTGGACTTTTGCTGTCTATGACAATTATTCCATCCCCATGCTACTGGGGGAAGACTTGGCCAACCATGGTGGGCACCATGCTCTCCCAGAAGAAAGCCAGCCTGGCCGAGCCCCGCCGTGCCAGCCCCCCAGCCCACGTGTGAGTGTGCGTCTGCCTGCGCCCCTGCAGCCAGGGGGACCCCTGCATCTGCGGCCTGGATTCCCACTCCGTGGAGATCAGCAATTGGAGGAACAAGATGGAGACACTCATACTGTATAAAGTGGGGTGGGGTGTCCCCGGGTGGGGTGTCTCCAGCTGGGGGTGCCCTTGGGCTGAGCTCCTCCCTTGCCATCACAGCATGCCCTACCCTGGTCTCCAGGTTCGACACCTTCTATGGTGATCAAGCCACCCAGAACGACATCTACACCGGCTCCGTGCAGCCTGTCCTGTGCCACCTGCTGGAGGGGCAGAACGCCAGTGTGCTGGACTATGGACGCACCGGTGCGGGTGAGTGAGGGGGAGGCTGAGCCCAGAGGCGGGGCAGGGGGCTGTGGAAGCTGAGGAAGTCATTTCTTGCCCCCCACCCCAGGTAAGACGCACACCATGCTGGGCAGCACAGAACAGCCAGGTGTGATCCCACGGGCGCTGCGGGATGTCCTGCAAATGACACGGGAGGCGAGCCGCTCACCCGGGGCTGAGGAGTGGGACTTCTCCGTCTCCACGTCCTACCTGGAGATCTACCAGGAGAAGGCAAGTATGAGAGAGTGGGGAGGACAGGACTAGGGGTGGGGGAAGAATTGTCCAGCCAGCTGCTGGACCCACTGTTGCAGATCCACAGGATGGGTACTAAGACGCCAGCTTTGGAGCAGTCTCTAGGAGGGCCCCCCTTCATTGAGCCGCCACCTCCTTCTATGGTGATCAAGCCACCCAAATTGTGTACATATCTGTCATTCATATGCACATAAAAGGTCAGCCTATGAGAATAGGTACCCTCACCTTTCTGTGGGGGAAAGAAATTTGGGCATAGGAGGAAGGATTTCTCCCTATAAAAAGGGTGACAATCCACCATTAGGCAGGCGATACACCCATCTTTCTATCTTCCATCGTCTCACCCTGCCTACGCCTACGAAAGCTGTCAACTACTGATAAATCGTGGTGTTATTTCTTTTCAAAGTTGTAAGTATGAAATAATTCTTATTTCTGCTTTACCTTTAAAGCATCTAGTCTATAAAGGGTTAACTCATAACCATTTTTCATCACTTATCAAAGGTGTGAACAACACCCTAGTGCTACAGAGTGCATTTAGAACTGTGTATTGTCATAGATTTATATCTCATAGAACTGTGATATTTTGTAACTTTGTAATCTCAAACTGCTTTTAACATTTTTGCATTTACTTATTGATTCATTGATTTTAAATAAAAGGTCTTGATTAACTAATTTTGTTTGTGTAATTTCCTGTCATATATCCCCAATCTCCTTGTATAAATTCTGTGAAGCCTGATTCAAGATGAACTTTATCTTCTGATCACACATATTGGCGAGCCATACCTATATTATTAATATCTATTAATCATCATCAACATAATTTAGTTTTATTTAATAATTAATTTTCTAATTAATTAATAAAGTGGATAAATTCCACTGTCCCTACTAACCCACCCCAAATCAGGCTACAGGCTGGCGAGCCAGGCGGGAGAAGATTTGAGGAGTGTGTGACAGGAATCCAGGGAATTCCAGATATTCCTGGACCCTTTAGAGAATTTTTCTTTGAAGCATGATTAAATGGTTAAAAATTTCAGTAAACTCTGAATCTCTCTCTTAAAACAGAGAGAGAGAGTCAACTTCCTGTGGTTATTGCTGCTGGCAGCACGCCCAGTATTTCCATTTTGTATTGTGGTTAAACCTCCTAAGGTTTTACTTTTACCTTAGTTTATGACTAGTTTTTGATATTATTGTATAAAAGTGATATGCGCGCAGAAAGGGGCTTTGTAAGTTGAAATATAACGAATGGTACCGATAAAATATTTACAGCCGCATGGAATTCAGTGACCCACACTAGTGGTGGCGGGGAGTTAATAAAGCAAGGTATTCATAGCCGCCAGAAAGGCCACAATCAGTCAGAACTTGACTAGTTCAAAGATACCTTGTCTCAGTCCCATTAACTCTTCCGGACTGCACCTCTGATCCGTCTGCCTCAGTATTCCCCCGATATTTGGCAGGTCCCGACAGAGGGGACAGACCTCTCTATCTCCTATAAGCCATCGAGAGAAGGGAGGGAACGTATCCCCACTCCCTCTATTTACTTGGGACTTTTTATGATATACACTGTTAAACCGGTTAAGGGGTGTTATTCCTGTTGTTTCTGTAAAGGGACGCCTTTTTGTATCAGAACTAAATCAGAGAATTGATTCTAGTGAATATACTAGAAAAAGAAAGATGAATTCTCTATTTCGTATTAAGAGTATTAAAAGTGAAGATAGAGCAGGAGTGGAATGTGTTGGAGTTGCTAGCAGTTTGGCTTTGGAAAAAACTTTGCTAGGAGATATATTCAGGAACATGGTGGAGATTTGGAGCAGTTGAGAAACCCATGGGGTTTTGTGAGCAATGTATTTGAGGAAGAAACAGAGCAGAAAAAGAAAAGAGCTAAAGTGGTGAAGGGAATAGCTGTTGAATGCTTGCTTGTAGCTTGTAGTTCATTGGGAAAGAAATTGGATAAAAAGATGGAGTTATTCAGGGAAGTTCAGCAGATGCTGGTAGCCTATAGAGTAGACCGTGGTCGGTTGTTGGAAAAGATTAAAGAACTAGAAAAGGGAGAATATAGCAGAGGAGGTTGAAGAATTGATTCCCATCCCTATTGGTATGGTGGAACCGACAGAGGTAGAAAAATCTACTGGACCAGTGACTAGAAGTAAAACAAGAGAATTAGCTCAAGCAGACAGTACCTTCAGAAATGGAGTTGCAGATTGAATCTGTGGAGTCAGAGGAGGAAATTGGCAGTGCAGAAGCCACTGAGAGTCTGCCGATAGAAGACGGAAGTTCTGAAGTAACAGTTCAGGAGGCGGAAATAAGTGAAGCAGTCAGTGACGCAAACGGAGAAGCAGGGAAAGAGAAAGAAATCTCTGCTTCTGTAGAGACAGTTTCTGTGAGTGAAGAAACACCCCAAATCAGGCTACAAAGCAGAGCCAGCCTATGCTGCCCCGCGGGAGCGCACAGCCCCAGAGCGCTGCGCTTGCGGGGGCAGGGCTCCGGACGAGCAGGGAGCGTCTTTCTCTCCCTGCAGAGCCAAACGCTGCCCCACGGGAGCGCGCAGCCCCGGCCCCAGAGCGCCGCGCGTGGCAGCAGGGATCCGGGGGAGGGGCCGGCGGCTTGCTGCGCTCGGCCCGGTGCTCCAGCCCGGGAGCGTGGACCCTGCAGCTTGCTGTGCTGGCAGGATTGTTAATGGCACCCTGGAGTCCCGGCAGGCAGACGCGTGCCATTGAAAATCGGCTCCCGTGACGTCTTTGGCATGTGGCTGCCGGAGGTTGCTGACCCCTGACCTAGTGTCTCTGTGGCTCCATGAGGGAAATTACTAGTGACACCGTGTGGCCATGCAGGGCCCCAGCCCTGGCCCAGCCGGTGTGTGTCTTGCTCCATGAGATAAATGCTGTCTGGACTCTCCCAAGAGGCCTCCCACTGACACTGCTGCTCCATGAGGGAAATACTTTGTGCATTAACCCCGACTGGCCCCTCATTGTCACTGTCCCTTGATGAGGGGAAATGGTTTGTGAGTTATCTGGACTGGCCACCTGGTTTCACTCTTGCTCTGGGAAGAAAATATTTAGTGACACCAGGTGGCCACTCGAGGTAATGCACCCAGCATCTCCTTCAGTTCATTCCAGCCTGCCCCCCACCGGGACCCATTCAACCTCCTCCAACCTGCTCCGGCATCCCCAGACTTGCCAGCACTCCACCCCAATCCACCCCATCTGTTCCCCATCTCAGGGCACCCCAACATCCTCCATGACACCCAATCCCTACACCTCAACCCCAATTGGCTCCAACCTATTTCTCCATTGCTGGGCCCCACTTCCCCAGCACCACATTTCCCCATGCCACCCACAGCCTGCCAGGCTTCCCTCTCCAATTCCTGTTACCCTTCCCAGCCACACTGGGGCCTTTCAACCCCCTCCACCCTGCCCTTATTCTCTAAGGCTTATGAATCCCACATTCCCTCAGTACTGCTTGGGAACCCTAAACCCCTCCACCTCACAGTGCAGCCCCCACCCCCAGATATCATACAATTAAGCCACTGATGCACGGACCCCAAATTGCCTACTGAACGTGTCCATTGATCAGCCCCATGGACTTTCTCTCTCCTTTCCTCTCCTTGTGCCGTCTCCCTTCCTAGGACACGGGCAGGCATGCTAGGTGTGCAGCCCCAAAAGCTGTGTATCGGGAGCTGTGAAGAAGTAGGAGGGGACAAAAATCCTGCAGGGTAGTGGATAGTGGAGTAGAGCGGTGTCTGTCAGTGTTGACTCAGTCTCTGTTCATCAAGTGGGGCAGATGTAGATGGGACTGCAGAGGGAGGCAGGGATGCGGGTAAGATTGAACACAGCAATAGAGCTCTGTGTAGTGATAGTTCTTGCTTGGCTTTATTAGTTTGCAGAGGAATCATCCAGGAGCCCTCAGCGGGAGAGAATATGGCAGAAGTGGACCTGAGAAGCCTGGACATCCTTCTAAGGAGACATGAATAGTTCTCAGCTTTCTGCCTCCCGCTTAAGTGGCTATGAGTAAGCGGTCAGTGCTTTCAATTCCTCATCTGTACTTGCTGTAGTTTTCTTCACAGACCATGTGGTTCCTTGTTGGGTACGGGGCTCTGTGGGATTAAGGCTGGGAAGGGGCCATAGTCTTTGGGGCTTATTATCCACCAAAACTGGAAGAAATTTTCCACAACAACAAGCCGTGATATTTCAAACACACCAGCTCTGCTGACTGGCACTCACCACCCCTTCCTGTTACCAAGTCTACACGGAGGCTGCCCAGAAGCTGAGAAAGTACTGAGAAAGTACTGAGAAAGGAGAATGTCCCTCTTCTGTCCACCTGCCATTGCCACATTGTCCTTTTTTTTTCTTTATACAAAAACTATGTTTTCTAAGATCTGTTGTTTTTTAAATAGTTGCATAGAATAAAAGCTTTAATAAGCTGGACAAGGCCTGTCAGCCCAAGCCTCTGCACCACAGCGAGGCCCCCGCTGGGACCCAGAAACAGGATGTGGTCCTCCCGCTGCAGCAAGGTAAGGGGGCTCAGGGCCCCAATCCTGGCCTGCTCTAACCACTAGACAGCACTCCCCTGTAGAGAGAACCCAGGAGTCCTGGCTCCCAGCCCTACCTCTAACCACCAGATCCCACTCCCCTCCCAGAGCTGGGATAGAAACCACTGTGACAAAGTGGGAATGTTCTTAATCTTTTCTCTGAATATGATGTTGGTGTCTCAGTGTCCCCTATGTAGTTCTTACTACCTAGGTGGTGGGATAAGGGGGTGTGATTGCTGCAGAGCAGGGGGCCCAGTGCACCTAAATGCCTGGCACTCTGTCTCCTAGCAACTGATGGCCTGGGCCCCTCCTCTGCAAAGGTGCCAACTGAAGGTGTGGGAGACAGAGGTCAGGTGACCTCCTGGCCCGGGGAAGGAGCTGAGCAGAGGAGGGAGGGACTGGAGGGGGTTGTTAGTCTGGAGCTGGCTGGGGACGAGGAGTGAGGGCAGACGTGCGGGTCTCGCTCACGGCCCCCCAGAATGGACCCGGCCAGTGGTTTCCCCAGGAATTGAAATTAGGGGGGGGGTGTTTGAATTTACAGGGAGGGTGTCAGGACCAATGAGATATATAAAAGATATGAATAAAGTAAATGTTTTGTTAGGATTATGCAAATTTAACATAAGGAAAATGCAAGTTAAACCAAAACACAACAGGTCTAGATTTCTAAAAATATATACATTTACAAAAGTATTTAATTTAAATTGATTTTTGAAAGGTAAGCCATCATGGGGTAAGAGGAAAGTCCTCTCATGGATCAGTAACTGGTTAAAAGATGGGAAACAAAGGGTAGGAATAAATTATCAGTTTTCAGAATGGAGAGAGATAAATAGTGCTATCCCTGAGGGGTCGGTACTGGGACCAGTGCTGTTCAACATTGTCATGAACAGTTAGTTAAGGGTTAAGGTCTCTTTTACCTGTACTGGGTTAACAAGCAGTACCTGATGACCACCTGACCAGAGGACCAATCAGGGACAAGGTATTTTCAAATCTCTGTGGAGAGAAGTTTTTTTTTTCCTGTTCTTTGTTTTAGAGAGTCTCTCTTGGGAGTTAAGGGAGTCCAGACATCTTAATCAAGTCCTCCCAGGTTTCTGCAGTATTGTTCTATTCAGTCTAGTGAGTATTAGAAAGGCAAACTAGTATTTTTTTACTTTTATTTCTGAATTGGCAATTGTGTGTTTTGCTGAAGTAATCTCTATTTCTATTGCTGTACTTTGCTTTTACTGAGAAAGAAAGCGGGAGGGGGAGTTCTCTCCAGGTTTATAATTTAGACTCTGTATTAGTACACTATCTCTGTCATACCAGGATGGAACGACAGAGATAGTGTACTCTTTTTTTGTTCTTTTAATAAATTCTTTTCTTTTCTTTGGACTTGGTTAATTCCTTCTCTTGTGGAGATTCAAGGGAAGGGGAGGGGGGAAGAGTGAGTTCCTCCTGAGGTTGATTCACAGAGTTGAATCGGTGTGTCTCTCCCCAAAGTGGCTAGGAGAGAGGGCGGGGGGGAAGTGGGCTGCTTCCCTGGGTGTAGAGAGTCAGGGAGATTGAATCTGTGTTCCCCAGGGAAAGTTGGGGGAACAGGCAGTGTGTTAGACACTTAGAAAACTGACTGGTGGCAGCCCATCAGATCTAAACTAGGATTTTAGTTTAGGGGAGTCCATGCAGGTCCCCATCTTGTGAACCCAAAAGCTCCAAGTGGGGGAGAAATCTATGACATGGTGAGCAGCGGTGACTTGAACCAGAGAGCCATGGAGAGCTATTCTCGTCTCCTAAAGCAGGAATGCAGGTTAGGAGGGAGAAATACCCCGAAGGCAAACAAACAAGGTTGTCTAACAAGGTATTGTTAGGAGTTGTTTTTCAGCTGGGCTAAGCTGAAAAGAGCTATTCTCTTCTTCTAGAGCAGGAAAGCAACCTGAGAGAGGAGGGGGGGTTAGAAGTATTCGGTTTCTAACAAGGTTTTGTTAGGAGATTTTCAGTGAGGCTGGCTGAAGGGAATAAGGGTTTTCTAGCAAGGCTTTTGTTAGAAGAGACCCCTACTGAGAGATACTTAGAATTTGCAAGAGGCACTTGCTAGACCGGTTTGTTTAGTGCTGTGAAGAGGAGGGGGACATTTTTCCCCCCTCTTTCTCAGTCTAAAGCACAGTTGGTAGCTGTGAACCAGCTACATCAGCATAACACCAAATGCAAATACAGAGTTTTTGTTTCTTTTCTATTCAGTCTATCCGGGAATAGAAAGGGGTAGGAACTGGGGGAAACGCAGTTCACTGACTGCAGAGGGGTGTGGCCAGCACCAGAAGGCAGAAACATGAGTGGCAGTGACACAGTTGACAAACTGGAACTTGCTAGGTTGCAAATAGACCTAGTTAGAGCAGAATTGGCCAAGGAAGAAGCTGCCCACAAGAGGGAGATGGAGAAACAACTAGCCAAAGAGGCTAACCACAAAAGGGAGATGGAAGCCAAAGAGGCTGAGCACAGGAGACAAATGGAGTTAAACCAGACAGAACTGGAATTAGAAAAGGCTAAGCAGAATGATCCAACCAACCCAAACCCTCTTTCACCTACTGATCATCCTTCTCGGAAAAGATTTCCCGCCTACAGGACAGGTGAGGACGTTGAGGCCTTCTTAGAAAACTTTGGAAGGGCCTGCATTGGGTACAGCATCCCTGAAAACCAGTACATGGTAGAGCTGAGGTCACAGCTCTGCGGAGACTTATCCGAGGCGGCAGCTGAAATGCCTAAGGACAAAATGAACGACTATAAACTGTTCCTAACCAAGGCCAGATACAGAATGGGCATAACCCCTGATCACGCCCGTCAGCGTTTCAGAGCCCAGAAATGGAAACCAGAGGTGTCATTTCCAAAACACGCCCACCACCTTGAAAAGCAGTATTTTTCCTGGTTATCAGGAGCCAATGTTAAATCCATGGATGAACTAAACCTACTGATACTGATGGAGCAGTTCTTGGATGGGGTTCCTGAGGACATTACACGCTACATACAAGATGGAAAACCAAAAAAATCTCACTGAGGCAGGGGAGATTGGAGCCAAATGGATGGCTGTGGCAGAAAAGAAAAAAGCTACCACCCAGGGGAGCGAATCTAACAAGGGACAAACGGACAATAAGTCCTGCCACAGGGGGCCAATCAAGACCCCATCTGCAACCCAAGTAAAACCTCAAACCACCTACAGTCCCACCTCACCAGTCTCCAGCAACCCACCTCGGCCCAGTGACCCGTCAGATGGGCGATGTTGTAAATGTAATGAACTGGTACAAAGGCCAAATGCCCCAAGAACCCCCATCGAGTACAGTCCATTACACTATCACTACACAAAGGATCCCCAGGCCCGGATGTCTCTCAAATACCCCCGAAGTGCAGGGAAACCTTGAGAGTGGACGGGAAGAAGATTACGGCGTGGAGAGACACCGCAGCGAGCGTGTCAGTTATCCACCAGTCCTTAGTGGACCCGAAATTCATCAACCCAGAGGTCAAAATCACAATTTCTCCATTCATGTCAAAATCTGTAAGCTTACCCACAGCTGAATTGCCTGTCCAGTACAAGCGCTGGTCAGGACTGTGTACTTTTGCTGTCTATGACAATTATTCCATCCCCATGCTACTGGGTGAAGACTTGGCCAACCATGTGCAGCTGGCCAAGGGGGGGGGGTGGTCACCCGCAGCCAGGCCAAACGAGCAGGCACTCGCATCCCTGTTCCAGAGCCGTCCACCAGGACACCGTCTGTGTTACCAGAGACCCAGATAGAGGTGGTGGAACCAGATCCCATGCCAACAACTACAGCAGCCATAGTACATCCAGTCCCAGGATCGGAACTGGAAGAGCAACCAGCGGCAGAACCAGCGCCAGGGGGCGCCAACGGGCCTGAACTGGCAGAAGCAGCAGACAACCCTACCCAAGAGGCTCAGCCGGAGCCTGAAATAACACCCAGTGCACCAGCGGAGAGCGGTCCACAGTCAATGGAAACAACCTCATCACCTACATCGCTTCCAGAGGGATCAAGCCCAAGTCCACAGTCTACGGAGGAACTGGTGTCTCCAGCCTCAAGGGAACAGTTCCAGACTGAGCAGGAAGCCGATGACAGCCTTAAAAAAGCATGGGCGGCGACACGGAGCGACCCACCGCCTCTCAGCTCTACTAACCCATCCCGGTTCATTGTCGAACAAGGACTTTTATATAAAGAGCTTCTTTTTGGTGGACACCAGGAAGGCTGGCATCCTCAAAAACGGTTGGTGGTTCCAACTAAGTACCGGGAAAAGCTCTTACGCTTAGCCCATGATCATCCCAGTGGCCATTCTGGGGTGAACAGAAGCAAGGACAGGTTGGGAAGGTCCTTCGACTGGGAGGGGATGGGCAAGGCTGTTGCCAATTATGTCCGGTCTTGTGAGGTATGCCAAAAGGTAGGAAAACCCCAAGACCAGGTCAAGGCCCCTCTCCAGCCACTTCCCATAATTGAGGTCCCATTTCAGCGAGTAGCTGTGGATATTATGGGTCCTTTCCCAAGGACGACCCCCAGAGGAAAGCACTACATACTGACTTTTGTGGACTTTGCTACCAGATGGCCGGAAAGCAGTAGCTCTAGGCAACACCAGGGCTAAAACTGTGTGCCAGGCCTTAACTGACATTTTTGCCAGGGTAGGTTGGCCCTCCGACATTCTTAGAGATTCGGGAACAAATTTCCCGTCAGGGACCACGAAAGACGTGTGGGAAGCTCATGGGTTGCATCACTTGGTTGCCACCCCGTACCACCACCAAACTAATGGCCTGGTGGAGAGGTTTAATGGAACTTTGGGAGCCATGATCCGTAAATTTGGGATCTGGTGTTGCAGCAGTTGCTATATGCCTATAGGGCTGTACCACATCCCAGTTTAGGATTCTCACCATTCGAGCTTGTGTATGGTGATGAGGTTAAGGGGCCATTACAGTTGGTGAAGCAACAATGGGAGGGGTTTACGCCTTCTCCAGGAACTAACATTCTGGACTTTGTAAGCAACCTGAGCTGATACCCAAAACAAAACCAAGGAGAAAATACTGTAGGAAGAAGCGCTCCTTAAGGACGAGAACAACGAGGGGGAAGCTGGTGTTCATTAGCACATGCCTGCAGCACCGTTCCTCTGGGATGTCACAGCCACCCGCACTTACCCCCAGCTACTCCCCACAGGGGGAGCAACGAGACATTGTCTCAGCCCACACTGGAGACACAGGGCACCCCACCCTGCCAGGCCCTGGGGCTGGGCTACGCCCAGGCTCTCAGGGCTCCCCAGCCCTGGCCTGGGGGGCAGGATCCAGCAGCTCCAGCTCCCTGCTCAGAAAAAAAAAGGACCCAGGCATCCTGCACCCCCCACCGCCTCAGTCACTGGGGGGCGCACACAGAGCCCCAGCAGCACAGCGCGCGCACAGGCCGGGGAATGGCGCACCTCTCCCCCCCACCCAGTACTAACCATCCCCCAGCCCGGGCAGCATTCCCCGCAGGGACCTCCAGACCACAGAGAGGGCAGCTAGAGCGGCAAGCACCACCCGAGCCTCCGGACGCGTCAAGCGAGCCGCTCACTCTCCGGCACGCGCCCCGCCCATCGAGGTCACCCGCGATCGCACCAATCGCCGTCGCGTGGCCAAGCTCTGCCTCGTTGACCTGGCTGGCTCTGAGGACAACCGGCGCAGTGGCAACCGCGGCCTGCGGCTCAAGGAGAGCAGAGCCATCAATGCCTCCCTGCACGTGCTCAGGAAGGTCGTGGAGGCCCTCAACCAGGGGCTGCCCTACGTGCCGTACCGCGACAGCAAGCTCACCCGCCTGCTGCAGGTGTGCTGGGGTCCTCCCGAGGGCAGGGGAGGAACGGATGCTGGGGTCCAATCCTTGGGGGGGGGGGGGTGCAAACACCAGGACACTGCCCTGGCTCTGCTCCCACCTGCTGTTCTCTTGCAATGGAGCCGGGAGCTCTTGGGCATCAGAGGCTCAGCATCAAGCTCCCAGATGTGGGGCCTGGAGCAGAGAGAGCCAAGGGGACAAAAATCAGATACGGGGAAGGGGCAGCGCCAAATGCACAGTCCAATGCCCTGCCCAGCTCTGCCAGCGTGGGGGGACTGGTGCAGGACTCCTGGGTTCTCTCTCCACTCTGGAAGGGGAGTGGGGGCTGGTGGGTTAGAGCGGGGGCAGCAGGCAGGTGCTAATGAACATCTGCTGCCCCCACCCCGTGTTTCAGCTAGAGCCATGGCAGAAGGTCCCGCTCACCTGCTGGAGGTTTGCCATCAGAAACTCTCCAACTTCTTGAAGGAAGTCGAGGACGAGCACTTCGCCTGGCTGCGGGAAATTAAGGAGGAGGCCAGGAAGATGTTCGACAGGTAGGGCCATCTGGGTGGCAGAAGGGCTCGTTCACAGGCTGTTCTGTCTCTCTCAGCCGTCAGTACTATGGGTCCTTCTGACGTGTGCCACAGGCACCTCCTGAGTCTGGAGCCTATCTGTGCAAATGCGCCCCTGTGAAAAGCAGCCTTTGCTTGGTGTTTTCCTCCTACTGTTTTATAGGACTAGCCAGTGGGAACTTTTAACCATCGCAATGGAGAGTTCTTAGGGATTGGTTAATAAGGCCAGTCTCAGTGAGATTTAAAAGTAAAGGCTACTGGGGAGCCTGGCTTTTCCAGATGCTACTATAGTAAGCGGAGGCAAAAAGAAATGTTAGTGATTTATCTCTATGCTGGGCAGTTTGTTTTAGCCTCTAGTGTTCAGTGTCTGTGGTCTTGCTAGAATGTCCCCAAGCTGCTGATCAGAAAGATCTCATAGAATCATGGAAGATTAGGGTTGGAAGGGACCTCAGGAGGTCATCTAGTCCACCCCCCTGCTCAAAGCAGGACCAAACCCAACTAAATCATCCCAGCCAGGGCTTTGTCAAGCCTGACTTTAAAGATCTAAGGATGGAGATTCCACCACCTCCCTAGGTCTCTTGGCCTTATGGCATCACTTGGCCTTGTCCCCACTGTAATGAACAACATGCTGCTGCTGCTGCTAAGGGTTGAACTGCATCATGTTCAGGCAAGGAAATAAAGTCCTTCTCTTGTGTTCTGTTTTTTGAACGGCAACTGAAGTGCTGAACCTGAGCTGATGTCGAAAACACCGTCACATAAGAAATACCACAGGAAGAAGAAGGATGAGAACAATGAATTTACTGGAAAAAAGTGGGTGGTTGCCTTGGATCTCCTGTGCCAACAGACTACAGAACCAAACAAGCCAGAGGCAAAAGTAAACTACCCATTTCAAAACAAAACAAAACACCTGTGTCAATAAGTAAATACATGTGCTAACTTAAAAATTATTAATATGCTTACTGTGACACTACCAGGTCAGAGTTAGTAAAAAATCTCGGTTTTGTATAAACTTGCGGTTTACAGTAACGTAAGACAAATAGAAATATTCCTAGGTCTTTTTATCCTAATGAATTCTTTTTTAAAATACATTATTTCAACCGTTTGCAATCTGATCATTTGTGCTAATGCATGATAACTTGAAAGTGAAATTTTTAGAAACTATACATTAAAAATTAAACTGACTTTTCTATTTTAATTTCCCAACGTGAGAGAAATGCAAGAAATATTCAAAGGGCATGGATTTAAATTTAAAGTAGATTTTTAGGATCCACTTTTATAAGCTAAGTGTCTAACATAGCTGATCATGTTTGGCTTTTTAAATATCATTTTTAATTAGGGTGTGATTCCAAAAAAAATACGAAGAAGGTTTTTATGGGCCTATCCTTCAAGATGAAAAGTAGTTCCTAAGAAGAAAACTGTGGAGAAAGCTAACATCTCTTCGCTCCTAAATATTGTTCAATCTAGGGTACACTACCAACTTAACTGTCAATTTCTATTAGTCTTTACCCCAAGGCTCTCTCAGTTTGTTTACTTTGTGTATTTGACAGCCTTTGTGTATAGTGGGTTTCACTATTATCCTTGTATAATTTATCAGTTTCTGCTGTTGATTGCTCTGTGGACGGGAAAATAACCCACCCACAACAGAGGGAAGAAACTCTGTTTTCAAGAGTCAGAAGTCTTAGTATCTCAAATATTTGTCAAACCCTCTCTTTCTCTCTTTATGGCCCAGCAACCATTTTCAACTTGCTTTCTGATGCAAAAACTGAATTTGAGAGTTGTAAGTAGGATGTTTGCTGTCTCCTTGCTGTGCCCTCTAAATTCTCTTATTGACTCCTTTCTCTATCACTCCTTAGGCCTGGAACCTCTCCTATACCTTGTCTGCAAAGTACCCATCATTTCCGTTCAGCTCTATCCTTCCAATCCACTTCTATAAAGCTCAAAGTTGAATTCATCTAGGATAGGTGTGCTGTCTGATACCTGATGTTTGAGGGGTACGTGTTTTTAAAGATCTGTATATAATAGGAAAAAACTGCCTACTCCTCACAAGCTGTCTGCACTGTATGCAGCTGAACTGCTGCAAGCATAGGATACCTTGTGCTCAGTATTGTTTCAGTAACCACAGTTAAACCCATGGGGGAAGGAAGGGAGGGAGGAGAGATTTGAACTAAAAATGAGGCTGAAACTAGGTGGTTAAGGATGGACATGTTTTCCTCCCTCCCTAGAGCGGGGAGGAATTGTAAATGTCCAGATAGAAACTAGCTGCTTAATTACATTGTTAGCCCCCTCCCACCCTCCAAAAAAGAGTGGCGTCTTACAGAAATTCACACCTCCCTATGCTTAGTCACCTAGGCCAAGATTTTCAAAACTGACGTGATTTTTTTTGGTGCACATCTTGAGATCCCTTAAAGGGGGGAGAGAGAGCTCAGTGGTTTGAGCATTGGCCTGCTAAACCCAGAGTTGTGAGTTCAATCCTTGAGGGGGCCATTTGGGGATTGGTCCTGTTTTGAGCAGGGGGTTGGACTAGATGATCTCCTGAGGTCCCTTCCAACCCTAATAATCTATGATTCTCAGATAATAGATTCGGACAATGGAGGAGCATTTGTAGGGGAAATGTTTACTAGATTACAAGCCTTAGGTATTAAACAAAAATTTCACATCCCCTATCGCCCTCAATCATCAGGGCAAGTAGAGCACATGAACTGCACTATTAAAGAAGCCCTAAGGAAGGTGGTAAGTAATACTGGGAAGAATTGGCCAGAGAAGCTGCCTCTAATTCTGGCTGCCATCCGCAGTAGCAACCGGCTAAAAACAAAAATCCAGCCATTTCAAATTTTATTTGGACAGCCGTTGAAACTGATGATTGATCCCACACAGATGGGTTTAGGATCAGGGGAAATAGATGTGGTAACACCACAACATGATTATTTTCAGTGGCTCAAACAATTACAGGAGGACAAATTAACCTTGCAATACCGGATCAATGAGGCCATTGATAAAATGAACAACAGACTCCATAAGCAAAAAGCTGGTAACTCCCAGCTCTGGGAGCCCGGAGATCTGGTTATGTATTTAAAATTGGGTAGAAGGAAGCACAATTTGGAATCTAAATGGATAGGTCCATATTCTATTGTGGACCGGCTCAGCCCTTTGGTGTACCGGATAGATAAAGAGGGCAAGCTAAAATGGGCTCATATCTCCCAACTAAAATTGTTTTCTTAAGCTACAGATACCAACATCACTAACGAACCCAAACCAGCAGATGGCGCTCAAGGCATGGGGCATTTGGATTCCAGTAACTTTGATGATAATTCACGCATTGGAAACAGAACAACCACCGGACCCACAATGGAGAATTCAATGGTATAACTGGACCAGTTGGGACACGCCACAGGAAATACCAGTGACCAACACCACGCTGCAGGGGATCTTCGCACTCATATCGGTCCAAGTCTGGGTAAACATGACTCCTGGTGATTATGGATGCACCTATGCTGTGTCAGCCCCAGGGGACTCTAGGTGGGGCTCCAACCCCTCCTGTAAACCTGGCCTCCCTGGAACTCAAACCATCCCCCCCTTTTAAACCAGAGCCAACAGAAACAACAATAATGATCTGGGTAAATGAGACTATTCCTGTTGGAAATGTAACCTCTCTTATTATAAATGGTCCAGATCCAGAAACTGAACTTCCCCCACTTACTCCGAAGACAACCCTGTATTCGGGTGCAAGTGGCCCCCATGATTTATACCCTACAGGTCACCATGAACTGGAATAAGAACAACTTGGCTGAGGTGAAGCCCGAGTGTGCCCCATACAGTTCCACCATATTTGATGCATGGTACCAGGCATTATTACGAGAACATATTCCTGGAAGAAGGACTAGAAGTGTAGCTGATACCATACTGGTGGGAATAGTTACAGGAACTAGTGCCCTGAATTCCATAGACCTTGAAGCACTACGAAATAAAGTTAGTGCCATGGAAACCCTGCACTGCTCAATAACTAAGGGGCAGGAACACCAAATTCCTCAGCTAGTGCAAACAGATATAGATACTGTAGTTCTACAGTGGTATACATGGCAGCATATAAATCACACTTTCTGGGCAGAATATGCTACCATGAGAGAGACTGCAGATGAAACTGCCATTGCTCTGTGGTGCTCAGAACAACAAATCCTTTCCATAATGTTGATGGAGAGGGAAATGGACTGGGTAAGGGCCAAGGATATGATGGTCCTAGTCCCTTTATTGACACGCCATCAAAGTAATCTATTTACACCATATATTGCTGGATGGTACAAACCATTACATTCTTACCTTAATGTACAACAACTGAGCGGAAGTATTTCAGTCCAAGTGCTAAGAGCCCGAGATGCACAGGTAACTACAGTACTTTGGCCAGTCTCAGCACTGCCAGTAATCCAAGGACAACATATTTGGGTTCCCCGGCTAGCTAGAACTTACATGAACGTTAAAGGGGATATAGTAGACCATAGAGGGTGTGAGGAGTGGTCCCCACAACAATGGGTGTGCCACACACTTCCTGTCCTGGAGGAGCCATGCTCCCTCCAAAACAGAGAATTAGTTGCATGTTTCTGGGATGAAATGGATAATTCCTCCACCAAAGTGTATTTTAATGGAAAGAATTGTGTCTGTGTTGTAGGTCTGGAACCTGTAATATGGCAAAACAAATTTCATTCAGATCCCCCGGTGCAGAAATGTATGTGTAATGTCTCCATACTACATACCCCTAAACTAGTATTCTATTTTCCAACATACAAAGAAAAAAATAGATATGGGGACCTTGGACCTGGAAAACCTTGACCCTGATTTCTCCCTAGGCATTAATTGGACAGGCCTATATGGATGGATGTACAACAACAAACAAATTAGTGAACTAACAAAATCCACTCGAGAGAAAATCCAAACCAGAAGTTTGGCTATCCTCCATGAGGGAGGAGAAATACTGAGGGTGGCTGAACAGACAAAACAATTAAGTATCCACCAGTGGTACGATGTGTTTAAAGGTTGGTCACCAGTCCTAAATATAGTTTTCCATCCCATCATTGTTCTATTAGTAATCCTAACTGTTATGTTAGTTCTAACGCTCTGCATGTGCTGCTGGATAAAACAGATGTATTCCAAATTAAAACCACATTCTGAAATCATGACCCAATACATAGCTTTGAAACAGAGATTTTAAAATGGTGACCACTCAAGAATTGTTCTTGAGAGGTCAAAAGGGGGACAATGTAGAGAAATCTCTGTATTAACTATCTCTATGAATCTTTGGGCTTGGCTACACTTGCAAGTTGCAGCGCTGGTAGAGGCTTTCCAGCGCTGCAATTACACCCCGTCCACACCTGCAGGGCACAACCAGCGCTGCAACTCCCTGGCTGCAGCGCTGGCTGTACACCTGGCCAGGTTGGGGTGTAGCGATTGCAGCGCTGGTGATCCAGCGCTGCTCATCAAGTGTGGACACACACCAGCGCTTTTATTGGCCTCCGGGGAATAAGGAGATATCCCAGAATGCTTTTAACTAAAATTACTCCCTTTGTTTTGTTATGCAGCCTGTCTTTGTTTTGTTGTGAACCTCCGGAGCTCCGTTTGGAGCTCCGTTTCTACCGGAGCTGCTAATCAGCTCCTGTTTGCTGTGATCAATCTGTGAACAATCAAATGAGATCCTCCTCCCTGTTGTGAACAGCTCTGTGGAGCTCCTCCGTTGCCGCTGCTGCTATCTAAAAAACAAACATAGCTCCTGTTTGCTGTGATCATCTGTACCTGGCTGTAAACAATCAAATGAGAGGCAGGCAGGGAAACAGCGGGGAGTCGTGCAGGCTGTTTGCAATTAAGAGTTAAGACTAAGGGGTCAGAAAAATGTTCTGATTTTTCAAGTCAGGAAGCTAAACACACAGTGTTGGCTCCAAAAATCCCCTCTCTCTTTCCCCCCGCTCCCTGTCACACTAGACCCCACTCCACCCCCCTCTTTTGAAAAGCACGTTGTGGCCACTTGAATGCTGGGATAGCTGCCCATAATGCATCACTCCCAACAGCGCTGGAAATGCTGCAAATGTGGCCACACACCAGCGCTGGTAGCTGTGAGTGTGGCCACACACCAGCGCTGCTCCTACACAGCTGGATGACCAGCGCTGCAAACTACCAGCGCTGCAAACCGTAAGTGTAGCCAAGCCCTAAATGACGTTGCATTGTGTTATTTTGTATTAAGTATCTTTCTGTATTAAGTATCTTTATGACATTGCATCTTGCATGATGTTATTTTGTATTTCATATGACTTGGCATTGGGCCTCTCTATTTTCATACAACTTTGTATTAGATCCCTATATAGAAAATTGGTAGGAAACTTTGTATCAAATGTTATAGCCCCTAAGGATAGTATAGTTAAAGTAAAAGAAACATGTGCCTTTTTGCTAGAAGTAGAATAAGATCTCCCCCCACCCCACTCTAATCAATTGCCCTCTTGACTGAATGAGGTGTGAATGAGTGAGGCTTGGAAGACACCCACCTCCAGACAGCGACAACAGTTGCAGAGGGAATGGGAGCCAGAGCAAAGGACAATACAACTTGTCAAGTGGGCCCAACAAAGAAGCGCAGACATATTGACGGCCTCAGGGATTAGAAGCCAGCACCTCCTTTAGAAAACACCCTCTGTGAGCAGCACTGGGACAACACCCAAAGAAAAGCAGCACAAAGACCAACGGACACAGACCCAGATTTTGAATCTGGTCTAGATTTGCATAAGAGGGAAGCTGCTATAAACATGAGGTGTCTTGCAGGAGGACCCCGGGTCTCGTCTTGTCACCATCAGAGCATCGATCCGGATCGGTAGAAGCCTGGCTCCAGCCCTCCCCCATCTAACTCACCTGGCCAGTGCAGTTAAGGGGAGCAACTAGTTGGTAACAACAGCAAGACGGAGTGTGTTTGTGTCTGTGTGTGTGTGTGAATGCATGACTGTGAGATATCTCATATGCATAGCATACAGTATTAACTGATACCTGTATTACTAATAAATGTGGCGTTTTGCCTTAATCCCCCTGAACAGACCCTGTATAGTACTTTAAGTACAACGGCCTTATGGCATCACTTGGCCTTGTCCCCACTGTAATGAATAACATGCTGCTGCTAAGGGTTGAACAGCATCATGTTCAGGCAAGGAAATAAAGTCCTTCTCTTGTGTTGTTTTTTGAACAGCAACTTAAGTGCTGAACCTGAGCTGAAGCCCAAAACACCAAGGAGAAAATACCGTAGGAAGAAGCGCTCCTTATCTCCGGAGGACAAGGACAGTGAGGAGGGAGCAGGTGTTCATTAGCACCTGCCTGCAGCACCCTTCCCCTGGGATGTCACAGCCACCCGCACTTACCCCCAGCTACTCCCCACAGGGGGGGCAACGAGACATTGTCTCAGCCCACACTGGAGGCACAGGGCACCCCCCCCCCCGTGCCAGGCCCAGGCTCTCAGGGCTCCCCAGCCCTGGCCTGGGGGGCAGGATCCAGCAGCTCCAGCTCCCTGCTCAGAAAAAAAAGGACCCAGGCATCCTGCACCCCCCACCGCCTCAGTCACTGGGGGGGGGGGTGCAGAGCCCCAGCAGCACAGCGTGTGCACAGGCCGGGGAATGGCACCCCTCCCCCGCAAGTACTAACAGTCCCCCAGCCCGGGCAGCATTCCCCGCAGAGACCCTCCAGCCCACCGAGAGGGCGGCTAGAGCGGCAAGCACCACCCGAGCCTCTGGACGTGTCAAGCGAGCCGTTCACTCTCCGGCACACGCCGCGACCCCCGCCCATCGAGGTCATCCGAGGGAGCAGCTGGAGGGGCACTGGGAGGGGCAGGGCATCGGGAAGGGGAGGGAGAGGGAGCGGTAGAGGGAGGGGAGGAGCCCAAAAGTAGTGTGGGGGGCCATGGGGGGCAGAGAGCAGCAGGTTCACCCCATAGCTCAGCTTGGGGAGTGGAGTGGGGGGAAGCCCATGTAGCAGTCTTCTAACTCCCCTCCCCCCAGCAGCGAGCTCTCCCCCAGCCCCTGGGGTGGGCACCATGCTGTCCCAGCAGAAAGCCAGCCTGGCCGAGCCCCGCTGTGCCAGCGCCTCAGCCCACGTGCGAGTGTGCGTCCGCCTGCGCCCCTGCAGCCAGGGGGACCCCTGCATCCGCGGCCTGGATTCCCACTCCGTGGAGATCATCCATTGGAGGAACAAGATGGAGACTGTACAGTACGAGTAAGTGGGGTGGGGTGTCCCCGGGTGGGGTGTCTCCAGCTGGGGGTGCCCCTGGGCTGAGCTCCTCCCTTGCCATCACAGCATGCCCTACCCTGGTCTCCAGGTTCGACACCGTCTATGGTGATCAAGCCACCCAGAATGACATCTACACCGGCTCCGTGCGGCCTGTCCTGTGCCACCTGCTGGAGGGGCAGAACGCCAGTGTGCTGCCTATGGACGCACCGGTGCTGGTGAGTGAGGGGGAGGCTGAGCCCAGAGGCGGGGCAGGGGGCTGTGGAAGTTGAGGAAGTCATTTCTTGCCTCCCACCCCAGGTAAGACGCACACCATGCTGGGCAGCACAGAACAGCCAGGTGTGATCCCACGGGCGCTGCGGGATGTCCTGCTAATGACACGGGAGGCGAGCCGCTCACCCGGGGCTGAGGAGTTGGACTTCTCCGTCTCCATGTCCTACCTGGAGATCTACCAGGAGAAGGCAAGTATGGGAGTGGGGAGGACAGGACTAGGGGTGGGGGAAGAATTGTCCAGCCAGCTGCTGGACCCACTGTTGCAGATCCCCAGGATGGGTACTAAGACCCCAGCTTTGGAGCAGTCTCTGGGAGGGCCCCCTTCATTGAGCCAGACTCCCAAGGGGTCCAAATCTTCTTCTAGGGGAAGCCACAGGCCCCGCCACCTCCTTAGGCTGGAGGAGCCTGCCGCCCCCTGAGTCCCGCTGAGACCCCAGAGGAGACTTGTACCATCTCCGGCAGCATTTGCAGAGCCATGCAGCCAGCGCTGGTAACAAGGGGTTCGTTAGCCGGCTGGACAGTGGGGCAAATCCTTGGTTAGCCAGAGAGAGAAGTTACAGCCCAGCCCATCCTGGTCAGCCCAGCTCTGCTCTGACCTCCTGTAATCGGTTGAGCCGGGGCTCAACCCTCCTCTCAGCCGGAGGGGAGCCACACCAACTCACTCCTCGTCTCCTGTTGAACCAGCTGAACGACAGTCAACAGGGTTAGAAAGCTCAGGCCCTCTGGTGCAGGGGCTGAGCAACGATCAGTACAATAAGGTCAGGCCCTCGGTGGCAGGGGCTGAGCAGCAGTCAGTTCAATGAGCTCAGGCCCTCGGTGGCAGGGCTGGGCAGTAAACAGTACAATAGGCTCAGGCACTTGGTTGCAGGGGCTGGGCAGTAAACAGTACAAGGAGCTCAGGCCCGTTGGAGCAGGGGTGAGCAGCCAAGAGTCACTAAGCTCAGGCCCTTCTGGTGCAGGGGCTGAGCAGTGAACTAACAGTAGGCGTATAGACCCAGGTCCCTACAGCTGGGTGAGGGGGAAAACTGCCACCCGCGAGTAGGGGGGACACAGGCCCACCCACTCCATTGTGTCCCAGCCCAGGGCCCTAGCAGCGGCTATCACTGCCGCTGGTCAGTGGGGTCCTGACCGCAACACACTGACATCAGGACCTCTGCCTCTGTAGCCTGACAGGGGTCGGCTACCCCTAGGCTACTTTCCATTTCCCCCTCAGGGCCTACCTCATCGGTTGCACCGGATCCAGGCCAGTCAAGCTGCATAGGCTCCTCGGGACCAGGGCTTGGTGGCAGGTCCGGTAGTTCCTCCGGGAAGTCCAGCCAGGTGTGCTCAGGCGGCTCCTCTGGGTAGCAGCAGGGACAGGGACGCTCCAGCAGCCCCTCTTTGTAGTGGGCGCCAGGGAGTTCCAGCGGCTCCTCCGGGTACCGGTAACGGGGAGGCTCCGGTGGCTCCTTGTCAAAAACAGGCGCGAGGAAGCTCCAGCCAGTCAGGGCAGCTGCCTCAGGCCCTGGAGGGTTCCCAGTCAGGAACTCCCACCAGCACATCTGTTCCCAGCAGTGGCTGGGCTCCAAGTGAGCTCTGGCGGCCGGCTTTTATACTTCCTGTCCCGCCCCTTGACTTCCAGGGGGCGGGGACAGGTGGTGGTGGCTCCGCCCACTTGGGTGTCTGCGAGGGCACTCCCTCTGCTGGGCAGGAGGGGAGCCACACCCACTCACTACACCTCCCCTTGGCCCGGTTCAGGTGTGTCCTCAAAGCCCTCAGCAGCTGACCTTTAACCAGCTGCACCTCCCTGGCCCTGCTTCTCCAGCTAGGTAAACGCTGCCGAGAGGTGGGCCGGCCATGGTCTGCCCAGGTGACTGGAGTTGCCGTTGTCTTCCCAGAAACACCACTGATGGGGCCTAAGGCTCCATACAGCTTGGAGCCATTCATACCTGTGGGCCGACAGACCTTCTCCCCACTGCGTTGATGGTGCAGCATAGAGGGGAAACCGAGGCACACAGGCTTCATCAAAATATGACCCAATTCCCACCCACCAGTCCGGGTGGGGCTGGCAGGTGTATGTGGGGGGTGAACCAGGAGGGAGATGCACTGGTAGGTGTCCCCGTTTGGGGGAGACAAGGCCCTGCACCCATTTCCTGCGATTGACCATGACTCTCAGCCAGCCAGTAACAGAACGTTTATGAGATGAGAGGATCACAGTTCAAAACAGAGCTTGTAGGTACAGACAACAGGAGCTGCCTCAGTTAGGTCCATCTTGGGGGGGGGCAAGGAGGCCAAGAGCCCTATCTGGGCTCCCCTCCATTTTCCCAGCTAGCTCCAAACAGACTCTCAGCCCCTCCTCTCTGGCCTTTGGGGTGTGGGGGTGCTGGGAGCCCTGACGGTCCAAGATAGGGGTGGGGGGGTTGGGAGCCCTGGTGGCCTGGGTGTAGGGGGGTGGGGTGGGGGGAGCCTGGGTGGGGGGCAGTGGGAGTCTTCCCCTGATGTTCCCCCAACTCAGGTGCTGGATCCGTCCCAGCAGGACCTGTCGATCCGGGAGGACCGGGACCAGAACATCCTGATCCCGGGGCTGACTGAGCGGGAGCTGAGAAGCTTCATGGACTTTGAGCGGCACTTCCTGCCGGCCAGCCGCAACTGCACGGGAGCCTCCACTCAGCTCAAGGACCGCTTGAACCGCAGCCACGCCGTGCTGCTGGTGCGGGTGGCACAGAGCCAGCGGGCATCCCCCCACTGCCGCCACGTGGCTAAGCTCTGCCTCGTTGACTTGGCTGGCTCCGAGGACAACTGGTGCACTGGCAACCGCGGCCTGCGGCTCAAGGAGAGCGGAGCCATCAATGCCTCCCTGCACGTGCTCAGCAAGGTTGTGGAGACCCTCAACCAGGGGCTGCCCTAGGTGCCTGTACTATTGGGTGGACCCTGCTCCTGCCCTGAGGGGTTTAAAAGCAGCCTGGCAGGGCTTGAGAGCTGCTGCTCTTGGCTGGGCTGATTGAGGGAGTGGCTGCAGGTGAGGCCATGCCCCAAACTGAGCAACAGCTGGCCCCTATAAAAGGCCAGGGAAGCTAGAAGCCAAGACAGTCTCTCTCTGCATTCAGAGGTACAAGGGCCTGACTGCAGGGAGCTCAGATAAGGTACCTAGGGTGAAGCAGGGCTGGGGAGCTCCAGCCTAGAAAGCCCCAGGCTGCGGCCTAGCGAAGGACCAACTGGTACTAGGGGTTGCAGAGGACAGCCCAGGGGTAGGCTAAGGGAGTAGGTCCAAACCCCTTTGCCTGTGAGGAGTAGGCTGATACTGCAGTCTGCCCCAGAGCGTGGGGCTAGACAATGACTGGCAGTAGCTGCTACTGAGGCAAGGTGGGGCTAGAGGGTGGGGGTTCCCCAAGGAGGGGAGACCCTGAAAGAAAGGGGTTACTGCCAGGGGCAGCACCCCATGTGAAAGGGCACCAGGTCCAGGGAGGGACATGGGGGCCAGAAGACAGGCAGATCACCGGCCTGCAGAGGGCGCTCCAGCACTGGACAGAGCTAATTCCCAGAGTCACCAGCAGGAGGCGCCGCAGGGGTGAGTCCAACCCATCTACAGTGCCGTACCGTGAGAGCAAGCTCACCCGCCTGCTGCAGGTGTGCCGGGGTCCTCCCAAGGGTGGGGGAGGAGTGGATGCTGGGGTCCAATCCTGGAGGGGGGTGGTGCAAACAGCAGGATGCTGTCCTGGCTCTGCTCCCACCTGCTGTTCTCCTGCAATGGAGCCGGGAGCTCTTGGGCGTCAGAGGCTCAGCATCAAACTCTCAGATGTGGGGCCTGGAGCAGAGAGAGCCAAGGGGACAAAAACCAGATACGGGGAAGGGGCAGCACCAGATGCACAGTCCAATGCCCTGCTCAGCTCTGCTAGCATGGGGGGACTGGTGCAGAACTCCTGGGTTCTCTCTCCACACCGGAAGGGGAGTGGGGGCTGGTGGGCAGAGCAGGGTGGGCTGGGAGCCAGGACTCCTGGGTTCTCTCCCGGCTCTGGAAGGGGAGTGGGGGCTGGTGGGTTAGAGCGGGGGCAGCAGGCAGGTGCTAATGAACATCTGCTCCCCCCCTGTGTTTCAGCCAGAGCCATGGCAGAAGGTCCCACTCACCTGCTGGAGGTTTGCCATCAGAAACTATCCAACTTCTTGAATGAAGTGGAGCATGAGCACTTGGCCTGGCTGCGGGAAATTGAGTTGGAGGCCAGGAAGATGTTCGATAGGTAGGACCATCTGGGTGGCAGAAGGGCTCGTTCGCAGGCTGTTCTGTCTATCTCAGTGGTCAGTACTATGGATCCTTCTGACTTGTGCCACAGGCATCTCCTGAGTCTTGAGCCTATCTGTGCAAATGCGCCCCTGTGAAAAGCAGCCTTTGCTTGGTGTTTTCCTCCTACTGTTTTATAGGACTAGCCAGTGGGAACTTTTAACCATCGCAAGGGAGAGTTCTTAGGGATTGGTTTATAAGGCCAGTCTCAGTGAGATTTAAAACTACTGGGGAGCCTGGCTTTTCCAGATGCTAGTATAGTAAGCGGAGACAAAAAGAAATGTTAGTGATTTACCTTATCTCTATGCTGGGCAGTTTGTTTTAGCCTCTAGTGTTCAGTGTCTGTGGTCTTGCTAGAATGTCCCCTAGCTGCTGATCACAAAGACTTAATAGAATCATAGAATCTCAGGGTTGGAAGAGACCTCTGGAGGTATCTAGTCCACCCCCCTGCTCAAAGCAGGACCAAACCCAACTAAATCATCCCAGCCAGGGCTTTGTCAAGCCTGACCTTAAAGACCTCTAAAGATGGAGATTCCACCACCTCCCTAGGTATCTTGGCCTTATGACATCACTTGGCCTTGTCCCCACTGTAATGAATAACACGCTGCTGCTGCTAAGGGTTGAACAGCATCATGTTCAGGCAAGGAAATAAAGTCCTTCTCTTGTGTTCTGTTTTTTGAACGGCAACTGAAGTGCTGAACCTGAGCTGAAGCCCAAAACAACACCAAGGAGAAAATACCTTAGGAAGAAGCGCTCCTTATCTCCGAAGGACAAGAACAATGAGGGGGGAGCAGGTGTTCATTAGCACCTGCCTGCAGCACCGTTCACCTGGGATGTTACAGCCACCCGCACTTGCCCCCCTGTGGGGAGTAGCTGGGGGTAATGAGACATTGTCTCAGCCCACACTGGAGGCACAGGGCACCCCCCCCCCGCTGCCAGGCCCTGGGGCTGGGCTAGGCCCAGGCTCTCAGGGCTCCCCAGCCCTGGCCTGTGAGGCAGGATCCAGCAGCTCCTGCTCAGAAAAAAAAAAAAGGACCCAGGCATCCTGCCCCCACCCACCGCCTCAGTCACTGGGGGTGGGGTGCAGAGCCCCAGCAGCACAGCGCGCGCACAGGCTGGGGAATGGCGCCCCTCCCCCGCAAGTACTAACCGTCCCCCAGCCCGGGCAGCATTCCCCGCACAGACCCTCCAGACCACAGAGAGGGCGGCTAGAGCGGCAAGCACCACCCGAGCCTCCGGACACGTCAAGCGAGCTGCTCACTCTCCGGCACGTGCCGCGCCCCCCCAGCCCATCGAGGTCATCCGAGGGAGCAGCTGGGGGGTGTGAGGTGGGGAGAAGATGGGGCACCAGGAGGGGACACAGGGAGGGGCGGGGAAGGGCACCGGGAGGGAGGAGGAGGGGAACGGATGGGGGCACTGGGGTGGGGCACTGGGAGGGGCAGGGCATTGGGAAAGGGAGGGGGAGGGAGCAGTAGAGGGAGGGGAGGCGCCTGAAAGCTATGTGGGGGGGCCATGGGGGGCAGAGAGCAGCAGGTTCACCCCATAGCTCAACTTGGGGAGTGGGGGAAGCCCATCTAGCAGTCTAACTCCCCTCCCCCCAGCAGCGAGCTCGCCCCCCCCCCACCACCCCCCCAGCCCCTGTGGTGGGCACCATGCTGTCCCAGCAGAAAGCCAGCCTGGCCGAGCCCCGCTGTGCCAGCGCCTCAGCCCACGTGCGAGTGTGCGTCCGCCTGCACCCCTGCAGCCAGGGGGACCCCTGCATCCGCGGCCTGGATTCCCACTCCGTGGAGATCATCCATTGGAGGAACAAGATGGAGACTATACAGTACGAGTAAGTGGGGTGGGGTGTCCCCGGGTGGGGTGTCTCCAGCTGGGGGTGCCCCTGGGCTGAGCTCCTCCCTTGCCATCACAGCATGCCCTACCCTGGTCTCCAGGTTCGACACCTTCTATGGTGATCGAGGCACCCAGAATGACATCTACACCGGCTCCGTGCGGCCTGTCCTGTGCCATCCGTTGGAGGGGCAGAACGCCAGTGTGCTGCCTATGGACGCACCGGTGCTGGTGAGTGAGGGGGAGGCTGAGCCCAGAGGCGGGGCAGGGGTCTGTGGAAGTTGAGGAAGTCATTTCTTGCCCCCCACCCCTGCTCTGGAAGGGGAGTGGGTTAGAGTGGGGGCAGGTGCAGGACTCCTGGGTTCTCTCTCTCTCCAGGACTCCCTGGGGGGCTTGGCTCACAGCGTGATCATAGCAAATGTCGCCCCGGAGCTACACTTTTACTTTGACACGCTGAGCACGCTGAACTTTGCTGCCAAGACCAAGCAGGGGGTGAACCGGCCCTTCACCCAGGAGACGCTGCAGGCCCCAGGTAAGGCATGGCCAGGCTGGGCTCCATGGGGCTGAGGGATCAATGAGGGGAGACCCCAGCCTGGCCTCACCCTTCTCTTCCCACAGCTGCACCTCCCGAGGACCCTGGAGCTGGCAGTGAGGGTGCTGGCCCCGGAGCCAACAGCCCTCCCGAGGAGGAGCCCCCCGAGGCCGAGACCCTCAGATGAGGGGTGGGAGCCCTGGGGAGGGGCTGTGGGGGGGAGCATGGGGGGAGTTGCTGGGCTAATGGTCTCTTGTCTCCCCAGCTCCCTGCTGCCCCTGGAGCAGCTGGATCCAAGCCTGGTGCAGCGGCTGCTGGCGCTGGAGCAGCTAGAGAAGCAGCGGGGGGGAGGGGGGGAGAGATGGAGGCTGCCACTGCTCAGCATCCCCAGGCAGGAGCGGGTGGCCCTGCAGCCCCAGCTGGAGGAGATGCGCCGTGAGGTGCAGGTGGGTGAGCCCCACATCCCTGAGGACTCTAGAGCCCCACCCCATAGCCTGTTCCCATAGACAGCCCCACAATGCTTCCCTGGTTCCCTCCAGCCTCCAACCCCCTTGTGCCTCCCCACTGACATGGCCTCCCCTGCAGAAGCTGGAGGAGAGGCAGAAGGAGCGGGAGGCCGTGGCTCTGCTGGACAAGGCCTGTCAGCCCCAGCCTCTGCACCACAGTGAGGCCCCTGCCAGGGCCCAGAAACAGGATGTGGTCCTCCCGCTGCAGCAAGGTAAGGGGGCTCAGGGCCCCAATCCTGGCCTGCTCTAACCACTAGACAGCACTCCCTGTAGAGAGAACCCAGTAGTCCTGGCTCCCAGCCCTACCTCTAACCACCAGATCCCACTCCTCACAGAGCTGGGATAGAAACCACTGTGACAAACTGGGAATGTTCTTAATCTTATCTCTGAATATGATGGTGTCTCAGTGTCCCCTATGTAGTTCTTACTACCTAGGTGGTGGGATAAGGGTGTGGGATTGCTGCAGAGCAAGGGGCCAGTGCACCTAAATGCCTGGTACTCTGTCTCCTAGCAACTGATGGCCTGTGCCCCTCCTCTGCAAAGGTGCCAACTGAAGGTGTGGGAGACAGAGGTCAGGTGACCTGGCCCGGGCTAAGGAGCTGAGCAGAGGAGGGAGGGACTGGAGGGGGTTGTTAGTCTGGAGCTGGCTGGGGACGAGGAGTGAGGGCAGACGTGGGGGTCTGGCTCACAGCCCCCCAGAATGGACCCGGCCGAGGGGTCCGAGTCGCTGTATCTACAAGCTCTGTTTTAGACCCCGTTCCTGTCACCACATAAGCCTCTGTTTTACTGGCTGGCTGAGAGTCTGACTGCAAAGTGGGGGGGGCAGGACCCTGTGGCCCGCCCAGGACCCCGCCGGGGCGGGCTCGCTGTGGGAAGCTCACGGAGGGGCAGAGGATGCTGAATGCTCCAAGGTCAGAGCCAGGAGGTGAAGCCGTGTGAGTTTCCTGCCCTGCAGACAGTCTGCTCCATGGGGGAGGAGGCTCCCCAAAGTTCTGACTGGCTTGGTGGGGAGCAGTTCCAGAGCATCGCCCGGTGACTCCGTGACAACCAGGCATCCTGGTTCCCAGCCCCCCGCCCTCCCCACTCTAACTACTAGACCCCACTCCCCTCCCAGAGCCAGGACGGAACCCAGGAGTCCTAGCTCCTACCCAGCTAACCCTGCCCCCTGCTCCGCAGGGCAGACCCCCGTTGGGCAGCAGGCCATGCCCAGTGGAGCCGAAGAGATCCTGGCCATACAGAGGAAGCAGGTGAGAGGGGCTGGGCACAGGGTGCTGGGGGGGCAGTAGGGGTGGAAATGCATCAGGGGGCAGAGTTGGGGGGTTGATCGGCGGGGGGGGCAGCAGGGGTGGAAATGTGCCGGGGGAAAAAATTGGTCCTGCTAGTGAAGGCAGGGGGCTGGACTTGATGACCTTTCAAGGTCCCTTCCAGTTCTAGGAGATTGGTATATCTCCAATTATTACCTATTACCTTTATTACCGTGGCCTTATGGCATCACTTGGCCTTGTCCCCACTGTAATGAATAACATGCTGCTGCTAAGGGTTGAACAGCATCATGTTCAGGCAAGGTAATAAAGTCCTTCTCTTGTGTTCTGTTTTTTGAACAGCAACTTCAGTGCTGAACCTGAGCTGAAGCCCAAAACAGCACCAAGGAGAAAATCCCCTAGGAAGAAGCGCTCCGTAAGAGAGAAGGACGAGAACAACAAGGGGGAAGCTGGTGTTCATTAGCGCCTGCCTGCAGCACCGTTCACCTGGGATGTCACAGCCACCTGCACTTCCCCCCCAGCTACTCCCCACAGGGGGGCAACGAGACATTGCCTCAGCCCACACTGGAGGCACAGGGCACCCCCCCCCCACCAGGCCCTGGGGCTGGGCTAGGCCCAGGCTCTCAGGGCTCCCCAGCCCTGGCCTGTGAGGCAGGATCCAGCAGCTCCAGCTCCCTGCTCAGGAAAAAAAGGACCCAGGCATCCTGCCCCCCCACCGCCTCAGTCACTGGGGGTGGGCGCAGAGCCCCAGCAGCACAGCGCGCGCACAGGCCAGGGAATGGCGCCCCTCCCCCGCAAGTACTAACCGTCCCCCAGCCCGGGCAGCATTCCCCGCAGAGACCCTCCAGCCCACAGAGAGGGCGGCTAGAGCGGCAAGCACCACCCGAGCCTCCGGAGGCGTCAAGCGAGCCGCTCACTCTCCGGCACGCGCTGCGCGCCGCGCCCCCCCCCCCGCCCATCGAGGTCATCCGAGATGGCACCAATCACAAAGCGCCCTGCCCGAGCGCCATGTTCATTGGCTTCCACCTCTGTCCGTCACGGCTGGGAGGGGGCGATTACCCTAGGATCCCGCCCCCCGCTACTGACCAGCGGGCTCCGCACCATAGACTCTAGTGGCTAGAGAGGCCTGTGCTGGTCTCTCGGAGGCGGGCTGCGTACCTCGTGGGACGCTCTGTGATTGGGCAGGGGGGGTGTGACGACACACGTTTCGGCTGACCGTTCGATTTGAACATGGAGGCGGGGAGCGGCGCGCGCCGCGCCCCAGGACAAGGAGGGTTCCTGCCACGGGCCTGGCCTGGGAGTGTACCGGCGGCGCGCCGGCGGGCGGACAGAGCCGTGGAGGCGGTGTCAGGCCCCGCGCACCTGCCCACGGCCTGTAACCGCCAACTGGCCGAGTGCCTGCGGCAGGCGGACGCCATCGACCTGCTCTGGCTGCGCGAGACCCGTGAGGTAGGAGCCAGCTGGGGGAGGGGGGAGCCGGCCCGGCGCTAGGCGGGTTGATCTAGAACCGGGGGTAGGTCGGAGTGTGCTGGGGTGGGGGGGTGAGGAGACAGGCGAACGGGGGCAGACAGCAGGGGCCGAGCAGGTGGGCGGGTGCGCAGCCGGGAGAGCAGTGTCAGGGGGGCGGGAGAGGGAGGAGGGGGCAGGCGAGCGAAGGGCGAGGATGAGCGGGGGGAGGGGTGTCGGACGGATGGTGAGGAGACTGAGCAGGGAGGTGAGCAACGGGGATGAATATGGGGGGGGGGTGAGGAGGCTGATTTGTCCTGGGCCCTGCACCCCCCCCCAGGGACAGCCTGGCCAGTGGCCTCTAGTTCCCTCATCCTGGCAGCACGTTCCGCCTGGGTCGCGTGGGATGTGTGCTAGGGGAACTGAGTGCTCTGCGTTGATTTATTCATGTGCTGTAGGGGGCTCACTGCTGTAATTGGGAGCCCGTTCTAGTCTGCCTCAACAAGAAGCAGGGAGGCCACAATTCAAACTTTTGGGAGAACCTTTGGGTGGAAAGTAGGGGCCATGGGGGATCTTGGGGTGTGATGTGGGCAGAGGATTACCTAGGACGTCACCTGTTCCCTTATCTCATGCTGAAGTCTAGCACTGCTGCTGGCTAGTGACAGTCGAACTTCTGTGGTGAATGCAGCATAGAAATCACAGACAGTGTTGCTTGCCCAAATGCACCCTATGCAATAACATACTCATCTTGGGGTAATGCTTCTGACACACAAGAAGTGCCCCACAGTTCCTCTCCTGCTCCTAGAAAATGGGGTGGCTGAATCAGCACTGCTGCTTTGTCTCTCCCATTGCAGCGGGGCTGACCACCTTGCTGAGCCACTGTTTTACTGGGGCCCTTTGTGCCCTCTTCCAGGGAGGTTTGTATTGGCTCTGGTTGCAAGTGCCCTGGTGTGTTGTTTCTGGCTGCCTATGGCCACCCAGACTGCACCAGAAAGGAGCCCCAGCAGATGGGTATAATCTGAGCTTCCCATCCATTGCAGGAGAAGGAGCGGCAGCGGCTGGAGAGCCTGAGGAGGAAACAGGAGGCCAAGCAACAGCGAAAACAAAAGCAATTTTTACACCTATAAGATTACGTATTGGGGTACAGCTTGCCCTTGTACCTGGCTACTCAAAGTTAATTGAGAAGATGAAATTTGGTGAAACACACAAACTTGATTAAATACAGACAGTTATAACTGAAATCATAGGCAAGGATCAAGCCACATAACAGTTAGACTAAGAAGTATAGTAAAGAGGGGCTTGCACGGTGCGGACTTACAAGTTATGACACCAATGGAAACAAAGATTGAGGCGCAAGGGAGCCCGTCAGAAGGGAGGCCCTGCTTCAGTTTACACTGTCTCGGGGACCTGACAAAATGAAAAAATGGTCACTAGGAGAGGTAATTTATCCACTTCCTTATGGTAATAGGATGGCGATATACCACATCTGCTGCTTTGCTCTGATTACAATGTCAATAGCTGCCCCAACCCATATGTGACCTGAAGTAGGAGTGTTGAAGCCAGAGGCTCAGTCTCAGGTGTTGAAGCTACATGGCCTGTCCTTGTGGAAGAGTGGGACCCCTTGGGGGTCTAGTGCACTCAAGGGGCACCTCCCAAGGACAGTTTAAAAGCCAGGGCATTGCACAGATCCTATGGATCCATGACAGTGCCAGAGGTTCAGCCTTATGGGGAAAAGATACAAAACAAGAAAAGGATCTAAATGCATATTTACCATTGCTCCCTGTCAGTCCTCATGGGAATCCCTGATCCATTCCAGTGTGTATTAAAACCGTCCTCTAAGGCTCACCTCTTGGGTATCAGGTCATGTCAGTTTTGTTAGAGGTTTTGCCTTCACCCTCCCACTTCCCTGGTTCTTGTCACGCAGACAGGAAGCAGCAACAGACCAGAAGTCCAAAGCGCAGACAATGCCATGTTTATTGGGGTTAATTTCCAAGCAACCATATTCTGAAGCCCTTCACACCAGTTGGGCTTATCTCGATCTACTGATACAGTCTGTTCTCCAGTGTTCCCTTCCCAGCTCTGATGCCGTAGAGCGTTTATCCCATGTCCCCCTTCCCAGCTCTGATGCAGCTGAGCCTGGCCTGTGTTCCTGTTTCCCCCCACACACCTTAACAAACATGATTCCAATTTCCCTTCCCCCTCCTTTTTGACCCCATTTATATAGTAATATTCTCAGCTAGACCTTAACCAGTCATTTTACTGAAATGTAACTAACCAATTCTAACATATTGTAACATACTTCTCTAACCAATTATATCCCACCACCCTAATTAACTTACATCTAGCAAAATTAATTATACAGCAGAGAGAAACAATTAGAGAACCAGACAGATTTACAATAGAAAAGTGTGGGACATAAATATAAAGCAATACAGAAATGAGAGTTTCACAACCATTGATAAGTGATTTCTTGCCAAACAGGCTGCTAGAAAACTTAGTTTGACCTAACCATCTTAAGATCTGTTTCTTTATCTGGTGGTGATGGGCACTATCAGGACAGGATTTACTTCCTAACAGCCCAATAGCACCTTATTTCAGTGTGACTGGTTTGGGATGTGAGGATGTGACCCTTCACTTCCCAGCTTATGGCTGCCCCTGCTGCTTAGCCAAAGGCCTTAGCCTAAGAACAAGGCCTCAGACGATCCCAGTGAGAGAAGGCCCAGCCACAGGCAGACTGAGATTTTGATTCTTTGTTTTATGCCCCTGTAAGTAGCTAAGTGATAAAAATACCCCTAAGTTCTTAAACTATAGGCTTTACAGGCAGGCCTGGATATCTCTATTCTAACAGTGGGGTCTACCCCTTCCCCCATTCTGTGTCTGGCTTGTCTATTTAGATTGTAAATTCTTCAGGGCATGGCCCAGCTACTATTCTGGGTTTGTATTGTGCCTAGCACAATGGAGACCCACTGTTAGTTGGTCCTTAGGCACTAACGTAATGAATATGATTTATAATAACTCTCCTCCCACTTGGAGCCAAGGAAGCTGGTCTTGGGATGTTACTGCTTAAAAATGAGCTGGGGAGTAAAATCATACAATATACCTTGTGACAAGTATCCCACAAATTCCACTGACCTCCCTTGTTTTCTTTGCCTTGAGTAGGGTTTCCAGTTTCCAAACCTGGTGTGATTTCGCAGCTGGAACGAGGGGAAGAGCCCTGGGTGCCAGACCTCCAGGGCTCTGAGAAAAAAGTGCTCCTGAGAGCTGCCTGCACAGGTAGGGAATTGGTTAAACCAACTCAAAAATTGTCAGTGAATGCAAGACACATTTGGGATGCCCTACAAAGACCCTGTGAGCTCTCCAAGTTCAGGATTGTTCCCTGCAGATGTGGAATCATTATGGCAGATGTCACTCATGGCTTCCCTCCTATTCTGACTGACAACTGGCAGCAGGTCCCTCCCTGATCTCGCTTTCCCCTGGGTGTTCTGGTGAGATGCAGACCAAAACTGATCCCTTCCTCTCTCCTCTGGGGAAGGGTTTGGGGAAAATCAGCCCCTGATAGGATTGATCTCTCCTGCACATATTTTGGTTTGTTCCCCCGTTTTTCCATTCCTCTCACTGATATTTCCTTTCTCTCAGGTGCGGGGAGTGACCTGTGTCTGGATTCTCTCTGTCTCCCATCAGGTGATGGGCTGGTGAGTGAGACTGGAGAGGAGAAATCCCATCAGGAAGATGCTGAGCAAGTAGAACCACATTGGATGTTATCAGGAAGAACCAAAGGGAATGATTCCAGGAGTTGTGCACTCCCAGAAAAAGCAAAAGCCTGTGAGACTGTGCACAGGCCAGAGGAGAACTTCAGTAGCCAATCAGACTTTATTACCCGTGAGAGAATCAACTTGGAAGACACACGCTACACCTGCCATGAGTGTGGGAAAAGCTTCAATCGAAGCTCAAGTCTTATCACACATCAGAGAATCCACACACAGGAGAGACGCCCTACACGTGCTCTGAGTGCAGGAAAAGCTTCAGTTACAGCTCAGTCCTTATTAGACATCAGAAAATCCACAAACGCCTTGACTAGGGCTGGCCAAAGATTATTTTTTTTAATCACATTGGTTAATTCCGTCATAGTGATCTTTGCACCATCTTCACCGTGGTGTCTCAGTTCCCCCAGATGAGTTGCCTGCTTCTCCCTTGTGCAGCTCACCCTTCTTTGGGGTCAGTCCTGTGATCTTCTCTATCAACTCCTGTCCCTTTGAATTGAAGGAGTGTGTGTCCCTCCAGCCAGGAATATTCATCAGCTCCAGGTGACGTTATTGATATAATCTGGGACCATATAGAACATGGTCGTAACCAAGGTCCTGTAGTGGCACCAAATCTTATGTAAAGGGGGTCATATAAGGTGTCTAAGACCAGGTTATGGGTTGCTTACAGACAGCATAATTATAACCAGCATGTGTCATTTTTTAGTTGAAATTATGAATATTGGCTCTATCCTGTCTGTATTTCAAACTTGTGCTATGCTTGTGGGTTACATCCCAGACACGTTGGTGTTAGCTCTGCCTAGCCTGCTTGATGTCCCATTAAGGACCATCAGCTACACAATTGACCCATGGAGAGAAGGCAGATACGCCTTGTGACTCAGCAAAGTATGCAGGGACTTGCCCGTGTGACTCCAGACTCCATTTTGCTGTAGTTTTCCACAGTAAGCACAAAGAGGTTCTTACACCTGGAAAAGAGACTATAAAAGACTGATGCCTCATCTCCATCTTGTCTTCAATCCTGTTTCTTACCTCTGGAGGGACTTTGCTACAAACTGAAGCTCTGCACAAAGGACTAACTGACCCATCCCAGCGGGGGATGTTCTCCAGAGACTTGATTTGAACCTGCAGTTTACTCCATCACTGCTACAAGCCTGAACTAAGAACTTTGCCATTACTGCATGTAAGTGATTCCATTTAACCAATTCTAGCTCTCATCTCTATCTTTTTCCTTTTATGAATAAACCTTTAGATTTTAGATTCTAAAGGATTGGCAACACCCACAAATCATGCTAAGATCTGATTTGTTTTTGACCTGGGTCTGGGGCTTGATTCTTTGGGATCGAGAGAACCTTTTTCTTTTATTGGGGTGTTGGTTTTCATAACCATTCATCCCCAGGACGAGTGGCACTGGTGGGGATACCGGGAGGCTGGAGTGTCTAAGGGAATTGCTTGTGTGACTCGTGGTTAGCCAGTGGGGTGAAACCAAAGTCCTCTTTGGCTGGCTGGTTTTCTTTGCCTTACAGGTGGAAAACCCCCAGCCTAGGGCTGTAACTGCCCTGTTTAAGCAATTGGTCCTGAACTGGCACTCTCAGTTGGGTCCCGCCAGGACCGCATCCTCACACCCAACAAGCTACACTGAGGCAAAAACTACCTGAGCCTTCCATCCACTAGAGCTATACATGGGGTTGGCTGCTCAGGTTAGTGATCTTGGTGTAAAAAGACAATTAGAGTTGTAGAGCAGATGCAGCCCGGGTGCAGGGGTTGGCATTAGCTTCCCCCGTGACCTGACCTAAACTCCATCACTTTCCCTGGTCTAAACAAACCCTGAGCATCACAGTTATACTGTTCCCCCATTTCACAGCAATTGTTAGTCAGCGAGTTCCCCCTTTAGGAACCAATTGTTTCATTCCCAGTTGCTCTGATGTTGGTTCAGGTTATGCTGGGGAGCAGATATTTTTACTACCATTTTTCTCACTAAAAATATATTGAACTATAACAAAGTGCAGGAACAACGCAGGGATAGGGGAAAACATCATTTCTCCTCTATAATAGCAGAAGAAGATAGGGAATCCCTCTGATTTACCCTGATTCCTCATCACCATCCCAATCTCCCTTTTGTTCAGCTTCTTAGGCCTATATTTTTTCTAAAGGGCTGGGAAGAGGATTCACTCGTAAATAACTTATAACTAAGCAAAGTGCCCATGCATTTGGCTACCAAAGCCATTGTGGCCCAGGCCCTGCAGGAGGTCGCTCCTGAAGAGATCTCCTTCCTAATCAGCTGCATGTTGCCTATTATTTGGGAAATGCAATCCCTATCTAGGTAGAGATGGGAAAAATGGAAGTGACATTTCTCTTCAGCTCACCCCTGGGAGATGCTGCAAATGCGTAGAAAATGAAATCCGTGTTGAATGTGATATAGCTGCAGAAAGATACCTATTTTTAATAGAGACCTGACATTTGTTGTCTTACAGGGATTCTAAGCCGCACCTGAATTTAGTCCCTAATTTAATTCTGTGCCAGTAGATTAAAGAAATAAAAAGGCATAGTAGGGGGAGTTAAACCTCACTATCGCTACTGATCTGTTGTGCGGTTGGTGAAGAATTCTATGCCAGAGAAGTATAAAATTATTCCAAGGAAGGTTAAAGATTTCACAAGAGCTCAGGTAGAAATTGCAGGTACTAGTGGTTGATTGTCACCCCCCGAGATGGAAGCTGTGGCCCAGGTAAACTATTTTTAGAACGCTGCTCCCTAGTTAAGTGGCATTGGTCACACTCCTGAAGGACTCCATGATTAAATTGGGCACAACTGTCTTTTACCATTTGGATCCAAAGTTAGATGAAGCGCACAGAGAAACAGCTGATTCCTTCAGAGCCATTCCGCACCTACGGGTCCCAATCTGGCTGCCTTGTTGGACAAGGATCACTTCCTTGCTGGCCAAACAATGGTAGCCAATGAGGGAATGTATCAGATGCGAAGCTCAGACTGCAGGATACTTGAATGCTGAGTCCCGAGGCTGTGGTTTAGTCTAGGCCTGCACAACTCGTAAAGCGGCAAGGGCAATATTACTCCAAAGAAAACACCTGAGGGCTGAAAATCCCACCGAACCCCCCCCCCAGCACCGCCCAGCCCCTCCAAAACAATTCCCCCCCCCCCCCAAAGTGCCGCCCGCTCTGTGGAAACAAACCCTCCTTCCCCAGCACCGCCCTGACAAAACAGCGGTAATGAACCTTGCTAATATGTTATAGGGGGCCCCTAAGGTAGTATAATTAAGGTAAAAGGAAAATGTCTTTTTGTTAGAAGTAGAATAAGATCTTCCCACCCCTTGGTAATCAGTTGCCCTGTGGAGTGAATGAGGTGGGACTGAGGAGGGCGTGGAAGGCAGCACCTCCAGACAGCTGCAACCCGTGGAGAGGGGCTGGGAGCCAGACCAGATCAGTAGAACAGGTCAGCCACTGACACACCATTCACCTCCTCAGCCCCCTACCCCCCCACTCACCTCCTCAACCCCCCTCCCCTGCTGCCTGCTCACCCGCCCACTCGCCTCAGCCCCCCATGGCTCACCTGCCTGCCTGCCCACTCGCCTCCTCACCTCACCTCACCTCACCTCTCCTCCCCACCGCCAGCTCACCTGCCCCCCTGCCAATGCCCACCCGCTTGCCTCCTCAGACCCCCACCCCCCAGCTCACCTGCCCTCCCCACTCACCTCCATTTCCCCCCTCCCCGGCTCGCATACTCACCCCCCACCACTGCCCGCCCGCTTGCCTCCTCAGCCTCCCACCCCTGGCCAGTGATGAGCTGCCAAAATCTTAACAACTTTCCCTCCTCACCCCACATGGGGTTGTGGCCCACCCCTGCCCCTGGGACTCCTGCTCCATCCAACCCCACGTCCCTCGACCCCCACCCCCGGCACCCCATCCCTCTACCCTCCTTCCCTGTCCCCTGACTGCCCCCTGCCACCCCCTCCTCTCATTCCTGATGGCCCCCCTGGGACCCTTGCCCCATCGAACCACCCCTTCTTCCTGTCCCCTGATGGCCCCTGGAACCCCTGCCCCTGACGGTGCCCGCCCCTTCGCGTCCGCAGCCCCCCCACCCTCACCTGCTATTGTGTCATACAGGAGGCCTGTGATATGCAGGGGGTCAGATTAGATGCTCTAATGGTCTCTTCTGGCCATAAAGTCGACTCATTTCTGAAAAACTGAGTGTAGCATTCGGAGCAGCGTCTGATGTTTCCCTGTCTAGCCGGCTTGCTGCCTAGAACGAACGCTCCTTGAGTGGGGTGATCCCCAGGGAGTAGCTCAAACCTGCAAAGTGCCTGGCCAGGGGCAGGACATTAGCACAGCAAGGGAGGGGTGTGGCAGTGACATCACAAAGGCCTTTGGCAGGACCTCAGACTATTGGTCCAAGGTGGTGGGGAGGTGGTGACCTCACAGAGAGATGCTGACATCAGCCAGGCAGGACAGGGGCGAGGGGCCAGGGAAACCTCAGACACCCCTGTGGCTTTGCTTCAGCAAGTCTCCTTCTCCAGGTCTCTCTCTGAGGACCGAGAGAGTATTCGGGTTCACGGACGTGAGCGCCAGGAGGAACCTCTTTCGAGTTTTCTCCTTCCCTTTTTGTGATTTTACTAGAAAACAGCCGTCCCTGTTTAGAAGGTAAGAGCCTCCTGGAGGTTTGAAACCTGTTCAGTCTGATCCATCTGGTGACAGTTGAATTCTAGGCATGGAAGACACGAGCTTAAGGAGGCAGAACTTTATTCTGCACCTGGGATTTTTTCCCTTAGAATCACTGGGGACATTGGGGTTTGTTCTTTTTGCTTCCCCTCTTCCTCCCTCCTCTTTTTCTCTTGCTTCCTTTGTCCTTTTATCTGTTCCCCTCCCAACACCAGGAAGGTGTGTGTGTGGGGCGGGGGAGTGCTCTGCAGCTCCCACTGTGGGAGCTCCACTCAAAAATGTGGGGCTGAAATAGTGCTTGGGCCGTGATCCCATCAGTGACCTGGGCCACCCTGGTGAGAACCCTCAGCCTCCCATCCTCAGTCTCTATCCCTGATTGGCTGAGGAGGGGAGTTATTGACAGGGACGAGACTCAGGTCCTTGTTGTTTTAAGACCAAGGAAATAAGTCAGAACCAGTTCTATGTTTGATAAATTTTGCTGCTTCTCTGCATTAATGGTCTCTGAGCAGTTCATGATTCCCTCTAACATTGCAGTTCTCCTCAAATACTTGCTGAATAATTCCTGTGCACTGTTGTTGGGCTGGAGCTCATCAGAGCACTTTATTCAGGTCATTCAATGTCTGAAATTCAAGATCTGATGGTTAGTTTGAAAAACAGGGCTCTTGGGCCCTATTCCCAACTCTGCCACTGACTGGCTGTGTCACGTAAGACAAGTCAATTCTCCTTTCTCAGCCTTAGCTTCTCCCTCTTTCAAGTAGGGATAATAATGATCCGCTCCTACCTACCTCACAGTGCGTGGAGGCAGGGTCGGCTCTAGGATTTTTGCTGCCCCAAGGAAAAAAAATTTTGGCTGCCCCCACCTCAGCCCTGGGGTCCCCAGCCACATGCTCCTGCTGACCAAGCCCTGGGCTTTCCCCCACCCACAGCCCCCTGCCACCCCAGCCCTGGGCTCTCCCCCCCACCCCGTGCCAACAACATAAATTTGTTCTCCCCAGTCCGCCCAGGCTGAGCTGCTCCCATTTATACTCCGTCTCCAGTCGGAGCATGCCCAGAGAGGGTGAGGGGGTGTGGCCTCTTCAGCCCACATGGCGCAGTTAAACCTATCAGTGCCAGTGCAGGGTGGATGCACCTCATCACAGACAGCATTTCCCAAATTTTGGGATTAGGTGGGAGATCTCTTCAAGAGTAACTTCCTGTAGGGACTGGGTCACAAACACCTTGGGAACCAAATACTTGGGCGTTTTCCTAGTTCCAAATCACTTGCTGTGGAATTCTATCCCTGGATTACCTGAGACAATATTGACTTAAACAACTGAACTACTCTGTGACCATGTGCACTAACTTCGGTCAGTTGCACCCATTTGGGGGTCTGCTGCTGTTCACCTTTCCAGAGTGGAGATTTAAACATACGACTGTTTCTTTGATAATATATCCAACAGCTTGGAGTATTCTCTCCTGCTGACTGAACTGTATTTGAATTTTCTCTATGTCATCATGCAGGGATAGGGGGAAAAACAAACCTGAAGTAAAAAAAATGGTAATTTGTCTGAAATTTCCCAAAAAATCTGAGCTACATTCTGTCAAACAAAACTAACATGCAGTTATATGACCAAGGAGCCTTCATGAAAGATAGAAAACCCATCTCACAGAGAGGTAGAAGACACTTTCATTTTAATTTAAAGTGAAATTCCAGACTAGGTTACATCTGATGTCTCAGAATCAGGATGAGAGATTCTCCCATGATCCAGTGAAACCTGCTTCACCCAGCGCTTTCTCATACATCCGACGAAGTGGGTATTCACCCACGAAAGCTCATGCTCCAAAAGTCTGATAGTCTATAAGGTGCCACAGGATTCTTTGCTGCTTTTACAGATCCAGACTAACACGGCTCCCCCTCTGATACCTTTCTCATTAGTGTTATTTACAGGAGTTTTAGCACCTTCATAATGGGAGAAAAAACAGCCGACCTTCCCAGAAGCGGCTTTGCCACTGAGGGAAAAGGGGATTTGAACGGTGCTTGGGATCCATTTGAAATCCCCTTCCAAGTCTGACACTTTCATCACCTGCCAGACTGACTCTGATTTAGGATCAAAGACGTGTACAAGCACCATTCCCAAGCATGGACAGCCAAGAACATGACCCCACCAGACACGTTGGGAAGCGAAGGAATACGAAGGGGTGAACTGTGCATGGCTCAGGCACAAGGTAACAGTTCTGGGGTGATGGGGAAGGATGGAATGTCTGAGTCGCCCCATCTCCTTCCAGTGTCACAGAGCCTAAAATGACCCTTATTTCCCTGACACTGCTCCAGCTCTTCTTCATATTTAAATATATTTTAAATGAGGGGAAAAAAAGTCAACAAAATAACTGCTGTTCTGCACAATCCAGGGTAATGTGAGAACAACTGGGAATGAGGAAATCTCTCCTCAAAGAGGAACTTGACGTCTCTAACAGTAACTTTGCACTGGGAGGAGGAGTACAAATGTCAATCTCCAGGTTTGTTTAGACAAGGAAATGTGATGATGGTTAGCTCAGACAGGAGGAAATGTGCAAGATAACTCCACCAACTATCCATGGCCCATGTCTTTAGTGCAAGAGTAGTTCTCTTTTTACATCAGGAAAGTGAACTCAAGCTAGCTAACTCCATGACAACCACAGTGATGAGACCCAGGTAGATTTTATCTCAACGTAGCTGGTTGAAGACACCCCCCATCTCCCCCACCTGGGGTGATGACATTCCTGGTAGAAAGGACACACACTCCAATGACTCACAGGACAATGGAGTTGATACAAAGGACCACAGGATCCACCCCAAAGACGGGCGAGCTTCAAAAGTGGGCAACTCATGTGTGGGAGCTGAGGAACTACAGTGTGCAAAAGATGCAAACAGCCTTAACACTCACTACCTGGGAACTGTCAAAAGAATAAAGAAAAAATCTTCTGACAGCTCTAAAGAAGGTTTTTATGAAGTTTATCTCCTTTATGGATTCTCTGAGGTTTAGAAAGGCTTGAGCTATGAGTGAAGCTTTTCCCACACTCGCAACATTCATATGGTCTCTCTCCGGTGTGGACTCTGTAATGTGTAACAAGGGTTGAGCTCCGAGAGAAGCTTTTCCCGCACTCACTGTATTCATAGGGTTTCTCTCCTGTGTGGACTCTCTGGTGAGAGAGAAGAGGTGAGTGAAGCTTTTCCCGCACTCACTGCATTCATAGGGTCTCTCTCCTGTGTGGATCCTCTGATGCATAGTAAGGTTTGAGCTCCGAGAGAAGCTTTTTCCACACTCACAACATTCGTAGGGTCTCTCTCCCGTGTGGACTCTCTGGTGAGAGATAAGGGAGGAGAAGTGACTGAAACTTTTCCCACACTCACGGCATTCATAAGGTCTCTCTCCTGTGTGGACCCTCTGATGCCTAGTAAGGTTTGAGCTTCGGGTGAAGTTTTTCCCGCACTCACAGCATTCGTAGGGTCGCTCTCCTGTGTGCGTTGTCTGATGAGAGTTAAGGGTATATCTCTGAGTGAAGCTTTTCCCGCACTCACAGCATTCATAAGGTTTGTCTCCTCTGTGTATTCGCTGATGCCTACTAAGGGCTGAGGTACGATTGAAGCTTTTCCCACACTCACAGCATTTGTAGGGTGTCTCTTTCGTGTGGATTATCTCATGTCGAATACGGGCTGAGCGGTAATGGAAGTTTTTCCCACACTCACTACACGTAGTCTCTCGCTTTTCCGTGAGGATTTTCTCCTGGGACGTAGTTTCCTTGAGGTCCCTGTGAGTTCCTTGACAATTAATGGGTTCATCCACTCTCTCCTCTGAGTGGTTTCCCTGCTCTCTCTCTGGTCTGGGGTAATTTTCACCAGCTTTTCCCTGCTCATGGGGGCTGGACACACTCCCTTTGGCTCTTCGCAGTAATTCCCCATGCGCTTCGGCGAGCTCAGCATCTTCCTGGTAGGGTTCTGCTCCTCACTCTCCCTCACCACCCCATCACCTGCTAGAAGAGAGGAGAAATCTCAGAATTGGGGATGGAAAGGCAGAGAACAAACCCAAGTAAGTGCTGGAGAGACAGAAAATAAAAATCAGGGACTCAACTCCCCCTAACTCTTCCCCACAGGGGACAGTGGAGGGGATCAATTCTGCTCCCCACCCAGGACCGGCCTTTAGGGGGGGCCGTATGGGTGCCCCACCCAAGGGGGTGCTGGGCGCAGGGGTTGGATTCCCACCTGACCTGCTGCCGAGAGGCTCGCTGGGCTGATGAAAGTGGCACAGGGGGCAGATAAGCAGCTGCATGGGGGAGTGGGAGAGACCTGAGCTGCAGGGGGAAATTGGACGACCAGCCGTCAGAGTCAGGTGACTGCTCCGGAGCAGGGGGGCCCCTCTCCGCCCTGCTCCACGTGTGCAGCTGCTGCTGTTCCTGTCCCCCCAACCCCCCGTTCACCCCGGGAGTCGCCCCGTCCACCCCCGACTGGGAGCATCCTCCTGACTGCTCTGCAGGGGGGAGGTGCTGATTGATGGCGGGGTGATCCCCTCCCCCACACCCGGGTACCCGATTTCCACTGAGCTGGGGTGACGGGACGGGGGAATCTGCATGTGCTGCTGCCTCTCTGGGGCCGGAGCTGCCGGCAGCTGCTTGTGTCTGAACAAGCCTAGTTCAGGCTCCTGACCCTGAGAGCTTTCTTAAAGAGACAGCGCGCTCACTCACTCAGGCACACACACACACACACACACAGTCCTTTACACACTCCCTTCAACATTCACACACTCTTTAATATCCTCCCCTCAACACACACACACCAGGGCTCCCCGCATCCAGGTCACTTCCCCACCTGGGCTGTGCTGACACATCAGTGAGGACTGCATTCCTGTACCAAACAGTCACTGGAAGGGGGCAGACAAAGGCCTTTAGGACCAGGCGTCCGTCACTGTCAAAAGATCATCTCCCTCCTGCAGGTCACTGGCAGCCTGAATTTGTTCCTTATCCTCCCAGAGTCTGGGGGCTGGAATCAGCACTACCCAGCCCCTCCGTATGTAGCAGGAACAAACACAAACCTGGTCTTTAAAACAAGCTGTCCCCTTCCTTCTCAGGGAAGATTTTTCTGTGATTGAAGTTGAGCTTCAGTTCCCCTCTCCTAGGGGTGGGGCAGGTGTGGGGCCAGCTCCCAGTGAGATCTGTTTTCACCTTTGCCCCCTTTCAGTCACTCTGGGATGGTAACTCTGCTCCCAGCTGTCAGGCAGCTTCCAGCCCATCCACTCTGTTCATTAACTCTGTGGTCATATGTCACTCCCTCTGCCAGCACTCACAGCTTGCAGGAAAGCTACTCCTGCCAGATGCATTGGTGGTATAGTGGTGTGCGTAGGTGCCTTCTAAGCAATTCATCTGGGTTTGATTCCCAGCCAATGCAATAATGGCTTTTCTCTTCTGTTGTTTCCTCATCTGGAAGTGGTTTAATTTCAGTCACATTGTGTTACAATCACATTATCTATAGAACGAGACAATAAATGTGTCGAAGTCCAGCAGGTCATACAGGATGGAGGCACACAAGGGGCTGGAATGTGTCATCTGAGAAAGACAGAACACTTGGAAACCTGCATCTCCCCTCCCCTGGCCTTGCGTGTTATGATTCCAGCTCCGTGAGCTGTTTGTAGGATGTTCCGGCATGATGGGGAAATAAAGTTTTGAGTCAGTTTTTGCTCCTGCAGTTTCCTTTGCTGTTACAGTTATAATGACATGAACAAAAGGGAGGCAAAATAAACATAAACCCCAAATTGCAATACAGGTGGGGAAAGGGAATGTCACGGTTAAGCCAAACACGTCAAAATAAAAATTAATACTAAAAAAGGGAGTGGGGAAGAGCTCAGGTATGTGGAGATCCCCTTGATATTTCAACGCACATTGTTAGAATCAAAGTTCAGACTTGACACTGGAAAACCTGCAACTACCTGTCTCTCTGAACACCTGTGATGAGCAAGATGGAGTTGGGACACCTGTTCTGCTTCAATCATTTATTGTCTCTCTGTTCTCTCCTTCTTCTCCCCTCAATTCCTCGTCTCCAATGTCTCTGCCTTTCTCCTCTTGCTCCCTCTCCCCTGCCCTTTCCAGGAACTCACAGTCTACAGCATTTAGGACAAGCCAGAGCTCCCATGTTCTGCACATGAGCCTGTGTCAGAGGACGTGGGACCCAGGTCAGAACCAGTCACCAGAACAATATGACCCTTTATGGGCGACTTCTCTGCCTACTCTGCAATTTACACCCCCCCCCACTGAAGGGGGTGGGGTACAGCTCTGACTGAGAGGCCCCACAGGAGAAACTTCAGCCCAAAGACAAATTTGTGTGAAATGCTGAGAAGTGAAGAGCCCCCTTCCCCTCCCCCCAAATCCCCAGAACTCTAGTGTCACCCCCATGGCACCAGCACAGGGAACCCAGTGAAATGGGGTTACAGAATACAAGGGGGAGGGAGCAGGGGAGAGAGGTGACAGGGACTCTCTCTCTTTCCTTTTCTCTTCACTTTCTGTTCTTCTCTTTCCTTCCAGGAACTGCAGTCACAGCAGGGAGGGGTTTGTCTCTTTATTAGGGATCCCTCTGTGTCACGGAGGCTGCACAAGTCATAGATTCTGTGGCTTCTGCAGTGGCCACTGCGGCTGACTCCGTGGCTGCCCCAGCAGCTGGCCTGGGGGCAGCTTGAGCAGTGGTTCCAAGGGTGGCAGGAGCAGCCACAGCTCAGTGGCTCCTGGCACCTGTCCTGAGGTGGCCGGAGCAGGGCTGGCCCTGGGGCTCCCCTCACCTGGCAGCATCTGGAGTGGCAGTGGGTCCCCGGGGCTTCTCCCCCAGTACATGGTGCCATGGGCCCCCTGGACTCCCTGCGCCCACAGCTGGTGCTACGGACCCCCTGGGCCTCCCTCCCCAAGATTCAATGAGGGGTATTTATGGTATAAGTCATGGCTGGGTCATGGGCAATGAGCGTTTGGTTTTTGCCCGTGATCTGTCCATGATATTTACTAAAAATACCTGGGATTAAATCTTCGCCTTCCTCATTATCGATCAAATAAATCGCAACGCCTCCACCTGCAAGTGGATTTAGCCCAGGACCCTCAGAGTCAGCAGCTGTTACGTCCCCACGGAGCTCTCTGGTCAGGCGTCCTAGCGCTGGAAGCCTCCTGTTTAGATCCTAAAATAGCATTTTTGCACCAGGAGGCTGAAATTTTGGACCGGACATTGTAGCTCCACCGTTATTTTACTGAATTGCTTCAAAACAGCAAGTCAAGAAAGTCTCCTAAGTGCCAGGCTCTCTGCCAAGGAAACAGCTGCCCCTGCTCTGCAGGAGTCTGTACGCTCCACACAGCAACGTACACACCTGCTCCGCCCTGAAGGGGGGTCAGACAGCGACAGGATTGGTAACACAAATACTTCAGACTATTAACTCCAGGTCCCTTCCTTTCTTTAACCCAGGATGTGCCTGTCAACTGGTAACCATGGTGTTATCTTCACCTTAAAATACCTCTCCGTACATTTTCAGTGAGCCCTCCACCCCCTGCCCTCCCTGCAGCCAGCCCCTGTCTCCAGCCAGCCCCGCACACCCCGGCTCCAGCCAACCCCTACTGCACCCCCTGCCCTGCCTCCAGCCAGTCCCGCACCCCATGCCCTGCCTGCAGCCAGCCCCTCATGCCCCGGCTCCAGCCAACCCCTGCTGCACCCCACTGCCCTGCCTCCAGCCAGTCCCGCACCCCATGCCCTGCCTGCAGCCAGCCTCTGTCTCCAGCCAGCCCCGCACGCCCTGGCTTCAGCCAACCCCTGCTAGACCCCCCTGCCCTGCCTCCAGCCAGCCCCGCACCCCCTGCCCTGTCTGCAGCCAGCCCCTGTCTGCAGCCAGCCCCGCACCCCCTGCCCTGCCTGCAGCCAGCACCTGTCTGCAGCCAGCCCTGCACCCTCTGCCCTGCCCCCACCAGCTGCGTCCTCCCTGCCCTGCCTGCAGCCAGCCCCTGCCACACCCCCTGCCCTGTCTCCAGCTAACTCCTGCTGCAACCCCCTGTGGCCCCACCCAAAGCCAGCCAGCCCCCACACCCCCCCAGCTGTGCACACCCTGCCCTGTCTCCAGCCAACTGCTGCCGCACCCCACTGCCTGAAGCCAGCCAGTCCCGCACTCCTCTGTCTCCAGCCCTGCCAACCCCTGATGCACCCCGCTGCATCCCTGCCTGCAGCCAGCCTGCCCCACACACCCCTGTCTCCAGCCAGCCCCGCACCCCTTGCCCAGCCTGCAGCCAGACCTTACCTCCAGCCAGCCCCTGCCCTGCCTCCAGCCAGCCCCATGCCCACTGGTGCCCTGCAGTTCCCAGGGCAGTAACCCTGCACACCTGCTTCAATGAGAGGGGCAGGGAGCAGCTGGGACCCCACATGCGCACACCTGAGGGTGACCAGACAGCAAGTGTGAAAAATCGGGACAGGGAGTGGGGGGGTAATAGGATCCTAGATAAGAAAAAGACCCCAAAATTGGGACTGTCCCTATAAAATTGGGACATCTGGTCACCCTAGCCCACCCCCAGGACTCCTGGGTTCCATTGCTGGGTTTCCTATTGGTTCCACTGCTGGTTGTTTTCCTTTTCCTGGGGGACTCTGGGCAAGTTGCTCCCCCCTCTAGGGCTCCATCCCCAGCAGGCAAATGGGGATTTCGTACCTTCCCACTATTGGAAAGTGCTGGGAGAATCCCCCAGCCAAAGCTGCTCTGACAGCGGTAAGCAGCATCTGACCATTCAGGGTCAGAGCGCACTGCCCAGGAGGAGGAGTGTTTGGCTCTGGGGTTTCACTTCAGCCCAGTATAGAGAGAGGGGCCCAGCCATGGGGTTTGGCTCAAGAGGACCAAGTCTCCAATTTGTTAAAGGCGTTTTGAATTCCAGTCCTGTGCTGCAAAGTGCTTGGTGTCAGTTGCAAATTTTAGAACGATACTCTCCACTCCATTTTCCAAATCATCATTCATACTGTTTACCCACCTCCACTAGGCCCAGAACCCTGCCAAAGAAGGAAAGAGGCTGGGTTTGGGATGATTTGTTCTTGACAAATCCATGCTCACTCATCCTAAGAATCAAATTATCCTGTAGGAGCTGCTGACAAACTGATTGTTTAAGAATATATTCCAGTATCTCTCCAGCTATGGAAGTGAGGCTGGCTAGTCTGTAAGGCCCAGGGGTCTCTTTGTTCCCCTTTTAAAAATGGGTCCTGTCTTGTTCATGGATGGGAAGATGTTCTTTTTCAGGGATCTCAGACGAGAACTGGGGCACAACACCTGGTTTGTTAAGGCCACAAAAATGGAGGCAGGAACCTCTTCTCTCCTGCTGGCAAAGAACCCCAGGTACCTAAAAGACAGAGACACAAATCCCTGAACGGGATTTAGAAAAGGCAATGGTTAAAAAGTTTGGACCGGAGCATTTCTTGTTTCCACAGACTAGACATATTAGCAAACTTTAGAATTCCTTGGTGCTAAACACCCTGAAACTCCCCTTTCTCCTTCACACAGGGCTTTAACGCCCCTTATCTCACTCAGGCTCACGACTGCCCAGAGTTCGAGAACTGTCCCTGTTCCCATTGGGCAGATGGGGAGGAGCCTGAGGTACAGAGAACGGAAGTGACCTATCACCAGATGGATCAGACTGAACAGGTTTCAAACCTCCAGGAGGCTCTTACCTTCTAAACAGGGACGGCTGTTTTCTAGTAAAATCACTACAAGGGAAGGAGAAAACTTGAAAGAGGTTCCTCCTGGCGCTCACGTCCGTGAACCCGAATACTCTCTCAGTCCTCAAAGAGAGACCTGGAGAAGGAGACTTGCTGAAGCAAAGCCACAGGGGTCTCTGAGGTTTCCCTGGCCCCTCGCCCCTGTCCTGCCTGGCTGATGTCAGCATCTCTCTGTGAGGTCACCACCTCCCCACCACCTTGGACCAATAGGCTGAGGTCCTGCAAAAGGCCTTTGTGATGTCACTGCCACACCCCTCCCTTGCTGTACAATGTCCTGCCCCTGGCCAGGCACTTTGCAGGTTTGAGCTACTCCCTGTGGATCACCCCACTCAAGCAGCATTCGTTCTAGGCAGCAAGCCAGCTAGACAGGGAAACATCAGATGCTGCTCCCAATGCTACACTCAGTTTTTCAGAAATTAGTCGACTTTATGGCCAGAAGAGACCATTAGAGCATCTAATCTGACCCCCTACGTATCACAGGCCTCCTGAATGACACAATAGCTACTTTTGAGGCAAACACATTCCAGAAAGGCATCTAGTCTTCATTAAATGACATCAGGAGATGGAGAATCCATCACTTTCCTTGGTAGCTTGTTCCTGTGGTGAATCATCCTCGCTGTTGAATATTTGTGCCTTAGTTGTAATGTGAATTTGTCTCTTTTCACCTTCCAGCCATTGGGTCTTCTTATGCCTTTCTCTGCTAGATTAAAGAGCCCTTTAATACCCAATCTTTTCTCTCCATTAAGGCACTTCAACACTTCAGTGAAGTCACCTTTCAATCTTCTTTTGATCAGCTAAACAGGTTGAGCTCTTTCAATAGCTCACTAGAAGGTATTTTTCTCCAGCCCTCAGGACATTTGGTGGCTCTTTGCTGCCCCAGCTCCAATTTCACAACATCTTTTTCAAACGAGGACACCAAAACTGGAGGCTATTCCAGTATCAGTCTCTCTGATGCTGTGTCACCTCCTTTGACATTATTGACATAATCTGTAACTGTATAGATCCCCATTGCGACCACTGTTCTATATTTGCAGCCAATATTACAGAGAAGTGGTCGTGTAAGGGGTCTATGGAGAGGTTCTGATTAGCTGATTATAATGATGCTATCTCTAGATGTGTATCATTTTTTTGTAGTTGACATTATGAATATTGGCTCTGTGCTGCTTGTATTTCAAACTTGTGCTCTGCTTCAGGGAATGATACCTTTGTTTAATTGATGAAAACATAAACTAGACACTTAGAGGATTGGAACTGATTTCAGCTGATGGACAGATTTGCTAGGTTTTTATGCATTTGGACAGTGAAATGTTGAGTGTTCACATTCATTTCAAGCATCCTCAGATGGTGGAGCTCCTGAACATAATGGAGAACGAAAATGAAAATGTTTTTCTTTTCTTTAAGAGGGCACCTGGGTTTGAACAAAGGACCACTTGATCTGCAATCAAACACTCTACCACTGAGCTGTACTCCCATTACAACAGGAGTATGGAATCATGATCTCCAGGGCCTGGTCTACACTGGGGTGGGGGGGTCGAAATAAGGTACGCAACTTCAGCTACGCGAATAGCGTAGCTGAAGTCAAACTACCTTAGTTCGAACTACTTACCCGTCTTCACGGCGCAGGATCGAAGTCGGCGGCTCCCCCATCGACTCTGCCACCGCCATTCATGGTGGTGGAGTTCCAGAGTCGACAGGAGCGCATTCGGAGTTCGAACTATCGCGTCTAGATGAGATGCGATATATCGAACTCTGAGAAGTGGATTGCTACCCGCTGATCCGCCGGGTAGTATGGACGTACCGCAGGACTTTGAAGGACAGACCCTGCATCATCGAGCTCCTTTGCCATTCCCAGACCACAGGTGGCTTTAAAAATGGGGTTTGATTAAACTTCTTAAATGTGGTAAACACCACAGCTTGCACACCCACTGATATAGCTTCTCCCCATGACAGAGCTGCCACCTCCTGGGGAAGTGGATTGACTACACCAACAGGAAAACTCTCCCCCCTCAGCATGGAGCAGTGGTTCTCAAGCTGTGGGTCAGGACCGCAAAGTGGGTCGTGACCCTGTTTTAATGAGGTCACCAGGGCTGGTATTAGACTTGTTGGGTCCTGGGGCTGAAGCCAAAAGTCTGAGCCCGCCCACCCAGGGCTGAATCCCTCAGGCTTTGGTTTTGCCCTCCCCCCACTGGGGCTCAGTCTTTGGCACTCCCCCGCAATAGGGGGGCTTGGTGCTTGGTCCCTCTTTCCAGGGCTACATATTAAGTTATTTTGGCAGAAGGAGGTTGCAGTGAAAGGACATTTGAGAAACCCTGGCATAGAGCATCTCCATTACTGAGCTGCAGCAGCATAGACTCACTGTTTGAAATATTGACCTGGCCTTAGCCTCTGAATATGTCTAGGCTTGGCTCCCTCTGGCACTGTTGTGACCAGACACTGACAGTGCAGCCATGGAGACACCACACACCAGCCTTGCCTAGCTGGCAAGGGTCAGACCTTCACAGAAAGACACCCATGGTTTTCTAGCCCAGCTACCTAAGGCCTCAGCCACAACCACTTAACACAGGGGCCTTTCTACACTCTGGTTCTGTTCTCACTAAAGGGTCATTTCAATTGTTTGCTCAGACCAGCTTCCCCAGCACACTCAGGGCCGGCTCCAGACCCCAGCGCGCCAAGCGCGTGCTTGGGGTGGCGTCCTGTGGGAGGGCGGCAGGTGGCTCCGGTGGACCTCCCGCAGATGTGCCTGTGGAGGGTCCGCTGGTCCCGCAGCTTCGGTGGAGCATCCGCAGGCGTGTCTTTGGGAGGTCCACCGGAGCCACGGGACCAGCAGACCCTCCACAAGCACGTCTGTGGGAGGTCCACCGGAGACGCGGGACCGGCGACCCCCAGAGCGCCCCCCGCAGCGCGCCGCCCTGCTTGGGGCGCCATAAATCCTTGAGCTGCCCCTGAGCACACTCACTGCTGTGCAGCTCTGTACGTGTGGCCATGGCTGAACAGCAAGAATTCCTGCCCATTTCCCTACTGGCTGGAGCATGATTAGAGTGTGTTTGTGGTTAATGATGTTGCTGTAGATTGTTCATTCCCTGCCTTGGCAATTCAGACAGTCCCTTTTCCCGTTGTATCGCCAGCACCTCTGTGATTCCAATAACAGGGGCAGGTTTTCTCTGGGCACTGAGATTTTTGAGGGCATTGGTGGCTCCTTTCTTTCCTCACCCTGGAGAAACTCAGCTTTTTATTCCATCCTTGATGGCTCATGGAATAACAAAAGCAGCATGAAGAGGAGAGTGAATATCTCACTGCCAGGGGGAAGGTGGATGCATCCCCTCTGTCTGACCATTGCCATTGCAGGAGAGAAGGTTTCAGTGGAATCGAATGCCATGGCTCAGACAATAGACACAGGGAGGTTTTGCTGTTCATGGATCTGTGCAAAGGAAATTGTGTGTCTGTGTGAAAATGAGGAGGGATATGAAATGCCCACATGGTGGTGCCTAAGGCAAAAGGGAACCCTAGAGGATTGGAATAGGATAAGTTCTCAAGCAACATGTTTCTTACTTTGCCCATCTGTTGTTTTTGATTATCATCGATGGAAAGATTTTGCCATTGGGTCGTGTGTTTACACAGAAATTGACATTTACCAACAAATACGTAATTCTTCCAAGCCTGCCTAGTCTGCTGGTGGTGAGTTTAGAGGGACACACTCACTCTTCCCAGCCCCCATGCCAGGCCTGTGCTCTCCAGAATGTCAACTTCCCACAGAGCTGGGATCCTTCCCTCATCTCCCCCCAGACCACTGCCCCACCCCCACTTCTGGGGTCCCCTTCCAACACTGTCCAACTCCCCTGCTGGCAGGATCCCTTCCCATTCCTTTCATTTCCTGCCTCCCCTCTGAGCAAAAGCTCTGCATTGTTCCCACACTGGGAATTGAACCCAGGCCACCTGGGTGAAAAACTAGGAATCCAGCTCACTAGACCATATGGGACTTGCATAGTCAATAGCACATTTACACATTCACACCCAATAATTCAAAGTAGCCATTCAAAAAAACTTCAAAAACAGACTTCAAAGAGAAATTGCAGAGTTACAATTGATTTGCAAACTTAACACCATTAATTTGAGCTTGAATAAGGACTGGGAGTAGCTGGCTCACAACAAAAGCTATTTTCCCTCTCTTGGTATTGACACCTCCCCATCAATTATGGGGAGAGGATCACATCCACCCTGACTGAATTAGCCTTCAACACTGGTTCTCCCTTTGTACCGTCACTTCATGTTCCAATCTATATTTATGCCTCTATCTGCAATTTTCACTCCATGCATCTGAAGAAGTGGGCTTTTTACCCACGAACGCTTATGCCCAAATAAATCTGTTAGTCCTTAAGGTGCCACCGGGCTCCTCATTGCTTTTAATTCTAAGCTGACCTTAACCCTTTCAGTACCCTTACAAACTCAGATGCTTCTCACCACAGGCTGGCTGGTGGCTTTTCAGCCAGGCTCTCCCCTTTCATCAGCGCTTCAGTTGCTTGGTGTGGGGGTGTCTGTAGATGTAGGTGACAGAGAGAGATAAAGCCTGGCAAATGTCTCTCCTTTTATCATGTCCTTTCTTCCCTCATGGCTTTGCCCCCCCCCCCTTCAGAGTCAGGTGAGCATCACTGCATCTCTCCAAGCAAGTCTGAGCAATTCCCCTGGGGTGTCCTCATGCAGGTGAGTCATTGCATTGTAGCTCCCTTGCTGGACAATGGCTGTCGATGGGTTGTTTGACACCCTGTTCGGGTGTTGGTTACTTTCCTTGCTGTTGCCACTGGGGAGCTAATATTTGGCTGACTCCCCCCCCCCCCAGCACAGTGACAACCACACTGCACAATTCTCATGACTTCATATGCATGAATGGTCTACATCTATGGGTAGAGAAGTGACTTTCAGCAGATCATATCCTTTCCCTGATACCTTACAAGTCATGCTCTATATGTAAGATCACGATGATATGAAAATGAGGATTATGGGTGTTACAGCCGCTCCCCCAAAGGTATAGAATGTCACACTGAGATTCTATGTTCATTTGTTCTGTAACAGCATTACAGGGATCCAATGACTGACCAATGGCATTTCAAAGTGCTAAAATAGCAAGCGATGTCGGTCTCTCATTGGCTATCAGCGACTGAAGATGTGGTTTAATGAGCTGGAGCTTCAAGGCGAGGGTGGCTCTGTCCACTGCCTTCCGTTGCGCTGCTGGGCCCCAAGTCCCTGGTGGCCAATATGTGATGCTGGGAGAAGAGAGTGGGGTGGCAAGTGGCGGCAGGACTTTTGCCACCAGGGTCTAGCTGCCCAACTTCCTCCTGGTACTGCTGGCCCCCCGTCGCCCTCAGGTAACGCAGGAACTAAGGCAGGAATAGGGTGAGGAAGCAAGTAAAGCCGAGCAAGGAAGGCAAAAGTGAATCTTGTCTTCATGGGCCGCTCGCAATGACGTCCTTTCTCTGTGCCACAGCTGACAACAACATCCCAGACAGAAAAGCAGGAGGCCAAAAAGAAACCGAGCAGCTGCTGAAGTAGTTCAGTTGGGAGCGTGCTAGACTAACAGGCTCTTCTGTCCCCCTTTGTGCACGGGTGGGATGTTTTCTGAAAGTGCAGCAGTGCCTTTAACTGCCACGAGTCCCTCATTTCAGGCCATGCAGCAGGAAAAGGCAGCATGGGCTTCTGCACCGAGTTGGCCCACCTGCCCTTTCATTCTTCTCTTGCTCTTTGTCAGCAAGGGGAAGAAAAAGCAGCTCTCCCTCAAGCTGGAGTCACAAGGGCGACGTAAGGACGACTTCCTGAGTCCCAGCTCCAGCCCTCTGCTCTGCCAGCTGACCTATTGAAGGGCTGCCACCACTTTCTCCAGGTTTGTCCATCGGTCTGTGCCAGGGTGAGCAACAGCTAAGCAGATGGAGTTTCTGTAGTGTGGTGGTGATCACGTTTGTTTAACACATGAAAGGTCCCTGGTTCAGAAACATGCTGGCTTCCTTTTCCCAGATCCCCTTGCTGTTCAGGAAGGCCTCCTCCTTCTCCTATTGGCCTGTCCCTGGGATAACTCCAACCCCCGCATGACAGAGGGTGCTGACAGCAGTGAAGAAAGCACCTTGGCGTCAGGCTGGAGAACCTAGAGGAGTGCGGTGTGTCACCTTTTGGAGGCTTGTGGCTTGGCCTCCTCTGCTGTTGGAGGTTGGCCGGTGGAGGCCGGCTCTTCCTCCTGGCCTCCTCTGCGTGACTTGCCAAAGGAGGAAGTGAGGCAGGAATGGGGGAAAAGAGGAAAGTCGAGCTGAGGAAGGCAGGGCAGAAAGTAAGCACCTCAGTATGGCTAAGTGGGGTTAGTAGAGCGTCACCATTCGTTCTGCAAAGCCGGGGGAGGTGCGGTTGGCTGCTGGGAGGCAGAATCCTGTGCCTGCCTCTTGGCTTCCCAGGGATGGCTCCTTGCAGCCCAGGAGAAGCGGGGTTCTAGGGGGACGGAAAAGCAGCAATGGCGAGGGGGAGTGGGCTCCTTTCTGGCCGAAATGGTGGGCTGTGGGGGGGTTGGGAGTTGCCTGTAAGCCGTAAGTGGACTTGGTGGAGTGAAAACCGCTGCTCCATTCTGGCTGACCTGGGGGCGCCATTGATGACTTGGGAGTGGGGGCAGGGCACTGGCTGTGAGCAAATGGGATCCAGGAAGCCCCAGCCTGCCCCTCCAGGGGCCAAGTCTTCTTCTTCTCTCCTGCCATGGGGAGCCCGGCCTTAAGCCTGCCCAGCATGTGCTGCAGCTCGAGCATTAAGCCTTCCTGTGTGCATAACCGAACTACGGCCTAGTGTAATAAGGTGTAAAGTTTAGATTGTGAATTTATCTTTAATTTCCATGGTAACTTACTTTGATCTTTTCTGCTTACCACTTATAATCCTTAAAACTCCATCTTTCTGTAGTTAATAAATCTGTTTTATGAAACTGGTGTATTTTGCTTGAAGTTCTTGGGAAATCTCAGCTCCATTACAAGGCTGGTTCATGTACTATTCACAGTGAGGGAGGGGTGGACCCTGCGTAATAAACTCACTATTGTGTCATACAGGAGGCCTGTGATACGCAGGGGGTCAGATTAGATGCTGTAATGGTCTCTTCTGGCCATAAAGTCGAGTAATTTCTGAAAAACTGAGTGTATCATTGGGAGCAGCGTCTGATGTTTCCCTGTCTAGCCGGCTTGCTGCCTAGAACGAACGCTCCTTGAGTGGGGTGATCCACAGGGAGCAGCTCAAACCTGCAAAGTGCCTGGCCAGGGGCAGGACATTGGCCCAGCAAGGGAGGGGTGTGGCAGTGACATCACAAAGGCCTTTTGCAGGACCTCAGACTATTGGTCCAAGGTGGTGGGGAGGTGGTGACCTCACAGAGAGATGCTGACATCAGGGAGGCAGGACAGGGGCCAGGGAAACCTCCCCCTCACACCGTCCTGCTGCCCAAGCTCTGGGCCTCCCCACACCTGCACCCCCCTGCCACCTCACCCCTGGGCTCTTCCCCCCCCAACCCACACCCCCCTGCCATTCCAGCCCTGGGCTCCCCCCCCCCCACATCCTGTGCTGCCCTAGATCTGGGCTCTCCTTCCCCCACCAATGCTCCCCAACCCACACACTCCCTGCCGCCCCAGGCCTGGGTGCTCCCCCCACCACCTGCACCCTCCTTCCACCCCAGCCCTGGGTCACTGGTATCTCGCTCCCAGGATGGGTCATTCAGCAGGAATTTTGGATGTGCACAGAACATTTATTATTATTTTATTATTTATTTTATTTAACACAGACAGGACTGGTTCCCATATGGTTACAGAACTGCAGTAAAATGGAACAATTTTCAGCTTGTGTGATTGGAGGATACCTGGATGCATATTATACGATTGTCCTCCATAAATCAGGAAAAGTTGAGGTGCCTTTATTATTCTTTGTTTCTATGGGGAATTTGCCACTGCAATATCACTGTCTTCCTTTCAAACAAACAAAACTAGAAAAAAATGGCAATGGCTGTTGAAAATAGCAATTCCAGTCCTAATAACCCCTGGGAAGCATTTCTTGCTCAATTTTATCCTACTTTTTGTACAGCAAATGACAGTGGATCAGTATATTTCATTTGGGAGAAATGAAGTAACAGCTGCCCAAATTGAGCTCGAGCACTCCTGAATTTTGAGGTGTTCAGATCTGGAAGGCAGGTGCTAGATTCTCTTTCTGAACATTAGCTAAATTTGGAAAGGAAAAGTCAATTTCTGCTTCCATGACTCAGAAGGAAATCCTCCTATGTGCCTGGTACTGTATCTAGATGTAAGTGGGGAATGGTCCTGCTATTGTGGGGAACTTTCCTGGCTTCTGCACTACCCGGTGAAGTGGGCTGGCAAAGGATCTGAGTCCTCGCTCCCACGTCCTTTACCCAGAGGCCTCCCTGCCCTTGAGGACTCCCCTGCCACTCTCCTGTCTGGCAGAGTCCTCGTAACCCCAACAAGGCTGGGCCCAGGATTCCTGGGAGGGCTCAACCCCCAACCCTGCTGTGGTCACCCAGGACAGGGGCTAGGGTGTCCCTCTCTTTGCACTGCGCACGTCCCTGACCCACTGATCACATCATACAATTTAAAGCAAATACAAGTTATTTAATTAACAATAAAATTTAAAAAATAAGAAAAAATGGGAAAGGTTAAAGGAAAACACATCACCTCGCTCTGTGGCAGGGACCATCACAAAAAGTGACTCTGGACATCAGGGCACTTCACAGTCTGTTCCTTGTAGGTCCCAGGCCACCTCCTCAGGCCCTGGCTGTGCTGCAGGGACGCTGCAGGTTGGACACTTGCTCTGGCGGTGGCCACACACTCTCAGGCTCTGGGTGGCAGGACCCTTCTCCCCAGCATCACCCCCGCCCTGTCAGGGTTACGATCCCCCTCCAAGTCTGGCCTTCAGGGCCTCTTGGCTGAGGCGTCTCCCTGTGCTGGGCCCACTGCCCAGGGTCCCCCTCGCTCTCCCCAGCTGCTCACCGCACCCAGCTCCGGACTGCTCCAGCTCCACTCTGCCTCAGCACGGCTGCTGCTGCTGCTCTGCCTTCAGCTCCCTGGGCTGCTTGTCTGGCCTCTCTGGCTCCAGTTGTTACAGCTCTGCTCCCAGGGCAGGGCTGCTCTCTCTGGGCTGTGCTCTGGCTTTGGGGCTGCAGCTCTGCTACCATCAGCTCAGCTTGGGTCCCCTGCTCTCTCCTTAGCTCGGCCCCACTCCATGTGACTCAGACAATTCCAGCTCACAGGGAGGACGGGACCCCCCTGGCCTCCTGACTCCTTGAATAGCCTGCCCGCCCTGTCAATCAGGCTGACCTGGAGCATTGGCCTCTCCACATTGTTCCTGGGGACTGTCAGTCTCAGGCTCCTGATTTCCCATCGACCCCTCCCTTTTTAGTGCTGGGAGCTAGCAACCAAACACCCCACTGAATGTTAGTAAGGGGGCAACAGTCCCCTTACATAAAGCATCTAAATCCCCTGGGCACAGCTCGCCAGGGCACAGCTTGGGAGCTGCACTGGGAATCCATCCTGCAGGAAATCCCTCCCCCCCCCTCTGCTAGCTTGTGTTTTGTTACAGCCCTGGAGATAATCCCGCTGCCTGCACGTGTTCCGCAGAGAACAGAGGAGCAAATTCTCTCCCTGTTCCCCCTTCCACAGCCATTAAAGGAAGGAATAAACCCCCAGCAGCGCCCTGCCCCACGGAGTCCCCCCTGTAAGGAGAGAGATGTGCAGTGACTAGGGCTCCAGCTCAGCATCACCAGGTTTATATAACTTTTGGACCCAGAACTGGTCCAAGTCCTGCCCGTCCTTCCTCGCCCAACCTCAAAGCGCTGGGGGGGAGTTTGGGTACATGAGGTGCAGGCTCTGGGATGGGCAGGGGGTTGGGGTGCAGGGGAGGCGGGGGGTGGACCCTGGGAGGGAGTTTGGATGTGGGCTCTGGGCTGGGGCAGGGAGTTGGGGGGCAGTGGTGGGCTCTGGGAGGGAGTTTGGGTGTGGGCGGGGTGTGGGATCTGGGCTGTGGCAGAGGGTAGGGGTGTGGCACCTATCTTGGGCAGCTCCCAAAAGTGACCCACACCCCCATCTGGCAGCAACTCCTACATGGAGGAGGCCCGGGGGGCATGGGTCTCCTGGCACCACTGCCCGCTGGCACCATCCCTGCAGCTCCCATTGCCGCAGTTCCAATGGCAGAGTTGGCACTTGGGGTGGGGGCAGCATGCGAGAGACACACCCCACGGGGGCTGCAGGGATGTGCCAGATGCTTCTGGGAGTGGTGCGCCGTGCGGAGAGAGGGTGGGCAGGAATCCACTTTAGTCCCGCTGTGCTGCCGGTAGTGGTGGCAGGAGCCCCCGGGCCCTTTCAAATCACCCGGGGCCAGCTGCTCAGGCTTTCTGACTTCCTGATGGGGAAGCAAAGGGAAGGCACATGTGCCCCTCATGAGCAGTTCTGGGGAGTCTTTCTGGGGCTCCTGAAGTAGGCAGCAGAGAGGTGCAGCCCCACCACCAAGTCTGTTTCACTGGAGGAGAGTGGGGGCTGCAGGGTGATCTCCCACCTCCGTGCATCCAGCAGCCTGTGCTCCCCACTGCAATGCTGGAGCCTCCACATTTATTTATTGACTAATAAAATTTGCAGAATTTTAAAATATTGTGCACAGAATTTTTTTGGTGCAGAATCTCCTCAGGAGTGAGACTGACTCAGGGAACCTCCTTGGGTTGTCACTGCTTGGTGAACCACTCAGCCACCACACCAATGCACAGAGAGTGCCAAGCCCCACTGCTATGTGGGGCTGGGGGCTGGGGTCGGGTCATCCACATTCAGTCTGTGCGCTTCCCCCCGCTACAAACCGCTGCTGATTTCCCAGTTAGGACATTAGCCGTTACCGATAAGGTTTGTCTGTGTTGTTGTTTTTTTATCTCATTGTTAGGTGTAAGAAGTATAAACTGTTCAATAGGTTCAATTAGTTGGTTAATAAGATGTTGCTGAAGTAAATCACTGGCTTTAAGATAAGATCCAATCTGGAGCATATGAACTATTGACCCCGGGACTCCATCTCTGAGAGGGGACTTGTTTACCATCAGGGGACAGGCTCAAACCAGTCCAAACCGGTTTCTCCCGCCAAAACCAGCCCTCAGCGTTCCATCTCCTCAGCACTTTTCCCGCCACAGAAGTGATATAAGGACGTGCTCAGCGCCTGCGCGGGGCCGCCCCCCCCAGCGACGGCCCCTCCACGGTCGGGTCTACCCAGTGCTCCCGAGCCGGAGAGTGACGAGCCCCCTGGGTCCCGCCGTGAGACTGAGGAACAGGAGGCCTGTCACCCCCATTCCTGCCGTCCTGCATCCCTGGTGTCCAGCCTCCCACGGAGCCCCGGGAGTGAGAGACCCCGGGGGCACTGGGGCTGGGCAGGAAAGTGACTCTGCCCCGGGAACCTGGGAGAAGCCTCAGAGCTGCCTCAGCCCCAGTGGGATTTGGGGGCAGAGACTGGGGCCTGGCGGGGATCCTGTGGTGTGGGGAGATGGGGGTGTCAGGCAGGGAGGAGAAGCTGGAGTTGTAGGGAGGAAGGTCAGTGGGACGCGGAGGGGGTTGAACTGTCTCTGGGCAGCCAGGAAATTCCCGGGAGTGGTGGGCTGGCGAAGGGGGGAGGGGGGTTAATTGGATCCTTCCCCTGTTTGTGCCACTTGCCTCTCACCCCCGATACAAATTCTCTCTAGTTCTGCCCCTTTTCTCGCTCAGTGTCTCACACGGGGCTATAAAATCTGGGGCGATTCCCCCCCATCCCCTCCAATGATCAGCTCTCCCGTCTCCCCCGATTTCCCCCGTTCTCCCCATGAGTCTCAAACGTCAGTTTAAAATCTTCTCTAGTGAGTGGCATTTTCCCACCCATTTGATCTGCAGCGATTTGTCCTTGTGTAGGTGGGAAATTGTTGCCCTGAGTCATTCCCCAGCACATGGCTGCCCCTGGAGTGGGGGTGGGATGGCTCAGTGGTTGGAGCACTGGCCTGCTAAACCCAGGGCTGGGAGCTGACTCCTTGCGGGGGCCATTTGGGGATTTAGTTGGGGATTGGCCCTGCTTTGAGCAGGGGGTTGGACTAGACACCTCCTGAGGTCCCTTCCAGCCCTGATCTTCTATGAGATGCTGGGTCTCTGCCAGGGCAGGGAAGGGAGGCGCACGTGTCCCCCATGGGGACTGCCCAGACCCCCGTTTCCCAATCCCAGTTGCTGCCCCTAACTACCAACACAGTTGCCCCCAACCATCAGTTGCCAGTCACCTGTCCGTCCCCCACTGCTGCCCCTTTACCTCATCCAGGGACCTTCCAGCTCCCCCTCCCTTGCCCTTTTAATCAGCACCTCAAAGGGCTCCCTGCTGCCCATGGGAATTGTGGGGGTGGGGGATCCATTACTTTGTGTTTATGTATTGGACAGTCGTATAAAATCCAGTCCAACAGTCCCCCTTTTCCACTAGTTCGTTAACAGCAATATAAAATCCCCTCAGATTTTGGTGTTTTTCTCTCATGTTATCAAATACGCAGTTTGTGACACATTTTCCTTGCAAATCTCAAAGGTTCATATAAAATAACCTAAATGTTTGCCCCACTGCTCTCTAGTTGTCTATTTCTAATTGAATATGCCCTGAGATTTCCCCATCTCTCTAATTATAAAATACCAAGAAAATCTCAGATTTACACCTTTTCTCAGATTCTTGAACCTGGATATAAAATGTTTGCAAATGTTGCCCATTTCCTCTTTATTCATTTATCAAATATTGATGTGAAACACTCACATTTTACCTCCTATCAACAACTGATATAAAATCCCTCTGATTTTCCACTTTCCTCTCTATAATTTCCAAAATGGATCCAAAATCTCTCAGATTTCCACCCTTTCTCTTTCATTTCTGAACATTGCTCTCAAAGCTCAGGTTTTGCCTTTTTCTATGTCATTATCAAATGTCAGTTAAAAATCCTCTCGGGTTTGGGGCTGTTCCCCGTGTTTCTAAATCCCAGCAACTTCTTCCTTCGAGGGAACCTGTTACCCTGAGTTCTTCTCCATCCTGGATGTTGTAGGGAGTTAAATTGCTCAGAGATCATCTTTCCCGACTCCTTTGTGAATCATTTGGTCCCTCCTTTACCTCTGTTAAAATGTTTGCTGAAGAAAGAGACCAGCCAGATATTTAATACACATCAAAGCCAGAGGCCTCCCCCTGTTCGGGGATCAGTGGTTCCCAGCTATTAATGGGAGAGTTGGCTGGACCCTTTTATTTTCTCCAGCTGGCATGGGATGAAGAGGTCACTCTGAGTGCAGTGTGAGTTGAGAAGTATCCCAAACTCCATGACAAATGGCCTCTGTGAGGGGCTGCTTCCCGCAGTGCTAAGATGCAGCCACCTCTGGGGTGGATCCATGGTGGCCATTATTTGCTAGTGACAGGGCATGGAAATTTCTTATCTATTTTGTCCCTCCAGGCCTTCCATTCTCCTGTTAAAGAAGTATCCCCCAGGGCTCCCTCTGCCTGTGTGACTGGCCAGCAGGGGGCGGTGGTCACTCTATCCACTTCTCAGGCACTGTGAGGTAACAGTGTTGCTGGGTGGGGGTGGGGCTGTGTGGGGAGATAGCAGCTGAAGGGGGATTGTGGTGGGGGGAGGCCTCTGGGTGGCTGGGCAGGGGGTACCCTAGTGAGGTTGGTGGGTTCTGGAGATTTGGAGTTTCAGGGGGTGGTTGTGATGTGCCCAGCCCTGAGTCTGTGGGTCCTGGAGGTGGGTATCGCTGGGGGCCTGTTGGCTGCAGAACAGCCGGGGTGGGCGTCTCTTGGGAGGCGGGACAGGGGGTTAGAGGGAGCCTGGTGCTGTGCCAGGTGCTCTGTCTGGGCTTCCCCCACAGACTCCTGGGATCGCTGCCATGCCCAGTGCTCAGAGTGTGTGTGGGAGAATCCCCGGCGCTAGGCCAGGGGGTGCCCCTGTAAAGCATCAGGGGATCCTGCAGCGGGAAGGAGGGGGTGCCAGGCAAAGGGCAGGGCAGATCCTGGTGGAGGGCAGGGGGGGATCCTAGGCAGGCAGTGAGGGACTGAGTTCCCAGTGGGGGTCCCTTTTGGGGGGTCTCTGGCTTCTGGGGTCTCTTGGGGTGAGGGGGAAAACCCTTTGGGATTCCCAACCTGGCAGTGACGGTCTGGTGGGGGTTCTCTGGCCGGTGAGTCTCTGGCTATGGACTCTGGGGGCTGGGTTCCAGGGAATATCTGGGGGGCGGGGGCTGACTGGGGCTCTGGGGGATGCTCCCGACCTCGCTTCTTCTCCCTAATTAGCTTATGCCAGAATCCTAGCTCCAAGCACTGCCTGACATTCCCCGGCCAGGCCCAGTCACTGTGAGGTGAAATCACAGATTTTTGCTCTGCTCCCCTCTTGAAAACTGCAGGAACTTCCAGTTCCATTGTCCTAGATTGTCCAGTCCTTGTCCTGGATCTGGGGGATGAGGGAGGTGGGAAGGGGGTCAGCGCTGCCGCACAATGGTCTCTTCCACAGCGTTCTGGACTCATTCTTTCTGAACTCTGGTTTCATTGAGACCATTGTTAATCCAGAGTCACTGTATGGAAAGACAAGGAGTGACTCCGGATGGACAGTGGGGCAAATGAGATCAGCAATTCTCCCTGTGAGGAGGGGCTCTCATTAGCTGCTCTCCCCAGAGAGCTAAAGGAGGGAAGCTGCTCAAACGCTCTGTCCCTCTCTGCTCAGGATACTGGGGTTCAGCTTCCTGGGTCAGACGCTGCAGCCTCCATTGTGATCTGGGAGACCAGGCTTAGTAGCTGCTGCTCCCCCAGTGGGGTTCTGTGCTGGGAAGTGACCTGAATTAAAGTTGCTTCTCTGCCTGGCCCAGGGGATGACTTTCTCCAGCTGGTCCTAGCCTCCTAGGGCAGCCCTGGGCCCTGTTAATACTAAATTCTGAGCCAAGTCTCCAGGTAACTGAAAGACCTCAGGGAAAGTCTTCGGGTCTGGCAAGAAAGTGACTCTGCACAAACAGCCTCTCCCTATTTCTCCTCCCATTAGCAATTGCCAGGAGAAAATCCAGCCCTGGGAGAGCAAAGCCCCCAGGAATGGGACTTTCCCAGCCAGAGGGGCAGGGAGAGAGGACAGGGGAAGGAGAGACTGAAAGGGGCAGTGGGAGAAATGAGGGGGGAGAGATTTCCACCCAGACACATGTATTGCTGCATCCCTGGGCAGAACCACTTTCCAGTGAACAAAACAAGGATCAGACAGAGGAAAAGCCATTTCCTGACTCCATATTCCCCCTGCTGGCGTGTGGCTGCCGTGGGGTCAGTGTCTGAGGGAATCCCCCACAGTGACTCCTTTGGTTCTGCTCTTTTCTAGCCTTGTGTTCACAGACTTTGTTAGGGGGTGAGGAGAGGGAGAAGGGAGGTTAAAAATGTGTCTGGGCTTAGCCTGGCAGGAGGGGCCAGGTCTACATTGTAATAAACAGATTGAGCATTTCCCAGCATGGCAGGATCTAGGGTGTCTGTCTGCAGGGAAAGGGCCTGGGGGAATTCTGATGTGAAATTAACTAAAACCGGTTCTGAAATGCCCACAACTGCCCTTCTCCCCCAGACAGGCTGCAGAATGGCGTCCATGTTTTGCTCCAGGTCATCCCAGCCTGACATGGGACAGGGAAGAGAAATGGCTGCAGTGGAGCCAACTCAGGTAGAGATTATTGGGGGGTTGCTGGTGGGTTCCTGCTGGAGGAGAGGGACAGCAAATACACCGGAGATGGGAAGGTTTGCACAGTCTGGTTTGGAGGTTGGAGCGGGGCAGGAAATTCACAGCGTGGGGAAAGGAGGAGGCCAGGGTGTGGCAAACCTGCTGGGAGTTATTTAATAAGTGGCCTAGATTCTAGGAACAGACCCAGGAGGTTGGGAGGCGGAAATGCCCTAATTTGTGAAGAAAGAAAATAGCCCACCTACATGGAGCTAGTCAAACTGACCAGACTCCCAGTGCTGGAGCCTGAGCTCACTAACCAACGGCTGCTGTGAGATAAGAAGGGGGCACCCATGAGTCAGGCTTATTGGAGCTGCCTCTCCCTTCATATCCCGCTCCTCACAAGGAGGAGGTTATTGGGCTTCCTACCAGGGAGCTCTTCCTGGACCCTGCTAGGGGCTCCATCTCCTGTATCAGTCGGTGGCCAGTAGGTGTGTGATGGATCTGCTGGGAGAGACAAGGGGCTCTCTCTTCGTCCCCTCACCCTGGTATTTGCTGGATACGCTGAGCGGGGTGGGGGTGGGACTTTGTTGACTGCGATCCACCCAGAGCTTCCATTTGATTGGCTCCTCTCTGCCACAAATAGTGGGGCTGTGAGTGCGGAAAGAGATCCTGAGTGTTGGACTCTTGCTCTTTCAGGGGCCGGTGACCTTCGAGGAGGTGGCTGTGCATTTCACCAGGGAAGAGTGGGCTCTGCTGGACCCCGCTCAGAGAGCCCTCTACTGGGATGTCATGAAGGAGAACTATCAGACTGTGACCTCGCTGGGTAAGGGTTCCTGTCCCCTCGGTTCTTGGAAGGGGAAATGAAGAGATAAAGTTCACACCAGCCCCACAATGCCACCTCTACTCTGTCCTGTTTCAGCATCACCCCAATATGCCAGTGACACACACTCACTGCCACAGACCCTCCCCTGCTGCAGAACACTTTGGGAACAGAGCACAGGAGCCGTATCGCACAGTGTCAAATAGCTCCTGTTTGCTCAAGTGAAACTGGGGGTTAGGTCTGGCATAACTGTTCCATACCCCTAATCATTTTTGTTGCCCTTTTCTGAACTTTTTCCAATTCCAATATATCTTTTTTTGAAATGGGGCGACAACATCTGCATGCAGTATTCAAGATGTGGGTGTATCATGGATTCATTTGCTGTTTTTACAAATATGATATATGATATTTTCTGTCGTATCTATCCCTTTCTTAATTATTTCCAACATTGTTCGCTTTTTTTCACTGCTGCTGCACATTGAGTGGATGTTTTCAGAGAACTATCCACAGTGACTCCAAGATCCATCTCTTGAGTGGAAACAGCTAATTTAGACCCCATCATTCTGTATGTATAGTTGGGATTATGTTTTCCAATGGGCTGCACTATGTGCTATCCTGACATCTAGCACTGCTGAGATCCTGCATTCAGTGATATCCCTGCCCTTCCTGTTCCCTTTCTCCACTGAACCCCACCGGCCCATGCTTCCTGTTCCCAGCTTCCCCAGGACACTCTCTCTGTCTCTGAACCTCTCGGTGCATCCTTGAATGCTGGCTGGGAGTATCCAGACAGGGGAGCTCCAGCAGCAGAACACTGAATCTCACCCAGGATTACAGATGACACAACTCCTCACTGCTCTGGATTGCACCCCAGCATGTGAAAATGGCCTAGGTTGGTAGTGACATTTCTTGAGACATGCAGAGTCTTGCTCCCATATCACCAGGTGTAATAACAATAACAGGAAAGGCTGAATATGGGAAACTGATTGTTCAGCTTGCTTTTGACCTGCATCATATTTTGCAATATATTCCAAATAAGGAAATTAACGTGCAACGTATGTGTCATTGGGGTTTTAAGCTTTAAAAGGCTTGTGTGATTTTTAGCTCAGGGGGACAGTATTCCAATAGCTGTTGCCCCCTGCGCACTTTCAACCAAGAAAAGAGCCTCAGGCTGAGCTGATTAAAAATCAATTGTGTGGTTGTTTTCCACAACAGCTTCAAGAGGTCCCTGTGATGGAATGTAAATGTCTTCTTCGCACCTTCCCCCTGCAGGAGAATGGCTGTTTGACCAGCTGTTTGCCTGGCTGTCTCTGAGGAACTGCTCTGTGGGTGTTCCCCAGAATTGTAACTTTTTCAGTAATATCATACAGTAAAATCTCATAACTTTACATACAGTGTTACTACACATTTTAACAGGAGGATAATATTCAGTAGATTATGCATTTTCAAATGATACCTCACAAGCCATACTGTGTACAAAATTGATCATAATTTTCTAGAAGAGTGAACATAGGGGTGTAGACTGACACAGTGTCTGAGTGTGTGTTCCCAGCAGATATGTGGGTATTTCAATCCCTCATAAGCACAGTGTTCGGCATCTTCAAGGACCTGGGGAACTAGTCCTGGAAATTCACTGGTTTACCAAGTGTGACACTGGATGGAATTGTGAGACACTTTAGTATTAATAATAAAATAATATTATAATCTGATAAAATTGCAATGAATCATGCTAGATATGCCATGCCAGGTGTCAGTGAAAATGTTATGATTTTCCACGTATGATAATTTTGTTTCTATGTTTGTATCACCTTTGTATTGTGAGTTATAGATATGCAGGGTATATCTGTATTTCCAGACTTGTGCAGTGTTTCTGGGTGACACCCCCAGACATATTAGCATCAACACTGCCTAGCCTGTTTGATGGCCCATTGAGGGTCATCAGCTGTACAATGAGCCCATGGAAAGGACCAAGGGGATACACCTATTGAGTCAGCAAGACATGCCGGGGTATGCCTGTGTAATGAGAACTTCAAGGCTTTTCCATGCCACGTGCTGTGAATCTTGTGTTTGGGACTCAGGAAGTACAGGCCACATGGCAAAAGGAATATAAAGGGCAGCTGCATCATCTCCATTTTGTCTTCAATCCACCTTCCTACCTCTGGAGCACCTTCTCTACAAACTGAACCCTGGAACAAAGGACTGAATGACCCATCCAATCTGTGGATGTGTTCCAGACAGACTTTCAAGCCAGCAACTCACCAATACTGCTCAGAACCTGATATATCCATTTTGTAATGTATCTGACTGCTTTCCCATTTAACTTCTTTCTGTCTTTCTTTCCTTTAAACATTTAGTTTAGATGCTAAAGGATTGTCTGGAAGGATGGAATTTTGGGTAATATCCAAACCTATAGTGACCTGGTGATGTGGCTGACCCTTTGGGGTCAGAAGAACACTTCGTTTATGTGAGCAGAGTTTTTAAATAACCTCTCACTGTACTGGACCTAGCTGCTGATTAGGAGCCAGAGAACTGGGATGCAATAAAGGGGGCTGCGTGATTTCTTTTTTCAGCTTCTCGATAACCCGTGTTTGTGACTGGTTGGTGAGTTTAACTTCAGTGTTAACCACCATTTTTGGGAGCATCTGCTCTCCCTTTTTCAGCCTGCCCTAACTTTGGCATTTTCAGTGAGAACTGCCCCTGGCCCACCAGGTCACACTAAGCACTGAAGTTAAATGAATAGAATGTTTGTTTTTTTATGACCAAGTCTTATGAAATCAACTGAACTCCTTTGTTTTCTTTCATCTGAGCAGGGTTTCTAGTTTTCCAACTTGATGTGATCTCCCAGCTGGAACAAGGGGAAGACCTATGGGTCCCAGACCTCCAGGGTTCAGAGGAAAGAGAGATCCTGAGATCTTCCTGCACAGGTGAGGAAACATTAAACCACCTCAGAATCTGTAAGTGCCTGAAGGAAACATCTGGGATGCCCTACAAAGCTCTTGGGGAGGTCTCTCAGTTCATTATTGTCCCTAGCAGGGGTCGTATCCTCAGGGTAAATATAGTTCATGGCTTCCTATAGATCCTAGCAGACACCAGGCAGTAGCTTCCTCCCTTCCCCCTGTGTATTTGGATGGGATGTGAAGGCTGAATTCATCCCCCTCCTCTCTCCTACTTGGGGGAAGAGTTTGGGGGAGTTCAGCTCCTGATTTTTATTTGACCTGTCTTCAGCACTTGTTTTTGTTTGGTCTTCCCCTTTCCATCCCTGTTTGAGGTTTCTGTCTCTATCACAGCAGGTGATGCAAAGGCATGTGAGAAAGAGGAGCAGAATTCTCAGCCTGAAAATGTCGAGCCAGTGGGTAAAAACAGAGCATTATTGCAAAGATCGAAAAGGAATGTGTCCAGGAGTCATGAGCAGGGAAACTCCTGGGAGATTCAGCACAGACCAAAAACAGATCAAGGAAACCAGCCAGGGAAGAAAGTGGATAAATTTATTTCTTCCTGGGGAACTCAGAAGATCCTCATGGAAACCACAACACAGCAAGATATCCTCAGGCGAAAGAGAAAAAATACATGCAGTGAGTGTGGAAAAACCTTCTCTCACAGCTCAGCCCTTTCTAGACATCAGAGGATCCACACAGGGGACAGGCCCTATGAATGCACTGAGTGCGGGAAAACCTTCAATCGCAGTTCGCACCTTATTAGGCATCAAACAATCCACAGAGGAGAGAGGCCCTTTGAATGCCGTGAGTGTGGGAAATGCTTCACTAGCAGCTCAAACCTTTCTCAACATCAGAGAATCCACACAGGGGAGAGGCCCTTTGAATGCCGTGAGTGTGGGAAATGCTTCACTAGCAGCTCAAACCTTTCTAAACATCAGAGAATCCACGCAGGGGAAAGGCCCTATGAATGCCGTGAGTGTGGGAAAAGCTTCACTCAAAGATCAGACCTTTCTAGACATCAGAGAATCCACACAGGGGAAAGGCCCTTTGAATGCCGTGAGTGTGGGAAAAGCTTCACTCAAAGATCAGTCCTTTCTAGACATCAGAGAATCCACATAGGGGACAGGCCCTATGAATGCACTGAGTGCGGGAAAACCTTCAATCGCAGTTCGCACCTTATTAGGCATCAAACAATCCATGGAGGAGAGAGCCCCTAGGAATGCCGTGAGTGTGGAAAATGCTCCACTAGCAGCTCAAACCTTAGATTTAATTTACCCTGGTTCCTCAACTGTTGCTACAGCTCTACTACCCATCAGTCCAAAGACTGAGAGAAATGGAGAGTTCCAACCATTGTCCTTTTAGTATCTTATTGTTCCTCTCTCTGTTTTTTGTGCTGGCCTTTCTATTCTATCACTTTCTGCCTTTGTTTAGTTGGTAACAGTTGGTTTCCATCACTCACGTTTGTTTGTTTAAATCTCTATCCGTTGTGAAATAAATTTTTTGCTTTTTCGATAACTGTACTCAGGTGCTGTGTGAGATAGAGTAGCAATGGTCCACAGTAAAACTAGTAACCTGGGATACTTGGGCAAGAGAGGATCTGGGATTTCACCAGGTATCTGGTGATCCGGGCTGGACCCCAGAGGGGGACACATTGAAGGAACTCAAGGGTTAAGGTGGCTGCTGTAGCTCAGAGGAGGGTCCTTGAGTTCCAGCAGGCTGGTGAGTTTGGTCACTAACATCCAGCTGCCAAATGCAAAATTCCCTCTTCCTTGTGGCAGGTGGCAACAAGGAGACTCACAGTCCTCAGCACCCTGAGAAGGGTCACAGTGTGTCTCTGTGTTGATCCACCTGTCAAATCCACACAGGGAAAGCTCCCGATAGCACAAAACTCTGCCCTATGAAATCATGGAACATGTGCTCTTTGCTCTGTGAAAGCATGTAAAGAATCCAAGCGCTGGAGGACAGGGTTTGGGTCCAGAGTGACCTAGACAAATTGGAGGATTGGGCCAAAAGAAATCTGAGGAGGTTCAACAAGGAGAAGTGCAGAGTCCTGCACTTAGGACGGAAGAATCCTATGCACTGCTACAGACTGGGGACTGACGGAGTGAGTGGGGTTTGATAGCAGCCTTCAACTACGTGAAAGAGCAGCAGTGTGGGCTTTCTCTTGGCCACTTTTGCTGGGCTGGGCAGGCGTCCTGGAGGCCTTTCTAGAAGAGAATTTGGAACTGAGTTAGAAAATCCAATGTGAAAACCAGAACCTCAGGTTTAGACTCATTCATTTATAATATTAAATCTTCAATTCTAGTGTCACAGTCAATACAATTGCTTCAGCCTGATAGTTGCCCAAAGGGAAACTTAACGTCTCTCCAAGGGGAGTGGGGAGAAAGCACTTTTCAGAGTCCAAGAGAGACAAGGCGGGTGAGGGTAAGAGCTTCCAGAGGACCAACCTCTGTTGGTGAAAGAGACAAGCTGTGGAGCTAACCCCACACACTTCTTCAGTTCTGTGTAGCCTGGAAGGTCGTCTCTTCCATAACCAGCAGTTAGAACATAAGAACAGCCACACTGAGTCAGACCAGTTCATCTAGCCCACTCTCCCGAAAGTGGCTAATGCCCGGCGCCCCAGAGGACCCCTGGGCCCAACATGGATACAGCACCACCACAAACAAGGTGAAAAGTCAATGCACATGGGAGAAGCATCTTGTGTTTCCATGGGCGGTAGGTTTGTAGAAATTTTGGTGGTGCCCAGAACCTGCCCAAACTCCGCCCCCCACCTGCCCAAGGTTCTGGGAGGGAGTTTGGGGTGTGGCTGGGGATGAGAGGTTTGGGGTGTGGGAGGGGGCTCAGGGCTATAGCAGAGGATTGGGGTGTGGGGTGATGGCTGTGTGGTGGGGCTGGGGATGAGGGGTTCATGATGCAGGAGGGGGCTCAGGGTTGGGGCAGACGGTTAGGGTGCAGGGGGATGAGGGCCCTGGCTGGGGCTGGGAATGATGGGTTTGGGGTGTGGGAGAGGCTCAGTGCTAGAGCAGAGGGTAGGGGTGTGGGGGGTGAGGGCTCTCCCTGAGGCTGGGGGTTTGGGGTGTTGGAGGCTCAGGGCTGGGGCAGAGGTTAGGGTGCAGGGGATGAGGGCTGTGTGTGGGATGGGGTTAAGGTGTTTGGGGTGTGGGAGGGCTCAGGACTAGGGCAGAGGGTTGGGGTGCAGGGGTGTGTGAGGGCTCTATCTGGAACTGGGGATGGGAGGTTTGGGGTGTGGGAGGGGCTCAGGGCTGGGACAGAGGGTTGGGGTGTGTGGGGGGGGAATGAAGGCTCTGGCTGGGACTGGGGATGGGAGGTTTGGGGTGTGGGAGGGCCTCAGGGATCGGGCAGAGGGTTGAGGATGTGGTGGGGGGGTGAAAGCTCTGACTGGGGGTGTGGGCTCTGGGGTGGGGCAGGGCTGGGGATGAGTTTGGGGTGCAGGCAGGCTGCTCCGGGACAAGGGCCAGAAAGGAGGACTCCCCCCAGCCCTTTCCCTGCTGGCAGCAGCAAGCTCTGGGGGAGGAACCCCTCATTCCCCCCCCCCAGCAGCACACTCACTCCCACCACTGTCACTGCAGGTGCTCCTAGGGCCCTTCTCAGGTCCAGGAATCTCCCTCGCCTCCCCCATTATGGGTGCTGCATGCACCTCCTCCCCTGCTGTTGCCCCTGACTATAGCCTCACTGGGGTTGGGGGATGGGGCTGTCTCCTTGCCCAGCATGGGGCAGGAGTGGTGACTGCAGGTGGGGGGGCTGTGATGGTGGAGGGTCCCGCTGGAAAAGGGAAGGGTCTGAGGTGGAAGGGCAGGCTCAGAGTCAGTCTGCCCTGGCAGTGAGTTGGGAAGGGGGGGCACTAGGACCCTGTGGCAGCAGTTGCTGCAGGGAGGCAACATGGAGCTGCATGGAAGAGGCAGGGACGCTCTGCTCCCTCCGGGGCCCAGGGACATGCATGGGGCCAGCAAGGAGGTCCGGGGGACACTCGGGAGAAGCACAGGGGGTGGCAGGTGGGGCCAGAGGGGAGACCCAGCCCCAAACTTTGGTGGAGCTGGGCCCCAGGGCTCTGAATATTGCTGGTGCCCGGGCACCACGTGGGTATATAACTCGCCGCCCATGTGTGTTTCATTCCTTATGTCCTAGTCCCATCATGTGGCCATTTCCTTTTCTTCCTTTCTGTTAAAAACTTTGGTGTTTTGCACAGAAACATTATTTCCCCAGGAGAGACCCAGGAGTGGGGGCTGTATTCCAGTACCAAACAGTCACTGGAAGGGGGCAGACAAAGACCTTTAGGATGATGCATCCGTCACTGTCAAAAGATCATCTCCCTCCTGCAGGTCACTGGCAGCCTGAATTTGTTCCTTATCCTCCCAGAGTCTGGGGGCTGGAATCAGCACTACCCAGCCCCTCCGTATGTAGCAGGAACAAACACAAACCTGGTTTTTAAAACAAGCTGTCCCCTTCCTCCTCAGGGAAGATTTTTCTGTGATTGAAGTTGAGCTTCAGTTCCCCTCTCCTAGGGGCAGGGCAGGCGTGGGGCCAGCTCCCAGTGAGCTCTGTTTTCACCTTTGCCCCCTTTCAGTCAATCTGGGATGGTAACTCTGCTCCCAGCTGTCAGGCAGCTTCCAGCCCAACCACCCTGCTCACTACTTCCATGGTCATGTGTCACTCCCTCTGCCAGCACACAGAGCCTGCAGGAAAGCTACTCCTGCCAGATGCATTGGTGGTTTAGTGGTGTGCATGGGTGTCTTCCAAGCAATTCATCTGGGTTTGATTCCCAGCCAATGCAATAATGGCTTTTCTCTTTTGCTGTTTCCTCATCTGGAAGTGGTTTAATTTCAGTCACATTGTGTTACAATCACATTATCTATAGAATGAGACAATAAATGTGTCGAAGTCCAGCAGGTCATACAGGATGGAGGCACAGAAGGGGCTGGAATGTGTCATCTGAGAAAGACAGAACCCTTGGAAACCTGCATCTCCCATCCCCTGGCCTTGCGTGTTATGATTCCAGCTGCATGAGCTGTTTGTAGGATGTTCCGGCATGATGGGGACATGAAGTTTTGAGTCAGTTTTTGCTCCTGCAGATTCCTTTGCTGTTACAATTATAATGACATGAACAAAAGGGAGGCACAATAAACCCCCAAATTGCAATACAGGTGGGGAAAGGGAAGATCACGGTTAAGCCAAACACGTCAAAATAAAAATTAATACAAAAAAGGGGAGGGGGGAAGAGATCAGGTATGTGGAGATCCCCTTGATATTTCAATGCACATTGTTAGAATCAAAGTTCAGATTTGACACTGGAAAACCTGCAGCTACCCAGCTCTGTGAACACCTGTGATGAGCCTGATGGAGTTGGGACACCTGTTCTGCTTCAATCATTTATTTTCTCTCTTTCTTCTCCCCCCCAATTCCTCATCTCCAATGTCTCTGCCTTTCTCCTCTTGCTCCCTCTCCCCTGCCCTTTCCCAGGAACTCACAGTCTACAGCATTTAGGACAAGCCAGAGCTCCCATGTTCTGCACATGAGCCTGTGTCAGAGGACGTGTGACCGCGGTCAGAACCAGTCACCAGAACAATATGACCCTTTATGGGCGACTTCTCTGCCTGCTCTGCAATTTACACCCCCCCCCCACTGAAGGGGGTGGGGTACAGCTCTGACTGAGAGGCCCCACAGGAGAAACTTCAGCCCCAAAGACAAATTTGTGTGAAATGCTGAGAAGTGAAGAGCCCCCCAAATCCCCAGAACTCTAGTGCCACCCCCATGGCACCAGCACAGGGAACCCAGTGAAATGGGGTTACAGAATACAAGGGGGAGGGAGCAGGGGAGAGAGGTGACAGAGACTCTCTCTCTTTCCTTTTCTCTTCACTTTCTGTTCTTCTCTTTCCTTCCAGGAACTGCAGTCACAGCAGGGAGGGGTTTGTCTCTTTATTAGGGATCCCTCTGTGTCACGGAGGCTGCACAAGTCATAGATTCTGTGGCTTCTGCAGTGGCCTCTGTGGCTGACTCCGTGGCTGCCCCAGCAGCTGGCCTGGGGGCAGCTTGGACAGTGGTTCCAAGGGTGGCAGCAGCAGCCACAGCTCAGTGGCTCCTGGCACCTGTCCTGAGGTGGCCGGAGCAGGGCTGGCCTCTGGGGCTCCCCTCACCTGGCAGCATCTGGAGTGGCAGTGGGTCCCCGTGGCTTCTCCCCCCGTACATGGTGCCACGGGCCCCCCTGGACTCCCTGCGCCCACAGCTGGTGCCACGGATCCCCCTGGGCCTCCCTCCCCACGATTCAATGAGGGGTATTTATGGTATAAGTCATGGCCGGGTCATGGGCAATGAGCTTTTGGTTTTTGCCCGTGATCTGTCCATGACATTTACTAAAAATACCTGCGATTAAATCTTCACCTTCCTCATTATCGATCAAATAAATCGCAACGCCTCCACCTGCAAGTGGATTTAGCCCAGGACCCTCAGAGTCAGTAGCTGTTACGCCCCCCACTGAGCTCTCTGGTCAGGTGTCCTAGCGCTGGAAGCCTCCTGTTTAGATCCTAAAATAGCATTTTTGCACCAGGGGGGCTGAAATTTTGGACCGGACATTGTAGCTCCACCGTTATTTTACTGAATTGCTTCAAAACAGCAAGTCAAGAAAGTCTCCTAAGTGCCAGGCTCTCTGCCAAGGAAACAGCTGCCCCTGCTCTGCAGGAGTCTGTGCGTTCCACACAGCAACGCACACACCTGCTCCACACTGAAGGGGGGTCAGACAGTGACAGGGTTGGTAACACAAATACTTCAGACTATTAACTCCAGGTCCCTTCCTTTCTTTAACCCAGGATGTGCCTGTCAACTGGTAACCATGGTGTTATCTTCACCTTAAAATACCTCTCCGTACATTTTCAGTGAGCCCTCCACCCCCTGCCCTCCCTGCAGCCAGACCCTGTCTCCAGCCAGCCCCGCACACCCCGGCTCCAGCCAACCCCTGCTGCACCCCCCCTGCCCTGCCTCCAGCCAGTCCCGCACCCCATGCCCTGCCTGCAGCCAGCCCCTGTCTGCAGCTAGCCCCTCATGCCCCGGCTCCAGCCAACCCCTGCTGCACCCCCCTGCCCTGTCTGGAGCCAGCCCTGCACCCCCTGCCCTGTCTGCAGCCAGCCCCTGTCTCCAGCCAGCCCCGCACGCCCTGGCTCCAGCCAACCCCTGCTACACCCCCCTGCCCTGCCTCCAGCCAGCCCTGCACCCCCTGCCCTGCCCGCAGCCAGCCCGTCTGCAGCCAGCTCTGCACCCCCTGCCCTGCCTGCAGCCAGCCCGTCTGCAGCCAGCTCTGCACCCCCTGCCATGCCCCCAGCCCACCCCTCTGCAGCCAGCCCGCACCCCTGCCCTGTCTGCAGCCAGCCCCTGTCTGCAGCCAGCCCTGCACCCCTGCCCTGCCTGCAGCCAGCACCTCTCTGCAGCCAGCCCTGCACCTCTGCCCTGCCCCACCAGCTGCGTCCTCCCTGCCCTGCCTGCAGCCAGCCCCTGCCACACCCCCTGCCCTGTCTCCAGCTAACTCCTGCTGCAACCCCCTGTGGCCCCGCCCAAAGCCAGCCAGCACCCACACACCCCCAGCCGTGCACACCCTGCCCTGTCTCCAGCCAACTCCTGCCGCACCCCACTGCCTGAAGCCAGCCAGTCCCGCACTCCTCTGTCTCCAGCCCTGCCGACCCCTGATGCACCCCGCTGCGTCCCTGCCTGCAGCCAGCCTGCCCCACACACCTGTCTCCAGCCAGCCCCGCACCCTTGCCCAGCCTGCAGCCAGACCCTACCTCCAATCAGCCTCTGTCCTGCCTGCAGCCAGCCCCATGTCCACTGGTGCCCTGCAGTTCCCAGGGCAGTAACCCTGCACACCTGCTTCAATGAGGGGGGCAGGGAGCAGCTGGGACCCACACATGCGCACACCTGAGGGTGACCAGACAGCAAGTGTGAAAAATCGGGACAGGTAGTGGGGGGTAATAGGATCCTAGATAAGAAAAAGACCCCAAAATTGGGACTGTCCCTATAAAATTGGGACATCTGGTCACCCTAGCCCACCCCCAGGACTCCTGGGTTCCATTGCTGGGTTTCCTATTGGTTCCACTGCTGGTTGTTTTCCTTTTCCTGGGGGACTCTGGGCAAGTTGCTCCCCCCTCTAGGGCTCTGTCCCCAGCAGGCAAATGGGGATTTCGTACCTTCCCGCTATTGGAAAGTGCTGGGAGAATCCCCCAGCCAAAGCTGCTCTGACAGCGCTAAGCAGCATCTGACCATTCAAGGTCAGAGCGCGCTGCCCAGGAGGAGGAGTGTTTGGCTCTGGGGTTTCACTTCAGCCCAGTCTAGAGAGAGGGGCCCAGCCATGGGGTTTGGCTCAAGAGGACCAAGTCTCCAATTTGTTAAAGGCGTTTTGAATTCCAGTCCTGTGCTGCAAAGTGCTTGGTGTCAGTTGCAAATTTTAGAATGATACTCTCCACTCCATTTTCCAAATCATCATTCATACTGTTTACCCACCTCCACTAGGCCCAGAACCCTGCCAAAGAAGGAAAGAGGCTGGGTTTGGGATGATTTGTTCTTGACAAATCCATGCTCACTCGTCCTAAGAACCAAATTATCCTGTAGGTGCTGCTGACAAACTGAGTGTTTAAGAATGTATTGCAGTATCTCTCCAGCTATGGAAGTGAGGCTGGCTAGTCTGTAAGGCCCAGGGGTCTCTTTGTTCCCCTTTGAAAGATAGGTCCTGTCTTGTTCATGGATGGGAAGATGTTCTTTTTCAGGGATCTCAGATGAGAACTGGGGCACAACACCTGGTTTGTTAAGGCCACAAAAATGGAGGCAGGAACCTCTTCTCTCCTGCTGGCAAAGAACCCCGGGTACCTAAAAGACAGAGACTCACATCCCTGAATGGGCTTTAGAAAAGGCAGTGGTTAAAAAGTTTGGCCCCGACCATTTCTTGTTTCCACAGACTAGACATTTTAGCAAACTTTAGAATTCCTTGGTGCTAAACACCGTGAAACTCTCCTTTCTCCTTCACACAGGGCTTTAACGCCCCTTATCTCACTCAGGCTCACGACTGCCCAGAGTTCGAGAACTGTCCCTGTTCCCATTGGGCAGATGGGGAGGAGCCTGAGGTACAGAGAAGGGAAGTGACCTGTCACCAGATGGATCAGACTGAACAGGTTTCAGACCTCGAGGAGGCTCTTACCTTCTAAACAGGGACGGCTGTTTTCTAGTAAAATCACTGAAAGGGAAGGAGAAAACTCGAAAGAGGTTCCTCCTGGCGCTCACGTCCGTGAACCCGAATACTCTCTCAGTCCTCAAAGAGAGACCTGGAGAAGGAGACTTGCTGGAGCAAAGCCACAGGGGTCTCTGAGGTTTCCCTGGTCCCTCGCCCCTGTCCTGCCTGGCTGATGTCAGCATCTCTCTATGAGGTCACCACCTCCCCACCACCTTGGACCAATAGGCTGAGGTCCTGCCAAAGGCCTTTGTGATGTCACTGCCACACCCCTCCCTTGCTGTGCCAATGTCCTGCCCCTGGCCAGGCACTTTGGAGGTTTGAGCTACTCCCTGTGGATCACCCCACTCAAGGAGCGTTCGTTCTAGGCAGCAAGCCGGCTAGACAGGGAAACATCACACGCTGCTCCCAATGCTACACTCAGTTTTTCAGAAATTAGTCGACTTCATGGCCAGAAGAGACCATTAGAGCATCTAATCTGACCCACTGCATATCACAGGCCTCCTGTATGACACAATAGTGAGTTTATTACGCAGGGTCCACCCCTCCCTCACTGTGAATAGTACATGAACCAGCCTTGTAATGGAGCTGAGATTTCCCAAGAACTTCAAGCAAAATACACCAGTTTCATAAAACAGATTTATTAACTACAGAAAGATGTAGTTTTAAGGATTATAAGTGGTAGGCATAAAAGAGCAAAGTAAGTTACCATGGAAATTAAAGATAAATTCACAATCGAAACTTTACACCTGATTACACTAGGCCGTAGTTCGGTTATGCCACAGGAAGGCTTAATGCTCGAGCTGCAGTGCATGCTGGGCAGGCTTAAGGCCGGGCTCCCCATGGCAGGAGAGAAGAAGAAGACGACTTTGCTCACAGCCAGCGCCCTGCCCCCACTCCCAAGTCATTAATGGCTCCCCCAGGTCAGCCAGAATGGAGCAGCAGTTTTAACTCCACGAAGTCCACTTATGGCTTACAGGCAACTCCCAGACCCACCATGTCGGCCAGAAAGGAGCCCACTCAGCCTCGCCATTGCTGCTTTTCCTTCCCCCCAGAACCTCGCTTCTCCTGGGCTGCAAGGAGCCACCCCTGGGAAGCCAAGAGGCAGGCACAGGATTCTGCCTCCCAGCAGCCAACCGCACCTCCCCTGGCTTTGCAGAACGAATGGTGATGCTCTACTAACCCCGTTTAGTTGCAATGAGGTGCTTACTTTCTGCCCTGCCTTTCTCAGCTCGACTTTCCTCTTTTCCCCCATTCCTGCCTCATTTCCTCCTTTGGCAAGTCACGCAGAGGAGGCCAGCAGGAAGAGCCGGCCTCCACCGGCCAACCTCCAACAGCAGAGGAGGCCAAGCCACAAGCCTCCAAAAGGTGACACGCCGCACTCCTCTAGGTTCTCCAGCCTGACGCCAAGGTGCTTTCTTCACTGCTGTCAGCACCCTCTGTCATGCAGGGGTTGGAGTTATCCCAGGGACAGGCCAATAGGAGAAGGAGGAGGCCTTCCTGAACAGCAAGGGGATCTGGGAAAAGGAAGCCAGCATGTTTCTGCCTGGTTTTGAACCAGGAACCTTTTGCGTGTTAGGCAAACGTGATAACCACTATACTACAGAAACTCCATCTGCTTGGCTGTTGCTCACCCTGGCACAGACCGATGGACAAACCTGGAGAAAGTGGTGGCAGCCCTTCAATAGGCCAGCTGGCAGAGCAGAGGACTGGAGCGGGCACTCAGGAAGTCGTCCTTACGTCGCCCTTGTGACTCCAGCTTGAGGGAGAGCTTCTTTTTCTTCCCCTTGCTGACAAAGAGCAAGAGAAGAATGAAAGGTCAGGTGGGCCAACTCGGTGCAGAAGCCCATGCTGTCTTTTCCTGCTGCATAGCCTGAAATGAGGGACTCGTGGCAGTTAAAGGCACTGCTGCACTTTCAGAAAACATCCCACCCGTGCACAAAGGGGGATAGACGAGCGTGTTAGTCTAGCACGCTCCCAACTGAGCTACTTCAGCAGCTGCTCAGTTTCTTTTTGGCCTCCTGCTTTTCTGTCTGGGATGTTGTTGTCAGCTGTGGCACAGAAAAAGGACGTCATTGCGAGCGGCCCATGCAGACAAGATTCACTTTTGCCTTCCTTGCTCGGCTTTACTTGCTTCCTCGCCCTATTCCTGCCTTAGTTCCTGGGTTACCTGAAGGCAACGGGGAGCCAGCAATACCAGGAGGAAGTTGGGCAGCTAGACCCTGGTGGCAAAAGTCCTGCCGCCACTTGCCACCCCACTCTCTTCTCCCAGCGTCACATATTGGCCACCAGGGACTTGGGGCCCAGCAGCGCAATGGAAGGCAGTGGACAGAGCCACCCTCGCCTTGAAGCTCCAGCTCATTAAACCACATCTTCAGTCACTGATGGCCAATGAGAGACCGACACCGCTTGCTATTTTAGCACTTAGAAATGCCATTGGTCAGTCATTGGATCTCTGTAATGCTGTTACAGAACAAATGAACATAGAATCTCAGTGTGACATTCTATACCTTTCGGGGAGCGGCTGTAACCCCCATAATCATCGTGATCTTACATATAGAGCATGACTTGTAAGGTATCAGGGAAAGGATATGATCGGCTGAAAGTCACTTCTCTACCCATAGATGTAGACCACTCATGCATATGAAGTCATGAGAATTGTGCAGTGTGATTGTCACTGTGCTGCAAGGTGGGGGAGTCAGCCAAATATTAGCTCCCTAGTGGCAACAGCAAGGAAAATAACCAACACCCGGACAGGGTGTCAAACAACCCATCGACAGCCATTGTCCAGCAAGGGCGCTCCATTGCAATGACTCACCGGCAGGAGGACTCCCCAGGGGCATTGCTCAGACTTGCTTGGAGAGACGCAGTGATGCTCACCTGACTCTGAAGGGGGGGGGGGCAAAGCCATGAGGGAAGAAAGGACATGATAAAAGGAGACACATTCGCCAGGCTTTATCTCTCTCTGTCACCTACATCTATAGACACCCCCACACCAAGCAACTGAAGTGCTGATGAAAGGGGAGAGCCTGGCTGAAAAGCCACCAGCCAGCCTGTGGTGAGAAGCATCTGAGTTTGCAAGGGTACTGAAAGGGTTAAGATCAGCTTAGTATTACAAGCAATGAGGAGTCCGGTGGCACCTTAAGGACTAACAGATTTATTTGGGCATAAGCGTTCATGGGTAAAAAGCCCACTTCTTCAGATGCATGGAGTGAAAATTGCAGATAGAGGCATAAATATAGATTGGAACATGAAGTGATGGGAGTTACCGTACAAGGGGAGAACCAGTGTTGAAGGCTAATTCAGTCAGGGTGGATGTGGTCCTCTCCCCATAATTGATGGGGAGGTGTCAATACCAAGAGAGGGAAAATTGCTTTTGTCGTGAGCCAGCTACTCCCAGTCCTTATTCAAGCTCAAATTAATGGTGTTAAGTTTGCAAATCAATTGTAACTCTGCAATTTCTCTTTGAAGTCTGTTTTTGAAGGTTTTTTGAATGGCTACTTTGAATTATTAGGTGTAAATGTGTAAATGTGCTATTGATTATACAAGTCCCGTATGATCTCATGATTTGGATTCCTGGTTTTTCACCCAGGCGGCCTGGGTTCAATTCCCAGTGTGGGAACAATGCAGAGCTTTTGCTCAGAGGGGAGGCAGGAAATGAAAGGAATGGGAAGGGATCCTGCCAGCAGGGGAGTTGGACAGTGTTGGAAGGGGATCCCAGAAGTGGGGGTGGGGCAGTGGTCCTGGGGGGAGATGAGGGAAGGAGCCCAGCTCTGGGGGCAGTTGACAGCCGGGAGAGCACCGGCCGGGCCGGGGGGGTGGGAGGAGTGAGTGTGTCCCTCTAAACTCACCACCAGGAGACTTGGAAGAATTACCTATTTGTTGGTAAATGTCAATTTCTGTGTAAACACACGACCCAATGGCAAAATCTTTCCATCGATAATCATCAAAACTAACAGATGGGCAAAGTAAGAAACATGTTGCTTGAGAACTTATCCTATTCTAATCCTCTAGGGTTCCTTTTGCCTTAGGCACCACCACGTGGGCATTTCATATCCCTCCTCATTTTCACACAGACACACAATTTCCTTTGCACAGATCCATGAACAGCAAAACCTCCCTGTGTCTATTGTCTGAGCCAGGGCATTCGATTCCACTGAAACCTTCTCTCCTGCAATGGCAATGGTCAGACAGAGGGAATGCGTCCACCTTCCCCCTGGCAGTGAGATATTCACTCTCCTCTTCATGCTACTGCTGTTATTCCATGAGTCATCAAGGATGGAATAAAAAGCTGAGTTTACTCCAGGGTGAGGAAAGAAAGGAGCCACCAATGCTCTCAAAAATCTCAGTGCCCAGAGAAAACCTGCCTCTGTTATTGGACTCACAGAGGTGCTGGCAATACAACGGGAAAAGGGACTGTCTGAATTTCCAGGGCAGGGAATGAACAATCTACAGCAACATCATTACCCACAAACACACCCTCATCATGCTCCAGCCAGTAGGGAAATGGGCAGGAATTCTTGCGGTTCAGCCATGGCCACACGTACAGAGCTGCACAGCAGTGAGTGTGCTGGGGAAGCTGGTCTGAGCAAACAATTTGTAATGACCCTTCAGTGAGAACAGAACCAGAGTGTAGAAAGGCCCCTGTGTTAAGTGGTTGTGGCTGAGGCCTTAGGGAGCTGAACTAGAAAACCATGGGTGTCTTTCTGTAAAGGTTTGATCCTTGCCAGCTAGGCAAGGCTGGTGTGTGGTGTCTCCATGGCTGTACTTCCAGGGTCTGATCACCCACGGTGCCATAGGGAGCTAAGCCTAGACATATTCAGAGGCTAAGGTAAGGTCAATATTTCAAACAGTGAGTCTATGCTGCTGCAGCTCAGTAATGGAGATGCTCTGTGCCAGGGTTTCTCAAACGTCCTTTCACTGCAACCTCCTTCTGCCAAAATAACTTAATACGTAGCCCTGGAAAGAGGGACCAAGCACCAAGCCCCCCCACTCGGGATGGGGGGAGTGCTAAAGACTGAGCCCCAGTGGGGGGAGGGCAAAACCAAAGCCTGAGGGATTCAGCCCTGGGTTGGGGGGCTCAGACTTTTGGCTTCAGCCCCAGGACCCAACAAGTCTAATGCCAGCCCTGGTGACCCCATTAAAACAGGGTCACGACCCACTTTGCGGTTCTGACCCACAGCTTGAGAACCACTGCTCCATGCTGCGGGGGGAGAGTTTTCCTGTTGGTGTAGTCAATCCACTTCCCCAGGAGGTGGCAGCTCTGTCATGGGGAGAAGCTATATCAGTGAGGGTGCAAGCTGTGGTGTTGACCACATTTAAGAAGTTTAATCAAACCCCATTTTTAAAACCACCTGTGGTCTGCGAATGACAAAGGAGCTCGATGATGCAGGGTCTGTCCTTCAAAGTCCTGGAGATCACGGATCCATGCTCCTGTTGTAATGGGGGTATAGCTCAGGGGTAGAGTGTTTGATTGCAGATCAAGTGGTCCTTTGTTCAAACCCAGGTGCCCTCTTTAAAGAAAGAAAGAAAAAAAATTTCTTCTCCATTATGTTCAGGAGCTCCACCATACAAGGATGCTTGAAATGAATGTGAACACTCAATATTTCACTGTCCAAATGCATAAAAACCTAGCAAACCTGTCCATCAGCTGAAATCAGTTCCAATCCTCTAAGTGTTTAGTTTATGTTTTCATCAATTAAACAAAGGTATCATTCCCTGAAGCAGAGCACAAGTTTGAAATACAGGCAGCACAGAGCCAATATTCATAATGTCAACTACAAAAAAAGATACACATCTAGAGATAGCATCATTATAATCAGCCAATCAGAACCTCTCCATAGACCCCTTACATTACCATTTCTCTGTAATATTGGCTGCAAATATAGAACAGTGGTCACAATGGTGATCTATACAGTTACAGATTATGTCAATAACGTCACAGGAGGTGACACGGCATCAGTGAGACTGATACTGGAATACTGCCTCCAGTTTTGGTGTCCTCATTTGAAAAAGATGTTGTGAAATTGGAGCTGGGGCAGCAAAGAGCCACCTAATGTTCTGAGGACTGGAAAAAATGCCTTCTAGTGAGCTATTGAAAGAGCTCAACCTGATTAGCTTATTAAAAGAAGATTGAAAGGTGACTTAATTGAAATGCCTTAATGGAGAAAAAAGATTGGGTATTTAAGGGCTCTTTAATCTAGCAAAGAAAGGCATAAGAAGACCCAATGGCTGGAAGGTGAAGAAAGACAAATTCATATTACAACTAAGGCACAAAAATTCAAACAGCGAGGATGATTCACCACAAGAACAAGCTACCAAGGAAAGTGGTGGATTCTCCATCTCCTGATGTCATTTAATGAAGACTAGATGCCTTTCTGGAATGTGTTTGCCTCAAAAGTAGCTATTGTGTCCTACAGGAGGCCTGTGATATGCAGAGGGTCAGATTAGATGCTCTAATGGTCTCTTCTGGCCATAAAGCCGACTAATTTCAGAAAAAACTGAGTGTAGCATTGGGAGCAGCGTCTGATGTTTCCCTGTCTAGCCGGCTTACTGCCTAGAACGAACGCTCCTTGAGTGGGGTGATCCACAGGGAGTAGCTCAAACCTGCAAAGTGCCTGGCCAGGGGCAGGACATTGGCACAGCAAGGGAGGGGTGTGGCAGTGACATCACAAAGGCCTTTTGCAGGACCTCAGCCTATTGGTCAGAGGTGGTGGGGAGGTGGTGACCTCACAGAGAGATGCTGACATCAGCCAGGCAGGACAGGGGCGAGGGGCCAGGGAAACCTCAGAGACCCCTGTGGCTTTGCTTCAGCAAGTCTCCTTCTCCAGGTCTCTCTTTGAGGACTGAGAGAATATTCGGGTTCACGGACGTGAGAGCCAGGAGGAACCTCTTTCGAGTTTTCTCCTTCCCTTTTAGTGATTTTACTAGAAAACAGCCGTCCCTGTTTAGAAGGTAAGAGTCTCCTGGAGGTTTGAAAGCTGTTCAGTCTGATCCATCTGGTGACAGTTGAATTCTAGGCATGGAAAACACGAGCTTAAGGAGGCAGAACTTTATTCTGCACCTGGGATTTTGTCCCTTAGAATCACTGGGGACATTAGGGTTTGTTCTTTTTGCTTCCCCTCTTCCTCCCTCCTCTTTTTCTCTTGCTTCCTTTGTCCTTTTACTTGTTCCCCTCCCAACACCAGGAGGGTGTGTGTGTGGGTGTATGTTTGTGTGTGTTGCGGGAGGTTCACCCAAAAATATGGGGCTGAAATAGTGCTTGGGCAGTGATCCCCATCAATGACCTGGGCCATCCTTTGGGCTCGCTGGTGAGAACCCTCAGCCTCCCATCCTCAGTCTCTATCCCTGATTGGCTGAGCAGGGGGTTATTGACAGGGATGAGACTCAGGTCCTTGGTGTTCTCTTTTAAGAGCAAGGAAATAAGTCAGAACCAGTTCTATGTTTGGTGAATTTTGCTGCTTCTCTGCATTAATGGTCTCTGAGGAGAACTGCAACGTTAGTGAGAATCGTGAACTGCTCACATACTTGCTGAATAATTACTATCACTGTTGGTCTGGAGCTCATCAGAGCACTTTATTCAGGTCATTCACTGTCTGAAATTCAAGATCCGATGGTAAGTTTGAAAATCAGGGCTCTTGGGTTCTATTCCCAACTCCGCCACTGGCTGGGTGTGTGACCTAAGACAAGTCATTTCTCCTTTCTCAGCCTTAGCTTCTCCCTCTTTCAAGTAGGGATAATAATGATCCGCTCATACCTACCTCACGGTGCGTAGAGGCAGGGTCGGCTCTAGGTTTTTTGCTGTTCCAAGCAAAAAAATTTTTGGCTGTCCCCACCCTCAGCCCTGGGGTCCCCCGCCAGAGGAGCCTGCTAACTGAGCCCTGGGCTTCCCCCCATCCCCACAGCCCCCTGCCACCCCAGCCCTGGGCTCTCCCCCCGCCCCCCAACACCCTGTGCCAACAACATAGGTTTGTTCCCAGTCCGCCAAGGCTGAGCTGCTCCCGTTTATACTCCGTCTCCAGTCGGCGCATACCCAGAGAGGGTGAGGCCTCTTCAGCCCACATGGCGCAGTTAACCCTAGCAGTGCCAGGTCAGGGTGGATGCACCTCATCACAGACAGCATTTCCCAAATGTTGGGATTAGCTAGGAGATCTCTTCAGGAGTAACCTCCTGTAGGGACTGGGTCACAAATACCTTGGGAACCAAATACCTGGGCGTTTTCCTAGTTCCAAATCACTTGCTGTGGAATTCTATCCCTGGATCATCTGAGACAATATTGACTTAAAGAACTGAACTACCCTGTGCACTTACTTCGGTCAGTTGCACCCATTTGGGGTCTGCTGCTGTTCACCTTTTCAGAGTGGAGATTTAAACATACGACTGTTTCTTTGATAATATGTTCAACAGCTTGGAGTATTCTCTCCTGTTGACTGACCTGCATTTGAATTTTCTCCATGTCATCATGCAGGAATAGGGGGAAAAACAAACCTGAAGTAAAAAAATGGTAATTTGTCTGAAATTTCCCAAAAAAAATCTGAGCTACATTCTGTCAAACAAAACTAACATGCAGTTATATGACCAAGGAGCCTTCATGAAAGATAGAAAACCCATCTCACAGAGAGGTAGAAGACACTTTCATTTTAATTTAAAAGTGAAATTCCAGACTAGGTTACATCTGATGTCTCAGAATCAGGATGAGAGATTCTCCCATGATCCAGTGAAACCTGCTTCACCCAGCGCTTTCTCATGCATCCGACGAATTGGATATTCACCCACAAAAGCTCATGCTCCAAAAGTCTGATAGTCTATAAGGTGCCACAGGATTCTTTGCTGCTTTTACAGATCCAGACTAACACGGCTACCCCTCTGATACCTTTCTCATTAGTGTTATTTACAGGAGTTTTAGCAGCTTCATAACGGGAGAAAAAACAGCCGACCTTCCCAGAAGCAGCTTTGCCATTGAGGGAAAAGGGGATTTGAACAGTGCTTGGGATCCATTTGAAATCCCCTTCCAAGTCTGACACTTTCATCGCCTACCAGACTGACTCTGATTTAGGATCAAAGACGTGTACAAGCACCATTCCCAAGCATGGACAGCCAAGAACATGACCCCACCAGACACGTTGGGAAGCGAAGGAATACGAAGGGGTGAACTGTGCATGGCTCAGGCACAAGGTAACAGTTCTGGGGTGATGGGGAAGGATGGAATGTCTGAGTCGCCCTACCTCCTTCCAGTGTCACAGAGCCTAAAATGACCCTTATTTCCCTGACACTGCTCCAGCTCTTCATCATATTTAAATACATTTTAAATGAGAAAAAAAGTCAACAAAATAACTGCTGTTCTGCACAATCCAGGGTAATGTGAGAACAACTGGGAATGAGACAATGTCTCCTCAAAGAGGAACTTGACGTCTCTAACAGTAACTTTGCACTGGCATGAGGAGTATAAATGTGAATCTCCAGGTTTGTTTAGAAAAGGAAATGTGATGATGGTTAGCTCAGACAGGAGGAAATGTGCAAGATAACTCCACTGACTATCCATAGCCCATGTCTTTAGTGCAAGAATAGTTCTCTTTTTACATCAGGAAAGTGAACTCAAGCTAGCTAACTCCATGACAACCACAGTGATGAGACCCAGGTAGATTTTATCTCAACGTAGCTGGCTGAAGACACCCATCTCCCCCACCTGGGGTGATGACATTCCTGGTAGAAAGGTCACACACTCCAATGACTCGCAGGACAATGGAGTTGATACAAAGGACCACAGAATCCACCCCAAAGATGGGCGAGCTTCAAAAGCTCATGTGTGGGAGCTGAGGAACTACAGTGTGCAAAAGATGCAAACAGCCTTAACACTCACTACTTGGGAACTGTCAAAAGAATTAAAGAAAAAATCTCCTGACAGCTCTAGAGAAGGTTTTTATGAAGTTTATCTCCTTTACGAATTCTCTGATGTTTAGAAAGGCCTGAACTATGAGTGAAGCTTTTCCCACACTCGCAGCATTCATATGGTCTCTCTCCGGTGTGGACTCTGTAATGTGTAACAAGGGTTGAGCTCCGAGAGAAGCTTTTCCCACACTCACTGCATTCATAGGGTTTCTCTCCTGTGTGGACTCTCTGGTGAGAGATAAGAGAGAAGAGGTGAGTGAAACTTTTCCCGCACTCACTGCATTCATAGGGTCTCTCTCCTGTGTGGATCCTCTGATGCATAGTAAGGTTTGAGCTCCGAGAGAAGCTTTTTCCACACTCGCAACATTCGTAGGGTTTCTCTCCCGTGTGGACTCTCTGGTGAGAGATAAGGGAGGAGAAGTGACTGAAACTTTTCCCGCACTCACTGCATGCATAGGGTCTCTCTCCTGTGTGGATCCTCTGATGCACAGTAAGGTTTGAGCTCCGAGAGAAGCTTTTTCCACACTCGGAACATTCATAGGGTCTCTCTCCTGTGTGTGTTGTCTGATGAGAGATAAGGGCTGATCTCTGAGTAAAGCTTTTCCCGCACTTGCAGCATTTGTAGGGTCGCTCTTCTGTGTGGATTCTCTGATGAGAGTTAAGGGTATATCTCTGAGTGAAGCTTTTCCCGCACTCACAGCATTCATAGGGTTTGTCTCCTCTGTGTATTTGCTGATGCCTACTAAGGGCTGAGGTACGATTGAAGCTTTTCCCACACTCACAGCATTTGTAGGGTCTCTCTTTCCTGTGGATTATCTCATGTCGAATAAGGGCTGAGCGGTAATGGAAGTTTTTCCCACACTCACTACATGTATTTTCTCGCTTTTCAGTGAGGATTTTCTCCTGGGACGTAGTTTCCTTGAGGTCCCTGTGAGTTCCCTGACAATTAATGGGTTCATCCACTCTCTCCTCTGAGTGGTTTCCCTGCTCTCTCTCTGGTCTGGGGTAATTTTCACCAGCTTTTCCCTGCTCATGGGGGCTGGACACACTCCCTTTGGCTCTTCGCAGTAATTCCCCATGCGCTTCGGCGAGCTCAGCATCTTCCTGGTGAGGATTCTGCTCCTCGCTCTCCCTCACCACCCCATCACCTGCTAGAAGAGAGGAGAAATCTCAGAATTGGGGATGGAAAGGCAGAGAACAAACCCAAGTGCTGGAGAGAGAGAAAATAAAAATCAGGGACTGAACTCCCCCAAACTCACCCCACAGGGGACAGTGGAGGGGATCAATTCTGCTCCCCACCCAGGACCGGCCTTTAGGGGGGGGCGTACGGATGCCCCACCCAAGGGGGGGCCGGGCGCAGGGTTTGGATTCCCACCTGACCTGCTGCCGAGAGTCTCGCTGGGCTGATGGAAGTGGCACAGGGAGGCAGATAAGCAGCTGCGTGGGGGAGTGGGATAGACCTGAGCTGCAGGGGGAAATTGGACGACCAGCCGTCAGAGCCAGGTGACTGCTCCGGAGCAGAGGGGCCCCTCTCCGCCCTGCTCCACGTGTGCAGCTGCTGCTGTTCCTGTCCCCCACCCCTCATTCACCCCCGGAGTCGCCCCGTCCACCCCCGACTGGCAGCATCCTCCTGACTGCTCTGCAGGGGGGAGGTGCTGATCGATGGCGGGGTGATCCCCTCCCCCCCACCCGGGTACCCGATTTCCACTGAGCTGGGGTGCCGGGACAGGGGGAATCCGCGTGTGCTGCTGCCTCTCTGGGGCCGGAGCTGCCGGCAGCTGCTTGTGTCTGAACAAGCCTAGTTCAGGCTCCTGACCCTGGGAACTTTCTTAAAGAGACAGCGCGCTCACTCACTCAGGCACAGACTACCTTCACACACACACACAGTCCTTTACACACTCCCTTCAACATACACACACTCTTTAATATCCTCCCCTCAACACACACACACACTCAGTCCCCCCAACACACACCCCAGGGCTCCCTGCATCCAGGTCACTTCCCCACCTGGGCTGTGCTGAGACATCAGGAGCAGCTGCTCTCCTGCCCTCCCCTTACACAGCCTGCAGGGAAAGTGACCTGGGTGCAGGAAGCCCTGACATCGCTCCTTGCTCCCCTCTCCCAGCCCCCCAGGGCTGTATGGAGCGGGGGAGCAGCAGTCCAGTGGGGGACCGAGCAGCAATGCCAGCTGCTTTGTGCATCCAGGTCAGGTTCCCCACTTGGGTGCAGAAGGGGGATGCCGGGGTTAGAGGCAAAGGGGGCACAGTGCAGGGGTTGGGGGCACAGGAGAGTGGTGCAGGGGGTAGCAGTGAAGGGGTGCATAGAACCATAAAATATCAGGGTTGGAAGGGACCTCAGGATGTATCTAGTCCACCCTCCTGCTCAAAGTAGGACCAATTCCCAACTAAACCATCCCAGCCAGGGCTTTGTCAAGCCGGGCCTTAAAAACCTCTAAGGAAGGAGACTCCACCTCCCTAGGGAACCCATTCCAGTGCTTCACCACCCTCCTAGTGAAATAGTTTTTCCTAGTATCCAACCTAGTCCTCCCCCACTGCAACTTGAGGTCATTAGTCCTTGTTCTGTCATCTGCTACCACTGAGAACAGTCTAGATCTATCCTCTTTGGAACCCCCCTTCAGCAGTTGAAAGCAACGATCAAATCCCCCCTCAGTCTTCTCTTCTGCAGACTAAACAATCCCAGTTCCCTCAGCCTCTCCTCATAAGTCATGTGCTCCAGCCCACTAATCATTTTTCGTTGCCTTCTGCTGGACTCTTTCCAATTTTTCCACATCCTTCTTGTAGTGTGGGGCCCAAAACTGGACACAGTACTCCAGATGAGGCCTCACCAATGTCGAATAGAGGGGAACGATCACATCCCTCGATCTGCTGGCAATGCCCGTATTTGTACAGCCCAAAATGCCGTTAGCCTTCTTGGCAACAAGGGCACACTGTTGACTCATAGCCAGCTTCTCATCCACTGTAACCCCAGGTCCTTTTCTGCAGAACTGCTTCCTAGCCATTCGGTCCCTAGTCTGTAACAGTGAATGGGATTCTTCTGCCCTAAGTGCTGGACTCTGCACTTGTCCTTGTTGAACCTCATCAGGTTTCTTTTGGCCCAATCCTCTAATTTGTCTAGGTCCCTCTGTATCCTATCCCTACCCTCTAGCATATCAACCACTCCTCCCAGTTTAGTGTCATCTGCAAACTTGCTGACAGTGCAGTCCACGCCATCCTCCAGATCATTCATGATTGCGGCACAGGAGTGGAGTGCAAGGGCTGGGGTGAAGGGGGCACAGTGCAGGGGTTAGGGGCTCAGGAGGGGGCAGGTGTTGGGGTGCACGAGGGGGGCAGAGGTTAGGAATGAAGGGGTGTAGGGATTAGGGGGTGCAGGAGGGGGAGCAGGCATTTGGGGGTGCAGGAGGGGGAGCAGGCATTTGGGGCAAAGGGACACAGTGCAGAGGTTGGGGGGAGGGGAACGTGGGTTGCCTAGGGAGCCCATGGGAGCCAGGGGCACCAAAATGCAAGTTCGCCCCAGGTGCCATTTCCCCAAGGCCGGCCCTGCCCACATCCCATCCAAACACTCAGTAGGAAGGGAGGGAGCTCCAGCCAAGGTGTCAATCATCATCTCATCGAATCATAGAATTCAAGATCAGAAGGGACCATTATGATCATCTAGTCTGACCTCCTGCAAGATGCAGGCCACATAAGCCGATCCACCCACTCCTTAGCAAGCGACCCCTGCCCCATGCTTCGGAGGAAGGCGAAAAACCTCCAGGGCCATTGCCAATCTTCCCTGGAGGAAAATTCCTTCCCGACCCCAAATATGGCGGTCAGCTGAACCCCGAGCATGCGGGCAAGACTCTCCAGCCAAACCCTCTGGAAAAGGTTATATCATACCATTGACCCATTGTACTATTTACTATTGACTATTGACTAAACCCGTTATCCTATCATACCATCTCCTCCATAAACTTATCTAGCTTAATCTTAAAGTCATGGAGGTCCTTCGCCCCCACTGTTTCCCTCGGTAGGCTGTTCCAGTATTGCACTCCCCTGATGGTTAGAAACCTTCGTCTAATTTCGAGCCTGAATTTCCTGACTGACAATTTATATCCGTTTGTCCTCGTGTCCACATTAGCACTGAGCTGAAATAATTCCTCTCCTTCCCTGGTATTTATCCCTCTGATATATTTAAAGAGTGCAATCATATCTCCTCTTATCCTTCTTTTGGTTAAGGAAAACAAACTGAGCTCCTCAAGTCTCCTTTCATACGAAAGGCCTTCCATTCCTCGGATCATTCTAGTGGCCCTTCTTTGTACCTGTTCTAGTTTGAATTCATCCTTCTTAAACATGGGAGACCAAAACTGCACACAATACTCCAAATGAGGTCTCACCAACGCCTTATATAACGGGACTAGCACCTCCTTATCCCTACTAGAAATACCTCGCCTAATGCAACCCAAGACCGCATTAGCTTTTTTAACGGCCACATCACATTGCCTACTCATAGTCATCCTACGATCAACCAGGACTCCGAGGTCCTTCTCCTCCTCCGTTACTTCCAACTGGTGCGTCCCCAGCTTATAACTAAAGTTCTTGTTAGTCATCCCTAAATGCATAACCTTACACTTCTCACTATTGAATCTCATCCTGTTACTAATACTCCAGTTTAGGAAGGCCAGGAGTGAGAGCTGCTGGGGACTGTCCTGAGCTCACAGAGTCTGTGTGGGGAATCCCAGCGGGTTCTCTCAGGCACTTACAGTTTCTGGGTTGGTTTAATGTTTCCTCACCTGTGCAGGGACTTCCCAGGATCTCGCTTTCCATTGAACCAGGGAGATCCAGGACCCACGGCTCTTCCCCTCGTTCCAGCTGGAAGATCACAGAGGGTTGGGAAACTGGAAACCCTGCTCAAGGGAAAGAAAACAAAGGAGATCAGGGGAATTCATAGGCCATCTATCATCATAAAAAACATTCTATTAGTTTAACCCCAGTCCATTTTAAACAATAAAATCGCAGGGCCAGCTCCCCAGGTGCTCAAAGGTGCAGAACACTCTGCTTAGGAGGGATTTAACTATCCCCTTCTTCGCGGGAAACACACACAGCCAGACACTCATTATCAAAGTGGCTCCTAAAAAACAGAGACTGGAACTGCATTTCCCAGAAAGTGAAGACTCCAGACAGAGGGTAAGTGTCCCTGGCACTGCTTCTTGCTGACAGACAGGTCCAGAGCCAAAGAGAGAGTCCAGGGGAAGCTGGGAACAGGAAGCATGGGCTGGGGGGGTTCAGTGGAGTAAGGACCAGGAAGGGCAGGGATATCACTGAAGGCAGGATCTCAGCAGCATTAGATGTCAGGAAAGCACATCCTGCGGCATTAGGGAACCTAGCGAGTCAGGTATAACGGGAGGGGGCATAAAAAACACTGTGTGTGGAGAAAGCTGGCAAATTAGATGGTGTAGTTCAAGAGCCACAGACCAATTCTTCTGCCAAAGGAGAATGTGAGAAATAAGAATCAGGCCATGTGACTTCAGGAGGGACAAATTCAAAGATCCAAAGAACATGCAGAGAAGAGAGACGGCGGCTCTTGCAGGTGGGGATGGAAAAGGAAGAGTCTCTGTGGTTCATGGAGCCAATTAGTTCGTTTTATCATTCATTGATCATTGTTATGGTGATCTCATATGTTATTTCAGATGTAGTCACTGTGTACGCAATAGATTTAAGTTGTAGGTATAGACAGAAGACAGACAGGTAGAGCCCTGCATGGATACAAAATTTATATCCGCATCAGATCTGCGATCCGCAAAAATGGCCCATGGATATCTGCAGATTTTCAGGGTTCTAGGAACAAAATTTGTACCTGCAGCCGATCCACAAAAGAGGTCCGAATTCTCCACCAGGAGACATGATCAAAGCAAAGGGCTAAGGCAATGAATCCTAAAATCTTCTAATATAGGCTGGAAGGGACCTCAGGAAGTCATCTACTCCATTCCCATCGCCCTGCGGCAGGATCAGGTGTAAATATGCCAGAAGTTTGTCTGACCTGTTCTTAAAACCCTCCTGGGACAAGAATTCCACAACCTCTCTTTGTAATCCATTCCAGCACTTCCCTATACTTATCGCTGGAAAGGTTTTTGTATTACCCACCCTCAACCTCCCTTGCAGCAGATCAAGCCAATTACTTCTCCTCCTACCTTCAGTGGACGTGACGAACAATTAATCACTGCTCTCTTGTAACAACCCTTGACATATTTGAAGACTGTTCTCAGTTCCCCACTCACTCTTTTCTCAAAATTAAACATGCCCAGTTCTTTCAACCTTCCCTCATAAGTCATGTTCGAGGACCAGGAGGGCGCTTTTTCCTTCTGAATGGAGATGCGCAAGGTGAGGTCAGAGAAAAGGATGTTGGAGTAACCGAGACAGGAGAGGATGACTAAGAGCTCTAGCTGCGCGGATAGATAGGAAAGGCCAATTGTTAAGGATGTTACGCAAAAAGAAAATGCAAGGTGTAGGCACAGCCTGGATAGGAGGCCCCAGAGGGAGCTCCGTGACAAAGGTATTGCACAGTTATGGGCCTGAGTGACAGGCAGCACAATGGTGCTGTCTGCGGCGGTAGAGAAAGAAGGTGGGGGGAGGGCTTGGGGGAAATATTAAGAGCTTTGCTTCAGCTGTTGATCGTTAGCTGATGGCTGGACATCAGTGAGGAGATGAGAGAGGGGCCGAGATTTCAGTTGCGACAGAAGGAGGCAGGCCAGGAGCAGAGAGGCAGAACTGGGAGTTAGGAGCACAGAGATGGTAGTTGAATGTGTGTGTGCGGCTGAGATTCCCCAGAAATAAGGTGCAGAGGAAGAAAAGAAGAGGACCAAGGACAGAGCCCCGTGGAACCCAAACAGAAGGCTGGAACGGGGGTCAGCCAGCTCATTTTAAAGACACTCTAATGCAGCGACTGGAGGAGAAGGATGTGACTCATCATGGACCTCTTCATGCCACCTGGCAGAGGGCACAGGGTGCCTAATGTTTTACTGGGACCCCACAGACCAGGTACACGCATATTCGTTCACCCAAAGGTGGCGTGTCAGGTGTCTGTCGAAGAACTAGTTAGGTAGGTCTTAGGTAGCTCTTAAAAGCTTTGCCAGTCCAGCTCTATTGTTTAAGGCTGTGAAAAAGTGCACACACACATGCGCACACACGCACACCATCCAACATGGCTCTGCTGGCCAAAGCTCAATTACAGACACAGCTATAGTGGCAAAAGCATCCATTTTTTAAAACAGGAAACTAAATGCTCATAAGCTACATTAACGCAGAATTAAGGTTGCCCAGTGCTGTCTCCTGCCTTGCACCATATGGACGGTGAGTAAACTTAAACCTCTGCAGACCAGGAAATGAAAAGTTAATGTAAACTTTTCCCCAACCCTTAACCCTGTAGCTGGCCAGAACCAGTGAGAATGGTTCTGCGTGGGCCGTGCAAAGGTTAACCAACTGCCACAGGGACTCAGGTATTCAGCTCAATGCAGCAGTAACGGGATGAATTCTATGGTTTGTGGTATAAAGGACGTCAGAGTAGATGACCTAATAGTCACATCTGGCCTTAAAAGCTATGAACCTATATCGATCCGAGGAAAGACTAAGACATTGTCTGTGCTGTGCTCACAGGTGGGAATCCCAGCATTTATCCGCATGCCCTCCAGCTGTGTGCACTGGGCCAGCTGTAGCTGTGACTGGCTGATGGAGGGATGGGTTGCAGCAGCTGGGCAGAGCTGTGCCTGTGCTATGCAGAGAGGTGCATGTGAAACGTGGGGGGCAATTCTGCCTCATTTCCGTGCTGAGTGTTGTAGGCTTGGTCAGCAAAGATGCCCAAGGGTATGTTCTTGCCATGGGGGTTGTCAGCACCCTGGTGGCGTATGTTCGAGTGATCTGTGGGGCTTAGTGAGGGGTAAGTGAAGGCAGCGACTCAAAAGGAAAACTCAGGTTGAGGGCAAGGGGGTAGTAACACTGTGCAAGTCTCAGCTGGCCTGTGTGCAGGAGGTTCAGTACTGGAGAGCAGGCCAGGGGGAGGAAGCTTCTGTTTGCCATGATGGAGTTGAACCCGAATATTATCTTAGCAAAGAGAAGAACATGTTAGACATTGTGCTGTACTGCTCTGTTCCCAGAGCGCTGTGTAACAGGGGAGGGGAGAGGGCTAGTGTGGGTGTCTCTGGCATGTTGGGGTGATGCTGAAACAGGGCAGAGCAGAGGTGGCATTGGGGGAGTGGCAAGAACCTTAACTCTGCATTTCTCCTAAAAACCGAGGGGACAGGAACCCTTACCCAGCGAGGTCACATTCTCACAGTTCTCCTGCATGACCTCCCACTAGAGGGCTCTCTGAGTGGGGTCCAGCAGAGCCCGCTCTTCCCTGGTGAAATGCACAGCCACCTCCTCAAAGGTCACCGGCCCCTGAAAGAGCAAGAGCCCAACACTTAGAATCTGCTGCCCCAATCAGAACCCTACTATTCAGGGAGGAAAGGAGCCAATCAAATGGAAGCTCTGAGAGAGTCAGCAGAGTCCTATCCCCATACTGCTAAGAGCAGCCAGGAGACATCTGGGTGAAGGGACCAAGTGAGAGCCCCTTGTCTCTCCCAGCAGATCCACCACAGACCTACTAGCCAGAGGCTGATACAGGAGATGGAGCCCCCAGTAGGGTCCAGGCACTGCCCCATGGTACAGAACCCAACACCCTCCCCACTGCCAGCAGCTGGATGTGAGGGGCCGGGACATCTTCCCTACACCTCCCTGCTGGGTGCCCCCTTTCCATGTCACACCAGCCCCTGGCTAGCAGGCTGAGGATTCAGCACTGGAAGTCTGGTCAGTTTTCCCAGCCCTGCCCAGAGGGTTGCTGTGTCTGTTTCCTGTTTCACAAATTAGGGAATTTTCTCCCCCAACACCCAAGTGTTTCTTCTGAGAATCTAGGCCCATGTTAACATAAGAACGGCCGTACTGGGTCAGACCAAAGGTCCATCTAGCCCAGAATCTGTCTACCGACAGTGGCCAATGCCAAGTGCCCCAGAGGGAGTGAACCTAACAGGCAATGATCAAATGATCTCTCTCCTGCCATCCATCTCCATCCTCTGATGAACAGACAGGGGCGGCTCTAATATTTGGCCGCCTCAAGCAGGGCAGCATGCCGCAGGGGGCACGCTACGGGGCGCCGATCCCGCGGCTCCTGGTGTCCTCTTGCAGCCGTGCCTGCGGAGGGTCCGTTGGTCCCGCGGCTCCGGTGGAGCTTCCGCAGTCATGCCTGCTGCAGGTCCAGCCGAGCCGCGGGACCAACGGACCCTCCGCAGTCATGCCTGCGGCAGGTCCGCTGTCCCGCGGCTCCAGTGGACCTCTCGCAGGCATGACTGCGGAAGGTCCACTGGAGCCGCCTGCCGCCCTGCCGGCAAAATGCCGCCCCACACGCGCGCGCTTGGCGCGCTGGGGTCTAGAGCCGGCCCTGCGAACGGAGGCGGGACACCATTCTTACCCATCCTAGCTAATAGCCATTTATGGACTTAGCCACCATGAATTTATCCAGTCCCCTTTTAAACATTGTTATAGTCCTAGCCTTCACAACCCCCTCAGGTAAGGAGTTCCACAAGTTGACTGTGCGCTGCGTGAAGAACTTCCTTTTATTTGTTTTAAACCTGCTGCCTATTAATTTCATTTGGTGACCCCTAGTTCTTGTATTATGGGAATAAGTAAATAACTTTTCCTTATCCACTTTCTCAACATCACTCATGATTTTATAGACCTCTATCATATCCCCCCTTAGTCTCCTCTTTTCCAAGCTGAAGAGTCCTAGCCTCTTTAATCTTTCCTCATATGGGACGCTCTCCAAACCCCTAATCATTTTAGTTGCCCTTTTCTGAACCTTTTCTAGTGCTAGAATATCTTTTCTGAGGTGAGACCACATCTGTACACAGTATTCGAGATGTGGACATACCACGGATTTATATAAGGGCAATAATATATTCTCAGTCTTATTCTCTATCCCCTTTTTAATGATTCCTAACATCCTGTTTGCTTTTTTGACCTCCTCTGCACACTGCATGGACGTCTTCAGAGAACTGTCCACGATGACTCCAAGATCTTTTTCCTGACTCATTGTAGCTAAATTAGCCCCCATCATATTGTATGTATAGTTGGGGTTATTTTTTCCAATGTGCATTACTTTACATTTATCCACATTAAATTTCATTTGCCATTTTGTTGCCCAGTCACTTAGTTTTGTGAGATCTTTTTGAAGTTCTTCACAATCTGCTTTGGTCTTAACTATCTTGAGCAGTTTAGTATCATCTGCAAACTTTGCCACCTCACTGTTTACCCCATTCTCAAGATCATTTATGAATAAATTGAATAGGATTGGTCCTAGGAGAAGTCCCAGCAGGTTTGTCACACTCTGTCCCCACTCCCTATCCTCACCCAGACCTAACTCCCCAGAAGTTGCCACCTCTTCAGTATTTCCTGCCCCTCTCCCTCCAGAAGGAACCCACCAGCAACCCCCCAATAACCCCTACCTGAGCTGGCTCCACTACAGCCATTTCTCCTGTCCCATGGGAGGCTGGGACGAGCTGGAGTGAGAGGTGGGCGTCATTCTGCAGCCTGGCAGGGCGAGAAGGGCAGTTATGGAGGTTTCAGAACAGGCTTCAGTTCATTTCACATCACGATTCCCCCAGGCCCTTTCCCTGGGGACAGAGATTGTAGATTCTGCCAGGCTAGGAACATGCTCAGTCCCCACAGTGCAGCACAGACCTGGCCCCTGGCCCCTCCTTTCCCCCTTGTGCTCCCCCAAGCAGCAGTAACCAACCAAGACATTTTGAAGCCCTCCCAGCAACAGGGTGTGAATCAAACCCTGGACCAGACCAGACCCAAAGGAGCCCCCTTGGGGGGGGTCCCCCTGCCCCTGCCCCCAGGGCAGCGCACTCCTGCCGCAGGGGGAGCAGGGAGAGTCCGGGGCTGGTTCTTCCTCTCTCTGCTCCTCACCTCGGTCACAGGGAAGTGACCCTGGGCAGGGAGGCTGCAGTGAGTGTGTGTGTGTGTGGGGGGGGGGGGCAGAGATCTGGGAACCTGCCCCCCCCCATTTCCCCTCACACCCTCTCCCGTCCCCTCCCCTAGCGCCCTGCCCCGGGCTGGGAGCCGGGGTCACCGCCCCGTTCCCGGGGGCTCCCTCCGCGGCTGCCCCGCTCCGCCCGTGCGGGGAAGGGGGCACCAGGCGGGGGACCCGCTTCACCCCCCCGTTACCGGGCACAGCAGAGCCGGGGGGGGGCGGCTCAGACTCGCTGCGGGAAGGATCCTCCCGGCCTCAGCGCGGCAGCAGCTCCGGGCCCCGGGGGCAGCGATGGGGCACCGCGCAGAGCCGGGACCTGCCCCGCCTCCCGGGCTCCGTCACCGGGAGCCTCAGCAGAGCCCGGGCGGGGCCCAGCTGGAGAAAGCTCCGCCCCCGCCGGGCCCCGCCCCATCCCAGCCGGGGCGGATCCTGCTGCGGCTCCGCTGGGGCCGAGGCGGCCTGAGGCTTCTCCCGGGTTCCCGGGGCAGAGTCACGTGCCCGCCCCCAGCGCCCCCGGGGTCTCTCACCCCCGGGGCTCCGGGCGGGCTGGGGCGGGGAGCCTGGGCTGCCCGGGGGGCGGGGCCCAGCTGGAGAAACCGCCCCGGGCCGGGCCCCCACAGACCCGCCCCCCCCGGGGAGCAGCAGCGGCTCAGCCCGGGCCCGGCTCACGCGGAGGCGGCAGCAGCAGCTTTGTTCTCCTAGCCCCAGCGGGGCTCGCACGGAGCATGCGCGATTTTACCTGCTGAAACCCTCCCTTACCTGGGCTGGAGAGAGCGGAAGCGGCCCCGGGGCAGGCTGGGAGATGTAGTTCCTGACTCTCCCTGGATCGGAAGTGACGTTGGGGGGCGAGACCCCCCCCGCCGAGTTGCAAACGCGCGCGGGCCCCTGAGGCTCTGCCTGGCTCGCGCGGGGCCGTTGGAGCCTCTCAGCCCGCCCCTGCCCCGGTGAGTGAGCGACCCCGGGGGGGCGGGCACGTGACTCTGCCCCGGGGAACCCGGGAGAAGCCTCGGCCCCCGCGGAGCCGCAGCAGGATCCGCCCCGCTGGGATGGGGGCCCGGCGGGGTCCCTGGGGAGGGGGTGTCGGGGGAGAAGCTGGAGCTTGGGGAGGTCAGTGGGACGCGGGCGAAGGGGGAGGGGGTTAATTGGATCCTGTCCCTGTTGGTGCCACTTGCCTCTCGCCCTGATACAAATTCTCTCTAGTTCTGCTCCGTTTCTCGCTCAGTGTCTCACACGGGCTGTAAAATCCGGGGAGATTCGCCCCTTTCCCCGCCAATGAGCCGCTCTCCCGTCTCCCCCATTTCCCCCTGGTCTCTCCAGGAGTCTGATTCTCCACCTCCAGTTGCAGGTCGTGACACGTTTTCTCTGCAAATCTCAAAGGTTGATATAAAATACCCTAAACATTTGCTCCACTTCTCTCTAGTTGTTTGTTTCTAATTGAATATGCCCTGAGATTCCCCCCCCTCTATCTCTAATTATAAAATACCAAGAAAATCTCAGATTTGCCCCTTTTCTCAGCTTCTTGAACATAGATATAAAATGTTTGCAAATGTTGCCTATTTCCTCTCTATTCATTTAACAAATACTAATGTGAAACACTGACATTTTACTGCACATCAGATATAAACTGATATAAAATCCCTTTGATTTTCCACTTTCCTCTCTATTATTTGCAAAAACAGAGCCAAAATCTCTCAGATTTCCCCCCTTTCTCTTTCAGTTCTACGTTATTATCAAATATCAATTAAAAATCCTTTCATGTTTGGGGCTGTTCCCCGTGTCTCTCAATCCCAGCAATTTCTCCTTTCTTGGAGGAAACCTGTTGCCCTGAATCACTGTCCATCCTGGAGGTTGCAGGGGGTTAAATTTCCCAGTGTTGATCTTTCCCCTCTCCTTTGAGAGCCATTTCTTCCCCCCTTTATCTGTGTTAAAATGTTTGCTGAAGAAAGAGACCAGCCACATCTTTAATACCCATCAAAGCCAGAGGCCTCCCCCTGTTTGGGGCTCAGTGGTTCCCAGCTGGTAACGGGAGAGTTCGCTGGACCCTTTTCTTTTCTCCAGCTGGCACGGGATGAGGAGGTCTCTCTGAGTGCAGTGTGGGTCCAGAAGTATCCCAAACCCCATGACAAATGGTCTCTGTGAGGGGTTGCTTCCCACAGTGCTAAAATGCAGCCACCTCTGGGGTGGATCCATGGTGACCATTATTTGCTAGTAACAGACCATGGACATTTCTTACCTTTCTTGCCCTCCAGAGCTTCCATTCTCCTGTTCAAGAGACATCCCCCAGGGCTCCCTCTGCCTGTGTGACTGGCCAGCAGGGGGCAGTGATAACTCTCTATCCACTTAGCAGACACTCTGAGGTAACAGTGTTGTGCGGGGTGGGGGGAGGTGTCTGTGGGGGGAGATTGCAGGGGGTACCCTAGTGAGGTTGCTGGGTTCTGGAGGTTTGGGGTTTCAGGGGGTGGTTGTGATGTGCCCAGCCCTGAGGATGTGGATCCTGGAGGTGGGTATCGCTGGGGGCCTGGTGGCTGCAGAACAGCCGGGGTGGGCGTCTCTTGGGGAGGCGGGACAGGGGGTTAGAGGGAGCCTGGTGCTGTGCCAGGAGCTCCGTCTGGGCTTCCCCGGCTGGCTCCTGGCATCGCTGCCATGCCCAGTGCGCAGAGCTGGGGGAGGGGATCCCTAGCACTAGGTCAGGGGATGCCAGGGAAGCAGAGTGAGGGGTCCCCCTGAAAAGCATCAGGGGGTCCCGCTGGGTGGAGGAGCGGGTCCCAGACAAATGGCAGGGCAGATCCTGCTGGTGGTGGTGTGTGGGGCGGGTCCTAGGCAGGCAGTGAGGAACTGAGTTCCCAGTAGGCAAGTCTCTGGCTGCTAGGGGCTCTTGGTGGGGGGAACCCTTTGGGATTCCCAACCTGACAGTCATGGTCTGGTGGGGCTTCCCTGGCCGGTGGAGCTTTGAGGGGTATCTGGGGTCCCTGGCTGGGGACTCTGGGGGCTGCGTCCCAGGGAATAGCTGTTGGGCCCCTGGCTGTGGGACCTTCTACTAACCATGATCCTTCTCTCTGATCAGCTCGTGTCAGAGTCCTGGCTCCAAGCACTGCCGGGCATTCCCCAGTCACCGGCCCTGTCACTGTGATAACTTTCTGTCCACTTATCAGTCACTGTGAGTGTGAAATCACAGATTTTGCTTTTCTCCTCTTTTGAAAACTGCAGGAAGTTTTGGTTCCGTTTAGAAAATTTGTGCCCCCAGTCCTGAGAGCAGCTAGGGGGCATCACGGTGAGAGAACAAAGAGGGACCCCTTGTCTCTCCCAGCAGATCCATCACACACCTACTAGCCAGAGGCTGATACAACCCCATGGTGGGGAACCCAACACCCTCCCCACTGCCAGCAGCTGGATGTGAGGGGCTGGGACATCTTCCCTACACCTCCCTGCTGGGTGCCCCTTTTCCATGTTATACCAGACTCTGACTAGCAGGCTGAGGATTCAGCACTGGAAGTCTGGTCAGTTTTCCCAGCCCTGCCCAGGGGGTTGGTTTCTCTATTTCCTGTTTCACAAATTAGGGAATTTTCTCCCCCAACACCCAAATGTTTGTTCTGAGGATCTAGGCCCCAATTAAACAAGTCCCAGCAGGTTTGTCACACTCTGTCCCACTCCCTTTCCTCACCCAGGCTATTCCCTGCCCCCCTCCAGCCCTAACTCCCCAGAAGTTGCCACCTCTTCAGTATTTTCTGCCCCTCCCCCTCCAGCAGGAACCCACCAGCAACCCCTCCAATAACCCTTACCTGAGCTGGCGCCACTGCAGCCGGAGACGCCCCCCCCCGCCCGGCACAGAGGGGTTAATGCCTTCCTGTGCCCTGCAATCCTCCCCCCACCCCCGCTCCCAGCCGCTCCAGACCCTCACTGTGCCACGCAACCCCCACCCCCCCGGGCTGCAGTGCTCGCCAGGGCGGGCTACAGCAGCTGGGACCCAGCTGACACCGAATGCAGGGGCTGGGGTGGAGGGTGGGAGCTGCTACACTAGCCCCTGCCCCCACTTTTCTCCTGGGGAGCCCCGGCCCCTCTCCTGCCCCCTCCGGGCTGAGGCGGGTCCCCACGTGTCCCACCCCCTGTGTGGGGCCTGGGGGCGGGGCCAGGCCTGGGGAGGAGCCGCCACTTCCCGCCCCTGCCCCCGCCCCCGCCCCTTGTGTGGCAGCGGGGCCATGGCTGGGGCCGGAAGCGCAGCACGGGGGCTCCTGCAGCCCACGGGGCAGCGCGGTGGGGCCAGGGGCAGCGTGGGGCGGGCAGGGCCGGGGACACACGTGGGGCGGACACGCTCCTGCCGGGGGCGGGGTCAGGCCTGGGGGTTGGGCAGGGTGCGGTTATTACCGGGGGGTCACAAGCCCCGCCCCCAGCTCTGCCACTCCCCGGGAAAAGGCGGGGGGGGGTCTGAGAGGCACCGGCGGGGAGAGGGGGCGGGGCCGGGGGACAGGATGAGCAGTGGGGGGAGGGTCAGGCTGGCCCCGGGGACCTCCCTTCCCTGGGCTGGAGAGAGCGGAAGCGCCCCGGGGCAGGCTGGGAGATGTAGTTCCTGACTCGCCCTGGACCGGAAGGGACGTTGGGGGGAGAGACCAAGCCAAGCTGCAAACGCGCGCGGGCCCCTGCGACTCTGCCTGGCTCGCGCGGGGCCGTTGGAGCTTCTCCCAGGCCGGAGAAGGGTTGGTGCCGTTGGAGCTCTGGGCATGCGCAGATCACGGCGGGAGAGCCCTTCATTAACCCCCCCGTGCACGGCCCGGGCCCTGCCCGCTGGAGCCGCCCTGGGGCCGCCCGGCTCCGCCCGCCCGCTGCGGAGCTGCAGCCTCCAGGTCCCGGAGCGAGCCCGGGGCGGGGCCGGGCGGTGACTCTGCCCCAGTGCCCGGGGACCCGGCATCTCGCAGCGCCGGGATCTGCTCCCGGGGGCAGCGCCTGCAGGGGCTCAGAGCTGCTGCCCCCGCAGGAGCCCAACGCCCCCCGGGCCCGGCCAGGCTTTGCCCTGGGGCCCCGCGGGGGGTGCTGGGGAGAGGGGCCCGGCCCCACGGGTCCCTGCGAGGGGCTGGGGGGGGAGGGGTGGGCAGGAAATGTCAGTGCAGCCCGGACATGGCCGGGGCAGGTGACCCCGAGGAGCGGGAGAGAAAGGGGGCTGAGATCCCCTCGGATTTACCGCTGCCCCCTCCCGTGGGGACCCCCCTCCTCTCCCGTCCTGCCCCCTTTCTCCCTAGAGAGCCACGAGCAGCCCCCAGGGTGACCCCCCTCCCCCAACCCCTGAGAAGTTCCCTGTCCCCGCCGATTGTGCCCCATTTTCTCTCCCTTCGCCAATGGCCAGTTCAGGTCTCAGGTTTGGGGGTTTCCCCCATTTCCACCTGCAGGGATTTGTGCTTGTGCGGGTGGGAAATGGTTCCCCCGAGTGATTCCTGAGCTGGGCAGAGGGTGAATGGGCAGAGGCTGGGGGGCCCTGAGACAGAGACACCTCTGGGCTGGGCTGGGGGGCCCACTCTCTGCTGACAACGGGGCCTGGGAAGGGCCAGGAAGAGGAGGGAGGAGCAAGTGTCCCCCATGGAGACGGCCCAGCCCCAGGTTTCCCAGTCCAGCTACTCCCCAGCACCTGCTGGCCCTGTGAGTGTGAGGCAAGAAGAATCCATCTCATTCTGTTGATTGAATATCCCTGTATAATCCCCTCCAATTTCCCCTCCTTTCTCTTGAACTGTTAAATGCTGACGTAAAATCTCCCAGATGTTGGTGCTTCTGTCTCACATTAGCAAATATTCAGTTTGTGCCTGTAAGGGTCCGGTGCGGGTCCCCTTCTTCGGTGAGGGGTCGCTCCTCGCCTTCAGGTGCCTGGGATCCAGGCCGCCTCACTACAGGAGGCTTGAGTAGAAGTTCCGTCTATAAAGCCCAAGCCCTAGCTCAGGGCAGGGCAGCAACCAACACAGGGCTCAGACCTTCAAGCAGGGCTGAGCAGCAGTTCAGTCTGTAAAGCCCAAGCCCTAGCTTAGGGCGGGGCAACAGGCAGTAGTCCTGGGCTCAGACCCTCAGGCAGGGGCTGAGCAGACAAAACAGGAGCAAACAAACAGTAGTTCAGTTTATAAAGCCCAAGCCCTAGCTCAGGGCGTGGCAGCAACAGGTACAGGGCTCAGACCCTCAGGCAGGGCTGAGCAGCAGTTCAGTGTCTCAAGCCCAGGCCCTAGCTCAGGGCGGGGCAGCAACAGGTATAGGGCTCAGACCCTCAGGCAGGGCTGAGTAGCAGTTCAGTGTCTCAAGCCCAGGCCCTAGCTCAGGGCAGGGCAGCAACAGGTATAGGGCTCAGACCCTCAGGCAGGGCTGAGCGGTAGTTCAGTTTATAAAGCCCAAGCCCTAGCTCAGGGCAGGGCAGCAACAGGTATAGGGCTCAGACCCTCAGGCAGGGCTGAGCAGCAGTTCAGTTAAGTCCAGGCTCCTAAGCCTGAGCGGTGGGGTTGAGGGGGAGACTGCCACCCGTGAGTGGGGTGGCAGGGGGGACACAGGCCCACCCACTCCACTGTGTCCCAGCCCGGGGCCCTAACAGCGGCGTGGATCCGCTGGAGTCAGTGGGGATCCTGGCCGCAACACACTGACATGGGCTCAGGGTCAGCGGCAGCCAGACTGGGGTCGGCTATCCCCGGGCCACTTCCACTCTCCCCCTCCACAGGTACCTGGATCGTCGCGGCTTCAGCGGGGGGGGTCGACCAGCATGGGCTCCTCAGGAGATGGATGTACTGGTGCACTCGACTACTCCTCGGGGTACCGAGCTTGGGGCGGGCTCGGCCAGGCCTCCTCTGGGTACCGGGCTAGGGGCAGGTTCGACCAGGCGTCCTCTGGGTACCGGCCTCGGGGCAGGCTTGGTTCGGCAGGAGCTCGGGCACCAGCGTCTGTCTACTCCCACGGTCGGGCTCCAACTGAGCGCTGGGCCCGGGCTTTTGTACTTCCTGTCCCGCCCCTTGACTTCGGGGGGGCGGGGACAGGCGGCGGTGGCTCCGCCCACTGAGGCAGCTGGTCTGGTTTATCCCTCTCAGGTGCGCCTGGGATCCAGGCCGCCTCACTACAGTGCCCCATTTTCTCCTCAGTTCTGAAATACTGATATCGAATTCTCAAAAATCTTCCCACTTTTCTCCCCAGGTGTGTGACTGAGATCAGGGCTCTTATCGTACTGAGCGTGGCCCTGTTCTGCCAGGTGCTGCAGAGACCCCAGGTGAGATCAGACCCCACTGTTGTGCCAGGTAAAACTGAGACCTGGACCGAGATCACGGCCCCCCTTGTGCTAGGCAGCGCATGACTGTGACCCAAACTGCTGCCTCCATTGTGCTGGGCACTTCAGAGACCTCGACTGAGATCTGTGTCCCCGTTGGGCCTGGCCCTGCACTGACCCCGACCCAGATCACGCCCCACCACTGTACTGGGAACTGCACAGACCCTGACAGAGATCCTGGCCCCACATTTTGCCAGATGCTGCAGGGGCCCTAAACAAAATCAGAGATCCTGCAATGCTGGGAGTTGCAGAGTCCCCGACTGAGGTCAGGCCCCTGTTGCGCAGGGCTCTGCACAGACACTGACCAAGATCGGGGTCCCCATTGTGACAGGTGCTGAACAGACACCAAGGGTATCTCTACCCTGCCGTTAAAACCCCCCAGCTGGCCCATGCCAGGTGACTCAGGCTCACGGGCTCAGGCAAAGGGGCTGTTTAATTGCAGTGTAGGTGTCTGGGCTCGGGCTGGGGCCAGGCTGTAGGACCCTGCGAGGTGGGAGGGGGCCAGACCTTGGGCTGCAGCCCCAGCCGGAACATGGACACCACAATTAAACAGCCCCACAGCCTGAGCCGTGTGAGCCCAAGTCAGCGGGCACGGGCCAGCCGCCGGTCTCTGACTGCAGTGTGGACATGCCCACAGGGACAGAGAGGCCTTGCCACAAAAAGCTCAACGGCTAAATAGGCAATTATTCACAGCAATAAGATTTACAGATCCATTTGTGCACCAAAGTCCAGATAGCAGCATGTGTATGTGTGTAGTTTGGTTGGGGCTGGTGTAATTGTGCCCCCAGAAATATGTACATTTCCAGCAAAACCCCTCCTACACAGTACACCCAATTGTCCACCCCTTGCCATAGGGCATTGATCCTGCTCCTGCATAGTCATAGGAGAGGGGCACGGCCAAACATTTCCTTTGATGTGCACCATTTTTCATCACCCCTCCATTGATTCCCAGTGAGCTCCTCCCCTTCTCATTATTCCCATAGGGCTTGTGGGGCCCACCTTAGTTGCCGTTCTATTTCCAGGCACCATAGTAGCCATTACACAGGTGCTGGCCTCCCAGTTGAGCATTTTGCATTCCCACACACATCTTCCTCTCCCCCCAGGTTCTTTGTGCTGCAAATGGCAGTTTCCTCCTTCCCCCCATCAGCTGGGTAATTTGCATCCACACAGAGTCTTTCTTGGCTTGCCTCTGGATTCAAAGCTATCAGCAGCTCAGAGAGTGTTTCAAAAGGGACACATTTCACTTCCACCAGGGTTCTTATTACTGTTCACTTTCATCTTGTGCTCCAAAACACTGCTCCAAAGATCTGAAAAAGCAGCACAATCTACTATGGCGCCTTTTGGAGCCCTAACAGGATTTTAATTAAGTACCATGTTTTGTTTGCATTTCTTTTACTCCTTTTCCAATATACACTGCACCCCCCACCCACCACTTGCTAGTCACATTCCCAGACCCCACTGCCAGGCCCTTCCCACTGATAGTGACTTTCTGACTCCAGCCCCACTCCTTTCCCCTGTGAAAAGACATCACCCAGGGCTCCCTGCCGGCCATGTGAGTGTGAGGCAAGAAGAATCCCTCCCATTCTGTTGTTGATTCAATATCCCGGTATAATCCCCTCCAATTTCCCATCTTTTCTCTTCAACTGTTAAATGGTGACACAAAATCTCCCAGATGTTGGTGCTTCTCTCTTATATTGGCAAATATTTAGTTTGTGCCCCATTTTCTCCTCAGTTCTGAAATACTGATATCTAATGCTCAAAAATCTTCCCGCTTTTCTCCCCAGGTGTGTGACTGAGATCAGGGCTCTTATCGTACTGAGCATGGCCCTGTTCTGCCAGGTGCTGCAGAGACCCCAACTGAGATCTGGGCCCTGTTCTGCCAGGCGCTGAAGAGACCTGAGGTGAGATCAGACCCCACTGTTGTGCCAGGTAAAACTGAGACCTGGACCGAGATCACGGCCCCCCTTGTGCCAGGCAGCGAACGACTGCGACCCAAACCGCTGCGTCCATTGTGCTGGGCACTTCAGAGACCTCGACTGAGATCTGTGTCCCCGTTGGGTCTGGCACTGCACTGACCCCGACCCAGATCACGTCGCACCCCTGTACTGGCTGAAGGCCTTAGCTGTCACAGTACGAGAAGGCCATTCCACAGACAGTGATCTTTGATTCCTTCTTTTATACCTCTATAACTAGCTAAGTGATAAGAATACACCTACATTCTTAAAGTACAGGCCTTTGCAGACAGGCCTGAATATCTATATCCTAACACTTGGTTCTGCCTCAGCACAGGGGGCTGGAGTAGATGACCTCTCAAGATCCCCTCCAGACATACATTGAAATAATTCTCTTTTGTGCTGTGTCCTGTTCTATGCTGAGCTGTTTTGCATGGTGCCATTTGGAACTGTGAATGCCCCATGTTGTGTTGCATAGTTTTATGGTGCATTGTTTTGCCTCAGCTTGTTTGGTGTCTGTATTGTGTTGATTTGAGTTGACCTATTTTGCATTGTGTACTTTTGTCCTAAGGTGTGTTAGTTTGCATTGTGTTGCTTTCTTCTCCTTAGTATTGTCATTTTATGCTGTGCAATGTAGGTTTTTGTTTTATTGTTGTTGTTTTTTGAATGGCCTGACACCATGTTGTCATGCGGTTTTTCTCTGTATGTTGTTTTATATGTATATATCGCATAGCATCCTAGACATGTAGGGCTAGATAGGACCTCAAGATGTCATCAAGTCCAGCTCTCTCTGCCGAGGCAGGACCAAGTATCTGTAGATTATCTCTGACAGAGCTTTGTCCTGCCTGTTCTTAAAAACTTCCAGGGAAAGAGACTCCCCAGCCCCCCTTGTAAGACTATTCCCGAGCTGACCTGCCTCAGCTCTGGGGACACCCACACAGACTGTAGTGGTGAGCAGCTCTGGAGAGAGAGGAGACCCCAGTGAGTGGCAGCTGGGTAAAGAGACTGAAGTTGGGAGGAGAAACATTGACGTGGCCAAGGTCACCCAGGCTGTCCGTGATGGAGCTAGAACTAGATCCCAGTTCTAGTGCCACCGTACTGCTGTTTTGGGCACTGAAGGTCTCTGCCACCCTGGTGTTTTAGGCACTGGTGCAAACCCTTAGTACAGACAGAATTTACACTAGTGCACTCTGATTGGTACTGGTGCACCATGTCCCTGTTTGAAGGCTTGCAGGGGATAGGGGACGGGGGGAAGTGACCTCCCAGAGGCCTGGGGCTGGCTGAACAGTGCAGCTGGGAAGGGAGGGGCAGCAGTGAGTGCTGGAGGTATGAGCCAGGAGCACAGCCCCACAGGGCTGGACACTGACTTCTCATGACCCATGACCCACACACCCAACTGTGTGCAGGGACTGCCGCTGAGCTGCCCTGCCCAGACAGCCTGTGCATCCATGGAGAAACCACCTCTTCCTGCAGCCTAATACAGTTGGGTCTGGGGACCTTTCCAAGCTGCGGGTGACGGGGCTCTGGCGTTACCGGGGTCTGTTCCTGGCTCTGTCCCTGACCTGCTTGGTGACCTGGGGGAAGTCACAGCCCCTCTCTGTTTTCCTCCTCCCCATTGTCTACTTGGATTGTGATCTCTTTGGGGCAAGGTCTGTCCCTCTCTGTCTGTGCCGTGCCCAGCAGAATGGGGCTGCTGATCTCAGTCAGGTTCTCTGCCATGTGCTGCACGATGGGGCCCTGATCTCCATCAGTGTCTGTGCAACACAAAGCACAGCTTATAGACTCACAGACTTTAAGGGCAGAAGGTAGAGGTGTATTTCAGATGAGGTCTCGTCGGTGCCTTTTATAACAGTACTAACCCTTTCATGTGTCTGCTGGAAATACCTCACCTGATGTATCCTAGGACTGCATTAACCTATTTCACGGCTGCATTGTATTGGCAGCTCATAATTATCCTGTGATCAACCAATACACCCAGGTCTTTCTCCTCCTCTGTCACTTCCAGTTGATAAATCCCCAGCTTATTGCAAAATTATGCACTTGGGGACTAACAACTAGAATTTGTGCACTATTAATTTTCATCCCATTTCTATTACTCCGGCTTTCAAGGACATGCAGATTTTCTTCTATGATTTTCCTGTCCTCCTCCATATTGGCAATCCCTCCCGGCTCTGTGTCCCACTCCCACTTCTTGTGCCAAGATCACTAATAAAAGTGTTGAGTAAGACTGGTCCCAAGACTGATCTGAGGAACTCCACTAGTAACCTCCCTCCAGCCTGACAACTCACCGTTCAATATGACCCCCTTGTAGACTCCCCTTTAACCAATTTATTGACCTTTCGGTTCTCATATTAATCCCCATCATCTCCAATTTAACGAATAGTTTCCCATGTGGAACTGTATCAAAAGCCTTACTGACGTCCAGATCAGGTTTCTCTGGCACAATCTACCTTTTGTAACACCATGTTTTATTTATTTATAGCGCTGAAGGCTGGGAGGAAGTGTTAGCAGTAGGCTGAGAATGGCCATGTGGAGGTGGGGGAGGGGATGGCAGACAGTGGGGAGGTGCGGGGGATGCGGCGTTGGAGGTGTATGTGGGATTGTGTTTTGTAGGAGTCCATGTCTCTGCTCCCTGTGGCCGTGGCTCGTTCCGTACCAAAGCAGCACGTCAGCAGAGCAGACGCCCACACCGTAGCTCTGCCTAGAACATGCAGCGTTCACTGCCAGACGGGCTGGGTGATTTTTCAGGGACCCAGCTTGATATGCCTGGCTGGGGTGGGTTCAGTTGGGCGGGGGTCTGGGCTCTGATAGTTTGCGATGTTCCTTTTTGCATAGTCAGTTCTTTCCATTTATCGTTTTACCCCCACCTTTGCCCTAGGCCGCTCCCTTCTTAACTTGCTTTGGTTATTTCACTTCCAGTTTTTAAATGGGATCTAAGAATTGCAAAGCTGAATGAAAGATAAACAAACAGAACCATTTGAATGTTGGCCCAGAGCTGGTAGAACGGTACCTAGTGACGGTCGGCTGTAATGACCGGGTTCCCTGTAGCGTTTTCTGGTGGGGCGGATAAAGCAACGTCAAAGAGCCAAATGCGCGTTTGAGGACGAAAGGGCTCGTCAGGTGTTTGCTCTCTAAGGAACATGTCACCGGCCAGGGCCTGCAGTCTGTCAGGAGAGGTGCGCTGGGATGTATTTAGGAATCTGAAAATAAAAGGTGAAGACGGCTGGGTCACAATATCCAATGAAATCTTGCAAACAATTATACAAATGGACCCTACTGCTGTTAAAACAACATGGTATTAATACTGATTCAAAACTGACATTAAAATTAGGAGAGAAACGCATGAGAAATGAACTGACACCTACTTACCATTTCTTAATGCCTACAATTTTGACACTCCCTCACAGCACCTTTTTTTCAAAGCGATGCACAGCACACAGTCAAGTTAATGAATGAAAGCACACCCATTATTGACTGCTTTGTGCTGCATGAGCATCTGATTAAGCACCTAATTACAACTGTACCACTGTAAGTGGAAATGTATCAACCCAGCTTAGCTCCAAGGTGTTTAGATGGGAATGAAAAGTTTCTAAATTAAATACATGGCAGAATGGTTAATGGGGAAAATACACTGAAATGCCTCTACCCCGTCCTGTTGACTTCTTCTCCCAACCCCCCCATGAGTTCTGGCCTCTTGGTCAACTCATCTCCCAGTCCCCCATCAGCTGTGCCCTCTCCCAGCCTAACCCATTTCTATTGCAATTCTTCACCCTCCTCATCCAGGCAGGGGGTTGGCACTGCAGCCCCTAAAGTACCTGCGTTAATCACTGTCTCTCATTCTAGGGCTATTTAGATTTCAGGGAACGATTCAGAATTACTGACTCTGGGAGGTGGGAGAGAGGAGAGGCTGAGAGAGCGTTTGCTCTTACGGCCACGTTCAACTCTGGTAGCCTCCATGTTACCTCATCCTCCACCCTCCCCCGTGTGTCTCTGCTCATGTCAGTGTGTCACCTGATCATAATGCCACTGGCTTCAGCAGAGCTCCTAGACAGGAGCTACATCACGAGGGGGTTACAGTACTGAGAGTGAAATACATCACAGGGAGGGTGTAATTATCCTGAAGTGAAACATTCCAGTCTAGGAAGTGAAAGACTTCAAGTACTTCATTACTTAAAATTATGCTTGAAAGGATTGGATTTTTATGAATAAATTGCAGCAAATGTTAATTTCACTGTACACACACACAGATGAAAAAATATTTATATAGGTAATATACAGAAATGCTTCTGGAAAAAGTGGAGTTTGATTTAAGGATATTTACACTGTATATTTTGGGTGTGACATTCACAATTTCTCTTTGAACAGTTATATGATTTGGCTTTTGGAATCTGAACAGTTACTGTTATTAAATAATTGTCTGATGACCCCCATAACTTCCCACAGCTCTGAACATTGAAATTGTAAACATTGAAAAAAGGGCTTAAAAATAAATATCGCTATCTATTGAAATTAAAAGAAAGAAATAGACACAATGAATTTTGTCAAACCCACTTAGCAGCAATTGCAATATGCTAGGGGATGGAAATTCACAACTAAGGCACCAACCTTAATTCTGCCCTGTAGTGACACCAGGCAATTGCCGTAGGGCTACGAATTAGGCATTTTAGTGTATATTGTTCCAGATTACAAATTAGTATGATCTAAAGACACATGAGATCTTTTCCTCAGGATATCAACGTCACTGGGTTGTTTCTCTTAGTGGTAATTCCCAGAAGTGAACAGATTAATAAGATTATCAGTTATGAAGTGGCCATTTCAGATTTCTGGGGAGTGTCTTATTTTGCACTAGGGGCCAGGTCCTTGGAGAGACGGAACATTGGTTGCATTTTAACTTCTCCATGCTCAGCAGCTTCTGGAATTTGGTTCAAAGTATTTACATGATTCCCTGCCCTGTTCTTAAAAGTGCTGCTTTAGAAAGTGGGGAAGGGCAGGAACTGACTGCAGGATCAGTAGCTGAGTCCCTTAGATATTTATAGCTCATCGGAAGGAGGACGGGGTTTGATGGGTGTCTGGGGATTTAATAATAAACACACAAATATCATTGTTCTTAGTGAATTTTCATCTTCTAATTCCCATAACCCACTAATTATCCCTGGCTGCCCCCGGCAGTCTGGGGAGGGAGAACTAGTAAACTCCTGTGGCCAGTGTGGAACCGAAGGCACAAGGATCTTTCAGTGGCTGACTCAAAGTCACCCAGAGGGAATTTCACTTCACTGGATAAAGCCCTAGTTGCTGAGATCTGCAGAGGGGTGGGGAGGTGAATTCCATCCCCCATTCTTGGGCATAGACCCCCCTCCAATTCTCACCCTGATCTCAGACACTACCCCAACCTTCCCCTGCAGTGATGGACCCACTTGATGCTGCCAGAGCCATCTGCCATGGGACCTGGAGAGGACAGAGGCCCAGCTCCAGAACTGCTCCCCCTGCCCACAGCCCCCAAGCTGTGCTAGAGTTGCCCTGACTTTCCAATCTGCAGATCAGTCCAGGTGTACCCAGCCCGTGCACCCACCACACACAATCTTTGTGACAACAAACATCCCAGGATTGGGAAAGACCATCTGGGGCTGGCTGCAGTCTCCGTTGCTGCTGTGAGGGGAATGGGGTGGTCCCTCATAGAGGATACAAACATACCTGGGGCAGAAGGGAAATGTAGTTTCTTCCAGGGGTTTGAAATGTTTGGTTTAGAGTCCTGAGCTCTGTCTTCCTGTTTGTCTCCTCCTGCCACTTTCAGATCTCTTGGAGAGACAAGGTGGGGAACGTAATTTTTTTAGAACCAATTAAAAATACCTCTTTGCTATCCTGGGACTAACATGGGTACAACAACTTTCCCCTTTGTACCCCTCTCCCATCACACCTCCCCTTAGCTGAGACTGTCCCATGTGATAGGAAAATAAGGGTTCAGTCCTGTCGCTGGATTGGGTCTTGCCAGCACTAACGGGAGTGAAAGCCTGTGTGCATTAATGACAGCAGCAGCTCTGGGACTCGACACATAGGGAGAAGAGATGGGAGTGAGCAGGTTGTGTTTGTGCCAGGTGTGAGTTACTCATGTGGGAATTCTGCACCGCTAAACGCACAGATTTCACGTCCAGCGCAGAATTCCTTTTTTTTGGCTTGAAGAAGATACGTTCTGCCTGAGAAGTGCTACAGTTCTGCGTTTCACCCACCAGAGGCCCCTGTGGCACCAGAACAGGCAGCAGCCAGCTGGGTTCATCTTGGTGGTAATTTGTTCCCTGAGCTATACCCCAAATGGGAGGAGAGTTAGTGGGCGCAACTGGGGAGAGTCCTGAGAAACGGCTGCCGCTGGGGGTGGGGACAGGGTGGTCATTCTCGCCTCGCAAGAGGGTGTGGAAAGGGCACAGGAGGAGCAAGTGTCCCCTATGGAGACTGCCCAGCCCCAGGTTATCCAGTCCCAGACGCTTCTTCCCCCGCCGTACCCCAAACCTCTTCACCCCTCCAACCATCTGTTGCCAGGCTTCCCTCGCTGCGAGCCCTTCCTGACTGCAGAGACCCTCTGAGCCAGTCGTGTGTCAGGGCTCAGCCCTCTGGCTGTGTCCTCAGGGCACTTTCTTCCTCTCTCGGGGCACCATGCCACAGGGGCCCCACAAATCTACATTGCTCAGGCTTTGGCTTCAGCCCCGGGTGGTGGGGCTCAGGGCCCTGGACTTCAGCCCCATGCGCTGGGACTGGAGCTTTCTGCCCTGGGCCTCAGTGAGTCTAATGCTGCCCTTGCTTGGCCCCTGCCCTGAAACCTGCTAGCGGGCCCAGGACCCCTAGTTGAGAACCACTGCCTTACCCCACGAATCACAGCAATGTTCAGGTTACTGCCAATCATAGAATCATAGAATCTCAGGGTTGGAAGGAACCTCAGGAGGTATCTAGTCCAACCCCCTGCTCAAAGCAGGACTGTTGCCGGCCCAGACGGCCCGAGGGAGGCAACAGCGGGGTTCGTTGCCCGGTGCAAAGGTCGCACTAATTAACACACCAGGATGGAGAAGCAAACCAAGTTTATTCGAGCCCAAATAAGGTGCAAGGGAGAAATAGCAATCTCAAATCCGACACACCCACACGCAGGCGGGGTCCCAGCATTTATACCCCCTTGTTTTTCTTTATCTGTACTTTTCCACTGTGTGGGGGCTACTTTCTCCTGCATATAACTTTAATTACAGCATCTGCTTTCCGCCTATCTTATCTAGTATTGGCTGCATTTAGTACCAACTGGCCTTGCAGCTGCTAGCAGTCACCACATAGCACAAGAGGTTACAAAAGTTTAGTAAAGCTAACAGCAGCACTTCACATAGAGCCCAGAGCCATTCTCCTGAGTTATCTATCCTAGTGACACCAACAGGACCAATCCTCAACTAAATCATCCCAGCCAGGGCTTTGTCAAGCCTGACCTCATGCCAAAGGACCAGTCACTTACTGAGGTCAATTGAATCTTAGATCTCACAACAAAGACAACACTTGTAGCCAGTCCTGTCATAACCTGTATTAAGACTTATTTAAAAGAAAAGGAGAGTTGTTTACAAAGTTAAAGCAGGTAATCCTATAGATGCAGACGAGTTGCAGTCTTAGATTTCAAAGGTTATAGAAGCTTCTATAATAAGCAAGCTCTGCATATTCTTTAGGACTAACCCCGGCTAAGCAGCTGGGGATCTCGTGCTTATGCCTAGAAACTTTGCCCCCCCAGAGTCCAAGCAACATACAGATCATCAGTTCCTTCTGTGTGGGGGTTTTCATCCCCTTCCTGCCATGTGCTCTGAGCTGGAAATTCAGCTACTGGGAAGTCAAGAGCACAACAACAGTCTTTTGTCGTCTTTAACGTCCCATAATAGTCTATCTGGTGTGGATGGACCTTTCCTGCCAGGCAGGGTGTAATGCATTCGGTTGCCAATCAGCACTTCACTTAGGTAAAGTCTCTCTCCTGTCTGGTGATTTACAGAGCCACAGAGGCTCCCAATGCAACTAGTCAGATGTTAACCCAGGCAGCAACTCACAAGCATTCAATAAAGTGTAAACGCATTCTTATAATCCTAATACCTAATACTAACACAGGTGAGTCAGACTGATTCCAGCGATGCGTTTGTCCCTGTTCAGTGAAGACATGGGGGCTTTTGCAAGAGCTAACACCTCATCTGGCAGTGTCACAGGCAGGCTGGGTAGGGATGGTGTCTTTAGCCTCTGTTTGCCAGAAGCTGGGAATGGGTGACGGGGTGGATCACTTGATGATTCCCTGTTTTGGTCATTCCCTCTGAAGCACCTGGCATTGGCCACTGAGCTAGATGGACCATTGGTCTGACGCAGTGGGCAGCTCTTATGTTCACAGTCTGTATGAGGAGTATCTACTCATTGGGACTCGCTGGGGAGCCACAGAAAGGAGCAAGATGTGCTGAGGCAAGAAGGCCCAGTCTCAGCGCCCCCGGGGTCACGCTTCCCAAAGGCTAAAACTAGGCCCAGCCCATGAAGGGGGCACTGCCAGGAGAGACTGGATAAAGGCTGGAGCATCGAACAACTTAGTTACCCTGAGAGAGCTGCCTTGGGGACAGTGACAGGGAGAATCCCCCAAAGTGACTCCTTTGATTGTGCTCTTCTCTGGCCTTTGGTTCTTAGAATTATAGAACTGGAAGGGACCTCGAGAGGTCATCTAGGCCAGTCCCCTGCACTCAAGGCAGGACTCAGTATTATCTAGACAATCCCTGACAGGTGTTTGTCCAGCCTGCTCTTAAATATCCCCAGTGATGGAGATTCCACAACCTCCCGAGACAATTTATTCCAGTGCTTAACCACTCTGACAGTTTGGAAGTTTTTTTCCTAATCTCCATCCTAAACCGCCCTTGCTGTAATTTAAGTCCATTGCTTCTTGTCCTATTCTCAGAGGTTAAGAAGAACAATTTTTCTCTGGCATGTTTGTAACAACCTTTTATGTACTTGAAAACTGTGATCATCCCCTCTGAGTCTTCCCCAGTTTTTTTCAATCTTCCCTCATAGGTCTTGTTCTCTAGACCTTTAATCATTTTTGTTGCTCTTCTCTGGACTGTCTCCAATTTGTCCACCTCTTTCCTGAAATGTGACACCCAGAACTGGACACACTACTCCAGTTGAGGCCTAATCAGTGCGGAGTAGAGCAGAAGAATTTCTTCTCGTGTCTTGTTTACAATACTCCTGCTAATACATCCCAAAATGATACTTGCTTTTTTTGCAACACTGTTGACTCATATTTAACTTGTGATCCACTATGACCCCCAGATCCCTTTCCACAGCGCTCCTTCCTAGGCAGTTATTTCCCATTTTGTATGTGTGCCACTGACTGTTCCTACCTAAATGAAGCACTTTGGATTTGTCCTTATTGAATTTCATCGTATTTACTTCAGACCATTTCTCCAGTTTGTCCAGATGATTTTGAATTTCAGTTCTATCCTCCAAAGTACTTGCAACCCCTCCCAGTTTGGTATCACCCGTAAACTTGATAAGTGTAAGACAGCGATTCTACTGCTGGGAGGGTTTCACCATGTCTCAGAGGGTTACACCCTGGTGGGAGGGTGCTAGGCCTGTACTGGGATACGGTCACTCTGTGTTTCACAGTGTGGCAGAACCTAGAATGTCCATTAGCAGGGAACAATGCTGGGGGGAATCAGCTTGTGGAATGGACAAAAGCCCCGTCTGAATTCTCACACCCTGCCCTTTTCACCCCAGCAGGCTACAGAATAACGTCCATGGTTTGCTCCAGATCATCCCATCCTCTCTGGGGGAAGGAAATGGCTGCAATGGAGCTGGCTCAGGTAAGGGATTCTCAGGGAGCTGGTGGTGGGTTCTGCTTGGAGGGAGAAAGGGAGGGGACAGAATGTGACAAACCTGCTGAGTCTTGTGTACTCTAGGGTGTGATGGGTTGTCACCCCGGGGTGCAGTCTGGGGGGCTTCTGGGAACTGCTGTGCCCTCTAACCCTCAAGCTGGGCTGGCCCTTCTCACACGGCTTTGCTGGAGATTCAGCCTTGTTATCACCCAGTAGGACAGCAGGTGGCACAATGCATCCAACTAAGCTACTTGAGTGCTTTACCTGAGCCACTCAAGGACAGATAGAAGAGAACAGCCAATTTCCCAGCGATATGTGTTAGCAAACAGATCAAAGCAGATTACTTAGCAAGTAACCAAAAACTCAAACCAAGCTTAACATATTGGATGGATAGAATTTGAATTAGCAGTTTCTCACCCTGACTGATGATACAAGCAGTCCCCCAAGTTTCCATACACAAGCTAGAAATCCCTTTGCCCTGGGACCAGCACATCCCCCAGTTCAGTCTTTGTTCCTCAGGTGCTTCCAGGAGTTCTCTTGTGTGGAGAATGAGGCCAAGAGATGATGACACCCCCCCCCACCTTATGTAGCTTTTCCATATGGCAGGAACCATTTGTTCCAAACTCAGTTCCCAGTCCAGTTTGTGGAAAAATACAGGTACCAAAATGAAGTTAATTGTCATGTGGTCTGGTCACATGCCCTAGAGTGCCCTGCTGAGTCATAGTAGCCATGACTCATAGGCTGGCTGAAACAATCACAGGAAGGCTAAGCGATTCCACAGTCCATTGTCTTTGTTGATGAGCCATCAGCACTGTCTGGCTTCTTCATTGTTCTACCTGAAAGGCTTGTTGTGGGTGTTACCCAGAGTAAGCACATTTGAAAGACAGATACAGAGTCAGTATCCATAACTTCAGATACAAACATGATCCATGCACAAAAGTAGGATAATCATATTCAGCAAATCATAAACTTTTCCAGTGACACCGCACAACTCATCTTGTACAAAATGCCTCATAATTATGTCCTAATCATATTATAATTCTGCCACTATGTTGAATATGGGGGTGTAGTGTGAGATAGGGCCTAATTTTAAGGCACAGGAGTTGGGAATGGAACTTCCCGTCTTTGTGGAACAGGAAATAACCCTCCAGTCAGGGCTGGGAAACTTTCCCAGACTCCTGGTGCTGAAACCTGAACCTACTGACACTGCATTAGTTCCCCCACCCCCAATCTTTCTGGCAACTACAAACTTTATCAGTGATGATTTTATATTTTCTTCTAGGTCATTGATAAGAATGTTAAATAGCACAGGGCTAAGATCCAATCCTTCCGGGAACCTGCTAGAAAGAAATCCATTCCACCATGGTTCCCTATTTACAATCCCAGTTTTTAATCTATTTAATGTATGTTGTGTGTATTTTGTACCTTTCTAGTCAAAATATTGTGCTGAACCAACTGATATGCCTACGTATATTACATCAGTACTATTAGCTGCAACCAAACGTTTGATCTCATCCAATAAGGATATCCAGTTAGTTTGATAGGATCTATTGTGTCTACACCTTTTTAATTGGTACTAATCATATTACCCTCCTTAAATTCTTTATTAATGAAATCCAGTATCGGCTGCTCCATTCTCTTGCCCAGTATCGATTTCAGACTAACACTCTTGTAATTAGCTGCATCATCTCTTTTATAGTTTTTAAATATTGGCACAGCATTAGCTTTATTCCAGTCTTCTGGAATTTCCCAAGTGTTCCAAGTCCTAATTAAAATCAACATTAACAGTCCACCACGCTCCTCCAGCAGGTCTTTCAGAACTCTAGTTATCTGGACTCACTGATTTAAACACATCTAACCTTTAATAGCTGCTGTTTAATGTCCTCATGAGTTATTGTTGGAATGGAAAGACTGTCAGCGTCAACATCTTATGATATGAGTTACATCATCTGTTTTTCTCCAAATCCAGGAGAGAAATATTTATTGAATAGTTTTACCTCTTCTGCATGATTGTTGATAATTCTGCCATTTCCATCTAGTAATGTACCACTACCACTGTTAGGATTAATTTTGTACTTCTTAAAACTTCCTTCTTATTTTCATTGGTTGATCATTGATTTCTGATAACTTCCCTTAACAATTTTCTACAATTCTGACCGTCTAACTTATAGTCTTTACTATTGACTTCCCCTTTCTTCCATATATTTTATTTAAAGAGTGTTGGGATTCCTACCAGGGAGCTACCAGCAGGGTCCAGAGACAGCTCCATCTCCTATATTAAGCTCTGGCTAGTAGCTATATGATAAATGTGAAGACTCTGCCTCCGTCTGTCAACTGGGAGACACAAAGGTTCTCTCTTTCTACCCTCTGATGCCACCTGGCTGCTCTAAGCAAGGTGGGGTGGGACTCTGTTAACATGTGCCTCCCGGAGCTTCCATTTACCTGGTGCTGCTGTTCCGTGAATAGTGGGGTTGTGAGTGGGGCAGCAGGTACTGAGTGTTGGACTCTTTCTCTTTCAGGGGCCGGTGACCTTCGAGGAGGTGGCTGTGCATTTCACCAGGGAGGAATGGGCTCTGCTGGACCCTGTTCAGAGAGCCCTCTACTGGGATGTCATGCAGGAGAACTATGAGATGGTGACCTCGCTGGGTAAGAAGTCCTGTCCCCTGGGTTATTAGAAGCTGTGGGGTCTCTGAAGAACCTGAGTAGTAATAACTTTATACCTTTATTCTTCATACAAGTTTTGACAAGTTTCCTTGCCCCCCCTTTTTTTTGCCTTATCTCCCACCCACTAGTATCATTTTTGGACATGTGCCTTTTTGGTGCCGTCAGTCATTTTAAAATTGCATTGAATGTATCCTTTTGGCTACATTAGCAACTACATTAGTAACTGCAGCTTTCATGCCTTTTCCTCATTTTAATAGGAAAATATGCCTCCTGTAGAATTCTAAATTAAATAAATAGGTGTGTGATTCATTCATGGCTTGTGTGGCAGTCAGATGAGCTCCTCTTTTGATAGGAGAGCACATAATGTTGCCATTCAGGTGAAGGGAGAACAGAGATGTGGTAGAGGAGCAGAAGGGGGGGAGTACATAATTCTGGGGTGCCAGGACATGGGGTGTGTGTGTGCAGGGTTAGAGCTAAGTATCAGCAGAGAGGGAGGAGGTTGTGAGAGACGAGGAGGGAACACAAGAAGCTCCCAAGGTGCTGGGAGGTGGTGACAGCTGAGAGTAATGGGAAGAAGGGGAGGGGAGTGTGGGGGAAGGGCACCCAGGAAGTGGGCTGGGTGGGTCAGTGGGCGGGAGGAGAGGTTTGGGGATCTAGAGCTGTGGGGGATCCCAGACCTTTAACCCTGAATCCCTACCCAAACCTCAGGTAAATCCCAGGCTTCAGCATAACCACTCTCACAAAGCCTCAGCTTAATATAAGGCCCTGAACTGTAGCAAGCTTAGGCTATGTTTACACTACCGCGGTCTGTCGACCTGCGCTGCGCAACTCCAGCTACATGAATGACATAGCTGGAGTGGACGTAGCTTAGGTCGAGTTACAGCAGTGTGTGCACTGAGGGGGGTACACGGGAGACCTTCACGGGTAGAGTCTGGAGCAGAGAACTGGAGCGACTTGCAGTCGATCTGCAGTTGATTTGGCAGGTCTTTACTAGACCCGATAAATCAACCACGGCTAGATCGATCTCAGAGTGTCAATCCCGGCTGTAGTGTCGACCTGCCCTTAATAACCCATTTATCTGTGTTCACCTTCTTGCCCCTCCACGCATGGTCCAAGCTAATAAGCAATTCTCTGATCATGACATGTTACCTCTAGCGAGTATGAAATTGCCCACAAGACGTGAGACTGGGTCATAGATCGTAAAATCAGGTCGGGGTCAAGAAGAGTGAGAGTTTGGAGAGAGTCTTGTCCCCCCTCTCCCCATCTGCAGCAGCCACGAGCTGTCTCCCTCCAGGCTCCTTGGATCTCTGAGCCTGTCCCTCCTGAGGCTGCGTGGCCCAGTTCTTGTTTCTGACCTTCTCCTTTTCGGGAAGAATTAGAGGCTGTTGCTCCTTAATGTTAGTGTGTAATTCCCCAGCCTTCTCCTCCCACTGGGGGAGTTTAATTCTCCCTCCCATTACCCCTGAGTCACTAGATTTCCTGATTCCCCAAAATGTGCTTTTGCGATGTCACAGTTCTGGGGTAGCGAAGCCTTTGACCTGCCTCCATGGTCTGCTCAAGGAATGGCCCCTCAGGTATCAGGCCTCCAGCCAGCCCCTCTCTATGGGCAGGGACCCACCTGCCTCTCCTTTTTGACCAGAGTGTGAGGATTGCAGTTTGTCCTCCACTGTGTTCGCCGGACTAACGTCCAGTTCCTGTGTGTTGCTTTCTCTCCAGGGGCTGTGAGCAGTGTGTCTGAGATAGAGGTGGGACTTTTGGTGATACTTGTATGATGCCAATGCACACCTCAGTTTCCTGCTGTGATTGGTATTGCTATGAGTCTAAAGAGCAGGAGACGTGAGGTGTTTTGTCACGTAGCTGTCATGGGGTGATATGAATGGGTCATTAAGGACTGGCTGGGAGTAACCTACATCAATGGAATACCCGACAGAGACAAGGGAATGATTGTCACCCAGGGGGCCTGGGGTCTTCGGCGGCGTATCCCCCTTACCCACTCTGACACCGCAGAGCCTTGCCTGTGTCCCCGTTCCCTGTTCCTGTTCCCCCTCCTGTTTGACTCAGTTTATATAGTAATATGCTCAGCTGTACTTTTGCTTAACCAATCATTGTACTGAAATTTAACTAACCAATCCTAACACATTGAAACATAATTCTCTAACCAATTGTATCCCACCACCCTCATTAACTTACACCTAGCAAAATTAATTATACAGCAGATAGAAACAATTAGAGAACCAGACTGATTAACATTGTAAAAGTGGTGGCCATAAAGATAAAACAATACAGAAATGAGGGTTTCACAACCACAACCATTGAGAAGTGATTTCTTGCCAGACAGGCTGCTGTCAAACTAAGTTTTCATTAACCATCTTAAGATCTGTTTCTTTATCTGGTGGTGATGGGCACTATCAGGACAGGATCATCTTCCTAACAGCCCAGTAGCACCTTATTTCAGTGTGACTGGTTTGGGATGTGAGGATGTGACCCTTCGCTTCCCAGCTGATGGCTGCCCCTGCTGCTTAGCCAAAGGCCTTAGCCTAAGAACAAGGCCTCAGACGATCCTAGTGCGAGAAGGCCCAGACACAGGCAGACTGTGATTTTGATTCTTTGTTTTTATACCCCTGTGTAGCAGGCTGGTCCCTTTCTCCTGCCCTGAAGGATTAAAAACAGCCCTGGGAGGGGGCTGTGGCTGGAGAAAGCAGCCTTTAGGCTGAGCTGATTGGGGGAAGTGGCTGCAGCTGGGGCCATGCCCCAGACAGACTCAGCTGGCCCTAGAAAGACACACAAGCCGGGGCAGACAAGAGTCTCCCTCTGCCTGTAGAGGAAGAAGGGCCTGGCTGCAGGGAGCTGGACACAGGGTACCTGAGTGGAGCAGGGCTGGGGAAAGGCAGAGAAGCTGGGGAGCTCCTGCCTGAAAGCCCCAGGCTGCGGCCTAGCACAAAGCCAACAGGTACTGGGGGTTGCAGAGGCAGCCTAGGGGTAGGCAAAGGCAGCAGGTCCAAACCCCTTTGCCTATGGTGAGTGGCTGACACTGCAGCCTGCCCCAGTGAACGGGGGCTAGATGGAGACTAGGCAGTAACTGAGGCAAAGTGGGGATAGTGGCTTGGGGGTTCCCCTGGGAGGGGAGACCCAGATTGGTCGGGTTCTGCCAGTGGATAGCACCCCAAATAAAGGGACACCGGGTCCAGGGAGGGGCAGGGGGGCCAGAGGACAGGTGGATCACCGGCCTGCAGAAGGCGCTCCAGAGCTGGAATGAGCTAATTCCCAGGAGTCACTAGCAGAAGGCACCGCAGGGGTGAGTCTGCTCATCTACACCCTGTAACTAGCTAAGTGATAAAAATACACCTAACAGTGGGTTCTACCCCTTCCCCCATTCTGTGTCTGTCTTGCGTATTTAGATTGTAAATTCTTCAGGGCATGGCCCAGCTACTATTCTGGGTTTGTACTTGTCCTAGCACAATGGGGACCCACTGTTAGTTGGTCCTTAGGCACTAAGGTAATGAATATGATTTATTATAATAACTCTCCTGCCTCTTGGAGCCAAGGAAGCTGGCCTTGGGATGTTACTGCTTAAAAATGAGCTGGGGGTTAAAACCATAGAATATTCTTTGTGACAAGTATCCCACAAATTCCACTGACCTCCCTTGTTTTCTTTGCCTGCAGTAAGGTTTCCAAATTCCAAACCTGATGTGATCTTGCAGCTGGAACGAGGGGAAGAGCCGTGGGTCCCAGACCTCCAGGGCTCTGAGAAAGAAGTGCTTCCAAGAGCTGCCTGCACAGGTGAAGAATTGGTTAAACCAACTCAACAACTGTGTGGGAATGCAGGAAACATTTGGGATGCCCTACAAAGACCCTATGAGCTCTCCAAGTTCAGGATTGTTCCTGCAGATGTGGAATCATTATGGCAGATGTGACTCATGGCTTTTCTCCTATTCTGACTGACAACTGGCAGCAGGTCCCTCCTGATCTCTCTTTCCCCTGAGTTGTTTACGAAGTTAAAGCAGGTAATCCTATAGATGCAGACGAGTTGCAGTCTTAGATTTCAAAGGCAATAGAAGCTTCTGTAATAAGCAAGCTCTATATCTTCCTTAGGACTAACCCCGGCTAATCAGCTGGGGATCTCTTCCTGATGCGTAAAAACTTTGCCCCCCAGAGTCCAAGCAGCATACAGATAATCAGTTCCTTCTGTGTGGGGTTTTTCATCCCCTTCCTGCCATGTGCTCTGAGCTGCCAGCTCAGCTAATGGGAAATCAAGAGCACAACAACAGCCTTGTGTCTTCTTTAACGTCCCATAATAGTCTCTCTGGTGTGGATGGACCTTTCCTGCCAGGCAGGGTGTAATGCATTCTGTTGCCAATCAGCACTTCACCTAGGTAAAGTCTCTCTCCTGTCTGGTGATTTACAGAGCCACAGAGACTCACAATGGAGCTAGTCAGATGTTAACTCAGGCAGCAACTCACAAGCATTTAACGAAGTCTAAACATGTTCTTATAATCCTAATACCTGTTTTAACAATACTAACACAGGTGAGTCAGACTGATTCCACTGTGCGTTTGTCCATGTTCAGTTAAGACATAGAGGCTTGTGTAAGAGCTAACACCTCATCTGCCAGTGTCACAGGCAGGCTGGGCAGGGATGGTGTCTCTAGCCTCTGTTTGCCAGAAGCTGGGAATGGTTGACGGGATGGATCACTTGATGGTTACCTGTTCTGTTCTTTCCCTCTGAAGCACCTGGCATTAGCCACTGAGCCAGATGGACCATTGCTCTGACGCAGTGGGCCCTTCTTATGTTCACAGTCTCTATCAGGAGTATCTACTCATTTGGACTCACTGGGGAGCCACAGAAAGAAACAAGATGTGCTGAGGCAAGAAGGCCCGTCTCAGAGCCCCTGGGGTCACGCTTCCCAAAGGCTAAAACTAGGCCCAGCCCATGAAAGGGGCACTCCCAGGAGAGACTCTACAAAGGCTAAAGCTTCAAACAACTTAGTTAACCTGAGAGAGCTGCCTTGGGGACAGTGACAGGAGAATCTCCCAGAGTGACTCCTTTGATTCTGCTCTTCACTGGCCTTTGGTTCATAGAATCATAGAACTGGAAGGGACTTTGGAAGGTCACCTAGGCCAGTCCCCTGCACTCAAGGCAGGACTCAGTATTATCTAGACCATCCCTGAGGTGTTTGTCCAGCCTCCTCTTAAAAATCCCCAATGATGGAGATTCCACAACTTCCCTACACTATTTGTTCTGGAGTTTAACCACTCTGACAGGAAGTTTCTTCCTAATCTCCATCCTAAATTGCCCTTGCTGCAATTTAAGGCCATTACTACTTCTCCTATCCTCATAGGTTAAGAACAATTTTTCTTCCACATCCCTGTAACAACCTTTTATGTACTTGAAAACTATTATAATGTCCTCTCTACTCCAGACTAAACAAACCCAATTTTTTCAATCTATCCTCATAGGTAATGTTTTCTAGACCTTTAATCATTTTTGTTGTTCTTCTCTGGACTTTCTCCAATTTGTCCACATCTTTCCTCATATGTGGCACCCACAAATGGACACAGTTCTCCAGTTGTGGCCTAATCCGCACAAAGTGGAGTGGAAGAATTACTGCTTGTGTCTTGCTTACAGTACTCCCTCAAATACATTCCAGAATGATGTTTGCCCGTTTGCACTGTTGACTTATACTTAGCTTGTGATCCACTATGGCCCCCAGCTCCCTTTCCGCAGTGCTCCTTCCTGGGCAGGAATTTCCCATTTTGTACGTGTGCACCTGATTGTTCCTTCCTAAATGAAGCACTTTGCATTTGTCCTAATTGAATTTCATCCTATTTACTTCAGGCCTTTTCTCCAGATCATTTTGAATTTTAATCATAGAATATCAGGGTTGGAAGGGACCATAGGAGGTATCTAGTCCAATCCCCTGCTCAAAGCAGGACAAATCCCCAGGCAGATTTTTTCCCCAAATCCCTAAATGGCCCCCTCAAGGATTGAACTCTCAGCCTTGGGTTTAGCAGGCCGATGCTCAAACCACTGAGCTCTCCCTCCCTGGTCTATCCTCTAAAGCACTTGAAACCCCTCCCAGCTTGGTATTGTCTGCAAACTTGGTAAGTATAACAGAGGATGTTACTGGGAGGGTTTCACCGTGTCTCAGAGGGTTACACCATGGTGGGAGGGGGCTAGGCCTGTACTGGAATAAGGTCACTCTGTGCTTCACAGTGTGGCAGAACCTAGAGTGTCCATTAACAGGGAAAAATCCGGGGGGAATCAGCATGTGGAATGGACAAAAGCCCCCTCTGCATTCTCTCACATTGCCCTTCTCGTCCTGGCAGGCTACAGATTAACGTCCACGTTTTGCTCCAGATCATTTCATCCTCCCAAAGGGAAGGAAATGGCTGCAATGGAGCTGGCTCAGGTAAGGGATTATCAGGGAGCTGGTGGTGGGTTCTGCTGGGATGGAGAGGAGCAGTAAATGCATAGGAGGATAGGAGCTGAGGGATTGGGTGGGAGGCAGGAAATATCTCGGGTGGAGAAAGGGAGGGGACAGGATGTGACAAATCTGCTGAAACTTATGTAATTTAGGGTGTGATGGATTGTCACCCCGGGGTGCAGTCTGGGATGGTTCTGGGAACCGCTGCGCCCTCTAACCCTCAAGCTGGGCTGGGCCTTCTCTCGCTGCTTTGCTGGAGATTCAGCCAGCCTCTCCAGGGCCTGTTATCACCCAACACGACAGCAGGTGGCGCCATGCATCCAACTAAGCTACCTGAGTGCTTTACCTAAGCCGCTCAAGGACAGATAGACAACAACAGCCAATTTCCCAGCTCCCCAACCTTGCACACCTGCTGTAGTATAAATTTAGAATTATACCATCTTATAGTGCACAGGGATCTGGATAATGTAAGCTCATTAATATAGTTCGCCTTCCCCTCGATATGGGAAAGATGTGCACAACAAGCCTCTGCTAACCAAGCTCAGCTTTTTCCCAAACACTTCATTCAAAATGCACTGATTAAGATAAAGCATAAAACAAGTTTATTAATGGCAGAAAGGTAGATTTTAAGTAATTATTGTTAGAACAAAAAAGGAGCCGGTTGATCCAGAGGCGGATATGAATACAGGCTTCTTTATTGTGTTACTTGTGTTCCCCTTGACCCAACTATCGAGTAAGAACTGGATTAGTTACATCACATGCCTTTTATCTAAGTTTGTATGTAAACACCTACATCCGTTACAACACCTCAAAACCCCTCATTAAGTAGTAAACACTCATACAATTAGTATACCCACCCCTGTCCACTGTCACAGTATTACACATATCATAGAGGCATTTTTACCTTGAAAATACCGTTCTTTGCAATAACGTGTTGCCACAAATTTCCCTAAACAGCAGTTCTCGGGGTATGGAGGAAGGGTCAATGAGCAGTTCTCGGGGAGGGAGGAAGGGGCCATAAGCCAGGGCTTGTTTATGTAGCTGGGAAAGGAAGGGAGGGGGAGATAACATTTCTTTTATTTTCTTTCACACAAAGGACATTTATTCCAGCAACTACATTTCTTATGCAGCTGCATCAATGTCAATTATTACAAGCAACAGAGAGAGGAAAAATATGGCAACTTATTTGTTAAGCAAAGAATTCCTGCCTGCTTATGCCTTTGTCCCCAATGCATGTCAGCACATTAGCAGCTTCCCAGCTGTTTTACTGAACCCTAACGTATCCCAACAATTCTAAGTGATAGCAAACAGATCAAAGCAGATTACTTAGCAGATAACCAAAAACTCAAACTAAGCCTAACATACTATCTGGATAGAATTTGAATTAGCAATTTCTCACCCTGACTGATGCTACAAGCAGTCCCCCAAGTTTCCATACACAAGCTAGAAATCCCTTTACCCTGGGAGCAGTTCCCAGTTCAGTCTTTGTTCCTCAGGTGTTTCCAGGAGTTCTCTTGTGCGGGGAATGAGGCCAAGAGATGATGTCACACGCCACCTTATGTAGCTTTTCCATATGGCGGGAACCATTTGTTCCAAACTCAGTTCCCAGTCCAGTTTGTGGAAAAATACAGGTACCAAAATGGAGTTCATTGTCATGTGGTCTAGTCACATGTCCTAGCGTGTCCTGCTGAGTCATAGTAGCCATGACTCATAGGCTGGCTGAAACAATCACAGGAAGGCTAAGCTCTTCCATGGTCCATTGTCTTTGTTGATAAGCCATCAGCACTGTCTGGCCTCTTCATTGTTGTACCTGAAAGGCTCGTTGTGGGTGTTACCCAGAGTAAGCACATTTGAAATACAGCTACAGAGTCAATATCCATAATTTCAAATACAAACATGATCCATGCACACAAATAGGATAATAATATTCAGCACATGACGCATCTTGCACAAAATGCATCATAATTATGTCCTAATCATATTATAACCATACCACTATGCTGAATATGGGGTGTAGTGTCAGATAGGGCCTAATTTCAAGGCATGGAATTTGGGAATGGAACTTCTCCTTTTTGTGGAACAGGAAATAACCCTCCCAGACTCCCAGTGCTGTAGCCTGAATCTACTGCCACTTCATTAGTTACCACCACCCGCAATCTTTGTGATACTGCAAACTTTATCCGTGATGATTTTATATTCTGTTCTAGGTCATTGATAAGAATGTTAAATAGCACACGGGCAAAAAGCAATCCTTGTGGGAACCCGCTAGAAATAAATCCACTTGACCATGGTTCCCCATTTACAATCCCAGTTTTTAATCTATTTAATGTATGCCGTGTTTATTTTGTATCATTCTAGTTTTTTTAGTCAAAATATTGTGCTGAATCAAGTCATATGCCTTACAGAAGTCTAGATATATTACATCAATACTATTAGCTGCAACCAAACTTTTGATCTCATCTAATAAGGATATCCAGTTAGTTTGATAGGATCTATTTTCTCTAAACCTTTGTTAATAGGTGCTAATTATATTGCCTTCCTTTAATTCTTTATTAACGAAATCCAGTATCGACTGCTCCATTATTTTGCTCAGTATTGATATCAGACTGACTCTCTTGTAATTAGCTGGGTCATCTCTTTTACACTTTTTAGTATTGGCACAGCATTAGCTTAATTCCAGTCTTCTGGAATTTCCCAGTGTTCCAAGTCCTAATTACAATCAACATTAATAGTCCACCACGCTCCTCCACCAGGTCTTTAAAAACTCTTGGATACAAGTTATCTGGACCTGCTTATTTAAACATGTCTAACTGTAATAGCTGCTGTTTAATGTCCTTGTGAGTTCTTGTTGGAATGGAAGGAGTGTCGTCGTCAACATCTTATGATACGAGTACAGCATCTGTTTTTCTCCAAATCCAGGAGAGAAAACTTATTGAACACTTTTACCTCTTCTGCATTATTTTTGATAATTCTGCCATTTCCGTCTAGTAATTTATCACTACCATTGTTAGGATTAATATACTTTTCAAAACTTCCTTCTTATTTTCATTGATTGGTCATTGATTTCTGATAGCTTCCTGTGACGTGGCAGTTCTGGCAGGACCCAACTGAGAGTGCCAATTCAGGACCACTTGCTCAAACAGGGCAGTCACAGCCCTAGGCTGGGGTTTTTCCACCTCTAAGGCAAACCATACCAGCCAGACAAAAAGGACTTCGGTTTCACCCCACTGGCTAACCACAAGTCACACGAGCAATTTCCTTAGACATTCCAGTCTCCCAGTATCACCACCAGTGCCACACGTCCCGGGAGGAATGGTTATGAAAACCAACACCCCAATAAAAGAAAAAGTTCTTTCGATTAAAAGAATCAAGCCCCAGACCCAGGTCAATATACACATCAGATCTTACCCACAAATCACGCTGTTGCCAATCCTTTAGAATCTAAAATCTAAAGATTTATTCATAAAAGGAAAAAGGTAGAGGTGAGAGCTAGAATTGGTTAAATTGAATCAATTACATACAGTAATGGCAAAGTTCTTAGTTCAGGCTTGTAGCAGTGATGGCATAAACTGCAGGTTCAAATCAAGTCTCTGGAGAACATCCCCCGCTGGGATGGGTCATCAGTCCCTTGTGTAGAGCTTCAGCATGTAGCAAAGTCCTCCAGAGGTAGAAGCAGGATTGAAGAAAAGATGGAGATGAGGCATCAGCCTTATATAGGCTTTTCCAGGTGTAAGAACCTCTTTGTCCTTACTGTGGAAAATTACAGCAAAATGGAGTCTGGGGTCACATGGGCCAGTCCTGCATACTTTGCTGAGTCACAAGGCGTGTCTGCCTTCTCTCCATGGGTCAATTGTGTAGCTGATGGTCCTTAATGGGCCATCAAGCAGGCTAGGCAGAGCTAACACCAGCTTGTCTGTGATGTCTCCCAGAAGCACAGCACCAGCTTTAAATACAGACAGGATAGAGCCAATACTCATAACTTCAACTACAAAATGATACATACATACAGACAGCATAATCATAACCAGCAACCCATAACCTGGTCTTAGACACCTCATATGATCCCCTTTACATCAGATTTGTTGCCACTACAGGACCTTGGTTGCAACCCATGTTCTATATGGTCCCAATTTATATCAATAATGTCATACTTCCCTTACCAATTTTCTACAATTCTGACCTTCTAACTCAGGGGTGAGCAACCTTTCAGAAGTCTTCATTTATTCACTCTAATTTAAGGTTTTGAGTGCCAGTAATACATTTTAAGATTTTTAGAAGATCTTTCTCTGTCTATAATATATAACTAAACTATTGTTGTATGTAAAGTAAATAAGGCTTTTAAAATGTTTAAGAAACTTCATTTAAAATTAAATTAAAATGCAGAGCCCCCTGGACTGGTGGCCAGGACCCGGGCATTGTGAGTGCCACTGAAAATCAGCTTGCGTGCTGTCTTCAGCACCCATGCCATAGGTTGCCTACCCCTGTTCTAACTAATATTCTTTACTACTGACTTCCCTTTCCAAATAAAATATAAGAAAGAAGTGTTTCCTACCAGGGAGCCATTAGTAGGGTCCAGAGCCAGCCCCATCTCCTATATCAAGCTCTGGCTAGTAGGTATGTGATAAATGTGAAGACCCTGCCTCCGTCTGTCAGCTGGGAGACACAAAGGTTCTCTCTTTCCACCCTCTGATGCCGCCTGTCTGTTCTAGGCAAGGTTGGGTGGGACTCTGTTAACATGTGCCTCCCGGGGCTTCCATTTACCTGGTGCTGCTGTTCCGTGAATAGTGGGGTTATGAGTGGGGCAGCAGGTACTGAGTGTTGGACACTTGCTCTTTCAGGGGCCGGTGACCTTCGAGGATGTGGCTCTGTATTTCACCAAGGGGGAATGGGCTCTGCTGGACCCTGTTCAGAGAGCCCTCTACAGGGATGTCATGCAGGAGAACTATGAGACGGTGACCTCGCTGAGTAAGGAGTCCTGTCCCCTGGGTTATTAGAAGCTGTGGGGTCTCTGAAGAACCTGAGTAGTAATAACTTTATACCTTTATTCGTCATACAAGTTTTGACAAGTTTCCTTGCCCCCCCTTTTTTTGCCTTATCTCCCACCCACTAGTACCATTTTTGGACATGTGCCTTTTTGGTGCTGTCAGTCATTTTAAAATTGCATTGAATGTATCCTTATTGAATACATTCATAACTACATTAATCACTGTCGCTTTCATGCCTTTTCCTCATTTTAAGAGGAAAATATGCTGCCTGTAGAATTCTAAATTGAGTAAATAGGTGTGTGACTCATGCATGGCTTGTGTGACAGTCAGATGAGCTCTTTTAGGAGAGCGTGTAATGTTGCCGTTCAGGATCCCATGGCTGAAGGGATAAGCGAGCCGTGGGAGGGACGGAGACGGGGGGTAGTAGATATGCCAGGACATGGGGCGGGTGTGTGCAGGGTTAGAGCTAAGAAGCAGCAGGGAGGTAGGAGGTTGTGAGAGACGAGGAGAAAATACAAGAAGCTCCCAAGGCGCCGGGAGGTGGTGCCGGCTGAGAGTAATGGGAAGAAGCGGAGGGGAATGTGGGGGAAGGGCACCCAGGAAGTGGGGTGGGTGGGTCAGTGGGAGGGAGGAGAGGTTTGGGGGTCTGGAGCTGTTGGGGATCCCAGACCTTTAACCCCAAATCCCTACCAAAGCCTTGTTGCTTTAGAGCCTCCACTCCAGTTTTGTTTCTGTTCAGTTTCACTTTATTATACATTTTTTTCCCCAAATATTATTATTTTAACACTTGACCTCCCTCTCCCACTCATTACCCCCCTCCTCACATAACCTCCCCATCTCCTATGCACAGCGACCCCGGCCACCGATCCTGAGTCCTTGCTGCATCCTCCCTCCCAGAGCAGGGCCCCTACCCAGGCACAAATGGGCACTTCGTTGATGATGTCACAGGGTGGTATAGTCTGTACAATTTTTACACCTATAAGATTACATATTCCGAAGCCCTTCACACCAGTCGGGCTTATCTCTATACGCCGATACAGTCTGTTCCCTTCCCAGCTCTGATGCCGCAGAGCCTGGCCTGTGTCCCTGTTCCCGTTCGCCCCCTAACCAACATTCAACATTCATGGGGCCTCATCTGGAGCACTGTGTCCAGTTTTGGGCCCAACACTATAAGAAGGATGTGGAAATATTGGAAAGCATCCAGCGGGGGGCAACAAAAATGGTTAGGGGACTGGAACACATGACTTCTGAGGAGAGGCTGAGGGAACTGGGATTGTTTAGTCTGCAGAAGAGAAGAATGAGGGGGGATTTGACAGCTGCTTTCAACTACCTGAAAGGGGGCTTCAAAGAGGATGGATCTAGGGGTAGGTCTTCACTACCCGCCGGATCGGCGGGTAGCAATCGATTTCTCGGAGTTCGATATATCGCGTCTCATATTGAACTCCGAACGCGCTCCTGTCGACTCCGGAACTCCACCACCGCGAACGGCGGTGGCGGAGTCGACGGGGAGCTGCGGACATCGATCCGCGGGGTGTGGACGGGTAAGTAATTCGAACTAAGGTATTCGACTTCAGCTACGGTATTCACGTAGCTGAAGTTGCGTACCTTAGATCGAACTCCCCCCCCCGTTTTGACCAGGCCTAGACTGTTCTCAGTGGTAGCAGATGACAGAACAAAGAGTAATGATTTCAAGTTGCAATGGGGGAGGTTTAGGTTGGATATTAGGAAACACTATTTCACTAGGAGGGTGGTGAAGCCCTGGGATAAGTTCCCCACAGAGGTGGTGGAATCTCCTTCCTTAGAGGTTTTTAAGGTCAGGCTTGACAAAGCCTTGGCTGGGATGATTTAGTTGGGGATTGATCCTGCTTTGAGCAGGGGTGGGACTAGATACCTCCTGAGGTCCCTTCCAACCCTGATATTCTATTATTCCAATTTCCTTCCTCCCTCCTGTTTGACCCCATTTATAGAGTAATATTCTCAGCTATACCTTAACCAATAATTGTGCTGAAATTTAACTAACCAATTCTAACATATTGTGACATAATTCTCTAACCCAGGCGTCGGCCACCTTTCAGAAGTGGTGTGCGGAGTCTTCATTTATTCACTCTAATTTAAGATTTCATGTGCCAATAATACATTTTAACGTTTTTAGAAAGTCTCTTTCTATAAGTCTATAATACATAATTGAACTATTGTATGTAAAGTCAGTAAGGTTTTTAAAATGTTTAAGAAGCTTCATTTAAAATTAATTAAAAATGCAGAGCCTTCTGGACCGGTGGCCAGGACCTGGGCAGTGTGAGTGCCACTGAAAATCAGCTCGTGTGCCGCCATAGGTTGCCTACTCCTGCTCTAACCAATTATAAACCACTACCTAATTAAGTTACACCTGGCAACATTAATTATACAGGCGAGAGAAACAATTAGAGAACCAGACTGATTAACAATGTAAAAGTGGTGGCCATAAAGATAAAGCAATACAGAAATGAGGGTTTCACAACCACAACCATTGATAAGTGATTTCTTGCCAGACAGAATGCTATCAAATTAAGGTTTCTTTAACCATCTTAAGATCCAGACAGGATTGTCTTCCTAACAGCCCAGTAGCACCTTATTTCAGTGTGACTGGTTTGGGATGTGAGGATGTGACCCTTCGCTTCCCAGCTTATGGCTGCCCCTGCTGCTTAGCCAAAGGCCTTAGCCTAAGAACAAGGCCTCAGCCTATCCTAGTGAGAGAAGGCCCAGACAGAGGCAGACTGTGATTTTGATTCTTTGTTTTCATACTCCTGTAACTAGCTAAGTGATAAAAATACCCCTAAGTTCTTAAAATATAGGCTTTGCAGGCAGGCCTGAATATCGCCGTTCTAACAGGGGTCTACCCCTTCCCCCATGCTGTGTCTGTCTTGTGTATTTAGACTGTAAATTCTTCAGAGCATGGGCCATCTACTATTCTGCATTTGTACTGTGCCTAGCACAACAGAGACACACTGTTAGTTGGTCCTTAGACACTCAGGTAATGCATATGATTAATAATAATAATAATTCTCCTGCCACTTGGAGCCAAGGAAGCTGGTCTTGGGATGTTACTGCTTAAAAATGATCTGAGCTTAAAACCATGGACTATTCTTTGTGACAAGTATCCCACAAATTCCACTGACCTTCCTGGTTTTCTTTGCCTGGCATAGGGTTTCTAAATTCCAAACCTGATGTGGTCTCACAGCTGGAACGAGGGGAAGAGCCGAGGGTCCCGGACCTCCAGGGTTCTGAGAAAGAAGTGCTCCCGAGAGCTGCCTGCAGAGGTGAGGGCTTGGTTAAAGCAAGTCAAAAACTGTCCGTGAATACAAGAAACATTTGGGATGCCCTGCAAAGACCCTGTGAGCTCTCCAAGTTCAGGATTGTTCCCTGCAGATGTGGAATAATTAGGCAGATGTCACTCATGGCTTCCCACGTATCCTGACTAACAACTGTCAGCAGATCCCTACCTGATCCCACTTTCCCTGCATGTTCTGGTGAAATGTAGACCAAAACTGATCCCTTCCTCTCTCCTCTGGGGAAAATCAGCTCCTGATAGGTTTGATCTCTCCTGCACATATTTTGGTTTGTTCATCCCTTTTAAAATTCCTGTCTCTGAGATTTCCTTTCTCTCAGGCACACGGAGTGACCTATGCCTGGATTCTCTCTGTCTCCCATCAGGTGATAGAATGGTGCATGAGAATGAGGAGCAGAAACCCCAGCAGGAAGATGCTGAGCAAGGAGAACCATATGAGACATTATCAGGAAGACCCAAAGGGAATGTTTCCAGGAGTTGTGCACTCCGAGAAAAAGTAAAAGCCTCTGAGACTCAGCAGAGGCCAGAGGAGAACTTCAGTAGCCTCTCAGACCTTATTACACATGAGAGAATCAACTTTGAAGAGACGCCCTACACATGCTCTGAGTGCGGGAAAAGCTTCAGTCACCGCTCTGGCCTCATCAGACATCAGAGAATCCACACAGGGAAGCTGCCCTACACGTGCACTGAGTGCGGGAAAAGCTTCAATTGGTGCTCAAACCTTATCATACATCAGAGAATCCACACAGGAGAGAAGCCCTACACATGCTCTGAGTGCGGGAAAAGCTTCAGGCACGGCTCTGCCCTTATCACACATCAGAGAATCCACACAGGAGAGAAGCCCTACACATGCTTTGAGTGCGGGAAAAGCTTCAGTCACCGCTCTGCCCTTATCACACATCAGAGAATCCACACAGGAGAGACGCCCTACACATGCGCTGAGTGCGGGAAAAGCTTCAGTCAGCTCTCACACCTTATCAGACATCAGAGAACCCACACAGGAGAGACGCCCTACATGTGCTCTGAGTGCGGGAAAAGCTTCGGTCGGCGCTCAAACCTTATCAGACATCAGAGAATCCACACATGAGAGATCCCCTACACATGCTCTGAGTGCGGGTAAAGTTTCATTGAGCACTCAGACTTTGTCAGACATCGTAGAATCCACAGTGGAGAGAGACCCTATACATGCTCTGCATTTGGGAAAAGCTTCAATCAGATATCATTCCCTATTAGAGATCAGAAAATCCAAATGGGAGAGAACTGTAAGAAATGCCTTTATTAGGGCTTCTCAAAGATTTGTTTTAAAAAAAATCACATTTGCTAATTCCAATATAGTGATCTTTGCACCATCTTCACTGTGGTCTCTCAGCTCTGCCGGATGAGTTGCCTGCTTCTGCCTTTTGCAGTTCACCCTTCTTTGGGGTCAGTCCTGTGATCTTTTCTATCAGCTCCTTTCCTTTTGACTTGTAGGAGCGTGTGTCCCTCCAGCCAGGAATTTCATCAGCTCCAGGTGCGGGAGAGAGGGTTGATGCCAATAAGCTACCCTGAGGCAAAAGTTACCTGTGCCTTACATCCACTAGGACTGTACATGGAATTGGGTGCTCAAGTTAGTGATTTTGGTGTAAAAAGACAATTATAGTTGTAGAGCAGAAGCAGCCCAGGGAGTGAACCTAACAGACAATGATCAAGTGATCTCTCTCCTGCCATCCATCTCCACTCTCTGACAAACAGAGGCTAGGGACACCATTCCTTACCCATCCTGGCTAATAGCCATTAATGGACTTAACCTCCATGAATTTATCCAGTTTTCTTTTAAACCCTGTTATAGTCCTAGCCTTCACAACCTCTTCAGGCAAGGAGTTCCACAAGTTGACTGTGCGCTGTGTGAAGAAGAACTTCCTTTTATTTGTTTTAAACCTGCTGCCTATTAATTTCATTTGGTGGCCCCTAGTTCTTGTATTATGGGAGTAAGTAAATAACTTTTCCTTATCTACTTTCTCCACATCACTCGTAATTTTATATACCTCTATCACAGGCCTGCACAACATGCGGCCCGCGGAGCCTCACTGTGCGGCCCGCCGGGAGATTCTAAATTCCCCCGGCGCTCTGCGGGCAGTCCAGAGCCCTTTGAATCCCAGACACGGCAGGGAATCAAAGGACTCTGGGCTGCCTGCAGGAACAAGGAGCCCAGAGCCCTTTAAATCTCAGCGGGGTCCGGGATTCAAAGGGCTCTGCACTGCCCGCTGTGGCTGGGAGCCCAGAGCCTTTTAAATCCCAGCCGCAGCCGGGAATCAGAGGGCTCTGGGCTCCCCGCGGCTGCCAGCAGCCGGCTGCCAGCAGCCCAGAGCCCTTTGAATTCCAGCCCCTGGCCGCTGATTGCCCCCTCCCCAGACCCCTGCCCCAAGTGCCCCCCAGGAACCACACCCCCTATCTAAGCACCACTGGTCCTTGTCCCCTGATTACCTCCTCCCGAGACCCCTGCCCCATCTAAGCCTCCCTTCTCCTTGTCCCCAACTGCCCCCTCCGAAGACCCCACCCCACTTCCCCCCAGGACCCCACCCCCTACCTGGCCCCGGATAAACCTCCTGGACTCCCATGCCTATCCAATTGCTGCCTGTCCCCTGACTGCCCCTCTGAACCTCTGCCCCATCCAACCCCCCCTGCTCCTTGTCCCTTGACTGCCCCCCCAGAACCCCCTACCCCTTCTCCAAACCCCAAACTGCTTACTGTGCCACTCAGACCAGCGTGTCTGGCTCTGTGCAGCGCCCGACAGTTGCTGCCATGCTCCCCATGGAGCCCCCACCCCAGCACCTGCTTTCCAGATTTGAACACCTCAAAATTCAGGAGTGCTCAAGCTCGGTTTGGGCAGCTGTTACTTCATTTCTCCCAAATCAAATATACTGATCCACTGTAACTTGCTGTAGAAAAAGTAGGATAAAATTGAGCAAGAAATGCTTCCCAGGGCTGGAATTGCTATTTTCAACAGCCATTGCCTTTTTGTTTGTTTGAAAGGAAGACAGTGATATTGCATTGGCAAATTCCCCATAGAAAGAAAGAGTGGAACAAAAGAATAATAAAGGCACCTCAACTTTTCCTCATTTATGGAGGACAGTCTTATAATATGCACCCAGATCTCCTCCAATCACACAAGCTGAAAATTGTTCCACTTTACTGCAGCTCTGTAACCATATGGGAACCAATCCTGTCTGTTTTGTGCACATCCAAAATTCCGGCTGAATGACCCGCCCTGGGAGCGAGTTACCAGTGACCCAGGGCTGGGGCAGCAGGAGGTGTCGGGGGGGACTGGTGAGGGGGAGCCCAGGGCTGGGGCAGCAGCAGGGTGCAGGGAGGGCACTCGTGGGGAAGAAGGGGAAGCCCAGCGCTGGGGTGGCAGGGTGTGTGGGTGGGTGGGTGGGTGGGTGGGGGGGGGGAGAGCCCAGGACTGGGGCAGCAGGAGGGTACGGGGGGAGCCCAGGGCTGGGAAGGGGGACAGCCACAATTTTTTTTGCTTGGGGCAGCAAAAAACCTAGAGCTGGCCCTGCTGGGTTCCCCCAGCCGCCGGAGCCCCGGGCCCTTTAATTTGACCCTGAGGGCTCCCAGCCACCTCTTTAGCTGGGAGCCCCTGGTTGATTTAAAATAAAGCATCACCTCCCCACCCCAACCTTCCTTTTTGGCCCACAGCTGTTTTGGTGGGGCGGTGCTGGGGAAGGAGGGTTTGTTTCCGCAGGGCTGGGTGGCCCTGGGGTGGGGTGTTTCCTCGGGCTGGGAGATTTCAGCCCTCGGCTGTTTTCTTTGGAGGAATGTGGCCTTCGCCGCTTTACGAGTTGTGCAGGCCTGATTTATTGTCTCTCTGTTCTCTCCTTCTTCTCCCCCCAGTTCCTCATCTCCAATGTCTCTGCCTTTCTCCTCTTGCTCCCTCTCCCCTGCCCTTTCCAGGAACTCACACTCTACAGCATTTAGGACAAGCCAGAGCTCCCATGTTCTGCACATGAGCCTGTGTCAGAGGACGTGTGACCCCAGGTCAGAGCCAGTCACCAGATCAATATGACCCTTTATGGGCGACTTCTCTGCCTGCTCTGCAATTTACATCTCCCCTCCCCCTTCCTCCCCCCCCCCCACAAACAGGGTGGGTACAGCTCTGACTGAGAGGGCTAACAGGAGAAATTTCAGCCCAAAGACAAATTTGTGTGAAATGTTGAGAAGTGAAGAGCCCCCTTCCCCTCCCCCCAAATCCCCAGAACTCTAGAGTCACCCCCATGGCATCAGCACAGGGAACCCAGTGAGATGGGGTTACAGAATACAAGGGGGAGGGAGCAGGGGAGAGAGGTGACAGGGAGTCTCTCGCTCTCCTTCTCTCTTCTCTTTCCTTCCAGGAGCTGCAGTCACAGCAGGGAGGGGTTTGTCTCTTTATTAGGGATCCCTCTGTGTCATGGAGGCTGCACAAGTCATAGATTCTGTGACTTCTGCAGTGGCCACTGTGGCTGACTCCGTGGCTGCCCCAGCAGCTGGCCTGGGGGCAGCCTGAGCAGTGGTTCCAAGGGTGGCAGGAGCAGCCACAGCTCAGTGGCTCCTGGCACCTGTCCTGAGGTGGCCGGAGCAGGGCTGGCCTCTGGGGCTCCCCTCACCTGGCAGCATCTGGAGTGGCCGTGGGTCCCCGGGGCTTCTCCCCCAGTACATGGTGCCACGGGCCCCATGGACTCCCTGCGCCCACAGCTGGTGCCACGGACCCCCTGGGCCTCCCTCCCCAAGACTCAATGCGGGGTATTTATGGTATAAGTCATGGCCGGGTCATGGGCAATGAGCTTTTGGGTTTTGCCCGTGATCTGACCATGACATTTACTAAAAATACCCGTGATTAAATCTTCGCCTTCCTCATTATCGATCAAATAAATTGAAACGCCTCCACCTGCAAGTGGATTTTGCCCAGGACCCTCAGAGTCAGCAGCTGTTACGCCCCCACTGAGCTCTCTGGTCAGGTGTCCTAGCGCTGGAAGCCTCCTGTTTAGATCCTAAAATAGCGTTTTTGCACCGGGGGGCTGAAATTTTGGACCGGACATTGTAGCTCCACCGTTATTTTACTGAATTGCTTCAAAACAGCAAGTCAAGAAAGTCTCCTAAGTGCCAGGCTCTCTGCCATGGAAACAGCTGCCCCTGCTCTGCAGGAGTCTGTGCGTTCCACACAGCAACGTACACACCTGCTCTGCACTGAAGGGAGGTCAGACAGTGACAGGGTTGGTAACACAAATACTTCAGACTATTAACTCCAGGTCCCTTCCTTTCTTTAACCCAGGATGTGCCAGTCACCTGGTAACCATGGTGTTATCTTCACCTTAAAATACCTCTCGGTACATTTTCAGCAGCCCTCCACCCCCTGCCCTCCCTGCAGCCAGCCTCTGTCTCCAGCCAGCCCCGCACGCCCCGGCTCCAGCCAACCCCTGCTGCACCCCCCTGCCCTGCCTCCAGCCAGCCCCGCACCCCCTGCCCTGCCTGCAGCCAGCTCTGCAACCCTGCCCTGCCCGCAGCCAGCCCCGCACCCCATGCGCTGCCTGCAGCCAGCCCCTGTCTGCGGCCAGCCCTGCACCCCCTGCCCTGCCTGCAGCCAGCCCCGCACCCCCTGCCCTGCCCGCAGCCAGCCCCTGTCTGCCGCCAGCTCCGCACCCCCTGCCCTGCCCGCAGCCAGCCCCGCACCCCCTGTCCTGCCCGCAGCCAGCCCCATCTGCTGCCAGCCCCACACCCCCTGCCCGGCCCGCAGCCAGCCCCTGTCCGCCGCCAGCACCGCACCCCCCGCCCTGCCCGCAGCCAGCCCCGCACCCCCTGTCCTGCCCGCAGCCAGCCCCATCTGCTGCCAGCCCCACACCCCTGCCCTGCCCGCAGCCAGCCCCTGTCTGCGGCCAGCCCCACACCCCTGCCCTGCCTGCAGCCAGCCCCTGTCTGCTGCCAGCCCCGCCCCCCCAGCCCTGTCTGCAGCTAGCCCCGCACCCCCTGCCCTGTCCACAGCCAGCCCTGTACCCCCTGCCCTGCCCGCACCAGCCCCTGTCTCCAGCCAGCCGTGCATGCCCCGGCTCCAGCCAACCCCTGCTGCACCCCCCTGCCCTGCCCGCAGCCAGCCCCTGTCTGTGGCCAGCCCCGCACCCCCTACCCTGCCCGCAGCCAGCCCCTGTCTGCGGCCAGCCCACACCCCTGCCCTGCCCGCAGCCAGCCCCTGTCTGCGGCCAGCCCTGCACCCCCTGCCCTGCCCGCAGCCAGCCCGTCTGCAGCCAGCCCCGCACCCCCTGCCCTGACCGCAGCCAGCCCCAGCCTCCGGCCAGCCCCGCACCCCACGCCCTGCCTGCAGCCCTGCACCCTCTGCCCTGCCCACACCAGCCACATCCTCCCTGCCTTGCCTGCAGCCAGCTCTACACCCCCTGCCCACAGCCAGCCCCTTCCACACCCCCTGCCCTGTCTCCAGCCAACTCCTGCCACACACCCTGCCACTCACCCCTGCCTGAAGCCAGCCAGCCCCACACACCCCTGTCTCCAGCCAGCCCCGCACCCCTTGCCCTGCCTGCAGCCAGACCCTACCTCCAGCCAGCTCCTGCCCTGCCTGCAGCCAGCCCCATGGCCACTGGTGCTCTGCACTTCCCAGGGCAGTAACCCTGCACACCTGCTTCAATGAGGGGGGCACGGAGCAGCTGGGACCCCACATGGTTACACCCTAAGGTGACCAGACAGCGAGTGTGAAAAATCAGGACAGGGAGTGGGGGGTAATAGGATCCTAGATAAGAAAAAGACCCCAAAATTGGGACATCTGGTCACCCTAGCACACCCCCAGGACTCCTGAGTTCCATTGCTGGGTTTCCTATTGGTTCCACTGCTGGTTGTTTTCCTTTTCCTGGGGGACTCTGGGCAAGTTGCTCCCCCCTCTAGGGCTCTGTCCCCAGCAGGCAAATGGGGATTTCGTACCTTCCCACTATTGGAAAGTGCTGGGAGAATCCCCCAGCCAAAGCTGCTCTGACAGCGCTAAGCAGCATCTGACCATTCAAGGTCGGAGCGCACGGCCCAGGAGGAGGAGAGTCTGGCTCTGGGATTTCACTTCAGCCCAGTCTAGAGAGAGGGGCCCAGCCATGGGGTTTGGCTCAAGAAGACCAAGTCTCCAATTTGTTACGGGTGTTTTGAATTCCAGTCCTGAGCTCCAAAGTGCTTGGTGTCAGTTGCACGTTTTGGAAGCAGGCTCTCCACTCCATTTTCCAAATCATTCATGAAACTATTGAATAGTACCGGACCCCAGACTGATCCCTGCAGGACCCACTAGGTGCCCCCTCTCCGTTGGGCAGCCAAACCTGGAGAAGGGCCCTTGGAGTCTGGGCTTTCAACCAGCTCTGCACCCACATGACACTGATTGCATCTAGACTGCATTTCCCTCATTTGCTTGTGAGAATGTCCTGCGGGACTGTGTCAAAAGCCTTAGTAACCCCGAGATAGATCCTATCTACTGTTTACCCACCTCCACGAGGCCCGGAACCCTGCCAAAGAAGGAAAGAGGCTGGGTTTGGAATGATTTGTTCTTGACAAATCCATGCTCCCTCGTCCTAAGAACCAAATTATCCTGTAGGTGCTGCTGGAAAACTGATTGTTTAAGAATGTATTCCAGTATCTCTCCAGCTATGGAAGTGAGGCTGGCTAGTCTGTAAGTCCCAGGGGTCTCTTTGTTCCCCTTTGAAAGATAGGTCCTGTCTTGTTCATGGATGGGAAGATGTTCTTTTTCAGGGATCTCAGACAAGAACTGGGGCACAACACATGGTTTGTTAAGGCCACAAAAATGGAGGCAGGAACCTCTTCTCTCCTGCTGGCAAAGAACCCCAGGTACCTAAAAGACAGGGACTCACATCCCTGAATGGACTTTAAAAAAAAAGCAGTGGTTAAAAAGTTTGGCCCCAACCATTTCTTGTTTCCATAGACTAGACATTTTAGCAAACTTTAGAATTCCTTGGTGCAAACACCAAGAAACTCCCCTTTCTCCTTCACAGAGGGCTTTATCGCCCCTTATCTCACTCAGGCTCACGACTGCCCAGAGCTTGAGAATTGTCCCTGTTCGCATTGGACAGATGGGGAGGAGCCTGAGGCACAGAGAAGGAAAGTGACCTACCCAAGGGCCAGCAAGGCAGTGGCAGAGCCAGAAAGAGAAGCCACCAGTCCTTACTCCTGTTCTAACAAACAGCAAACCCCCAGAGGCAGGGATGGAGCCCAGGAATCGAGATGGTGGGGAAATTTCATTGAAACCGTTTGTCAGAAAATCCCATTCAGACTAAACCAGTTTGTTTCTCGAAATCATAACAAGTGGGATGAAAGTTCTTTGCAAAAATATTTTGTTGCAAAACAAAAGCATCTCCTGTTTGTCACAGTGCGTTAAATTCTCGTCACACACAAAGAGGAGACACTTCGATCTCAAACATTAGATAAGATGCTTCAGTCTGAGCTAAGTCGTTGCTGCTCTTAACAATTTCAAAATTAAAAAAAACCAAATCAAATAGAGTATTTCAGCTATTCTATTATGTCATAATCTGCTCTGAGTAAATGTGATAGGACACCTCATATTATGCACTACTCCTAGTGACACTCTCCAATGGATCCCCATCCTCCACCTACCGTGAGGTAGGTAGGAGCGGATCATTATTATCCCTCCTTGAAAGAGGGAGAAACTTTATGTGAGAAAGAAGAATTGACTTGTCTGAGGTCACACAGCCAGTCAGTGGCACAGTTGGGAATAGGACCCAAGAGCTCTGATTTTCAAACTAACCATCGGATCTTGAATTTCAGACATTGAATGACCTGAATAAAGTGCTCTCAGATGAGCTCCAGACCAACAAAAGTGCACAGGAATTATTCAGCAAGTATTTGAGGAGAACTGCAATGTTAGAGAGAATCATGAACTGCTCAGAGACCATTAATATAGAGAAGCAGCAAAATTCATCAAACATAGAACTGGTTCTGACTTATTTCCTTGGTCTTAAAAGAGACCAACAAGGACCTGAGTCTCCTCCCAGTCGATAACCCCCTGCTCAGCCAATCAGGGTAGAGACTGAGGAAGGGAGGCGGAGGGTTCTCACCAGAGAGCCCAAAGGATGGCCCAGGTCACTGGTGGGGATCACTGCCCAAGCACTGTTTCAGCCCCACATTTTTGGGTGGAGCTCCCACAGTGGGAGCTGCAGAGCACTCCCCCGCAACACACACACACACACTGGTCCAGCTCACTGGTGGGGATCAAATACAATTCAGAATAAAATTCGGCCTCCTTAAGCTTGTGTTTTCCATGCCTAGAATTCAACTCTCACCAGATGGATCAGACTGAACAGGTTTCAAACCTCCAGGAGGCTCTTACCTTCTAAACAGGGACGGCTGTTTTCTAGTAAAATCACTGAAAGGGAAGGAGAAAACTCGAAAGAGGTTCCTCGTGGCGCTCACGTCCGTGAACCCGAATACTCTCTCAGTCTTCAAAGAGAGACCTGGAGAAGGAGACTTGCTGAAGCAAAGCCACAGGGGTCTCTGAGGTTTCCCCGGCCCCTCGCCCTTGTCCTGCCTGGCTGATGTCAGCATCTCTCTGTGAGGTCACCACCTCCCCACCACCTTGGACCAATAGTCTGAGGTCCTGCAAAAGACCTTTGTGATGTCACTGCCACACCCCTCCCTTGCTGTGCCAATGTCCTGCCCCTGGCCAGGCACTTTGGAGGTTTGAGCTACTCCAGGTGGATCACCTCACTCACGGAGCGTTCGTTCTAGGCAGAACTGACACCAACTTGTCTGGCTGGGGTGTTCCCTGGAAGCAGAGCACAAGTTTGAAATACGGGCAGCATAGAGCCAATATTCATAACGTCAACTACAAAAATGATACACATCTAGAGATAGCATCATTATAATCAGCCAATCAGAACCTCTCCATAGACCCCCTTACACGACAACCTTTCGACAATATTGGCTGCAAATATAGAACCGTGGTCGCAGCAGTGATCTATACAGTTACAGATTATGTCAATAACATTACAAGAAGTGACACGGCATCAGTGAGACTGATACTGGAATACTGCCTCCAGTTTTGGTGTCCTCATGTGAAAAAGATGTTGTGAAATTGGAGCTGGGGCAGCAAAAACCCACCAAATGTTCTGAAGGCTGAAGAAAAATGCCTTCCAGGGAGCTATTGAAAGAGCTCAAGCTGTTTAGCTGATCAAAAGAAGATTGAAAGGTGACTTCACTGAAGTGTTGAAGTGCCTTAATGGAGAGAAAAGATTGGGTATTAAAGGGCTCTTTAATCGAGCAGAGAAAGGCCTAACAAGACCCAATGGCTGGAAGATGAAAAGAGACAAATTCATATTACAACAAAGGCACAAATATTCAACAGCGAGGATGATTCACCACAGGAACAAGCTACCAAGGAAAGTGGTGGATTCTCCATCTCTTGATGTCATTTTATGAAGACTAGATGCCTTTCTGGAATGTGTTTGCCCCAAAAGTAGCTCTTGTGTCATACAGGAGGCCTGTGATATGCGGGGGGTCAGATTAGATGCTCTAATGGTCTCTTCTGGCCATGAAGTCGACTAATTTCTGAAAAACTGAGTGTAGCATTGGGAGCAGCGTCTGATGTTTTCAGTCTAGCTGGCTTGCTGCCTAGAACGAACGCTCCTGGAGTGGGGTGATCCACAGGGAGTAGCTCAAACCTGCAAAGTGCCTGGCCAGGGGCAGGACATTAGCCCAGCAAGGGAGGGGTGCAGCAGTGACATCACAAAGGTCTTTTGCAGGACCTCAGCCTATTGGTCCAAGGCGGTGGGGAGGTGGTGACCTCACAGAGAGATGCTGACATCAGCCAGGCAGGACAGGGGCGAGGGGCCAGGGAAACCTCAGAGACCCCTGAGGCTTTGCTCCAGCAAGTCTCCTTCTCCAGGTCTCTCTTTGAGGACTGAGAGAGTATTCGGGTTCACGGACGTGAGCGTCAGGAGGAACCTCTTTTGAGTTTTCTCCTTCCCTTTCAGTGATTTTACTAGAAAACAGCCGTCCCTGTTTAGAAGGTAAGAGCCTCCTGGAGGTGTGAAACCTGTTCAGTCTGATCCATCTGGTGACAGTTGAATTCTAGGCATGGAAAACACGAGCTTAAGGAGGCAGAATGTTATTCTGCACCTGGGATTTTGTCCCTTAGAATCACTGGGGACATTAGGGTTTGTCCTTTTTGTTTCCCCTTTTCCTCCATCCATCCCTCTCTCCCTCCCTTCTCTTTGTGTCTTGCTTCTTTTGTCCTTTTTCCTTTTCTCCTCCCAACACCAGGAGGTAGGAGTGTGTGTGTGTGTGTGTGTGTGTTGCGGGGGAGTGCTCTGCAGCTCCCACTGTGGGAGGTCCACCCAAAAATGTGGGGCTGAAATAGTGCTCGGGCAGTGATCCCCACCAGTGACCTGGGCCATCCTTTGGGTTCTCTGGTGAGAACCCTTAGCCTCCCGTCCTCAGTCTCTACCCTGATTGGCTGAGCAGGGGGTTATTGACAGGGAGGAGACTCAGGTCCTTGTTGGTCTCTTTTAAGACCAAGGAAATAAGTCAGAACCAGTTCTGTGTTTGATGAATTTTGCTGCTTCTCTGCATTAATGGTCTCTGAGCAGTTCATGATTCTCTCTAACATTGCAGTTCTCCTCAAATACTTGCTGAATAATTCCTGTGCACTGTTGTTGGTCTGGAGCTCATCTGAGAGCACTTTTTTCAGGTTATTCAGTGTCTGAAATTCAAGATCCGATGGTTAGTTTGAAAATCAGGGCTCTTGGGTCCTATTCCCAACTCTGCCACTGATTGGCTGTGTGACCTCAGACAACTCAATTCTCCTTTCTCAGCCTCAGCTTCTCCCTCTTTTAAGTAGGGATAATAATGATCTGCTCCTACCTAGCTCAACACACTCACTCTTCCCCAAGACACACACACTGTCTCTCCCCACATACAAACAGTCTCTATCCTGCCACGCACACTGCAGTTGAAAAGCAGCTGGTAATCTAGTAAGATGCCCATGGAATGGTGGGATAGAGAAACCTGCATCATGTGATGCTGTACCAGCCCGTGAGGCATTGCAAACCCTTCCCAAAACACCCTGCAGCCAGTTGCACAGTGGGATAGTTACCCACAGTGCACTGCTCTCTGTTGCCATCTGCTAGCATGGATGTGCTCTGGGGACACAAGGGGCATAGGGAGGACGTTCAATAGCTGTTTAGTTAAAACACTTTAACTAAAGCAGCAATGCCGGGGGGTTGGTGGCTCCTTTCTTTCCTCACCCTGGAGTAAACTCAGCTTTTTATTGCCTTCTTGATGCTTCATGGAATAACAACAGACGACCGAAGAAAGACGTGGACACGGTGGGTCTCAGGGGTGGGGCAGAGAGGTTCGAGCGGTGGGCAGAGCAGGTCTCGGAGGTGGGGGCAGTGGGCAGGGCAGGTCTCAAGGGAGAGGCACAGAGGTGTGGGTGGTGGGCAGGGTGGGTTGCAGGGATGGGTCAGAGCGGTGGCGGCTGGTGGGCAGACCGTGTGGTAGGGGGTGGAGAGGCATGAGCAGCAGACAGGAAGGCCTTGGGGGAGGAGAGGAGCGAGCGAAAGGTGGATCAGCCATCCTCAGCCAAAGAGGAAGAGCGGGGGTGGGAAGTGGCCAAACAGGAGCAAGGGGGGAGCACAGGTGGGGCCTCAGAGAGAGGAGAAGGGGGAGGGCAGTGCCATGGTTGGCACCAATGGGCCCCCCACTTCTAGGGAGCTTCCAGCGCTCACACCCAGCCTCCCCAAATGCAAGAGCCATGGGCCACCTATTCTCTTCATCTTCACTAACCAAGCCCCTCCCCAAGCTATGTTGATGGGAGAAGCCCTCCTGTTGGCACAGCGCTATCTGCACCGGGGTTAGGCTGATATAACTGCATTGCTTAGGGAGGTAAATTTTTTACACCCCTGAGTAATGTAGTTACACCGATCTAATTTTGTAGTGTAGACCTGTCCAAAGAACCTTGGGAGTAAAACTTCCCCTGCTCCTCTGCTTTACTGAATTCAAACACCAGCAAAGCTTGTCAGGCCCAGATGGAGGTTGGCAGAGAGTCAGGTGTGTGCAGACATGATCCCTTCAGCAACTCTAGGCACCATGGCTTAGCTGGCTAAAACCACTGTTTTGTATACAGGAGATCCTGGGTTCAAGTTCCAGTGGTACCTTATTGAGTTGCTTTTGGGGCACCTGGTACTGGCTACTGTCAGAAGACAAGATTCAGAGCTAGATGGACCGTCGGTCTAGCCTAGTGTGGTTTTTCTTATGGTTTAAATTACACTCACAGACACTGAGGATAGAGTTACTGAAAGTTTGGGAGTTAGGAGCTGATAGGTCAGTGGTCCAGTCCCCTCTCAGACAACCCCGTCCCTCTGGGACAGGGGCAGGTCTGAGCAATCACACCAAATGCTCATTGTGGCTGTCAGAATCTGTGGGCAGCTCGTTTAGTTTATGCCGAGGGTTGAGTCCTGTTTTGTGCACCGTGTCTGAGAATGAAAATCCTAAACCGCCCTTTGAAATAACAAAAGCAGCAGGACGTGTTTCTGTCCCTGCCCCAGAGCAGACAGACCAATGGAGAAATGCCATGAGTCCAGGGTAATACTCCCCTGCGGTTTTACCATTTCCACTTGCTAAACTCCCTCCCAACCTTCTGGGCTCCTGGAGCAGGGGACGGAGCCTGAGCCGAGACACGGACACTGCAACTTTACAGCCCAAGCCGCATGACCAGATTAATGTGACACAGGCCAGTCATGGGTGTTTCATTGCACTGGAGACGTAGCCTAATGTTATGTCTACACTGCGATTAACACACCCAGGGCACCTGTCGCAAAGCCCGGGTCAGCTGACTCAGGGTTATGGGGCTTGGGCTGCAAGAGTATAAAATTACAGTGCAGACAGATGGTCTTGAGCCCAACCTCTGAGACCCCACGAGGGGTGAGGGTTTCCGAACCCAGGCTTCAGTGTGAACACAAATATCTGCACCACAGTTTTTAGCCTCTCAGCTTTAGCTTCATGAGGTCAGCTGGTCCAGGCCAGCCCTGCTGCCCTCTTTATCCCAGGAGAGATGGACTCTCAGGGTACGTCTCATACCTCTCATGTGGCGCCATGGGGTTCGAAGGGGAATGATCCGTAGTAGCCGTCTGTGGGTCCGTGGGCGTTGCCATCCCGGACGAGCCCCCAAATTGTCGGAGAAAAACTCAGTTCTCGCTTTTTGTTTGGGTGCAGCAAAATCAAATACTTTATTATTTCTCCAGTAATTACAATGGAGGAGAGAGTGCCATAGGACACAGGGTCGCCTCAGTCCCAGACAGGTCTCTCAACTGGTAAACAATTACATCAAGCCTTTATACCTTTGTTACAGACAATTTCTAGCAATCATGGAGACAGTAAAAAGCAACAAATACATTTTGTTTATACATAGCAGAAAGGCTTATCTTATTGTCTCACTCCTAAGAAAAACAAGCCTGCATTTTGGTTAGTGATTGCAAGGTCGTAATAACTTTGTACACAGTTCCTGTCCTCTCGCCTCGCACTATCTTTGCTCCTACAAGTCTCACGTCATTAGGGTTACAGTATGGCCTGACTCTTGCTAACTGACTGACACGCATTAAAATCCCCTTCAAATCCTTATTGAAGCTTTTCCTGCTTCCACAGGTGTGACAAGGGAGGAGCCAGACCCGCTGCTGGGCTCCACACTGCCAAGGACTATCCCAGGAACCGTATACAATGCAGACTTCTCCGAGATAGCACAGCGACAGTGGACACTGCTTGGCTCACATCCTAGCAAAGGTACTTCCTAGCCAGTTGGAAGAAACTATGAACGGGGGGTAGAGACATCATGAGTTGGCCTCTCTCCCCCACAACTCAACAGCTGGAAATACACCTGGATGACAAAACTGATTCAGAAATCAGAAGAGAATAATAATAGTACATTCAAACCAAAGTCCCCAAACAGACTAGTAGTGGTTTTTCAGCAGAAAATTTTCAGTTTGGGGAATTTTGTTTTCTCAGTCAGACTTTGCCAAGGGAAGCAGGGAGAAAATGGTTGAGTTGCCTCCTTCAGAACAGCTTGGCCTAGGCACTAGCTCTGGTTCACTGTTGTGGCCTTGCTCAGGTTGGGGGTATTTTAATGATCTGGGGAGGTCCCAGGGTGTTTGGGGGAGATTATGAGGCTGTTCCCTTTTGAGATAAAAACTAAGAAATGCAGGACTAGAGAATTTTTTTAGAAATTCTGGGATTTAGATATTTTATTTGAAGCAAGGGGGGAGGGGCAGCTGAGATTCTGAGGTTTTTGTTTGCAAGAAGCAACATTGTTTGATCTGTCATTGTACCAAGGGGGAGATGGTTGTCTGTAAAGGAGAACAAAGACTAAATGCAGCCCATGAGGATGGGATTTGAACCCATGCGTGCAGAGCACAATGGATTAGCAGTCCAGTACCTTAACCACTCGGTCACCTCATCTCAGCTGCTAAGACAGGGACAGGAGGAGAAATCTAAGGCTGGCAGAGATAGGGACACTAAGGAGTTTTTAAATACTAAGCATAATCAGGGGCTGAATGAGCTCCCCCCTCACATCTAGTGAGGAGCTGGGGGAAGATTTCAGGAACAGGCCGTGTTTGCACAGACACCCCTACTCTGCCTAGCTATGCAGCATGATGGGGCCGCTTCCTCAAAATGACCAGTTTGGGAGGATGGTGGGTTGCAAATCACTTTAGGATTGAGTGGAATGAAATGTTATTCTCCTCCCTGTATGAGTGAAGGGCAGTGGAACGTACCTAGGCCGTCCTGACGGGGGGAGGGGGAAGGAATCGCTTTCATTGGACTGCAGAGAAGTGATTGAGGACGTCACCCTAACCCAGTGGTCCCCAAACATTTCACACTGCACCCTCGTATCCATGGCTGTGGTCGAGAACCGGGGCTGGGAGTGGGGCCGGTGCTTGCTGGGGAGAGGGGTGCTGACAGGGGTAAGGGGGTCGAGGCCGGGCTGGGAGCCAGGGTCCCAGGCTGAGGGTGGGGTTGGGGAAGAGCTGGGACAGAGTGGGGCTGAGTGGGGCTCCCTCCCTGCCCTTCATGGGGGCTGGCTCAGGCCCTGAGGTGCCCCCATCAATCTTCCTCTGTGTCCCCCTAGGAGTCACGCCCCACATTTTGGGGACCACTGACCCCTACTCGCTAAGCAGGGGCTAGTGATGCCAAAGCCCAGGGAAAGGGAGAACAAGTGCGGGGGCCCCAGCACCGGAACCATGACCCCCCCCACGTCTGTGTGTGGCTCCGCCCCCTTCCACCCACGGCCCCATCCACTGTCACCTCTGCTCCACCCCTTCCCCCACCGGCCCCACCCAGTCACTCCTTTGCCGGCCCGCTGCGGCCCCGAGACCAGAGAAGCTCTGTGCCCTGCTGCAGCCCCCGGGCCGTAGCAGGGAGTGGGAGCTCCTCCAGCCCTGGGGCTGACATGGGGGAGACTTTCCCAGGGGGGCCCATTTGGCCAGGGCCCCTAGTCATGGGCCCCACTGTCCCCTTGGCAACGCAAGGTTTGGGGAGGCTGAGCCCCCCCGAGCTTCCATTACGAGCCGCCCAGGCTACCTCTGCTCAGTGGGTGGCCAGTCTCCCTGTGTCTCTGCTGTTCGTGCTGGGGAGCCTGGCCGGCCTTAGGGGTGGGGCCCCCGGCAGCCGCCCTGGGCTCCAGGGGGTCAAAGGGCACCGTGTGGCCGTGCAAAGGTGCTCACTGCTCTCCCCTGCCCCAATGCTCCTCCGTGGCCCCACAGAGGGTGGGGGGAGCGAGGAGCAACACTATGTGCTCCCTGCGTCCTGGTCACTTTCCCCACCTGGGCTGGGCTGTGAGGGGAGCATCAGAAGCTGCTGCTCTCTGCCCTCCCCTGATGCAGCCCGGCTGAGGAAAGTGACCTGGATGCAGGGAGCTCGGATGATGTCCCTTCTCGCCCCCCTGCCCCTACTAGGGAAGGCTGCTGTGTGGTGTTTCCATGGCTGCACTTTCAGTGATGCAGGTTTCTCTATCCCATTGTTCCAGGGGCATCCTACTAGATAAAATTGAGCAAGAAATGCTTCCCAGTGGTTTTTAGGACTGGAATTGCTATTTTCAACAGTGATTGCCATTTTTTTTCTAGTTTTGTTTTTTAAAAGGAAGACAGTGATATTGCATTGGCAAATTCCCCATAGAAAAAAAGAATAATAAAGGCACCTCAACTTTTCCTCATTTATGGAGGACAGTCTGATAATATGCATCCAGAGATCCTCCAATCACACAAGCTGAAAATTGTTCCACTTTACTGCAGTTCTGTAACCATGCGGGAACCAGTCCTGTCTGTGTTCTGTGCACATCCAAAATTCCTGCTGAATGATCCGTCCTGGGAGCAAGTTACCAGTGACCCAGGGCAGGGGCAGAAGGAGTGTGCAGGTGTGGGGAGGGGAGCCCAGGGCTGGGGCAGCAGAGGGTGTGTGGTTGAGGGAGCACTGGTGGGGAAGGGGAGCCCAGAGCTGGGGCAGCAGGGGTGCGGGTGGGGGAAGGCCCAGAGCTGGGGCGGCAGGGGTGCAGGTGGGGCGGTAGAGCCCAGGGCTTGGGCAGCAAGGGTTGTGGGAGCCCAGGGCTGGGGTGGGGGCAGCCAACATTTTTTTTTCCTTGGGGCAGCAAAAAACCTAGAGCTGGCCCTGCCTCCACCCACCGTGAGGTAGGCAGGAGCAGATCAATATTATCCCTACTCGAAAGAGGGAGAAGCTAAGGCTGAGAAAGGAGAATTGACTTCTCTTAGGTCACATAGCCAATCAGTGGCAGAGTTGGGAATAGGACCCAAGAGCCCTGATTTTCAATATACCTGCCCCTGGAGATTTCCACTACATGCATCCGACAAAGTGGGTATTCACCCACGAAAGCTCATGCTCCAAAACATCTGCTAGTCTATAAGGTGCTACAGGACTCTTTGCTGCTTTTACAAACTAACCATCAGATCTTGAATTTCAGACATAGAATGACCTAAATAAAGTGTTCTGTGATGAGCTCCAGACCAACAACAGTGCACAGTAATTATTCAGCAAGTATTTGAGGAGAACTGCAATGTTAGAGAGAATCATGAACTGCTCAGAGACAATTAATGCAGAGAACAGCAAAATTTATCAAACATAGAACTGGTTCTGACTTATTTACTTGGTCTTAAAAGAGAATAACAAGGATCTGAGTCTCCTCCCTGTCAATAACCCCCTGCTCAGCCAATCAGGGTAGAGACTGAGGACGGGAGGCTGAGGGTTCTCACCGGAGAACCCAAAGGATGGCCCAGGTCACTGGTGGGGATCACTGCCCGAGCACAATTTTAGCCCCACATTTTTGGGTGGACCTCCCACAGTGGGAACTGCAGAGCACTCCCCTGCGACAGATGGATCAGACTGAACAGGTTTCAAACCCTGAGGAGACTCTTACCTTCTAAACAGGGACGGCTGTTTTCTAGTAAAATCACTAAAAGGGAAGGAGAAAACTCGAAAGAGGTTCCTCCTGGTGCTCACGTCCGTGAACCCGAATACTCTCTCAGTCCTCAAAGAGAGACCTGGAGAAGGAGACTTGCTGAAGCAAAGCCACAGGGGTCTCTGAGGTTTCCCTGGCCCCTCGCCCCTGTCCTGCCTGGCTGATGTCAGCATCTCTCTGTGAGGTCACCACCTCCCCACCACCTTGGACCAATAGGCTGAGGTCCTGCCAAAGGCCTTTGTGATGTCGCTGCCACATGCCTCCCTTGCTGGGCTAATGTCCTGCCCCTGGCCAGGCACTTTGGAGGTTTGAGCTACTCCAGGTGGATCACCTCACTCACGGAGCGTTCGTTCTAGGCAGAACTGACACCAACTTCTGGTTCCGCTCCCGTTGCGCCGCCAAAGATGGACCCTCCGCCAACATGCCATGTAAAACAGCAGCAGGCAATTGAGCAGCTCAATGACTGCCGCTGTCGCCTGCGGCATTTCGGCGGAGAGTCCTTCTTCGGCGGCGCGATGGGAGTGGAACCGGAAGCTCCTGTGCGCTCCATGGGTAGCGCAGAAAATGCCGCCCCCCAAATTTTGCCTAGGGCGCCAGAAACCCTGTCGCTGCTCCTGGGTGATCCAGATGGAGTCAGAAGCAGTTGGGCAGCAGAGGCTCAGGGAATTTGAGGGGAACCCCCTGGGTGTCCCAGTGTTGGCCAGGGATCGTACAGCACCTAGCGCAATATGGAGTCCCGATCTCAGTCATAGTCTGTGCAGCACCTGGGAGCCCTGACGTCTGTTTCCTGATCACAGGCACTGGGAATGGAGAGAGGGAAACCTCAGCACCTGAAGGGTTAATGCAGCCCTGTGTGCAGCCCCTGCTAGGGTGACCAGACAGCAAATGTGAACAATCGGGACAGGGAGTGGGGTAATAGGAGCCGAGATCAGAACAAGGCCCCAACATGAGGACATCTGGTCACGCTAGTCCCTGCTGCTCTGATGAGGGGTTGGCTTAGAGAGTTGTAGTAATAACAGCAGCAAAGAGTCCTGTGGCACCTTATAGACTAACAGACGTATTGGAGCAGGAGCTTTTGTGGGTGAATCCCCACGTCATCAGATGCACCAATAGTCCCATATGGGCTAGTGGGCAGGATTCCTGGTTTTCATCCAGGTGACCTGGGTTCAACTTCCACTGTGGGAACCGTGCAGAGCTTTTGCCCAGGGTGGAGACAGGAAATGAAAGGAACAGGGAGGGATCCTGCCAGCAGGGGAGTTAGACAGTGTGGGGAGGGGATCCCAGAAGTGGGGGTGGGGGGCAGAGGTCTGGGGGGAGACCAGGGAAGGATCCCAGCAGTGTGGGAAGTTGAGAGCACAGGCCTGGCATGGGGACTGGGGAGAGTGAATGTGTCCCTCTAAACCCACCCACTGCAGACTAGGCAGGACTGGAAGAATTACGTGTTTGTTGGTAAATGTCAATTTCTGTGTAAACACACAACCCAATGGCAAAATATTTCCATCGATAATCATCAAAACTGACAGATGGGCAAAGTAAGAAACATGCTGCTTGAGAACTTACCCTGTTGTAGGAGCAGCAGTGATCTGTGTGCTCCGTATAACCTGTATGCCCAAAAGGTCTGTTACACTCCCCCCATCCCCCGCTTGTCTCCTCTCCCTCTCTGAATGCCTGTGAAGTGGCTTTCCCCCTCCCCCCCTCCTGCAATGCTTGTGGGATGAAGGGGCTGGTTGAACAGCTGGAAGATCAGAAGAGCTCCTAGATAGACAAGGTGTCTGGGACTCTCATTAGGCAGCATTGTGAAAGCACAGCTGAGCACAGGGCCCCTTCCCCTTTTTAAGGACCTGAACCTCATGGCCTGCGACTGGAGATGACTTGGCTGCATCCGGTGGGTCACACTCCACCTCAGCCAGTGTCCATGCAGGGTCCATGCTCTGGGTGTGTGAGTGCTGCCTAATGAGAGTCCCAGACACCTTGTCTACTTGGAAGCTCTTCTGATCTTCAACCAGCCCATTCATCCCACAAGCATTGCAGGAGAGAGCGGGAGTGGGAGGGGGAAAGCCACTTCACAGACATTCAGAGAGGGAGAGGAGACAAAAGCGAGGGGGAGGGGGAGGGGAAGTATAACAGACCTTTTGACCATAGAAATCACTGCTGCTCCTACAACAGCAGGAACAGGCCACTAGGAGCTGAGAAAAGGAAGCCATCATGTTTCTGCCTGGCTTTGAACCAGGGCCCTTTTGTGTGTTAGGCAAACGTGATAACCACTACACTACAGAAACTTTGTCATGGGGCTGTGCCCTTCCCTTCATAAGAATGGCCATACTGGGTCAGACCAAAGGTCCATCCAACCCCATATCCTACTGCCAACAGTGGCCAATGCCATGTGCCCAAGAGGGAGTGAACCTAACCAGAAATGATCAAGTGATCTCTCTCCTGCCATCCATCTCCACTCTCTGACAAACAGAGGCTAGGGACACCATTCCTTACCCATCCTGGCTAATATCCATTAATGGACTTAACTTCCATTAATTTATCTGCAAAAAGAACAAAGCATGTGGCACCTTAGAGACTAACAAATCTATTTGAGCAAAAGCTTTTGTGGGCTAAAACTCACTTCATCGGATGCATGCAGTTAAAAATTCAGTAGAAAGATATATATACACACAGAGAACGTGAAAAAATGGGTGTTGCCATACACACTATAGGAGAAAGGACAAAGGAAGCAAGAGACGAAGAGAAAAGAGGGATCAGACAGTGGATGGAGCAAGAGGTGAAACAAAAAGGACAAACCCTTATGTCCCCAGTGATTCTAAGAGACAAAATCACAGCTACAGAATAAAATTCTGCCTCCTTAACCTCCTGTTTTCCATGCCTAGAATTCAACTGTCACCAGATGGATCAGACTGAACAGGTCTCAAACCTCCAGTAGGCTCTTACCTTCTAAACAGGGACGGCTGTTTTCTAGTAAAATCACTAAAAGGGAAGGAGAAAACTCGAAAGAGGTTCCTCCTGGCGCTCACGTCCGTGAACCCGAATGCTCTCTCAGTCCTCAAAGAGAGACCTGGAGAAGGAGACTTGCTGGAGCAAAGCCACAGGGGTCTCTGAGGTTTCCCTGGCCCCTCGCCCCGGTCCTGCCTGGCTGATGTCAGCATCTCTCTGTGAGGTCACCACCTCCCCACCACCTTGGACCAATAGGCTGAGGTCCTGCAAAAGGCCTTTGTGATGTCACTGACACACCCCTCCCTTGCTGTGCCAATGTCCTGCCCCTGGCCAGGCACTTTGCAGGTTTGAGCTACTCCCTGTGGATCACCCCACTCAAGGAGCGTTCGTTCTAGGCAGCAAGCCGGCTAGACAGGGAAACATCAGACGCTGCTCCGAATGCTACACTCAGTTTTTCAGAAATTAGTCATCTTTATGGCCAGAAGAGACCATTAGAGCATCTAATCTGACCCCCTGCATATCACAGGCCTCCTGTAGGACACAAGAGCTACTTTTGGGGCAAACACATTCCAGAAAGGCATCTTGTCTTCATTAAATGACATCAGGAGATGGAGAATCCATCACTTTCCTTGGTAGCTTGTTCCTGTGGTGAATCATCCTCGCTGTTGAATATTTGTGCCTTAGTTGTAATATGAATTTGTCTCTTTTCACCTTCCAGCCATGGGGTCTTGTTATGCCTTTCTCTGCTTGGTTCAAGAGCCCTTTAATACCCAATCCTTTCTCTCCATTAAGGCACTTGAACACTTCAGTGAAGTCACCTTTCAATCTTCTTTTGATCAGCTAAACAGGTTGAGCTCTTTCAGTAGCTCACTAGAAGGCATTTTCTCCAGCCCTCAGAACATTTGGTGGCTCTTTGCTGCCCCAGCTCCAATTTCACAACATCTTTTCAAATGAGGACACCAAAACTGGAGGCTATTCCAGTATCAGTCTCACTGATGCCGTGTCGCCTCCTGTGACGTTATTGACATAATTTGTAACCGTATAGATCACCGTTGCGACCGATGTTCTATTTGTAGTCAATATTTTAGAAAGGTTGTCGTGTAAGTGGTCTATGGAGAGGTTCTGATTGGCTGATTATAATTATGCTATTTCTAGATGTGTATGTGATATGCATATGTGATATGACCTATCAGCTCCTAACTCCCAAACTTTCAGTAACTCTATCCTCAGTGCCTGTGAGTGTAATTTAAACCATAAGAAAAACCACACTAGGCTAGACCGAAGGTCCATCTAGCTCTGAATCTTGTCTTCTGACAGTAGCCAATACCAGGTGCCCCAAAAGCAACTCAGTAAGGTACCACTGGAACTTGAACCCAGGATGTCCTGTATACAAAACACTGGTTTTAGCCAGCTAAGCCATGGTGCCTACAGTTGCTGAAGGGATCATGTCTGCACACACCTGACTCTCTGCCAGCCCCCATCTGGGCCTGACAAGCTTTGCTTCTGTTTGGATTCAGTAAAGCAGAGGAGCAGGTGAAGTTTTACTCCCAAGGTTCTTTGGACAGGTCTACACTACAAAATTAGATCGGTGTAACTACATTACTCAGAGGCGTAAAAAATTTACCTCCCTAAGCAATGCAGTTATATCAGCCTAACCCCGGTGCAGATAGCGCTGTGCCAACAGGAGGGCTTCTCCCATCAACATAGCTTGGGGAGGGGCTTGGTTAGTGAAGATGAAGAGAATAGGTGGCCCATGGCTCTTGCATTTGGGGAGGCTGGGTGTGAGCGCTGGAAGCTCCCTAGAAGTGGGGGGCCCATTGGTGCCCAGACCATGGCACTGCCCCCCCACCCTTCTCCTCTCTCTGAGGCCCCACCTGTGCTCCCCCCTTGCTCCTGTTTGGCCACTTCCCACCCCCCGCTCTTCCTCTTTGGCTGAGGACGGCTGATCCACCTTTCGCTCACTCCTCTCCTCCCCCAAGGCCTTCCTGCCTGCTGCTCGTGCCTCTCCACCCCCTACCACAAGGTCTGCCCACCAGCCGCCACCTCTCCATAGGCGGCAGGTTTGTATAATTTTTGGTGGGGCCCAAAATGGTGGTGCCCCCCCACTCCCGCCCTGTAAGCCGATATAAAATGAAGCTACAACGCGTCAGTGCCACAAGTTTACAAGGGTCAATTAAAAGTGGAAAGTCAGAAGCAGCACTTGCCTACTTCAATATACAGTATTATATTTTGTTGCATCTGTTGTGATGAAGTGGGAATGTTCTTAATATTTTCTCTGAATACTGTGTGGGTGCCTCAGTTTCCCCTGCAAGATGCCAACTGAAGGTGTTGGGGACAAAGAGATCAGGTGGGCTCCTTGTCCGGAAGAGACCCAGAGGAGGGAGTGTCAGTTTGGAGCTGGCTGGGGAAATGGGGCGAGACCCAGAACTTGGTTCTGGGCTCCCCACCCCCCAAGATGGACCTGACAGAGGGGTTCTGTTTTCTGTACCAACAAGCTCTGTTTAAACTGTGTTCCCATCATCTAATAAATCTTCTGTTTTACTGTCTGGCTGAGAGTCACATCTGACTGCGGAGTTGGGGTGCAGCGACCTCTGGTTGCCCCAGGAGCAGCCTGGGCAGACTCACTTTGGAAAGTGCATGACGTGGAAGGGCATGCTGAATGCTCTGAGGTCAGACCCAGGAAGGTGTAAGCTTCTTGCCCTGGAGACAGTATGCTCCGAGAGAGGAGGCTCCCCCAGAGTCCTGACTGGTTTTGTATGGAGATGTTCCAAAGCATCACAGCATCCCCTTCCACGCCGTGCACTTCCCAGAAGTCCGCACAGGCACTGACACTCCCTCCTCCAGCCTTTGTCTCTTTTCCAGGCATTAGGAGGCCACCTGATCTCTCTGTTCTCCAACACCTTCAGTTGGCACCTTGCAGGGGAAACTGATTTGGGAGAAATGAAGTAAAAGCTGCCCAAACCGAGCTTGAGCACTCCTGAATTTTGAGGTGTTCAAATCTGGAAGGCAGGTGCTGGGGGTGGGAGAGGGCTGTGGGCTCCATGGGGGAGCATGGCAGCAACTGTCTGGAGCTGCATGGAGCCAGATACGCTGGTCTGAGTGGCACAGTAAGCGGTTTGGGGGTTGGAGAAGAGGTAGGGAGTTCCGGGGGGCAGTCAAGGGACAAGGAGCAGGGGGAGTTGGATGGGGCAGAGGTTCGAAGGGGCAGTCAGGGGACAGGCAGCAATTGGATAGGCATGGGAGTCTAAGAGGTTTATCAGGGGACAGGTAAGGGTGTGGTCCTGGGGAAGTTGGGTGGGGTCTCAGGAGGGGGCAGTTGGGGACAAGGAGAAGGGAGGCTTAGATAGGGGCTGAGGTCCCAAGGGGCAGTTAGGGGCAGGGGTCTCGGGAGGGGCTAATCGGGGAACAAGGACCAGTGGGGCTTAGATAGGGGGTGGAGGTTCTGGGGGGGCAGTTGGGGCAGGGGTCTGGGGAGGAGGCAATCAGCGGACAGAGGCTGGGATTCAAAGGGCTCTGGGCTGCTGGCAGCCGCGGGGATCCCAGAGCCCTTTAAATCCCAGCCGGGGCGGGAATCAGAGGGCTCTGGGCTGCCCGCTGCGGCGGGGAGCCCAGAACCCTTTAAATCTCAGCCGCTGCTGGGATTTAAAGGGCTCTGGGCTGCCTGCAACCGCGGGGAACCCAGAGCCTTTTAAATCCCAGCCGCGGCCGGGAACCAGAGAGCTCTGGGCTGCCCGCGCGGGAGCTCAGAGTTTTAAATCCCAGCCGGGGCCGGGAATCAGAGGGCTCTGCGCTGCCCGCTGCGGCGGGGAGCCCAGAGCCCTTTAAATATCAGCCGCGGCTGGGATTTAAAGGGCTCTGGGCTGCCTGCAACCGCGGGGAGCCCAGAGCCTTTTAAATCCCAGCCGCGGCCGGGAACCAGAGAGCTCTGGGCTGCCCGCCGCGGCGGGGAGCTCAGAGCCTTTTAAATCCCAGCCGCGGCCGGGAATCAGAGGGCTCTGCGCTGCCCGCTGCGGCGGGGAGCCCAGAGCCCTTTAAATCTCAGCCGCGGCTGGGATTTAAAGGGATCAGGGCTGCCTGCAACCGCGGGGAGCCCGCAGCCCTTAAAAACTCAGCCGCGGCAGGGATTTAAAGGGCTCTGGGCTGCCTGCAACCGCGGGGAGCCCAGAGCCTTTTAAATCCCAGCCGCGGCCGGGAACCAGAGAGCTCTGGGCTGCCCGCCACGGCGGGGAGCTCAGAGCCTTTTAAATCTCAGCCGCAGCCGGGAATCAGAGGGCTCTGGGCTTCCCGCTGCGGCGGGGAGCCCAGAGCCCTTTAAATCTCAGCCGCGGCTGGGATTTAAAGGGCTCTCGGCTGCCTGCAACCGAGGGGAGCCCAGAGCCCTTTAAATCCCAGACGTGGCCGGGAATCAGAGGGCTCTGGGCTCCCCGCCGCGGCGGGCAGCCCAGAGCCTTTTAAATCCCAGCTGCCGCCGGGAATCAGAGGGCTCTGGGCTGCCTGCAACCGCGGGGAGCCCAGAGCCTTTTAAATCCCAGCCGCGGCTGGGAATCAGAGGCTCTGGGCTCCGCGCGGGCAGCCCAGCGCCTTAAAAATCCCAGCCGCAGCCGGGAATCAGAGGGCTCTGGGCTCCCCACCGCTGCGGGCAGCCCAGAGCCTTTTAAATCCCAGCTGCGGCCGGGAATCAGAGGGCTCTGGGCTGCCTGCAACCGGGGGGAGCGCAGAGCCTTTTAAATCCCAGCCGCCGCCGGGAATCAGAGGGCTCTGGGCTCCCCGCTGCGGCGGGCAGCCCAGAGCCTTTTAAATCCCAGCCGCGGCCGGGAATCAGAGGGCTCTGGGCTGCCTGCCGCGGCGGGGAGCCCAGCGCCTATTAACTCCCAGCTGCAGCCGGGGCTCTGGGCTCCCCGCCGCGGCAGGCAGCCCAGAGACCTCTGATTCCCTGCCGCGGCTGGGATTTAAAAGGCTCTGGGCTGCCGGCAGCGCACAGCAGGGGAGAAACCTAGCTCCAAATATTGCTGGAGCAGAGCCCCTGTCTGTGAATATTCCTGGGGCTAAAGCCCCAGGAGCCCATATAAGTCGGCGCCCATGCCCTCGGTGTGTGCCAGGGTGAGCACCACCAAAGTGCAGGGAATTTGAGGGCAGGGCAGGGCAGTGCACTGTAATGGAGTTTCTGTAGTGTAGTGGTTATCACATTTGCCTAACCTGCATCGAGCCAGCTAGGCAGAACTGACACCAACTTGTCTGGGGTGTTTCCCAGAAGCAGAGCACAAGTTTGAAATACAGGCAGCATAGAACCAATATTCATAACGTCAACTACAAAAATGATACACATCTAGAGATAGCATCGTTATAATCAGCCAATCAGAACCTCTCCATAGACCCCTTACACAACTACCTTTATACAATATTGGCTGCAAATATAGAACAGTGGTCGCAATGGTGATCTATACAGTTACAGTTTATGTCAATAACGTCACAGGAGGTGACATGGCATCAGTGAGACTGATACTGGAATACTGCCTCCAGTTTTGGTGTCCTCGTTTGCAAAAGATGTTGTGAAATTAGAGTTTGGGACAGCAAAGATCCACCAAATGTTCTGAGGGCTGGAGAAAAATGCCTTCTAGGGAGCTATTGAAAGAGCTCAACCTGTTTAGCTTCTCAAAAGAAGATTGAAAGGTGACTTCACTGAAGTGTTGAAGTGCCTTAATGGAGAGAAAAGATTGGGTATTAAAGGGCTCTTGAATCGAGCAGAGAAAGGCATAACAAGACCCAGTGGCTGGAAGGTGAAAAGATACAAATTCATATTACAACTAAGGCACAAATAGTCAACAGCGAGGATGATTCACCACAGGAACAAGCTACCAAGGGAAGTGGTGGATTCTCCATCTCTTGATGTCATTTCATGAAGACTAGATGCCTTTCTGCAATGTGTTTGCCCCAAAAGTAGCTCTTGTGTCCTACAGGAGGCCTGTGATACGCAGGGGGTCAGATTAGATGGTCTAATGGTTTCTTCTGGCCGTAAAGTTGACTAATTTCTGAAAAACCGAGTGTAGCATTGGGACCAGCATCTGATGTTTTCCTGTCTATCCGGCTTGCTGCCTAGAACGAAAGCTCCTTGAGTGGGGTGATCCCCAGGGAGTAGCTCAAACCTCCAAAGTGCCTGGCCAGGGGCAGGACATTAACACAGCGAGGGAGGGGTGTGGCAGTGACATCACAAAGGCCTTTTGCAGGACCTCAGCCTATTGGTCCAAGGCGGTGGGGAGGTGGTGACCTCACAGAGAGATGCTGACATCAGCCAGGCAGGACAGGGGCGAGGGGCCAGGGAAACCTCAGAGACCCCTGTGGCTTTGCTTCAGCAAGTCTCCTTCTCCAGGTCTCTCTCTGAGGACTGAGAGAGTATTCGGGTTCACGGACGTGAGCGCCAGGAGGAACCTCTTTCGAGTTTTCTCCTTCCCTTTTAGTGATTTTACTGGAAAACAGCAGTCCCTGTTTACAAGGTAAGAGCCTCCTGGAAGTTTGAAACCTGTTCAGTCTGATCCAGCTGGTGACAGTTGAATTCTAGGCATGGAAAACACGAGCTTAAAGAGGCAGAATTTTATTCCGCACGTGGGATTTTGTCCCTTAGAATCACTGGGGACATTAAGGTTTGTCCTTTGTGTTTCACCTTTTCCTCCCTGCCTCCCTCCTTTCTCTTCATCTCTTGCTTCTTTTGTCCTTTCTCCTGTTCCCCTCCCACTACCGTGTGTGTGTGTGTGTGTGTGTGTGTGTGTGTGTGTGTGTGTGTGTGTGTGTGTGTGTGTGTGTGTGTGTGTGGCGGGGCAGTGCTCTGCAGTTCCCACTGTGGGAGGTCCACTCAAAAATGTGGGGCTGAAATAGTGCTCGGGCAGTGATCCCCACCAGTGACCTGGGCCATCCTTTGGGCTCTCTGGTGAGAACCCTCAGCCTCCCATCCTCAGTCTCTACCCTGATTGGCTGAGCAGGGGGTTATTGACAGGGAGGAGACTTAGGTCCTTGTTCTCTTTCAATACCAAGGAAATAAGTCAGAACCAGTTCTATGTTTGATGAATTTTGCTGCTTCTCTGCATTAATAGTCTCTGAGCAGTTCATGATTCTCTCTAACATTGCAGTTCTCCTCAAATACTTGCTGAATAATTACTGTGCACTGTTGTTGGTCTGGAGCTCTTCTGAGAGCACTTTATTCAGGTCACTCAATGTCTGAAATTCAAGATCCGATGGTTAGTTTGAAAATCAGGGCTCTTGGGTCCTATTCCCAACTCTGCCACTGACTGGCTGTGTGACATCAGACAAGTCAATTCTCCTTTCTCAGCCTTAGCTTCTCCCTCTTTCGAGTAGGGATAATAATGATCTGCTCCTACCTACCTCACGGTGTGTGGAGGCAGGGTCGGCTCTAGATTTTTTGCCATCCCAAGCAAAAAAACCTTTTGGCGTCCCCCCCCCCCAGCCCTGGGCTCCCCCCCGCACCTCCCGGCCACCCCAGACCTTGGCTCTGCCCCCTCCACCCACACCCCCTGCCATCCCAGCCCTGGGCTCTCCCCCCCCCACATACCCCATGCTGCCCCAGCTCTTGGCTCCGCCCTTTCCCCCCCACTGCTCTCCCACCAACATACCCCTTGCCACCCCAGCCCTGGGCTCTCCTCACACACACATACCCCTGCACCCTCCTTCTGCCCCAGCCCTGGGTCACTGGTAACTTGCTCCCAGGGTGGGTCATTCAGCAGGAATTTTGGATGTGCACAGAACACAGACAGGATTGGTTCCCATAGAGTTACAGAACTGCAGTAAATTGGAACAATTTTCAGCTTGTGTGATTGGAGGAGATCTGGATGCATATTGTAAGACTGTCCTCCATACATGAGGAAAAGTTGAGGTGCCTTTATTCTTTTGTTCCACTCTTTGTTTCTATGGGGAATTTGCCAATGCAATATAACTGTCTTCCTTTTAAACAAATAAAACAAAAACAAACAAAAAGGCAATGGCTGTTGAAAATAGCAATTCCAGTCCTAATAACCCCTGGGAAGCATTTCTTGCTCAATTTTATCCTACTTTTTCTACAGCAAATGACAGTGGATCAGTATATTTGATTTGGAAGAAAACAGCTGCCCAAACTGAGCTGGAGCACTCCTGAATGTTGAGGTGTTCAAATCTGGAAGGCAGGCGCTAGATTCCCTTTCTGAACATTAGCTAAATCTGGAAAGGAAAAGTCAATTTCTGCTTCCACGGCTCAGGAGTGGAAATCCTGCTACGTGCCTGGTGCTGTATCTAGAGCTGCCCAGGTCCAGCAGAGCCTCCCCTCCCTCACTTTTCATTTTAACTTCTGGAGGGATCCACGTACCTCCCTTGCCAGGCTTCAGCTAGAGAGGGGCCCTGTCCATTCAGTCCCCCCAATTCCGTCTTTGGGCACTGCCAGGTGAGGTCACACCAGTATCCCTCAGCCCGTCTCGGGGTGTCTTCTGAAGGGGATGTCTGGGGCAAAGCTTTCTAGTCCAAAACGTCGGTGGCTGGAGGTGGGGGGGGCGCCATTTTCAGTAGTTTAATTTTTGGTGCTGCATTGAGTGACTGCTGTGTGCAGTGATATAGTGACCCCTGGATCTCTGAATGAGGCTTTATACGTGGGGGGGAGCGGGGGCAAGTGGGGAGCAGGTGGGCGAACGGGTGGGCAAATGGCAGGTGGGCACAGAGGTGAGCAGTGAGCCAGCAGGGGCTCTAGGGGTGGGCACGGGGGTTTCTGGCAGGGGAGGGAGGAGGTGAAAGGAGGGGAGTGGTGGGTGGGGGACTGACTAGCAGGAGATGCAGCAGGCCAGTGGGGGGCTAGGGGGTGAAGAGGGGTGTGATGGTGAGATCTGGTCACCCTACGGGGGCCGTTTCTTCTCCCTCCCCCAAACCTTCCTTTTCGGCCCACAGCTGTTTCAGGGGGGCAGCGCTGGGGAAAGAGGGTTTGTTTCTGCAGGGTGGGCGGCGCTGGGAGGGGGGGTTGTTTCCACAGGGATGGGTGGTGCCGGGGGGGGTGTTTCAAGGGGGCTGGGTGGCAGAGTAGGGGGCGCAATTTTATATTCTTGCCTTGGGTGTAAAAATAGCTAGTTACGGCTCTGGGACACCATATTGTGCAAGGTGCTGTACAATCCCTGGCTAACACTGGGACACCCAGGGGGTTCCCCTCAATTTCCCTGAGCCTCTGCTGCCCAAATTCTTCTGACTCCACCTGGATCACCCCCTCGCCGCAAAAAACCCACCTTTCCAAACAGTCCTTCTTTCCCTGCCCCCTGATTCTGCTTTCACACCCTGGGCCCATCTCCTCTCTTTGTCCCTCCCCCGCCCCCAGGTGAGCAGAGATGGAGGCAACTTCAGCCACTGGAGCCAGCCCCAGCGAGCGCTGCAGCCCGCCCGGGGGTGTTTGCAGACACAGGAAGGGAGCAGCTGGGAGCGGGGGGGTGCTGGGAAGAAGGAGGCAGGAGAACAAATCCCAGCGGGGTGGGGTGGCTCCTGGGGGCGGGGCTCTGGCACAGCCCGGGGCAGGGCAGCTCCTGGGGCGGGGCTCTGGCACAGCCCGGGGCGGGGCAGCTCCTGGGGCCGGGGCTCTGGCACAGCCCGGGGGCGGGGCAGCTCCTGGGGGCGGGGCTCTGGCACAGGCCGGGGGCGGGGCCGCTCCTGGGCGCGGGGCGCGGGCACACCCGGGGGGGGGGGCAGCTCCTGGGGGCGGGGCTCTGGCACATTGTGACGCAGGAGCCCGGGCCCAGCAGCTGCTCCCTGGTGGCCACGTGCTGCCAGCAGCGCTGGAGCCGCCCGGGCCGGAGCGGAGCCGCTGTTCTCAGCTGCAGCAGGAGCTGCCCCCGGCCCCACTGGGCTCCAGGTGGGGACAGAGCCTGGGGCCCGGGGCTCCCCTGGGTGCGGCTGGCGAGGCGGGGCTAGGGTGACCAGATGTCCCGATATTATAGGGACAGTCCCGATTTTTGGGTTTTTTTCTTATATAGGCTCCTATTACCCCCCACCCCCATCCCGATTTTTCACATTTGCTGTCTGGTCACCCTAGGCGGGGCGGGGCGGGAGGGGAGAGGCCGGAGCTGCAGGCGGGGAAGGGCGGGGGGGCAGGCGGGGGGTTGATCGGTCTCTGGGCACCAGGGGAGCCCCGGGGCAGAGTGTGTGTGTGAGTGTCCCGGGCCCAGGCGTGCACCAGGGAGCCCCGGCACCCCAATGCCCTGAGCCCCGGCTGGGGAGGCTGCTCCCCCCCTCCCGTGGGGGCTCCGGGGCGGGGGGAGGCTGTGGCTGCTGCAGGCGGGTGCTCGGCCCCCCCGGGAATGACCCGCTGCCGGCAGCTTGTGGTGCCTCCTCCGCTGAGCTTTTCCCTGGGGGTGGCCTGGGCGCAGCTGCGATCAGCTGTTTGCTGGGCAGGAGCTGCACTGGGGGGGGGAGGAGCCAACTTGGGGCAGGCAGGAGAACCCCGGGCTCTGGCAGAAAATGTGGGGCTGAAGTCCCCGGCTCGGGAGCCCCAGCCACCTTAGTGGCAAAAGTTGCAGGGCTGAAGCCCTGACCCCCCTCTGTGTGGAGCTGGCCTGAGCCCCTCTCGCTCCCATCCCCCCTGTGGAGCTGGCTCTCACTCTCCGGCTGTGGAGAAATTCAGCCCAAATCTCCCCATGTTGGTATCTTCATCCCCCCCCCCCCCATCACCCAGCCATGGATGGATTTAGCCCAGGAGGCAGGGTCAGTGTTGGCCCCATTGGGCAGGTGGGATCTAGGGCACAAGGAGGTGAAGTGACTTTCCCAAGGCTAAGCAGGGAGTCTGTGGCAGAGCAGAGACTCAAACCCAAAACACCTGAGCCTGAGTCCTGTGCCTTAACCACAAGGCAACCTTCCCACGGAAGGAGAGGGAACCTCCTCCGCCACTTTAGGGCTTGGCTACACTTAAAAATTTGCAGCGCTGCAGCAAGGTGTGAAAACACACCCTCTCCAGCGCTGCAAAGCGCCAGTGTGGTCAAAGCCCCAGCGCTGGGAGCTGTCCGTTATTCCCCACAGGGAGGTGGAGTACGGACAGCGCTGGGAGAGCTCTCTCCCAGCGCTGGCGCTTTGACTACAGTTAGCGCTTCAAAGCGCTGCCGCGGCAGTGCTTTGAAGCGCTAAGTGTAGCCACAGCCTTTGAGGGTGTGGGTGGGAGCAGCCACTAGACAGAGGTGCCAGGAGGTGGGGAGGGGGGTTGGATAGTTGGGGAGATTAGAGGGTGGGGGCCTCTGGAGGGGCGGTCAGGGGACAAGGAGCAGGGGTTGGTTGGGTTGAGGGTTGGCGGGTGGGGCGGAGCGGGGCGGGGCAGGCAGGGAGCAGAGGGAGTTGGATGGGTTGGGAGTTGTCGGGGTCCTGTCAGGGGTGGGGAGCGGTTGGATGGGGCGTGGGAGTCCCAGGGTTCTGTCTGGGGTGGAGGTGTAGATAAGGGTCAGGGGACAGGTAGGGTCCTAGGAGTCAGTTATAGTGGGGGTCTCAGGAGGGGAAGTCAGGGGACAAGGAACAGGGAGGCTTAGATAGGGGGTTGGGTCCTGGAGGGCAGTTAGGGGCAGGGTCCCAGGAGGGGGCAGTCCGGGGACAAGGAGCGGGGGGGTTGGGGGTTCTGAGGGGGGCAGGAAGGGGGAGGCAGTGGATGGGGTGGGGCTAGGGCGGGGCTCCCTGGGTGCACACCCTAATGAAATGTGCTGTGCACGCCTATGGTCACGGGGGTGAGCCACTTGCATCCTTTTCCTGTTTGTGCCATTTCTTTCCATCTCAAAACCTGAGAACAATTCTCTCTAGTTCTTCCCCTTCTCTCTCCCCTCCCCACATGTGGCTAGAAAATCCAAGGAGATTCCCTCATTTTCCCTAAAATTATTGACTCTCTAGTCTCTTATTTTTCCCTATTTTGTCCATAATTCTTCAATTCTCCTCAGCTTTGGGATGTGAACCCAACCCGTTTTATCTGCAGCAATTTGTCCTTGGGTAGGTGGGAATTTGCTGTCCTGTGTCATTCCCTGTGATGTTGATATAAACTGGGACTATATAGAATATGGTTTGCAACCAAGGTCCTGTAGTGGCACCAAATCTTATGTAAAAAGGGGTCATATAAGGTGTCTAAGACCAGGTTATGGGTTGCTGGTTATGATTATGCTGTCTGTATGCATGTATCCTTTTGTAGTTGAAGTTATGAATATTGAATCTATACTGTCTGTATTTCAAATTTGTGCTGTGTTTTTGGAAACATTCTAGACAAGTTGGTGTTAGCTTTGCCTAGCCTGTGTGATGTCCCATTAAGGACCATCAGCTACACAATTGACCCATTGAGAGAAGGCAGACACGCCTTGTGACTCAGCAAAGTGCAGGGACTGGCTCATGTGACTCCAGACTCCATTTTGCTGTAATTTTCCACAGTAAGGAACAAAGAGGTTCTTACACCTGGAAAAGCCTATATAAGGCTAATGCCTCATCTCCATCTTGTCTTCAATCCTGCTTCTTACCTCTAGAGGGACTTTGCTACAAACTGAAGCTCTACACAAGGGACTGATGACCCATCCCAGCTGGGGATGTTCCAGAGACTTGATTTGAACCTGCAGTTTATGCCATCACTGCTACAAGCCTGAACTAAGAACTTTGCCATTACTGTATGTAATTGATTCCATTTAACCAATTCTAGCTCTCATCTCTACCTTTTCCCCTTTATGAATAAACCTTTAGATTTTAGATTCTAAAGGATTGGCAACAGCATGATTTGTGGGTAAGATCTGATTTGTATATTGACCTGGGTCTGGGGCTTGATTCCTTGGGATCGAGAGAACCGTTTTCTTTTATTGGGGTTTTGGTTTTCATAACCATTCATCCGCAGGACAAGTGGCCCTAGTGGTGATACTGGTAGACTGGAGTGTCTAAGTTTCAGAGTAGGTGTATTCTATTTGCTACCCAAGATCCATAAACCTGGAAATCCTGGACACCCCATCATCTCAAACATTGGCACCTTAACAGCAGGATTGTCTGGCTATGTGGACTCTCTCCTCAGGCCCTATGCTACCAGCACTCCCAACTATCTTCGAGACACCACTGACTTCCTGAAGAAACTATAATCCCTTGGTGATCTTCCAGAAAGCACCATTCTGGCCACTATGGATGTGGAAGCCCTCTACACCAACATTCCACACAAAGATGGACTACAGGCCGTCAGGAACAGTATCTCCGATAATATCACGGCAAACCTGGTGGCTGAACTTTGTGACTTTGTCTTCACCCACAACTATTTCACATTTGGGGACAATGTTTACCTTCAAGTCTTGCATCCGAAGAAGTGGGTATTCACCCACGAAAGCTCATGCTGCAAAACGTCTGTTAGTCTATAAGGTGCCACAGGATTCTTTGTTGCTTTTACAGATCCAGACTAACACGGCTACCCCTCTGATACTTCAAGTCAGTGGCACTGCTATGGGTACCCGCATGGCCCCTCAATATGCCAACATCTTTATGGCTGACTTAGAACAACGCTTCCTTAGCTCTCGTTCCCTAACGCCCCTATTCTACTTGTGCTACACTGATGACATCATCATCTGGACTCATGGAAAAGAAGCCCTCGAGGAATTCCACCGTGATCTTAACAATTTCCATCCCACCATCAACCTCAGCCTAGACCAATCCACACAAGCGGTCCATTTCCTAGACACTACTGTGCTAATAAGCGATGGTCACATAAACACCACCCTATACCGGAAACCCGCTGACCGCTATACTTACCTACATGCCTCCAGCTTCCATCCCGGACACACCACACGATCCATTGTCTACAGCCAAGCACTAAGATACAACCGTATTTGCTCCAATCCCTCAGACAGAGATAAACACCTACAAGATCTCTATCAAGCATTCTTAAAACTACAATACCCATCTGCTGAAGTGAAAAAACAGATTGACAGAGCCAGAAGAGTACCCAGAAGCCACCTACTACAGGACAGGCCTAACGAAGAAAATAACAGAACGCCACTAGCCATCACCTACAGCCCCCAACTAAAACCTCTCCAGCGCATCATCAAAGATCTACAACCTATCCTTAAAGATGATCCCTCATTCTCACAGATCTTGGGAGACAGGCCAGTCCTCGCTTACAGACAGCCTCCCAACCTGAAGCAAATACTCACCAGCAACCGCACACCATACAACATAAACACTAACCCAGGAACCTATCCTTGCAACAAAGCCCGATGCCAGCTCTGTCCACATCTATTCAAGTGACACCATCATAGGACCTAATCACATCAGACATGCCATCAGGGGCTCGTTCACCTGCACATCTACCAATGTGATATATGCCATCATGTGCCAGCAATGCCCCTCTGCCATGTACATTGGCCAAACTGGACAGTCTCTACGCAAAAGAATAAATGGACACACATCTGACATGAGGAATCATAACATTCAAAAACCAGTGGGAGAACACTTCAACCTCTCTAACCACTCAGTGACAGACTTGAAGGTGGCAATTTTGCAACAAAAAACTTCAAAAAACAGACTCCAAAGAGAAACTGCTGAACTGGAATTAATATGCAAATTAGATACAATTATCTCTGGCCTAAACAGAGACTGGGAATGGTTGGGTCATTACACTAATTGAATCTAGTTCCCTATGTTAAGTTCTCCTCACACCTCCTATGGATCATCTTAATTACCACTTCAAAAAGTTTTTTCCTCCTGCTGATGATAGCTCATCTCAATTGATTAGACTTTTCCGGTTGGTATGCATACTTCCACCTTTTCATGTTCTCTGTATGTATAAATATCTCCTGTCTGTGTGTTCCATTCTATGCATCCAAAGAAATGAGCTGTAGCTCACGCTAAAATAAATTTGTTAGTCTCTAAGGTGCCACAAGTACTCCTGTTCTTTTTGTGGAGTATCTAAGGAAATTGCTTGTGTGACTTGTGGTTAGCCAGTGGTGTGAAACCAAACTCCTCTTTGTCTGGCTGGTTTGGTTTGCCTTACAGGTGGAAAAACCCCAGCCTAGGGCTGTAACTGCCCTGTTTAAGCAATTGGTCCTGAACTGGCACTCTCAGTTGGGTCCCGCCAGGACCGTATCGTCACACCCAACAAGCTACACTGAGGCAAAAACTACCCGAGCCTTCCATCCACTAGGGCTGTACATGGCGTTGGCTGCTCAAGTTAGTGATCTTGGGGTAAAAAGGAAATTTTAGTTGTAGAGCAGATGCAGCCCAGGTGCAGGGGTTGCCATTAGCTTCCCCCTTGACCTGACCTAAACTCCATCACTTTTCCTAGTCTAAACAAACCCTGAGCATCACGGTTATACTGTTCCCCCATTTCACAGCAATTGTTAGTCATCAAGTTCCCCCTTTAGGAACCAATTGTTTCATTCCCAGTTGCTCTGATGTTGCTTCAGGTTGTGCTGGGGAGCAGATATTTTTGCTACCATTTTCCTCACTTAAAATATATTGAACTATAACAAAGTGCGGGAACAGCGCAGGGATAGGGGAAAATGTCATTTCTCCTCTATAACAGCAGAAGAACATAGGGAATCCCTCTGATTTACCCTGATTCCTCATCACCATCCCAATCTCCCTTTTGTTCAGCTTCTTAGGTCTATATTTTTTCTAAAGGGCTGGGAAGAAGATTCACTCATAAATAACTTATAACTAAGCAAAGTGCCTATGCATTTGGCTACCAAAGCCATTGTGGCCCAGGCCCTGCAGGAGGTCGCTCCTGAAGAGATCTCCTTCCTAATCAGCTGCATGTTGCCTATTATTTGGGAAATACAATCCCTATCGAGGTAGAGATGGGAAAAATGGAAGTGACATTTCTCTTCAGCTCACCCCTGGGAGATGCTGCAAATGTGTAGAAAATGAAATCCATGTTGAATGTGATATAGCTGCAGAAAGATACCTATTTTTAATAGAGACCTGACATTTGTTGTCTTACAGGGATTCTAAGCCGCACCTGAATTTAGTCCCTAATTTAAATCTGTGCCAGCAGATTAAAGAAATAAAAAGGCATAGTAGGGGGAGTTATACCTCACTATCGCTACTGATCTGTTGTGCGGTTGGTGAAGAATTCTACGCCAGAGAAGTATAAAATTACTCCAAGGAAGGTCAAAGATTTCACAAGAGCTCAGGTAGAAATTGCAGGTACTAGTGGTTGATTGTCACCCCCGAGATGGAAGCTGTGGCCCAGGTAAACTATTTTTAGAACCCTGCTCCCTAGTTAAGTGGCATTGGTCACACTCCTGAAGGACCCCATGATTAAATTGGGCACAACTGTCTTTTACCATTTGGATCCAAAGTCTCATGAAGCACAGAGAGAAACAGCTGATTCCTTCAGAGCCATTCCGCACCTACGGGTCCCAATCTGGCTGCCTTGTTGGACAAGAAGCACTTCCATGCTGGGCAAACAATGGTAGCCAACGAGGGAATGTATCAGATGCGAAGCTCAGACTGCAGGATACTTGAATGCTGAGTCCCGAGGCTGTGGTTTAGTCCAGGCCTGCACAACTCGTAAAGCGGCAAGGGCAATATTACTCCAAAGAAAACAGCTGAGGGCTGAAAATCCCACTGAACGCCCCCCAGCACTGCCCAGCCCCTCCGAAACACAACTCCCCCAGCACTGCCCAGGCACTCCGAAACAATCCCCCCCAAAGTGCCGCCTGCCCCGTGGAAACAAACCCTCCTTCCCCAGCACCGCCCTGCCAAAACAGCGGTAATGAACCTTGCTAATATGTCATAGGGGGCCCCTAAGGTAGTATAATTAAGGTAAAAGGAAAATGTCTTTTTGTTAGAGATAGAATAAGATCTCCCCCCGCCCCTTGGTAATCCGTCGCCCTGTGGAGTGAATGAGGTGGGACTGAGGAAGGCAGCACCTCCAGACAGCTGCAACCCTTGGAGAGGGGCTGGGAGCCAGACCAGATCAGTAGAACAGGTCAGCCACTGACTCACCATTCACCTCTTCAGCCCCCCCGCCCGCTCACCTCAACCCCCCTCCCCTGCTGCCGGCTCACTCGCCTCAGCCCCCCATGGCTCACCTGCCTGCCCGCCCACTCGCCTCCTCACCTCTCCTCCCCCACCGCCAGCTCACCTGCCCCCCCGCCAATGCCCGCCCGCTTGCCTCCTCAGACCCCCGCTCACCTCCGTTCCCCCTCCCGGCTCGCATACTCACCCCCCACCACTGCACGCCTCCTCAGCCTCCCACCCCTGGCCAGTGATGAGCTGCCAAAATCTTAACAACCAGTTCCCTCCTCACCCTACATGGGGGTTGTGGCCCACCCTGCCCCTGGGACTCCTGCCCCATCCAACCCCCATGTTCCTTGACACCCTCCGGGACCCCTACCCCATCTACCCTCCTTCCCTGTCCCCTGACTGCCCCCTGCCACCCCATCCAACCCCTCCTCTCATTCCTGATGGCCCCCCTGGGACCCTTGCCCCATCCAACCACTCCTTCTCCCTGTCCCCTGATGGCCCCTGGAACCCCTGCCCCTGACGGTTCGCGCGGGAAGGCTGAGAAGCAAATGGCTTCGTGCTCAGGCCCAGGGAGGCAGAGGGGAGGTAGGTGAGCTGGGGTGGGGAGCGGTTCCTCAGTGCCCCCCCCCCCCGGGTTACCTGCTGCGGTGCGGGCGGCCCCCCTGCCCCAGCTCACCTCGTCTCCGTCTCCACCTTGCTGGGCCTGAGCGCGAAGCCGCCACACGGCTTCATTTCCCTCCAAGGCTTCCTGCGCGAACAGCTGATTAGCAGGGGGAGGGGGAAAGCGAGGCGGGGCATTCAGGGGAGGAGGCGGAGTGGAGGTGAGCTGGGGCCAGCCGCCGGCTCACCTGCCCCCCCCGCCACTGCCTGCCTGCTCGCTTCCTCAGCCCCCACCCTCACCTGCTATTGTGTCATACAGGAGGCCTGTGATATGCAGGGGGTCAGATTAGATGCTCTAATGGTCTCTTCTGGCCGTAAAGTCGACTCATTTCTGAAAAACTGAGTGTAGCATTGGGAGCAGCGTCTGATGTTTCCCTGTCTAGCCGGCTTGCTGCCTAGAACGAACGCTCCTTGAGTGGGGTGATCCCCAGGGAGTAGCTCAAACCTGCAAAGTGCCTGGCCAGGGGCAGGACATTAGCCCAGCAAGGGAGGGGTGTGGCAGTGACATCACAAAGGCCTTTTGCAGGACCTCAGCCTATTGGTCCAAGGTGGTGGGGAGGTGGTGACCTCACAGAGAGATGCTGACATCAGCGAGGCAGGACAGGGCCGAGGGGCCAGGGAAACCTCAGAGACCCCTGTGGCTTTGCTGCAGCAAGTCTCCTTCTCCAGGTCTCTCTTTGAGGACTGAGGGAGTATTCGGGTTCACGGACGTGAGTGCCAGGAGGAACCTCTTTCGAGTTTTCTCCTTCCCTTTCAGTGATTTTACTAGAAAACAGCTGTCCCTGTTTAGAAGGTAAGAGCCTCCTAGAGGTTTGAAACCTGTTCAGTCTGATCCATCTGGTGAGAGTTGAATTCTAGGCATGGAAAACACAAGCTTAAGGAGGCCGAATTTTATTCTGAATTTTATTTGATCCCCACCAGTGACCTGGGCCATCCTTTGGGCTCTCTGGTGAGAACCCTCAGCCTCCCGTCCTCAGTCTCTACCCTGATTGGCTGAGCAGGTGGTAATTGACAGGAAGGAGACTCAGGTCCTTGTTGGTCTCTTTTAAGACCAAGGAAATAAGTCAGAACCAGTTCTGTGTTTGACGAATTTTGCTGCTTCTCTACATTAATGGTCTCTGAGCAGTTCACGATTCTCTCTAACCTTGCAGTTCTCCTCAAATACTTGCTGAATAATTCCTGTGCACCGTTGTTGGTCTGGAGCTCATCTGAGAGCATTTTATTCAGGTCATTCAATGTCTGAAATTCAAGAGCCGATGGTTAGTTTGAAAATCAGGGCTCCTGGGTCCTATTCCCAACTCTGCCCCTGCCTGGGCGTGTGACCTAAGACAAGTCAATTCTCCTTTTTTCAGCCTTAGCTTCTCCCTCTTTCAAGTAGGGATAATGATGATCTGCTCCTACCTACCTCACGGTGGGTGAAGGATGGGGATCCATTGGAGAGTGTCACTAGGAGTAGTGCATAATATGAGGTGTCCTATCACGTTTACTCAGAGCAGATTATGACATAATAGAATAGCTGAAACAGTCTATTTTATTTGTATTTTTTATTTTTAAATTGTTAAGAGCAGCAATGACTTAACTCAGATTGAAGCATCTTATCTAATGTTTGAGATCGAAGTGTCTCCTCTTTGTGTGCGACGAGACAATTTAACGCACTGTGACAAACAGGAGATGCTTTTGTTTTGAACAAAATCTTTTTGCAAAGAACTTTCATCCCACTTGTTATGATTTTGAGAAACAAACTGGTTTAGTCTGAATGGGATTTTCTGACAGAAATGGTTTAGATGAAATTTCCCCACCATTTCAATTCCTGGGCTCTATCCCTGCCTCTGGAGTTTTTTTTTGTCTGTTAGAACAGGAGTCGGAACTGGTGGCTTCTCTTTCTGGCTCTGCCACTGCCTTGCTGTGTAGGCCCTTGGGTAGGTCATTTCCCTTCTCTGGACCTCAGGCTCCTCCCCATCTGTCCAATGGGAACAGGGATAGTTCTCGAGCTCTGGGCAGTCGTGAGCCTGAGTGAGATAAGGGGCGTTAAAGCCCTCTGTGAAGGAGAAAGGGGAGTTTCACGGTGTTTAGCACCAAGGAATTCTAAAGTTTGCTAAAATGTCTAGTCTGCGAAAACAAGAAATGGTCGGGGCCAAGCTTTTTAACCACTGCCTTTTCTAAAGCCCATTCAGGGATTTGAGTCTCTGTCTTTTCGGTACCTGGGGTTCTTTGCCAGCAGGAGAGAAGAGGTTCCTGCCTCCATTTTTGTGGCCTTAACAAACCAGGTGTTGTGCCCCAATTCTTGTCTGAGATCCCTGAAAAAGAACATCCCTTCCCTTCCATGAACAAGACAGGACCTATCTTTCAAAGGGGAACAAAGAGACCCCTGGGACTTGCAGACTAGCTAGCCTCACTTCCATAGCTGGAGAGATACTGGAATACATTCTTAACCAATCAGTTTGTCAGCAGCACCTACAGGATAATTTGATTCTTAGGACGAGTGAGCATGGATTTGTCAAGAACAAATCATCCCAAACCCAGCCTCTTTCCTTCTTTGGCAGGGTTCCGGGCCTAGTGGAGGTGGGTAAACAGTAGATGGGATCTATCTCGGGGTTACTAAGACTTTTGACACAGTCCCGCAGGACATTCTCACAAGCAAACCAGGGAAATGCGGTCTAGATGCAATCACTGTCATGAGGGTGCAGAGCTGGTTGAAAGCCCAGACTCCAAGGGCCCATCTCCAGGTTTGGCTGCCCAACGGAGAGGGGGCAGCTAGTGGGTCCGGCAGGGATCAGTCCGGGGTCCGGTACTATTCAATAGTTTCATGAATGATTTGGAAAATGGAGTGGAGAGCCTGCTTCTAAAATGTGCGAATGACACCAAGCACTTTGGAGCTCAGGACTGGAATTCAAAACGCCCTTAACGAATTGGAGACTTGGTCTTCTTGAGCCAAACCCCATGGCTGGGCCCCTCTCTCTAGACTGGGCTGAAGTGAAACCCCAGAGCCAAACACTCCTCCTCCTGGGCAGTGTGCTCCGACCTTGAATGGTCAGATGCTGCTTAGCTCTGTCAGAGCAGCTTTGGCTGGGGGATTCTCCCAGCACTTTCCAATAGCGGGAAGGTACGAAATCCCCATTTGCCTGCTGGGGACGGAGCCCTAGAGGGGGGAGCAACTTGCCCAAAGTCCCACCGGAAAAGGAAAACAACCAGCAGTGGAACCAATAGGGGTGTCAGGATCCCGGAGGCGCTGTCACCCCAACACTAGGATGGTGTTCTGCACCCCCTGCGGCTGGCTGAGTTTCTCCGTCCCTTGGCAATAAGACAGTCTAGAACCCCAACCAGGGTTATTGTATCTGCTACCCAAGATCCATAAACCTGGAAATCCTGGACGCCCCATCATCTCAGGCATTGGCACCCTGACAGCAGGATTGTCTGGCTATGTAGACGCTCCATCATCATTCCACACAAAGATGGACTACAAGCCGTCAGGAACAGTATCCCCGATAATGTCACAGCAAACCTGGAGGCTGAACTTTGTGACTTTGTCCTCACCCATAACTATTTCACATTTGGGGACAATGTTTACCTTCAAGTCAGCGGCACTGCTATGGGTACTCACATGGCCCCACAGTGTGCCAACGTTTTTATGGCTGACTTAGAACAACGCTTCCTCAGCTCTCGTCCCCTAATGCCCCTACTCTACTTGTGCTACACTGATGACATCTTCATCATCTGGTCCCATGGAAAAGAAAACCCTTGAGGAATTCCACCATGATTTCAACAATTTCCATCCCACCTACAACCTCTGCCTGGATCAGTCCACACAAGAGATCCACTTCCTGGACACTACTGTCCTAATCGATGGTCACATAAACACCACCCTATACCGGAAACATACTGACCGCTGTACTTACCTACATGTCTCCAGCTTTCACCCAGACCACATCACACAATCCATTGTCTACAGCCAAGCTCTAAGATACAACCGCATTTGCTCCAACCCCTCAGACAGAGACAAACACCTACAAGATCTCTATCAAGCATTCTTACAACTACAGTACCCACCTGCTGAAGTGAAGAAGCAGATTGACAGAGCCAGAAGAGTACCCAGAAGTCACCTACTACAGGACAGGCCCAACAAAGGAAGTAACAGAACCCCACTAGCCGTCACCTTCAGCCCCCAACTAAAACCTCTCCAGTGCATCATCAAGGATCTACAACCCATCCTGAAGGACAATCCCTCACTCTCACAGATCTTGGGAGACAGGTCAGTCCTTGCTTACTGACAGCCCCCCAACCTGAAGCAAATACTTATCAGCAACCACACAACAAAAACACTAACCCAGGAACCTATCCTTGCAAAAGAACCCATTGCCAACTCTGTCACCATATCTGTTCAGGGGACACCATCATAGGACCTAATCACATCAGCCATGCCATCAGGGGCTCATTCACCTGCACATCTACCAATGTGATATGTGCCATCATGTGCCAGCAATGCCTCTCTGCCATGTACATTGGCCAAACCAGAGAGTCTCTACATAAAAGAATAAATGGACACAAATCAGACATCAAGAATTATAACATTCAAACACAGCCAGAGAACACTTCAATCTCCCTGGTCACTCGATTACAGACCTAAAAGTCGTAATATTACAACAAAAAACCTTCAACAACAGACTCCCACGAGAGATTCTGAATTGGAATTAATTTGCAAACTGGACACCATTAAATTAGGCTTGAATAAAGACTGGGAGTGGGTGGGTCATTACACAAAGTAAAACTATTTCCCCATGTTTATTTGTCCCCCTACTGTTACTCACACCTTCTTGTCAACTGTGGGAAATGGGCCATCCTGATTGTCACTACAGGTTTTTTTCTCCTGCTGATAATAGCTCACCTTAACTGCTCACTCTCATTATAGTGCAGATGGCAACACCCATTTTTTCATGTTTTCTGTATATATATATATATCTTCCTGCTGTATTTTCCACTGTATGCATCTGATTAAGTGGATTTTAGCCCACGAAAGCTTATGCTCACATAAGTTTGTTAGTCTCTAAGGTGCCACAAGTACTCCTCATTATTTTTGCAGATAAATTCATGGAGGTGAAGTCCATTAATGGCTATTAGGCAGCCTGGGTAAGGAATGGTATCCCTAGCCTCTGTTTGTCAGAGGGTGGAGATGGATGGCAGGAGAGAGATCACTTGATCATTGCCTGTTAGGTTCAGTCCCTCTGGGGCACCTGGCATTGGCCACTGTTGGCAGATAGGATATGGGGTTGGATGGACCTTTGGTCTGGCCATTCTTCTTTTCTTATGAAGGGAAGGGCAGAGCCCTGCAACAGAGTTTCTGGAGTGTAGTGGTTATCATGTTTGCCTAACACGCAAAAGGTCCCTGGTTCAAAACCAGGCAGAAACATGATGGCTTAATTTTTCCCAACTCCTAGTGGCCTGTCCCTGCTGTTGTAGGAGCAGCAGTGATTTCTATTGCTCAATAGGTCTGTTATACTTTCCCCATTCCCATTTTTGTCTCCTCTCCCTCTCTGAATGCCTGTGAAGTGGCTTCCCCCCTCCCCCTCCCTCCTGCAATGCTTGTGGGATGAAGGGGCTGGTTGAACAGCTGGAAGAGCAGAAGAGCTGCTAGATAGACAAGGTGTCTGGGACTCTCATTAGGCAGCGATCACACACCCAGAGCATGGACATTGCCCAAGGTGGAATGTGACCCACCAGATGCAGCCAAGTCATCTCTAGTCACAGGCCATGAGGAGCAGGTCCTTAAAAGGGGAAGGGGCCCTGTGCTCAGGAGTCACTCACAAGCTTGTACCTCCAGTGAATGCCCTTCGCCCGGACCGCCTGGCCAGTGGTTCGCTGCATTGCAGTTCATTGTGCCTCAGGAAGACTTACCTTCATCGCACCATCCATCGCGGTGCTGTGGGACACGTACCTTGCAGAATCCTGTGCCTGCCTCTTGGCTTCCCAGGGATGGCTACTTGCAGCCCAGGAGAAGAAGGATGGTTCTGGTGAAAGGAAGACAAGCAAAGCACTGGGAGGAAATTTGGGTGCGGGCTCTGCGCTGGGGGTGGGGGTGGGGTGCAGGAGGGGTGGTGCAGCTCCCAAAGTGACCGGTACACACAACCCTCTGGCAGCAGCTCCTAGATGAGTGGGGCCAGGGGATCTCCATGTGCTGCTGTCTGCAGGCGCTGCCCCCAGAGCTGCCATTGGCTACAGTTCCTGGCCAATGGGAGCTGCAGAGTTGGTGCTCGGGGCAGGGGCAGCACGTGGAGACACTCTCCCCACCCCAGGGGATGCTGGGACATGCCAGCCACTTCTGGGAGCGGCACGGAGGGACGGAGGTAGAGTGGGCAGGGAGCCACCTTAGTGCTGCTGGCACATCTCTGCACACCCGTTGTGGGGGGAGGGGAGCAGAGGGCCTCCATGTGCTGCCTGGGGTAGGGGCAGTGCACAGAGCTGCCTCCCCTCCCGGGTCTATTCCAGGAGTGGGTGGGTGGGGTCTTTTGGCCTGCAAGGTGCAGCAGGTCAGACTAGATGATCACACTGGTCCCTTCTGACCTTAAAGGCTCTGAGTCTAAAAGGGAGAGGGAAGTAAAGGAATTTAAAAAAAAAATAAACCAAGCATTGTAATACCAGGATGACTCCAACTGCTCATTATATAGTCCCACCCCTTTCTTCCTCCACTGGGTGTTTAATGACCTGTTGGGATTTGGGACACTGATTCTCTCATTCCATTGATAAACTGTTACAACGTGACTGAAATTAAACCAATTCCCAGTGGAGGAACCATCATATCATTGGCTGGGAATTGAACCCAGGTCAACTGCTTGGAAGGCAGCTATGCTCACCACTATACCACCAATGCATCTGGTGAAAGTCTCTGATTTTTCACACTTGGTGATTGGTCACCTTACTTCTCAGCATGAGGCAAATGTCTCTGTGGTCTCTGCCATTCATTGTGGGGAGTTTCCCCACGGATAACAGTTCTTGCTGGGTTGGGGATGGGAGACAGAAGAGGCGTTTATTCTGTTTCATTCCTCTCCATTTTCTGTTCCTCCCCTTCCCTTCCAGGGTCCTCCCTTCCATTTCAGACTGTGCAGTGACACCCTCCCTGCACCCAGGACTCTCGAGCCTCTGGAGCAGCACGATCCCATGAGATCCTCAGTGACCAAGGGTCTTTTCCAACTTCCAGGAGACCCAGCTTGAATCTAAAGGAAGCTCTGTTCCTTCCTGGGGATCCTCTCTCCCTTCCTGGAGATCAAGAGCATGAAGCCTCTCTGCCTTGCCTCCTGGGTCTGAATTAATGTCCCATTTCCCACTATGTGCTCGAAAGAAACAAATGTTTCTAACCCAGGTGAGCGGAGTTAATTCAGCTGGAATCCTTCACCCACATTCCTTAGGAGATACAGACTCTCTGTGACACAGATTGACTGGGGTTCATCTCTGTATGTCCCCAATGGGGAAGGAAAGACACTGAGGGCGAAGGAAGAAGATGGACAGAAGGAGTCAAATGGGGCTAGACCAGAATAGGACATTTTCTGCCTGTTAAAATGTACTAGACTCTAATTGCTTAAAACAAAACAAAAACCCACCAGCTTCTGTTTGAACCATCAGCTTTTCACAGAGCAGCCAAAGTGGTGAAGCACAGACCCACATAACCACCAACAGCCCAAGTTTGTCTAAGAAGCACCTATAGTGGCTCATGCAGGGGGAAATACAGCTGTGGGTGTGAGTTCAAGCCTCACCCAGAGCATTGGTTTTCATTAGCCACTGAGCTTCCCCTACTTGCTTTGTCTCAGTCACATGGAAAGTGCCATAGGAGGGTGATGAGAGTAAATTCTAAACTCTGAAATGCGGAGGTTGGCCCAGAGATTGGGATAAGGGGTTTGAAGAGAAAAAGCTCTAAGAGTATAAAACCAGACAGTTTCCAGGGGCAGGTCCGGTACAACGCCTCAACAGGGAGCCATTCGGGGGAGGGGGTTTCACTTCCTCTGTTCAATGTCCTGAGAGGTATTTGAAGATGAAGATAACACCACGGCTAACAGGTGACTGGCATGTCCTGGGTTAAAGAAAGGGACCTTGGTTAATAGTCTGAAGATTTGCATTACCATCACTGTCTGACCCCCCTTCAGTGCAGAGCAGGTGTGTACGTTGCTGGGTGGAACGCACAGACTCCTGGAGAGCAGGGGCAGCTGTTTCCATGGCAGAGAGCCTGGCACTTAGGAGACTTTCTACACTTGCTGTTTTGAAGCAATTCAGTAAAATAACAGTGGAGCTACAATGTCTGGTCCAAAATTTCAGCCCCCCTGGTGCAAAAACGCTATTTTAGGATCTACATCGGAGGCTCCCGGCACTAGGACACCTGACCAGAGAGCTCAGTGGGGGCGTAACAGCTGCTGACTCTGAGGGTCCCGGGCTAAATCCACTTGCAGGGGGAAGTGTTTTGATTTAATTGATGGATAATGAGCACCAGCTACCAGGGGAGAAGCCCTGAGAGTCGCTGCCACTCCAGCTGCTGCTAGGGCAGGGGGGAGCCCCAGGGGGCCAGCTGCTGCTCTGGCCACCCCAAAAGTGCTGCCAGAGGCCACCAAGCTGTGGCTGCTCCTGCTGCCCTCGGGACCACTGGTCAAGTGGTCCCCGGGCCAGCCGCATTGGCCGCTGCTTGGGCGGTCCCTGGAGCCAGTTGATTGAGTGGCCCTGGAGTCAGCCACTGTGCCCACTGCAGAAGTCACGGAGGTTGCAGGAAGTCACAGAATCCATCACTTCCACCACCTCCATGACAGACACGGAGACAAACCCTTCCCTGCTGTGACTGCAGATCCTGGAAGGAAAGAGAAGAACAGAAAGTGACGAGAGAAAGAAAAAAAGAGAGATTCCCTGTCACCTCTCTCCCTGCTGCCTCCCCCTTGTATTCTGTAACCCCATCTCACTGGGTTCCTGTGCTGGTGCCATCGGGGTGACACTAGAGTTCTGGGGATTTGGGGGGCTCTTCATTTCTCAACATTTCACACAAATTTGTCTTTGGGCTGAAATTTCTCCTGTTAGGCCTCTCAGTCAGAGCTGTACCCCACCCTGTGTGCGGGGAGGGGGGGATAGAGGGGAGATGTAAATTGCAGAGCAGGCAGAGAAGTCGCCCATAAAGGGTCATATTGATCTGGTGACTGGTTCTGACCGGGGTCACATGTCCTCTGACACAGGCTCATGTGCAGAACATGGGAGCTCTGGCTTGTCCTAAATGCTGTAGACTGAGAGTTCCTGGAAAGGGCAGGGGAGAGGGAGCAAGAGGAGAAAGGCAGAGACATTGGAGATGAGAAATTGGGGGAAGAAGAAGGAGAGAACAGAGAGACAATAAATGATTGAAGCAGAACAGGTGTCCCAACTCCATCTTGCTCATCACAGGTGTTCAGAGAGACAGGTAGTTGCGGGTTTTCCAGTGTCAAGTCTGAACTTTGATTCTAACAATGTAAATTGAAATATCAAGGAGATCTCCACATACCTGATCTCTTCCCTCTCCCCTTTTTTAGTATTAATTTTTATTTTGATGTGTTTGGCTTAACCATGATCGTCTCTTTCCCCACATGTATTGCAATTTGGGGTTTATGTTTCTTTTGCCTCCCTTTTGTTCATGTCATTATAATTATAACAGCAAAGGAATCTGCAGGAGCAAAAACTGACTCAAAACTTCATTTCCCCATCGTGCCGGAACATCCTACAAACAGCTCACACAGCTGGAATCATAACACGCAAGGCCAGGGGATTGGAGATGCAGGTTTCCAAGGGTTCTGTCTTTCTCAGATGACACATTCCAGCCCCTTGTGTGCCTCCATCCTGTATGACCTGCTGGACTTCGACACATTTATTGTCTCATTCTATAGATAATGTGATTGTAACACAACGTGAGTGAAATTAAACCACTTCCAGATGAGGAAACAACAGAAGAGAAAAGCCATTACTGCATTGGCTGGGAATCAAATCCAGATCAACTGCTTGGAAGACACCTACACAACACCATTATACCACCAATGCATCTGGCAGGAGTAGCTTTCCTGCAGGCTCTGTGCGCTGGCAAAGGGGGTGACACATGACCATGGAGGTAGTGAGCAGGGTGGATGGGCTGGAAGCTGCCTGACAGCTGGGAGCAGAGTTACCATCCCAGAGTGACTGAAAGGGAGCAAAGGTGAAAACAGATCTCACTGGGAGCTGGCCCCACACCAGCCCCGCCCCAGGAGAGGGGAACTGAAGCTCAACTTCAATCACAGAAAAATCTTCCCTGAGAAGGAAGGGGACAGCTTGTTTTAAAGACCAGGTTTGTGTTTGTTCCTGCTACACACGGAGGGGCTGGGTAGAGCTGATTCCAGCCCCCAGACTCTGGGAGGATAAGGAACAAATTCAGGCTGCCAGTGACCTGCCGGAGGGAGATGATCTTTTGACAGTGACGGACGCCTCATCCTAAAGGCCTTTGTCTGCCCCCTTCCAGTGACTGTTTGGTACAGGAATGCAGCCCACACTCCTGGGTCTCTCCTGGGGAAATAATGTTTCTGTGCAAAACACCAAAGCTTTTAACAGAAAGGAAGAAAAGGAAATGGCCACATGATGGGACTAGGCCATAAGGAATGAAACACAAGATCCTTCTCCATGTGCATTGACTTTTAACCTTGTTTGTGGTGGTTTTGTATCCATGTTGGTTCCAGGGGTCCCCTGGGGCGCCGGGCATTGGCCACTTTCGGGAGAGTGGGCTAGATGAACTGGTCTGACTCAGTGTGGCTGTTCTTATGTTCTAACTGCTGGTTATGGAAGAGACGACCTTCCAGGCTACACAGAACTGAAGAAGGGTGCTGGGTTAGCTCCACAGCTTGTCTCTTTCACCAACAGAGGTTGGTCCTCTGCAAGCTCTTACCCTCACCTGCCTTGTCTCTCTTGGACTCTGAAATGTGTTTTCTCTCCACTCCCCTTGGAGAGACGTTAAGTTTCCCTTTGGGCAACTATCAGGCTGAAGCAATTGTATTGACTGTGACACTAGAATTGAAGATTTAATATTATAAATAAATGAGTCTAAACCTGAGGTTCTGGTTTTCACATTGGTTTTTCTAACTCAGTTCCCAATTCTCTTCTAGAAAGGCCTCCAGGCTGCCTGCCCAGCCCAGCAAAAGTGGCAAGGAGAAAGCCCACACTGCTGCTCTTTCAGGTAGTTGAAGGCTGCTATCAAACCCCCCTCACTCAGTCAGTCCCCAGGCTGTGGCAGTGCATAGGATTCTTCCATCCTAAGTGCAGGACTCTGCACTTCTCCTTGTTGAACCTCCTCAGATTTCTTTTGGCCCAATCCTCCAATTTGTCTAGGTCGCTCTGCACCCAAACCCTGTCCTCCAGCGCTTGGATTCTTTACATGCTTTCACAGAGCAAAGAGCACATGTTCCATGATTTCATAGGGCAGAGTTTTGTGCTATCGGGAGCTTTCCCTGTGTGAATTTGACAGGTGGATCAACACAGAGACACATTATGACCCTTCTCAGGGTGCTGAGGGCTGTGAGTCTCCTTGTTGCCACCTACCACAAGGAAGAGGGAGTTTTGCATTTGGCAGCTGGATGTTAGTGACCAAACTCACCAGCCTGCTGGAACTCAAGGACCCTCCTCTGAGCTACAGCAGCCACCTTAACCCTTGAGTTCCTTCAATGTGTCCCCCTCTGGGGTCCAGCCCGGATCACCAGATACTCGGTGAAATCCCAGATCCTCTCTTCCCCAAGTATCCCAGGTTACTAGTTTTACTGTGGACCATTGCTACTGTATCTCACACAGCATCTGAGTACAGTTATCGAACAAGCAAAAAATTTATTTCACAACGGATAGAGATTTAAACAAAAACATGAGTGATGGAAACCAACTGTTACCACTAAACAAAGGCAGAAAATGATAGAAGAGAAAGGCCAGCACAAAAAACAGAGAGAGGAACAATAAGATACTAAAAGGACAATGGTTGGAACTCTCCCTTTCTCTCAGTCTTTGGATTGATGGGTACTAGAGCTGTAGCAACAGTTGAGGAACCAGGGTAAATTAAATCTAATTAACTTTTCAAGATTAGCCATCATTTCCTGTACGACTAAAAAAAACACAAAAACAAGACAACTTTCAGTTTTCCAAAATAATTCACATTATCACACAGTCTCTTACTCTTTAACCAATAACTTCACCTATAATTTCATTTTAATTGGTAACAACAACATATTCAAAGATCACAAATTCTTTTCATATATGTTAGGGCTTGGCTACACTTGTGAGTTGCAGCGCTGGGAGTTACAGTGCTGGTTGTGCAGCTGTGTAGGAACAGCGCTGGTGTGTGGCCACACTCACAGCTACCAGCGCTGCAGTGTGGCCACATTTGCAGCACTGTTGGGAGTGATGGATTATGGGCAGCTATCCCAGCATTCAAGTGCCAGCAACCTGCTTTTCAAAAGAGGGGGGTGGGGTGTAGTGTGACAGGGAGCGGGGGAGGGAGGGAGAGAGAGAGTGTGTGGATTTTTTGAGCTGACACTGTGTATTAGCTCCCTGCCCTGAAAATCAGAACATTTTCCAAACCCCTTACTCTGCAAGCAGCCTGCAGACCAGTTAAGTACCACGGACTTCCCCCCCCCCCCCCCCGTTTCTCTCATCAAACACTCAACCCCTGTGAATGAGGTAGGCAGGGGGTTCTCTCATTTGATTGTTCACAGTCACTTACAGATTGATCACAGCAAACAGGAGCTGTGTTTGTTTAGATAAGCAGCTCCCGAGTTCACAACAAAACAAAGAGAGGCTGCATAACAAAACAAAAGAGTAATTTACTTTAAAGCATTCTGGGATATCTCCTAATACCCTGGAGGCCAACAACAGCGCTGGTGTGTGTCCACACTTGATGAGCAGCGCTGGATCACCAGTGTTGCACTCGTTATACCCCAAGCAGACCAGGTGTTCAGCCAGCACTGCAGCCAGGGAGTTGCAGCGCTGGATGTGCCTTGCAGGTGTGGACAGTTACTAATTGCAGTGCTGGAAAGCCTCCACCAGCGCTGCAACTCACAAGTGTAGCCAAGCCCTTAGTTTGCTTTTAATCCCCATTGTCAATAACTGAACCCTTGTTCTTATTGTGGTTTGTCCCAACCACTTCTGTGAGTTCATATATCTCAGGATCTTCTGCCATATGTGTTGGTAGAAGGAGTCTTCTATGTCGGAATGTTTGCATCATGGAGAAAAATACCTCTCTTTTCACACTTTTTAATCTTTCAAAGTAGGAGGAGGTAGAGAAGTAAGGTAAATGCATAAAACAAAAGAGAAACCTCTCTGGTCTACACTAAAGACATTTATCGGGATAACTATATTGCTTAGGGGTGTGAAAAATCCACACAGCTGAGCAACGTAGTTACACAGCCCTAACCCCCTGTGTAGATAGTGCTACATGAGCAGGAGAGCTTCTCCTGCCAACATAGCCACCGCCGCTTGCGGGGGCTGGACTAATCAAGTCCGATAGGAGAAATCTCTCTCATTGGCTTAGAGCATCTGTTATAGCAGTGCTAGAGCAGCACAGCTACATTGGTGCAGCTGTGCCAACATCAGCTTAATTGTGTAGCCACAGCGTCAGACACAAAACCATAGAATCAGGACTCAACATGCGTGTATCTGGAAGTCTGAAATTGGAGGCTGACAAATGCGTTGCCTCATTGGTTACCATCATTTCTACAGCCTGAAAGTCCTTGTTACCCAATCAGGCAGCCAGTTTGGGATCCACAGGGAAGGACTGTCCTATGAAGCACTCTCTCTTGTCGTCCTTCACTGTTTGGATGCATGTTCTCAATCTAACCCTGGCATACTTTGGAAGTGTAATCAGTGACACTGAACTAGGAAGTGGAGTTGTACAAACAGTTTTCCTTGGGTCACCATAGCTTCCTTTACTGGGGTGGAAACCAAGAACTGGGTGTGGAATCTTTCAACCTCAGCTCTTTCCAAATCCTTGGTTTTGGATAGGGTAGATTTACTCTTCTCTGAAGAAGAATACTTTACAAAACCACTTAAAATCTCAGCAATGTTAATGAGGAGTGGCTTCCTGAAACATGCCCAGCTTTTCTTTAATTCGGTGGCACAGGTCCAGGGAAGGGACTGGATACAGGCCTTGATCAGAATCTTCGTTAGTTACCAGAGCTGGAGATTCTATTCAAACATGGCTATTTTGCTGAAGCTATTACATTTTCAACACTGGTTTCATTTTATACACATCTTTAGCACCTACAAAAGGATAAATTCAACCAAAAACTCCACTTCTATTTCCTCAACATCTGTGTCATGAAGGGCTGCATTTCCCATAGCATAGGATTAGCTAGGAGAGATCTTCTGTAGGGCCTGGGTTACAAATGGTCTGGGAACCAGACACACGGGCATTTTGCCTAGTTCAAAACCACTTACCATGGAATTCTCTTCACAAATAATTGGAGACAATATTGCCTTAAACAACTGAAATACACTGTGATCAGATGCACTTCCTTCAGTTACTTGGGGTTCTGCTGTTGTTCACCATTTCTGAGTGGAGATTTTAAATCACTGCTGTTTCTTTGTTAGCCTGTCCAGTAAATTAGAGAGTTCTCTCCTGTTGACAGAACTGCACTTCAGCTTTCTCCATGTCATCATGGAGGGATGGGGAAAAAGCAAAGCTGAAATCATAAATGAGGACCTTAGCAAAGGGTCATTGTCTTAAATTCTTCAATAAATCTGAGCTACATCCTATCAAACTGAACTAATATCCAATTGGGTGACCAAACAGCCTTCAGGAAAGATAGAGACCCGCATCACAGAGAGACAATACATGACAAAGAAAGTGTCAAGTGAAATTCCAGAGCAGGTTACATCTGATTATTCAGAGTCGGGACAAGAGATTTTCCCACCACATTGTCCTCTGATCCATTCAAACCTGCTTCACTCATCCCTATCTCAATAGTCAGTTATGTTATTTACAATTTTTTTAGTATCCCAGCATGCCCATAATGAGGGAAAAACAGCCCTCTTGCCAGAAGTGGCTTTACAATAGATGGAACCTGGAATTTAAACTCTAAATGATCACACTGTATTTGGGATCCATTTGAATTCCCCTCCCAGGTCTTTGACACTTTCATCTCCAGTCATAGCAACTCTGATATAGGATTAAAGAAGTCAAAACATCATCTTCAAGCACAGACAACGGAGAATGCTTCATCACATGACACTTTGAGAAGTGGATGGATAGAATGTGACGAAGATAAACTCTACCTGGCTCAGGCAAAAGGTAACAGTTCTGCAGTGAAGGGGAAGGAGGGAATCTCTGAGTCACCCCATCTCCTTCCAGTGTCACAGAAGCTGAAATTATACTTTTTTCCTGCCCCTGCTCCTCTTCATTTACATATAATTTGAAAAATTCCCAACATAACTGCTCTTCAGCACAACCCAGATCAACGTGAGAACTGACAAGGATACAATCTGTATCACTGGTGACTCTAACAATAACTTTGCAATAGGAGAAATGGTATAAATGTGATGCTCCCTGGTTCCTCATAGGAAGGGCACACTCCAGTTACTTGTGGGACAATAGAAAGGACAAATAGGTCCATCTCAAAAGAGGGCGAACTACAAAACGCATAAATGGGCCACTCATCTGGCCAAGCTGAGGGATAACAGAGCTGCAAACAGTTCAAACAGATTTAAAAAGTTACTATGTGGGAATCAGGAAAAGTATTAAAGAAAAAAAATTGATAGCCCTAGAGGTTTTATGGTGTGCACTGCCCTTGCAGATTCTCTGATGGCTAATATGGGGTGAGTGTCAAGAGAAGGTTTTCCCACATTCTCTGCATTCATAGGGCCTTTCCCCGTGTGTGGATTCTCTGATGTTTAGAAAGCCCTGATCTGAGAGTGAAGGTTTTCCCACACTCACGGCATTCATAGAGCCTCTCTCCTCTGTGGATTGTTTGATGCCTAATAAGGTGCGAACTGCGATTGAAGGTTTTCCCACACTCAGTGCATTCATAGGGCCTGTCCCCTGTGTGGATTCTCTGATGTAAAGAAAGGGCTGAGCTGTGAGAGAAGGTTTTCCTACACTCACGGCATTCATAGGGCCTTTCCCCTGTGTGTATTCTCTGATGTTTAGAAAGGTGTGAGCTGCTAGTGAAGCTTTTCCCACACTCACTGCATTCATAGGGCCTTTCCCCTGTGTGGATTCTCTGATGTTGAGAAAGGTGTGAGCTGCTAGTGAAGCTTTTCCCACACTCACTGCATTCATAAGGCCTCTCCCCTGTGTGGATTCTCTGATGTACAGAAAGGGATGAGCTGTGAGAGAAGGTTTTCCTACACTCACGGCATTCATAGGGCCTGTCCCCTGTGTGGATTCTCTGATGTTGAGAAAGGTTTGAGCTGCTAGTGAAGCATTTCCCACACTCACGGCATTCATAGGGCCTCTCTCCTCTGTGGATTGTTTGATGCCTAATAAGGTGCGAACTGCGACTGAAGGTTTTCCCACACTCACGGCATTCAAAGGGCCTCTCCCCTGTGTGGATTCTCTGATGTTGAGAAAGGTTTGAGCTGCTAATGAAGCATTTCCCACACTCACGGCATTCATAGAGCCTCTCTCCTCTGTGGATTGTTTGATGCCTAATAAGGTGCGAACTGCGATTGAAGGTTTTCCCACACTCACTGCATTCATAGGGCCTGTCCCCTGTGTGGATTCTCTGATGTACAGAAAGGGCTGAGCTGTGAGAGAAGGTTTTTCCACACTCACTGCATGTATTTTTTCTCTTTCGCCTGAGGATATCCTGCTGTGTTGTGGTTTCCATGAGGACCTTCCGAGTTCCCCAACAGGAAATAAATTTATCCACTTTCTTCCCTGGCTGGTTTCCTTGATCTGTTTTTGGTCTGTGCTGAATCTCCCAAGATTTTCCCTGCTCATGACTCCTGGACACATTGCTTTTCGATCTTTGCGATAATGCTCTGTTTTTACCCACTGGCTCAACATTTTCAGGCTGAGAATTCTGCTCCTCTTTCTCACATGCCATTGCATCACCTGCTGTGACAGAGACAGAAACCTCAAACAGGGATGGAAAGGGGAAGACCAAACAAAAACAAGTGCTGAAGACAGGTCAAATAAAAATCAGGAGCTGAACTCCCCCAAACTCTTCCCCCAAATAGGAGAGAGGAGGGGGATGAATTCAGCCTTCACATCCCATCCAAATACGCAGGGGGAAGGGAGGAAGCTACTGCCTGGTGTCTGCTAGGATCTATAGGAAGCCATGAGCTATATTTACCCTGAGGATATGACCCCTGCAAGGGACAATAATGAACTGAGAGACCTCCCCAAGGGCTTTGTTGGGCATTCCAGATGTTTCCTTCAGGCACTTACAGATTCTGAGGTGGTTTAATGTTTCCTCACCTGTGCAGGGAGATCTCAGGATCTCTCTTTCCTCTGAACCCTGGAGGTCTGGGACCCATGGGTCTTCCCCTTGTTCCAGCTGGGAGATCACATCACGCTGGAAAACTAGAAACCCTGCTCAGATGAAAGAAAACAAAGGAGTTCAGTTGATTTCATAAGACTTGGTCATAAAAAAAACATTCTATTCATTTAACTTCAGTGCTTAGTGTGACCTGGTGGGCCAGGGGCAGTTCTCACTGAAAATGCCAAGATCAGGGCAGGCTGAAAAAGGGAGAGCAGATGCTCCCAAAACTGCTGGTTAACACTGAAGTTAAACTCACCGACCAGTCACCAACTGTGCTTCTGATCCCCCACACGGGTTATCGAGAAGCTGAAAAAAGAAATCACACGACCCCTTTATTCCATCCCAGTTCTCTGGCTCCTAATCAGCAACTAGGTCCAGTACAGTGAGAGGTTATTTAAAAACTCTGCTCACATAAACAAAGTGTTCCTCTGACCCCAAAGGGTCAGCCACATCACCAGGTCAGTATAGGTTTGGATATTACCCAAAATTCCATCCTTCCAGACAATCCTTTAGCATCTAAACTAAAGGTTTAAACGAAAGAAAGACAGAAAGAAGTTAAATGGGAAAGCAGTCAGATACATTCCAAAATGGATATATCAGGTTCTTAGCAGTATTGGTGAGTTGCTGGCTTGAAAGTCCGTCAGGAACACATCCACAGTTTGTATGGGTCATTCAGTCCTTTGTTCCAGGGTTCAGTTTGTAGAGAAGTTGCTCCAGAGGCAGGAAGGGGGATTGAAGACAAAATGGAGATGATGCAGTTGCCCTTTATATTCCTTTTGCCATGTGGCCTGTACTTCCTGTGTTCCAAACACAAGATTCACAGCACATGGCATGGAAAAGCCTTGGAGTTCTCAGTAGACAGGCATACCCCGGCATGTCTTGCTGACTCAATAGGTGTATCCCCTTGGTCCTTTCCATGGGCTCATTGTACAGCTGATGACCCTCAATGGGCCATCAAACAGGCTAGGCAGTGTTGATCCCAATATGTCTGGGGGTGTCACCCAGAAACACTGCACAAGTCTGGAAATACAGATATACCCTACATATCTATAACTCACAATACAAAGGTGATACAAACATAGAAATAGTATTATCGTACTTGGCAAATCATAACATTTTTACTGACACCTTACATGGCATATCTAGCATGATTCATTGCAATTTTATCAGATTATATTATTATTTTATTATTAATACCAAAGTGTCTCACAATTCCATACAGTGTCACACTTGGTAAACCAGTGAATTCCCAGGACCAGTTCCTCAGGGCCTTGAAGATGCCGAACACTATGCTTATAAGGGATTGAAATACCCACATATCTGCTGGAAACACACACACAGACACTGTGTCAGTCTATACCCCGTGTTCACTCTTCTAGAAAATTATGATCAATTTTGTACACAGTATGGCCTGTGAGGTATCATTTGAAAACGCATAATCTACTGAATATTATCCTCCTGTTAAAATGTGTAGTAACACTGTATGTAAAGTTATGAGATTTTACAGTATGAGATTACTGAAAATGTTACAATTCTGGGGAACACCAGTTCCTCAGAGACAGCAAGGCAAACAGCTGGTCAAACAGCCATTCTCCTGTAGGGGGAAGGTGTGAAGAAGACATTTACATTCCATCACAGGGACCGCTTGAAGCTTTTGTGGAAAACAACCACACGATTGATTTTGAATCAGCTCAGCCTGAGGCTCTTTTCTTAGTTAAAAGTGCGCAGGGGGCGACAGCTATTGGAATACTGTCCCCTGAGCTAAAAATCACACAAGCCTTTTAAAGCTTAAAACCCCAAACAACGACACATATGTTGCACGTTAATTACCTTATTTGGAATATATTGCAAAATATGATGCAAGCAATGTTGGAAATAGTTAAGAAAGGGATAGATACGACAGAATATATCATATATCATATTTGTAAAAACAGCAAATAAATCCATGATAGACCCACATCTTGAATACTGCATGAAGATGTTGTCGCCCCATCTCAAAAAAAGATATATTGGAATTGGAAAAGGTTCAGAAAAGGGCAACAAAAATTATTAGGGGTATGGAACAGTTATGCCAGACCTAACCCCCAGTTTCACTTGAGCAAACAGGAGCTATTTGACACTGTGCGATACGGCTCCTGTGCTCTGTTCCCAAAGTGTTCTGCAGCAGGGGAGGGTCTCTGGTAGTGTGCGTGTGTCACTGGCATATTGGGGTGATGCTGAAAAAGGACAGAGTAGAGGTGGCATCATGGGGCTGGCGTGAACCTTTTCTCTTCATTTTCCCCTTCCAAGATCCGAGGGGACAGGAACCCTTACCCAGCGAGGTCACAGTCTCATAGTTCTCCTGCATGACATCCCAGTACAGGGCTCTCTGAGTGGGGTCCAGCAGAGCCCACTCTTCCCTGGTGAAATGCACAGCCACCTCCTCGAAGGTCACCGGCCCCTGAAAGAGCAAGAGTCCAACACTCAGGACCTCTTTCCCCACTCACAGCCCCACTATTTGTGGCAGAGAGGAGCCAATCAAATGGAAGCTCTAGGTGGATCCCACTCAACAGAGTCCAACCCCCACCCCGCTCAGAGTATCCAGCAAATACCAGGGTGAGGGGATGAAGAGAGAGCCTCTTGTCTCTCCCAGCAGATCCATCACACACCTACTGGCCACCGACTGATACAGGAGATGGAGCCCCTAGCAGGGTCCAGGGAGAGCTCCCTGGTAGGAAGCCCAGTAGCCTCCTCCTTGTGAGAAGCGGGATATGAAGGGAGAGGCAGCTCCAATAAGCCTGACTCATGGGTGCCCCCTTCATATCTCACAGCAGCCGCTGGTTAGTGAGCTCAGGCTCCAGCACTGGGAGTCTGGTCAGTTTGACTAGCTCCATGTAGGTGGGCTATTTTCTTTCTTCACAAATTAGGGCATTTCCACCTCCGAACCTTCTGGGTCTGTTCCTAGAATCTAGGCCACTTATTAAATAACTCCCAGCAGGTTTGCCACACCCTGGCCTCCTCCTTTCTCCACCCTGTGCATTTCCTGCCCCGCTCCAACCTCCAAACCAGACTGTGCAAACCTTCCCATCTCCGGTGTATTGGCTCTCCCTCTCCTCCAGCAGGAACCCACCAGCAACCCCCCAATAATCTCTACCTGAGTTGGCTCCACTGCAGCCATTTCTCTTCCCTGTCCCACGCCAGGCTGGGATGAGCTGGAGGAAAACATGGACGTCATTCTGCAGCTTGTCTGGGGGAGAAGGGTAGTTGTGGGCATCTCAGAACCGATTTTAGTTAATTTCACATCAGAATTCCCCCAGGCCCTTTCCCTGCAGACAGACACCCTAGATCCTGCCATGGTGGGAAATGCTCAGTCTGTTTATTACAATGTAGACCTGGCCCCTCCTGCCAGGCTAAGCCCAGAGAGACATTTTTAATCTCCCTTCTCCCTCCCCTCACCCCATAACAAAGTCTATGAACACAAGGCTAGAAAAGAGCAGAACCAAAGGAGTCACTGTTGGGGATTCCCTCAGACACTGACCCCACGGCAGCCACACCCCAGCAGGGGGAATATGGAGTCAGGAACGGGATTTTCCTCTGTCTGATCCTTGTTTTGTTCACTGGAAAGTGGTTCTGCCCAGGGATGCAGCAATACATGTGTCTGGATGGAAATCTCTCCCCCCTCATTTCTCCCACTGCCCCTTTCAGTCTCTCCTTCCCCTATCCTCTCTCCCTGCCCCTCTGGCTGGGAAAGTCCCATTCCTGGGGGCTTTGCTCTCCCAGTGCTGGATTTTCTCCTGGCAATTGCTAATGGGAGGAGAAATAGGGAGGGGCTGTTTGTGCAGAGTCACCTTCTTGCCAGTCCCCAGCACTTTCCCTGAGGTCTTTCAGTTACCTGGAGACTTGGCTCAGAATTTAGTATTAACAGGGCCCAGGGCTGCCCTAGGGGGCTAGGACCAGCTGGAGAAAGTCATCCCCTGGGCCAGGCAGAGAAGCAGCTTTAATTCAGGTCACTTCCCAGCACAGAACCCCGCTGGGGGAGCAGCAGCTGCTAAGCCTGGTCTCCCCGATCACAATGGAGGCTGCAGCGTCTGACCCAGGAAGCTGAACCCCAGTATCCTGAGCAGAGAGGGACAGAGCGTTTGAGCAGCTTCCCTCCTTTAGCTCTCTGGGGAGAGCAGCTAATGAGAGCCCCTCCTCACAGGGAGAATTGCTGATCTCATTTGCCCCACTGTCGATCCAGAGTCACTCCTTGTCTTTCCATACAGTGACTCTGGATTAACAATGGTCTCAATGAAACCAGAGTTCAGAAAGAATGAGTCCAGAACGCTGTGGAAGAGACCATTGTGCGGCAGTGCTGACCCCCTTCCCACCTCCCTCACCCCCCAGATCCAGGACAAGGACTGGACAATGGACTGGACAATCTAGGGCAATGGAACTGGAAGTTCCTGCAGTTTTCAAGAGGGGAGAAAAGCAAAAATCGATGATTTCACCTCACAGTGTTTGATTAGTGGCTAGAAAGTTATCACAGTGACTGGGCCTGGCCGGGGAATGTCGGGCAGTGCTTGGAGCCAGGATTCTGGCATAAGCTAATTAGGGAGAAGAAGCGAGGTCAGGAGCAGCCCCCAGAGCCCCAGCCCCCTCCCCAAGATACTCCCTGGAACCCAGCCCCCAGAGTCCCTAGCCAGGGACCTCAGATACCCCTCAGAGCCCCACCGGCCAGAGAACCCCCACCAGACCTTCACTGCCAGGTAGGGAATCCCAAAGGGTTCCCCCCACCAAGAGACCACAACAGCCAGAGACCCCCCCAAAAGGGACCCCCACTGGGAACTCAGTCCCTCATTGCCTGCCTAGGATCCCCCCGCCCTCCAGCAGGATCTGCCCTGCCCTTTGCCTGGCACCCCCTCCTCCCCCTGCGGGCTCCCCTGATGCTTTACAGGGGCACCCCCTGGCCTAGCACCGGGGATTCTCCCACACACACTCTGTGCATTGGGCAGGGCAGCGATCCCAGGAGTCTGCGGGGGAAGCCCAGACAGAGCCCCTGGCACAGCACCAGGCTCCCTCTAACCCCCTGTCCCGCCTCCCCAAGAGACGCCCACCCCGGCTGTTCTGCAGCCAACAGGCCCCCAGCAATACCCACCTCCAGGACCCACAGCCTCAGGGCTGGGCACATCACAGCCACCCCCTGAAACCTCAAATCTCCAGAACCCACCAACCTCACTAGGGTACCCCCTGCCCAGCCACCCAGAGGCCTCCCCCCACCACAATCCCTCTTCAGCTGCTATCTCCCCCCACAGCCCCAGCCCCACCCAGCAACACTGTTACCTCACAGTGCCTGAGAAGTGGATAGAAAGTGACCACCGCCCCCTGCTGGCCAGTCACACAGGCAGAGGGAGCCCTGGGGGAAGTCTCTTGAACAGGAGTATGGAAGGCCTGGAGGGACAAAATAGGTAAGAAATTTCCATGGCCTGTCACTAGCAAATAATGGCCACCATGGATCCACCCCAGAGGTGGCTGCATCTTAGCACTGCGGGAAGCAACCCCTCACCGAGGCCATTTGCCATGGGGTTTGGGATACTTCTCAACTCACACTGCACTCAGAGTGACCTCCTCATCCCGTGCCAGCTGGAGAAAAGAAAAGGGTCCAGCCAACTCTCCCGTTACCAGCTGGGAACTTCCGATCCCCAAACACGGGGAGGCCTCTGGCCTTGATGGGTATTAAATATGTGGCTGGTCTCTTTCTTTGGCAAACATTTTAACAGAGGTAAAGGAGGGAACAAATGATTCACAAAGGAGTCCGGAAGGATGATCTCTGGGCAATTTCACCCCCTACAACATCCAGGATGGAGAAGAACTCAGGGCAACAGGTTCCCTCAAAGGAAGAAGTTGCTGGGATTTAGAAATATGGGGAACAGCCCCAAACCCGAGAGGATTTTTAACTGACATTTGATAATGACACAGAAAGAGGCAAACCTGAGCTTTGAGAGCAACATTCAGAAATGAAAGAGAAAGGGTGGAAATTTGAGAGATATTGGATCCATTTTGCAAATTATAGCGAGACAAGTGGAAAATCAGAGGGATTTTATATCAGTTGTTGATAGGAGGAAAAATCTGAGTATTTCCAATGAATATCTGATAAATGAATAAAGAGGAAATGGGCAACATTTGCAAACATTTTATATCCAGGTTCAAGAATCTGAGAAAAGGTGTAAATCTGAGATTTTCTTAGTATTTTATAATTAGAGAGACAGGGAAAAATCTCAGGGCATATTCAGTTAGAAATAGACAACTAGAGAGCAGTGGGGCAAATGTTTAGGGTATTTTATATGAATCTTTGAGATTTGCAAAGCAAATGTGTCACAAACTGCGTATTTGATAACATGAGAGAAAAACACCAAGATCTGAGGGGATTTTATATTGCTGTTAACGAACTAGTGGAAAAGCAGGACTGTTGGACTGGATTTTATACGACTGTCCAATACATAAACACAAAGTGATGGTTCCCCCACCCCCACCATTCCCATGGGCAGCAGGGAGCCCTTTGAGGAGCTGATTAAAAGGGCAAGGGAGGGGGAGCTGGAAGGTCCCTGGATAAAGGAAGGGGGCAGCAGTGGGGCATGGACAGGTGACCGGCAACTGATGGTTTGGGGCAACTGTGTTGGTAGTTAGGGGTCAACAACTGGGATTGGGAAACGGGGGTCTGGGCAGTCCCCATGGGGGACACGTGCGCCTCCCTTCCCTGCCCTGGCAGAGACCCGGCATCTCATAGAAGATCAGGGCTTGAAGGGACCTCAGGAGGTGTCTAGCCCAACCCCCTGCTCAAAGCAGAGCCAGTCCCCAACTAAATCCCCAAATGGCCCCCGCAAGGAGTCAGCTCCCAGCCCTGGGTTTAGCAGGCCAGTGCTCCAACCACTGAGCCATCCCACCCCCACTCCAGGGGCAGCCATGTGCTGGGGAATGACTCAGGGCAACAATTTCCCACCTACACAAGGACAAATCGCTGCAGATCAAACGGGTGGGAAAATGCCCCTCACTAGAGAAGATTTTAAACTGACGTTTGAGACTCATGGGGACAACGGGGGAAATCGGGGGAGACAGGAGAGCTGATCATTGGAGGGGAAAGGGGGGAAATCGCCCCAGATTTTATAGCCCTGTGTGAGACACTGAGAGAGAAAAGGGGCAGAACTAGAGAGAATTTGTATCGGGGGCGAGAGGCAAGTGGCACAAACAGGGACAGGATCCAATTAACCCCCCTCCCCCCTTCGCCCGCCCGCCCGCTCCCCCCCCCCGGGAATTTCCTGGCTGCCCAGAGACAGTTCAACACCCCCGCATCCCACTGACCTTCCCCCCCCCGCAACTCCGGCTTCTCCCCTCCCTGCCTGACACCCCCCATCCCCCCCACTCCACAGGGGATCCCCCCCGCCAGGCCCCAGTCTCTGCCCCCCAAATCCCACTGGGGATGAGGCAGCTCTGAGGCTTCTCCCAGGTTCCCCGGGGCAGAGTCACTTTCCTGCCCAGCCCCAGTGCCCCCCCCGGGGTCTCTCACTCCCCGGGGGGCTCCGTGGGAGGCTGGACACCAGGGATGCAGGACGGCAGGAATGGGGGTGACAGGCCTCCTGTTCCTCAGTCTCACGGCGGGACCCAGGGGGCTCGTCACTCTCCGGCTCGGGAGCGCTGGGAAGACCCGACCGTGGAGGGGCCGTCGCTTGGGGGGGGACGGCCCCGCGCAGGCGCTGAGCACGTCCTTATATCACTTCTGTGGCGGGAAAAGTGCTGAGGAGATGGAACGCTGAGGGCTGGTTTTGGCGGGAAAAACCGGTTTGGACTGGTTTGAGCCTGTCCCCTGATGGTAAACAAGTCCCCTCTCAGAGCTGGAGTCCAGGGGTCAATAGTTCATATGCTCCAGATTGGATCTTATTTTAAAGCCAGTGATTTACTTCATAAACATCTTATTAACCTACTAATGGAACCTATTAAACAATTTATACTTCTCACACCTAACACTGAGATAAAAAAAAGAACACAGACAAGCCTTGTCAGTAACGGCTAATGTCCTAACTGGGAAGCATGTGCGCTTGTTGCAGAGCTGCTGCTCAGGGACGGGAACCTCCTGGCACCCAGCCTCCAAAATCACTCAGGCTGCACTTTCTGCACGACTAGGTGCTGGCTGAGGGGGGCATGGGAATTGGTGGCCTCTGCTGCAGGTGATGGGAATCGCAGGTATTTAAAGCCATGGCCTAGAGGAGGGAAGTGCCTAACTCCAGAGTCTGCAGCTGCCTAGGGCCAGGGCTGAGGATTTAGAATCCCTAGTGCTGCCGTTGCAAGGTTCAAGCAGGCTCAGCCCTGGCATTGCCACCCCTCCTACGGCTAGTAGCTGCAGCTGGCTAAGGCTGGCCTCTGGGAACTGGCCCCATGGCTGTAGCCAGAGAAGCTGCAGGTGGCTCTGTGACTCCTGGGGCCATTAAGCTAGAGCAGCTAAAGACACTGGAGTTCACCTCAAGGAACAGAGGTCACCAGTAGGACAGGAATGTCAAGGGGAGCAGGGAAAGAGGGAGCAGGTCAGGCTGGCAGAGGGAGCTTCCAGCTGGTTGGGAGCATGTCCAAAGTGGAAAGGAAACAAGTATGGGGAGAGGTGGTGGTGACCAGGTAGCAGACTAGCATGTAGATGGGAGCAGAGGGAGAGAGGCTGGTGGCTTCAGATTCCCAAGGGCTAAGTCCTGACTTTGGGGAGATGGTGTTTGCAGGTGGCTGGCTCACATGGCAGGATGGGGGCTGAGGGGGGGATCTGTCAGAACTGATCAGGTGTCTGCTGGCTTTAGAACTCTGAGCTGAGACTAGGATCACATGCGGTGACTGGTGACGTGGGGGGTACTGGAGACATGGCTAGAGAAGGTCTGAATGAGGAAGGAGATAAATTTGTGGGGAGTTTCCTTGATCACTATGAAAGTTCTGCTCACTGTGGACACTGGTAAACCCACATGGGTGTACAGCTCAATAAGAAAACCTGGGGGCTGAGGTTGCTGTGTAGGGCAATGCATATAGTCACGGAGAGGTGTGTGATCAAAATGAAAAATGTCTCTGAGGTTCAGTAGCGGGTATGCTAAGGCACCAATGGCACTGCCCCACCAGGCCCACACTCAGAGCCCACAGTGACTATATAGGGGCCTACAAATATGTTTGGTGCTGAGGCCCACAAAAGGTTAATCTGGCCCTGACTGCCTGAGCACTATTTCAGCCCCACATTTTTGGATGGATCTCCCACAGTGGGAGCTGCAGAGCACTCCCTGCCACACCCACACCCACCCACCCATCCACCCCCTGGTGTTGGGAGGGGAACAGGAGAAAGGACAAAAGAAGCAAGAGAAGAAGAGAAAGGAGGGAGGGATGGATGGAGGAAAAGGTGAAACAAAAAGGACAAACCCTAATGTCTCCAGTGATTCTGAGGGACAAAATCCCAGGTGCACAATAAAATTCTGCTTCCTTAAGCTCATGTTTTCCATGCCTAGAATTCAACTGTCACCACATGGATCAGACTGAACAGGTTTCAAACCTCCAGGAGGCTCTTACCTTCTAAACAGGGACGGCTGTTTAATAGTAAAATCACTGAAAGGGAAGGAGAAAACTCGAAAGAGGTTCCTCCTGGCGCTCACGTCCATGAACCCGAATACTCTCTCAGTCCTCAGAGAGAGACCTGGAGAAGGAGACTTGCTGAAGCAAAGCCACAGGGGTCGCTGAGGTTTCCCTGGCCGCTCGCCCCTCTCCTGCCTGGCTGATGTCAGCATCTCTCTGTGAGGTCACCACCTCCCCACCGCCTTTGACCAATAGGCTGAGGTCCTGCCAAAGGCCTTTGTGATGTCACTGCCACACCCCTCCCTTGCTGTGACAATGTCCTGCCCCTGGCCAGGCACTTTGCAGGTTTGAGCTACTCCCTGGGGATCACCCCACTCAAGGAGCGTTCGTTCTAGGCAGCAAGCCGGCTAGACAGGGAAACATCAGATGCTGCTCCCAATGCTACACTCAGTTTTTCAGAAATTACTCGACTTTATGGCCAGAAGAGACCATTAGAGCATCTAATCTGACCCCCTGCATGTCACAGGCCTCCTGTAGGACACAAGAGCTACTTTTGGGGCAAACACATTCCAGAAAGGCATCTAGTCTTCATTAAATGACATCAAGAGATGGAGAATCCACCACTTTCCTTGGTAGCTTGTTCCTGTGGTGAATCATCCTCGCTGTTGAATACTTTTGCCTTAGTTGAAATATGAATTTGTCTCTTTTCACCTTCCAGCCACGGGGTCTTGTTATGCCTTTCTCTGCTAGATTAAAGAGCCCCTTAATAGCCAATATTTTCTCTCCCTGAAGGCACTTCAACACTTCAATGAAGTCACCTTTCAACCTTCTTTTGATAAGCTAAACAGGTTGAGCTCTTTCAATAGCTCACTAGAAGACATTTTTCTCCAGCCTTCAGGACATTTGGTGGCTCTTTGCTGCCCCAGCTCCAGTTTCACAACATGTTTTTCAACTGAGGACACCAAAACTGGAGGCAGTATTCCAGTATCAGTCTCACTGATGCCGTGTCACCTCCTGTGACGTTATTGACATAATCTGTAACTGTATAGATCACCGTTGCGACCGCTGTTCTATATTTGAAGCCAATATTGTAGAAAGGTTGTCGTGTAAGGGGTCTATGGAGAGGTTCTGATTGGCTGATTATAATGATGCCATCTCTAGATGTGTATCATTTTTGTAGTTGATGTTATAAGTATTGGCTCTGTTCTGTCATTATTTCAAACTTGTGCTCTGCTTCCGGGGAACACCCCAGATAAGTTGGTGTCAGTTCTGCCTAGCCTGCTTGATGGCCCATTAAGGACCATCAGCTACACAATCAACCCACTGAGAGAAGGCAGATACGCCTTGTGACTCAGCAAGGTATGCAGGGACCTGCCTATGGAGAGAACGCTAAGGTTTTCTATGCCCGTGCTGGATAGAGTGTCCTTGGGACAAAGAAAGCAAAGACCACATGGCAAGAGACTATAAAGGCTGATGCCTCATCTCCATCTTGTCTTCAATCCTGCTTCATACCTCTGGAGGACTTTTCTACAAACTGAAGCTCTACAGACAAAGGACTGAATGGCCCATCCCAGCGAGGATGTACTCCAAAGACTTGATTTGAACCTGCAGTTTATTCCATCATTGCTACAAGCCTGAACCAAGAACTTTCCCATTACTGTATGTGAAGGGTTCAAATCCATGTGCATTTTATATAACAACCTGGTCTATGGATTGTGCCAGCTCTTTTCCAGACCCGAAGTCCAGACTATGGTCTAGCCCACTATGACTCTTTTGATGGTTTAAATTACACTCACAGGCACTGATGATAGAGTTACTGAAAGTTTGGGAGTTAGGAGCTGGTAGGTCAGTGGTCCAGTCCCCTCACAGATGACCCCGACCCTCTGGGACAGGGGCAGGTCTGAGCTCTCACACCAAATGCCTCATTGTGGCTGCCAGAATCTATGGGCGGCTCATTTAGTTTACACTGAGGGTTGAGTGTAACCATGTGTGAGAATGAAAATCCTAAACCGCCCTTTGAAATAACAAAAGCAGCAGGACGTGTTATTGTCCCTGCCCCAAAGCAGACAGACCGATGGAGAAATGCCATTGAGACCAGGGTAATACTCCACTGCCGTTCTACCTTTTTTACTTGCTAAACTCCCTCCCAGCCTTGTGGGGTCTCAGAGCCCGGTACTGAGCCTGAGCCGAGATGTCTACACTGCAAATTTACCACCCCACAGCCCAAGCCCTGGGAGCCTGAGCTGGTATGGGGCAGCCCTGGGTGTTACATTGCAGTGTGGACATAAGCCTATTGTGTTTCATTTCTTAGGTTCTGCTGCCATCGTGTGGCCATTTCCTTCCCCTCCTTTCTGTCCAAAGCGCAGAGCCCAGTTCCTCCAGAGGGAGAAGGACATCTTTCTTCTTTCCTTCCTCAACAGCCCCCTTCCCTGGAGAGCCCTTTGCTGGGGTCTGGGTGGGGAACAGCCGTTTCTGAGGATTAATTTCATATTAATGGTGTTGATCTATAGATTTTACAGCCAGACTAGATCACTAGGTACCTCTGCTCTGACCTGATTCAGAACAGAGTCCAGAGAATTTTACCCAGTGACTCCTACATCCACCCCAAGATCTTCTGGCTGAAGGAGGAGGGTTCATTCAGAAAGTCATCGTGTTTGGGTGTAAAAGTGTGAAATGATGGGGAAATTGGCCCCTCTCTCAAGTTTAAATGTTGTCACTTCTACATCTAGACCGGGGTGGCCAACCTGAGCCTGAGAAGGAGCCAGAATTTCCCAGTGTAACTGCCAAACGTGCACCTTTGTATGCAACTACTGAGTCAATTGTGAACCTTCCCATCATTGTCCTTTGCTCTTAATCCTGAGGCTATTGCCCCATCATGGGGCCATTTCCCGCCTCTCTTTCATACAGAAGCACAATTTTCTTTGCACAGACACAGGAACAGCAAGATCTTTCTCTGTCCCTTGTGCAAAGCAGGGGGCCAAATTCCATGGAAACAATGGACAAGCAGGGGGCTCTGGGCACATCCAGCCCTGGCCGTGAGATGTTCCCTCCCCTCTTTCTTTATGCCCCTGTTGTTATTTCATGGATTGTCTGGGATGGGGAAAAAGCTGAGTTCACTCCAGGTGGAGGGGAAAAGAACCCTGAAAATCTCAGGACCCAACCCTGCTACCGGGATCACTGAGGTGCTGGGAATCTGCCTGGGAAAGGGACTGTATGAATTGTCAAGGTGGGGAACGAATAACAATCTACAACTAGATCCACCTCATTAACCACCGACACAGGCTAATCCTGCTGCCAATAGAAGGGAAACTGGGAGTGATTCTTTGCTGTTCAGCCATGGAAACAGTGACCCAATTGCACCGCAGTGAATGTGCTGGGGAAACCGAGTTTGCAGGCAGGTGGAAATAGCAGATCCTAGAAACACCTGGAGCTCCCCACACCACTTCTGCCACTAGGGTGAGGTGTTGAGCTGCTCACAGCATCCCCCACTATGACCTTGCAGCAGGGGATTGCCGCACCCCCAACCCAATGCAGGGGAGATGGCTGAGTGTATCTCTGCACCCTGAGACCAGGGCACCCACTCTCTCTGCCCCACACATAGAATCTGGCCCTGCTGAAAAGTGACCCCTATGAATAAGTCACCTCCAGGAGAGCAGGATTAGTCCTCAGAGAGGGGAATGGGCTTCTCGTGAAGCTTATAGGTCACTGGATGCTCTGGAAACAGGAGGGCTCTGAGTGTAACCCATAGCAAACACAACCTGCTAGGGGATGTAGCTCAGTGGTTGAGCACATACTTTGTATGTATGAGGCCCTGGGTTCAATCCCCAGCATCTTCATGATCATTTTTTCACCCTGCTGCTTTCCTCATGCCCAGAGGGGATGTGGCTCACCAGTCTCCCTGCACCAGTTTCAGTCCTGCTCAGTGAAGGGCAAGTGACAATTGCATGGAAGATCTGCAGGGGAGTGTTTCTGCTCCTAAGTCACCTTGGTACGTTTAAGATTCCCACCCGCTGTGCTGCTTGGGACAATGGTAGATGAGAAGGGCGAATCCTCCAGCACTGGAGGGAAAGGTCCCATCTGCACAGACTGAGAGGCAAGGAAACAGAGGGGCAGTCAGTGCTCAGGGAGGAGAGCGGTCAATGATTTACTCCCAGCAGGGGACACTGTCTTTTTGAGTATCAGAGGGGAAGCCGTGTTAGTCTGGCTCTGTAAAAGGCGACAGAGTCCTGTGGCACCTTCTAGACTAACAGACGTATTGGAGCATGAGCTTTCGTGGGTGAATCCCCACTTCGTCAGATGAATGGAGTGGGAATTCTATGACTGGCTAGCCAACTACAAAAGCAGTTTCTCCTCCCTTGGTGATCACACCTCAACTGCTAGAAGAGGGTCTCATCCTCCCTGATTGAAGTACCTTGTTATCTCTAGACTGGTTCTTGCCTGCATACTTATACCTGCCCCTGCAAATTTCCACTACGTTCACCTGACGAAGTGGGATTCACCCATGGAAGCTTATGCTCCAATACGTCTGTTAGTCTGTAAGGTGCCACGGGACTCTGTCTTTTTGAGGCGAGTGCTGCTGGCTTGAGATGGTGCTGACGATGGATAGAAAAAAGGCTGGAGTCAATGGCAGATGGGACCACAGAAGGGGAAGGGGAATGGCAGCCCCACAGAAGGTCCTCGGTGCTCAGATGCCCCCAGTTATTGCACCCCGGCCTGGCCTAGACAGAGAAAAGACACCGAGGGACCCAGCCCCCTACAGTGATCCCATGGACAAGAACCTGGTTAGGAGTGGGGTGAAGGTTCCCTCTGGGCAAAGGGGAGCTGAAATCCCTCCGTGTCCTGGAATTTAAGCAATGGAAGCTTCAAACCCTGCATGGGTGTGGGCTGAGGTGCATCAGCAGAAGATTGGGCTGGACAGGGGTGGCAGGTTTGTATAATTTTTGGTGGTGCCCAGAATGGGACCAAGTCCTGCCCCACCTGCCACACACACCTGCCTAAGGCTCTGGGAAGGAGTTTGGTTGTGGGAGGGAGAGGGGTTGGGCTCTGGGAGAGTTTGGGTGCAGGGTCTGGGCTCAGTCAGGGGGTTGGGGTGCAGGAGGCAGTGTGGGGGGCAGGCTCTTGGAGGGAGTTTGGGTGCAGGTGTGGGGTCTGGGCTGGGGCAGGGGTTGCAGGAGAGGGTGAGGGGTGCAGAATTTACCTCGGGCATCTCCCGAAAGCAACCCGCAGCCCCTAAGCTGGAGGGCCGGGGGCGTCTCTGCGCACTGCTACCCACATACTCCACCCCCGCAGCTCCCATTGCCACAGTTGGCAGAGTTGGCAGTTGGGGCGGGGGCAGCATGTGGAGACCCCCCCACCCCCACAGTTGTTCTTCTCACAGCTGGCTGATGGGGGGCAGCAGGGGATCTCCCCAATCTGGGGGAATCTCTCTGTGCCCCACTGTTAGTTCTCTATCCTGTCTCCCCCTAACCACGCACACCACTCTCCTCCCCATTATCAGTGTTTTAGAGAGACCTCCCTCCCTTTATGGGATACAGACTCTCTGTGACAGAGACTGACTGGGGCTCCTCTCTGCATGGCCCCAGTGGGGAAGGAAAGAGACTGGGGGAGGGGGAGAAGATGGGCAGAAGGAGACTAATGGGGCAAAGCCAGAATAGAGGAGATTTTCTTCCTGTTAAAATGTACTGGAGTCTCATCGCTGAAAAGCCGCATCTTGAGTTAAGTTTGAACCAGCAGCCTTTCAATTACCAGGCAAAGGTGTGAACCACAGAGACTGATAACTGCCTGCTTCCCAAATGTGTTTAAAAAACATCTTCAGGGGTGCAACTGGTTAGTGCAGAGGGGCCATCTGTTGGGGTTATGAGTTCAAGCTTTCTCTCAAGCCCTTGTTTCTCTTACCTGTGTAGTTTGTTTTGCCAGTTCATATACAAAGTGCTACACTAGAAAAAGGAGAGTAAGTTCTAAAATGTAGAGGTGGGTGCATACTTTAGAAACATCCCCCCTGTGCTGCCATTAGTTCCAGCAGATTGCCCTTCCAGTGAACAAATTGATTTCTTTGCTGCTGAGAAAGAGGCCAGGACAGGTCTGCTCCCTGCTTCAGATTTTCTAAAGGAAATCAGACAAAAGAAGCTATAGGAGAGTGGCTCCTAGACACTCTAACACACACAGATTTTTCTAAGGCATTAACTTTTCCTTCTCTGTGGCGTTTGTATTCTCCATAGAGCAAAATAAAACAAAAACATGCAAGTCTAAGACTAATACAGTATGAAACTCAATACAGATAAAATCTCACCGTCAGAGATCTTCCAATAAGCTTCTTTTGCAGACTAGACTTATTTCTTGTCTGGGCCCAATCTTTTCACCTGGTATAGTCCTTGTTCCAGCTCAGGTGGTAGTAGGGGATTTCTCATGACTGCAGCCACCTTTCTTCTGTTCCATCCCCTTATACAGCTTTGGTACAAGGCAGGAATCTTTTGTCTCTCTCCTGGGGAAAAGCTCCAGGTTTAAGATGGATTCCTGTACCAGGTGACATGGTCACATGCCCTGTGAGACCCCAAGCCTTCATTGTTCCTGGCCTGACTCACAGATGGTGCAGGACAGAGCCATCTCCAGTCAATTGTCCTGGTTAATGGGAGCCATCAAGAGTCCAAACCACTATTAATGGCCCACACTTTGCATCATTACAACAGGACCTCAGAGTTATAGTTCATATTTCTAGCTTCAGATACAGGAAAGATCGGTTCATACAAATAGGCTCAACACACACAGTAGATAATAAGCTTTGTAATGATACTGCACAAGAGACCTTTTGCATGAAGCATGTTCCAGTTACATTATATTCACACTCATTAGCATATTTTCATAAAATCATCAACATCACAGCAGGGAAAGGGTTTTACTGCGGCACCTGGGAGCAGTTGAGTTTCATGTTCAGGCTCTGCTATGAGTTCCTCCAGGTTTCCCTTAAGCACACAGGGCCCTTAGCGGGTACTCTCGATACAGGAATGGCCCAGATACAATGAAGTGATGGGAATTGCATTTTCCTTTTTAATTTTTGAATTTCCAATGACATTTCTGTTTGTGATTTTGTTTTGCTTCGTATAACTGTGTTTTCTCAGGGACTTGATATTTACCAGGCTAACTAACAGCTAATAACGGGAGACTTCCAAGCAGGGCGTGGGCGAGCAGAAAAGAACTGTAAGAGATGCTGGTTTTCGACCTTGTGTTAGATAAGAATAGAATGCAGATTGTAGCAGAAATTGCTGAGAGAAGTAAGCTATCAGAAAGGAATATGTACAAACAAAATGCAGTTGTTGCTCCTTACTGTATGTCACAAAAGGTATAAATGCTTGCCTTAATTGTTTATCTAACCGAGACCTACCTCGGGAGGAAACTCTGCCTGTCTGTACTCTCCCGAATAACTGCAGTTGGTCGAAATAAACGGCATAATATAATAACATTTAACATCCCTGTGGTGGGAAGAACATCTCAACAGCCCAACACTGTGGCATTTGATTTTAAAAAGGAGAACTATACAAAAATGAGGGTTAGTTAAATTAAAAGGTACAGTGACTAAGAGAAAGTTACTCACCTTGCAGTAACTGAGGTTCTTCGAGATGTGTGTCCCTGTGGGGGCTCCCCTCTAGGTGACGGTGCGTCCGGCGCTGTCGATCGGAGATTTTCGGTAGCAGTGCCTGTTGGGGCGCATGCACCCAGATGGTATCTCCCGTCTAGTTAGAATCTTCCTGAGTGCGTGCGCCCCACACCCTCCTCAGTTCCTTCTCAACCGTGGAGAGTCATCTCAGTACTCCAAAGTAGAGGGGAGGAGGGTGGGGAGTGGAGCCCCCCCACGGACACACAAAACGAAGAACCACAGTTACGGCAAGGTGGGTAACTTTCTCTTATTCGAGTGCTGTCCCTGTGGGTGCTCCACTCTAGGTGAATGTGTAGCAGTACCCACTACGGTTGGTGGGACTTTGGAGATACGGCAGGGAGTACTGAAGATAGTACTGTATGACCTACTATTGTGTCTGCCGTGGTGTCTTGCGTTAAAGCATAGTGTTTTGCAAACGTGTGTTCAGATGACCATGTAGCTGCTTTGCAGATATCAGGAATGGGAACATTGTGTAGGAAGGCAATGGATGCCGACATGGCCCTAGTGGAATGAGTTCTAACGCCTTCAGGCGGTTGAAGATTCTTCTCACGGTAACAGGATCTGATGCAGTCAGAGATCCACTTGGATAGGCGTTGTTTAGAAATAGCCGTGCCTTTTGATCTTTCGGCAATTGAAAGAAAGAGTCGTGGAGACTTGTGAAATGGTTTAGTCCTGTCTAAATAAAAGGCAATTGCTCGCCTGATGTCGAGAGTATGCAGGGTTGCGTCCTGTGGCGTTTTGTGAGGTTTGGGGTAGAAAGTTGGTAAATATATAGATTGGTTGAGGTGGAAGGTCGATACCACCTTAGGAAGAAATTGAGGATGCGGTCTCAAAGTGACTTTATCTTTGGAGAAGATTGTGTATGGAGGGTGGGCCATCAAGGCACTTATTTCTCCAACTCTCCTTGCTGATGTTATGGCAACTAGGAAAGCCACCTTCATGGACATATGGAGATCAGAGGAGGTAGCCAAGGGCTCAAATGGAGGTTTCATGAGAGCATGAAGAATGAGGTTAAGATTCCATGTAGCCACTGTTGCGTGAATTTCAGGGTAGAGATTTTGCAGGCCAGAGAGAAAGCGTTTAATGGTGGGGTGTGTAAAGAGTGAGTACCCATCCAATAGTTCGTGGAAGGTGGTAAGCGCCGCCACGTGCACTTTGATGGAGCTAAGCGAAAGTCCGTCCTGTTTTAGTTCGAGGAGGTAATCTAGAATGTTAGGAAGGGTCACATTGTTGGGTGCTAAATGTTTATGAGAGCACCAAAGAGCGAAGCGCTTCCACTTCTGAAGGTAGGTTTTGCGGGTGGAGTCTCTCCTACTGTGCAGGAGGACATGTAGGACTTGCTCAGAACAAGCTAGTTCATGGGTTTGGAACCATGAAGGAACCAGGCCGTGAGGTGGAGCTTCTGGAGTTGGGGATGAAGGACCCGCCCGTTGTCCTGGTAAAGGAGGTCTGGCCTGTTGGGGAGAGCCCATGGGTGACGGGAGGACATGCGGAGAAGGTAAGGGTACCACGTCTGTCTTGGCCAAGCCGGGGCAATAAGGATGACCTGGGCCTTGTCTTCTGCGATCTTCCGAATAACCCTGTGTAGCAGAGGGATAGGCGGGAAGGCGTACAGGAGGTAACTGTTCCATGAAATGAGAAATGCATCCCCTAGGGATGCAGTCCCGAGTCCCGCCCTGGAGCAAAACAGGGGGCATTTTCGATTTCGGGTCGTGGCGAAGAGATCTATTGATGGAGTGCCCCAGTGGGAGAAAAGGTGTTGGAGTACTGTGGGGTGCAGTTCCCACTCGTGTTCTGTGGAGAAGTGCCTGCTGAGTGCATCGGCAGTAGTATTGTGGCAGCCTGGTAGATAGGAGGCGATGATCTGTATTCGATGTTGTATGCACCAATTCCAGAGTCGAATGGCTTCCATGCAGAGGGAATGTGATCTGGCACCCCCCTGTCTGTTTATGTAATACATACATGCTATGTTGTCTGTTAAAACTCGCAGATATCTGTTCTTTATAAGGGGAAGAAAGTGAAGGCATGCTTTCCTCACTGCTCTGAGTTCTAGGAGATTTATATGTAGATGCGTCTCTGATGGAGACCATCGACCTTGTGCTCTGTGTTCTCCTAGATGCGCTCCCCAACCTATCAGGGAAGCATCCGTGGTGAGCATGAGCGTTGGGGATCGTTGCTGGAAGGGAACCCCGGCACAGAGGTTTTCTGGACTTGTCCACCACTGTAGGGAAGTTATAACATTGGGAGGAGGAGTTAGCAGCATCCCTAAGGGATGTCTGCTGGGTTTGAAATTGGAGTTGAGCCAGCCCTGGAGGCATCTCATATGTAGCCTGGCGTGTTGAACCACGAAGGTGGTAGCTGCCATGTGACCAAGGAGCTGTAGGCAGATTCTTGCTTGTGTCCTGGGACGAGTAGAGAGTGTGCGTATGAGCTGTGTGATAGTGAGGAATCTGTTGTATGGGAGCGAGGCCCTGCTCTGGGTTGAGTCGAGATGAGCTCCAATGAACTCTATCTGTTGCGTGGGTATCAGGGTGGATTTTTGGGTGTTTATTTGGAGACCTAGGCTGTGAAAGAGGGAGATGGTGAGACGTGTGGCTTGAAGTGTGTCGCCACAGGAGTCACCCTTGATGAGGCAATCGTCTAGATAGGGGAAAAGTGTGACTCCGTGTTTGCGGAGGTGAGCCACGACGACGGCTAAGGTCTTGGAAAAAGCTCTTGGAGCCGTGGAGAGTCCGAAAGGAAGAACTCGGTATTGGAAGTGATCGTGACCGATTGTGAATCGTAGGAAGCGTCTGTGAGCTGGATGAATTGATATGTGGAAGTAAGCGTCTTGTAGGTCGAGGGCTGTGAACCAGTCCCCATGATCCAATGCGGGTATTATTGTGCCCAGTGTGACCATCTTGAATCTTTGTGTCCTCACGAATTTGTTCAGTCGGCGTAGGTCTAATATAGGCCTCCATCCCCCGGTCTTTTTCTGCGTTAGAAAGTAATGGGAGTAGAAACCTGTCCCCTGGTGTTGCAGAGGCACAGGCTCCACTGCGCCTAATTGCAGAAGGTGAGCCACTTCTGTGCGAAGTAATTGCTCGTGGGAGGGGTCCCTGAAGAGGGACGGGGAAGGGGGATGGGTAGGAGGGTAGGAAATAAAAGGAATGGAGTAACTGGTCTGAACTATTTCGAGGACCCAGCGGTCCTGTGTGATCCGCTGCCAGGCATGTTGGAAATACTGGAGGCGGTGGCCAAATGGGAAAGTAAGTGGTGGAATCAGGGGGTGGTCGTGCAGACCCTCGACCAAAGCTTCAAAACTGTTGTTTATTGCCCTGTGGACGGAAGGCGGTGGCTTGGTTTTGATTTTGTCTGCGTTTGGGAGGTCTATTACGATTCTGAGTTGTGTCGTACGGTCTGGATTGAGGGCGATAATACTGACGTGTTCTTTGGTAGGGTTGGTATCGCTGTCTCCTGGGAAGAGATGGTTGAATGCCCAGGGTGCGCAGTGTCGCTCTGGAATCCTTCATCGTATGGAGGAGTTCGTCAGTTTTTTGGGAGAAAAGTTTGTCCTTGTCAAATGGGAGATCCTCCACTTTAGTCTGGAGTTCTTTAGGAATGCCGGACGCAGAGAGCCATGAGGTTCTGCGCATAACCACAGCAGTTGCAGTAGTACGGGCTGCTGTGTCTGCCGTGTCTAAAGATGCCTGTAGGGCTGTTCTGGAGATTAATTGTCCCTCAGACAGGATTGATTTGAAGTCTGCTCTTCTGTCCTCTGGTATGTAGGAGGCAAATTCGAAAAGCTTATTGTAATTATCGAAATCATAACTGGCGAGGAGGGCAGAGTAGTTAGCAATCCTGAACTGTAGTGTAGAGGATGTATAAACCTTGCGTCCCAGGACATCAAGGCGTCTAAGGTCTTTGTCTTGAGGGGTGGGTCGATATTGTGAATGTTTGGTCCTCTGTGTCACTGCATCGATGACAAGGGAGTTCGGTGGTGGATGAGAGAATAGGAAGTCTGCGTCCTTTGCAGGAACGTAATATTTACGCTCAGCCTTCTTGCAAGTTGGTACCAGAGAAGCTGGGGTTTGCCAGAGAGTGTCAGCTGGCTCCATGAGTGCTTCATTTATAGGGAGCGCGATTTTCGAGGGTGCAGACGGTTGAAGGATTTTAAGGAGTTTGTGTTGCTTCTCCTGAACCTCTTCTAAGGGAATATCCTGGCTGATCGCAACCCTCCGAAAAAGTTCTTGGAACTGTTTGCAGTCGTCCACGATCTGTGGAGGTGGAGGAGGCTGGCTTCATCTGAGGCTGATGGAGAGTTAGGATTAGGCAAATCAGGATATGGTGCATAGCTCCCCAGTTCAGGAGGGGGTTCAGGCACCCTGGAAGTGGATGGAGCAGGAGACTGAGGTACCGAAGGAAGGTGATTGATAGGAGGATTCTGCCACGGGTACCACTGCGGCCAAGGCATGGGGTAGGAGAACCCAGGCATCACCCACGGAGGGGCAGCATAGGGAAACTGAGGCTGCTGAACTTGAGCCGTGACCTGAGGTGGTAAAGGTGCCTGTGGAGGAGAAGCAGGAGGAGAACTCTGCCTGCTGTTGCAGTTCAAGGTCACCGTCGGTGAAAGCCATTTCAGGTGGAGAAAGTGGCAGGTCAAGGAAGGAGTCCTCTGCTTCCAGGAGTGGAGGGTGAGGCTCAGGTGGCACTAAAAGGTCACTTTGAGTGAGCAGCTGTCGTTCCTGCTCTCTAGGCTGAGCTAAGTCTACTCTCTGCTGTAGCTGTTCACTAGGCGAGAGTGACAGAGAGTCTCCTGTTGTATTGTGCTTGGACGCCCCTGCAGGGATCTGCTGCTAGTGCACGGGTAGCAGAGTGGCTGGGTGCCGACCCTGTTCTCGGTGCCGAGGCTGATCGAGCTGTCGGAACCGCGGCTATTTTTGTTGCTGAGGCAGAGCGCGCTGGCGGGATCGCGGCTGCTTTCAGCGCTGAAATTGACCAGGCTGAAAGCAGCACGGCTGTTCTTGGTGTCGGTGCCGAATGCGCTGTTGGCACCGCTGCTGTTGCTGGTGCCGAGGCACGTGGTGCCGGTGTTGCAGCGTGCCTGGGTGCCGCAGAGGAGCGAGGTGTCCGTGCCGCAGCCGTTTGCGGCGCTGAGGGGACCAAATGGGTAAGTGCCTTCCCAGCGCGGGAAGTCTGGTCCCTGCCTTTCAGCTCTGTCAGAGCAGTAGCTGAGGCATTCGAAGAGGCTGAGGCAGCTGTCTTTCCTGCTGTCAGCACAGGGGGTAGGGATCTCGCCGGAGACCCCTTACCCTTGTTAGAGTCTCGTTTGTGAGACTTCTGCGCTTCGTGCCTCCGCTCCAGGGAGGTGAAGCGACGCTCCCCACCGGTTCTGATCTGGCTGGGGAGCGTGTGGGAGCGGGTTCCACTTTTCCCTTCTCCGACAGAGGCTGCAGGGATTTCTCCATCATGATGATCTTGAGCCGCAGATCCCTGTCACGACGAGCTCTTGATTTGAGGCTCGCACAGTGTTGGCACTTTGCGGGGATGTGGGTGTCCCCGAGGCACTTCACACACTGGGAGTGACCATCTGATCGTGGCATGGAGTCCTGACAGGAGATGCATCTTTTGAAACCCGAAGCTCCTGGCATTGTTAATTGGAGATGGGCGAGGAAAGTGTCTCAATCGGAGACAAGCCTGAGGGTTTCTTTTTTTCTTTTTTTAACTAAGTAACTAACTATGTAACTATACTAAAGGAAGGGAAACAACTGAGAAATAATTAATAATTATTTCTATGTTTCCTACAGAGATCAGGGAAGAGAAGGCAGCACTGCTCCGAGTCCCGTCTTCAGCCGAGGACGGTTGAGAAGGAACTGAGGAGGGTGTGGGGCGCACGCACTCAGGAAGATTCCAACTAGACGGGAGATACCATCTGGGTGCATGCGCCCCAACCAGGCACTGCTACCGAAAATCTCCGATCGACAGCGCCGGACGCACCGTCACCTAGAGTGGAGCACCCACAGGGACAGCACTCAGAGAAGAAAGTGAAATTCCTGTAAGCTGCATGGACACTTTAACGACACCATAATAGAGGCCCAACTTAAATGTATACCCCAATTTAAGAAACACAGTAAAAGAACTAAAAAAGAGCCACCGGGGCTTAACAACCATGTAAAAGAAGCAGTGAGAGGCAAAAAGGCTTCCTTTAAAAAGTGGAAGTCAAATCCTAGAAAGGAGCATAAACATTGCCAAATTGTAGGTGACAAATCTGAGGAACTGTCATAGACTGAAGTGTCACTAGAGGAGGTTTTGGAATTAATTGATAAACTCAACATTAACAAGTCACCAGGACCAGATGGCATTCACCCAAGAGTTCTGAAAGAACTCAAATGTGAAGTTATGGAACTATTAACTATGGTTTGTAACCTGTCCTTTGAATTGGCTTCGGTACCCAATGACTGGAAGTTAGCTAATGTAACGTCAATATTTAAAAAGGGCTCTAGAGGTGATCCCAGCAATTACAGACCAGTAAGTCTAACATCGGTACCGGGCAAATTAGTTGAAACAATAGTAAAGAATAAAATTGTCAGACACATAGAAGAACATAAATTGTTGGGCAAAAGTCAACACGGTTTCCGTAAAGGGAAATCATGTCTTACTAATCTATTAGAGTTCTTTGAGGAGGTCAACAAACATGTGGACAAGGGGGATCCAGTGGACATAGTGTACTTAGATTTCCAGAAAGCCTTTGACAAGGTCCCTCGCCAAAGGCTCTTACATAAATTAAGTTGTCATGGGATAAAAGGGAAGGTCCTTTCAAGGATTGAGAACTGGTTAGAAGACAGGGAACAAAGGGTAGGAATTAATGGTAAATTCTCAGAATGGAGAGGGGTAACTAGTGGTGTTCCCCAAGGGTCAGTCCTAGGACCAATCCTATTCATCTTATTCATAAATGATTTGGAGAAAGGGGTAAACAGTGAGGTGGCAAAGTTTGCAGATGATTCTAAACTGCTCAAGATAGTTAAGACCAAAGCAGACTGTGAAGAACTTAAAAAAGAGCTCACAAAACTAAGTGATTGGGCAAGAAAATGGCAAATGAAATTTAATGTGGATAAATGTAAAGTAATGCACACTGGAAAAAATAACTCCAATTATACATAAAATATGATGGGGACTGATTTAGCTACAACAAATCAGGAAAAAGATTTTGGAGTCATGGTGGATAGTTCTCTGAAGATGCCCACGCAGTGTGCAGAGGTGGTCAAAAAAGCAAACAGGATGTTAGGAATCATTAAAAAGGGGATAGAGAATAAGACTGACTATATTATTACCCTTATATAACTCCATGGTATGCCCACATCTTGAATACTATGTACAGATGTGGTTGTCTCATCTCAAAAAAGATATACTGGCATTAGAAAAGGTTCAGAGAAGGGCAATTAAAATGATTAGGGGTTTGGAACGGGTCCCATATGAGGAGAGATTAAAGAGGCTAGGGCTTTTCAGCTTGGAAAAGAGGAGACTAAGAGGGAATATGATAGAGGTATATAAAATCATGAGTGATGTGGAGAAAGTAGATAAGGAAAAGTTATTTACTTACTCCCATAATACAAGAACTAGGGGCCACCAAATGAAATTAATAGGCAGCTGGTTTAAAACAAATAAAAGGAAGTTCTTCTTCACACAGCGCACAGTCAACTTGTGGAACTCCTTGCCTGAAGAGGTTGTGAAGGCTAGGACTATTACAGGGTTTAAAAGAGAACTGGATAAATCCATGGAGGTTAAGTCCATTAATGGCTATTAGCCAGGATGGGTAAGGAATGGTGTCCCTAGCCTCTGTTTGTCAGAGAGTGGAGATGGATGGCAGGAGAGAGATCACTTGATCATTGTCTGTTAGGTTCACTCCCTGGGCTGCTTCTGCTCTACAACTATAATTGTCTTTTTACACCAAAATCACTAACTTGAGCACCCAATTCCATGTACAGTCCTAGTGGATGTAAGGCACAGGTAACTTTTGCCTCAGGGTAGCTTGTTGGCATCAACCCTCTCTCCCCCACCTGGAGCTGATGAAATTCCTGGCTGGAGGGACACACGCTCCTACAAGTCAAAAGGAAAGGAGCTGAAAGAAAAGATCACAGGACTGACCCCAAAGAAGGGTGAGCTGCAAAAGGCAGAAGCAGACAACTCATCTGGCAGAGCTGAGAGACCACGGTGAAGATGGTGCAAAGATCACTATATTGGAATTAGCAAATGTGATTTTTTTTTTAAAACAAATCTTTAGGAAGCCCTAATAAAGGCATTTCTTACAGTTCTCTCCCATTTGGATTTTCTGATATCTAATAGGGAATGACATCTGATTGAAGCTTTTCCCAAATGCAGAGCATGTGTAGGGTCTCTCTCCACTGTGGATTCTACGATGTCTGACAAAGTCTGAGTGCTCAATGAAACTTTTCCCGCACTCAGAGCATGTGGAGGGTATCTCTCATGTGTGGATTCTCTGATGTGTGATAAGGTTTGAGCGCCGACTGAAGCTTCTCACGCACTCAGCGCACGTGTAGGGCGTCTCTCCTGTGTGGATTCTCTGATGTGTGATAAGGTTTGAGCGCTGGCTGAAGCTTTTCACGCACTCAGCGCATGTGTAGGGCTTCTCCTGTGTGGATTCTCTGATGTGTGATAAGGATTGAGCGCAGACGGAAGCTTTTCCCGCACTCAGCGCACGTAGGGCGTCTCCGCTGTGTGGATTCTCTGATGTTTGATAAGGTTTGAGCGCCAACTGAAGCTTTTCCCGCACTCAGCGCACATGTAGGGCTGCTCTCCTGTGTGGATTCTCTGATGTGTGATAAGGTTTGAGCGCTGGCTGAAGCTTTTCTCGCACTCAGAGCACGTGTAGGGCGTCTCCCCTGTGTGGATTCTCTGATGTATAATAAGGCTTGAGCGCTGACTGAAGCTTTTCCCGCACTCAAAGCATGTGTAGGGCGTCTCCCCTGTGTGGATTCTCTGATGTGTGATAAGGATTGAGCGCAGCTTGAAGCTTTTCCCGCACTCAGCGCACGTGTATGGCATCTCCCCAGTGTGGATTCTCTGATGTCTGATAAGGTTTGAGCGCAGACTGCACCTTTTCCCGCACTCAGCGCATGTGTAGGGCGTCTCCCCTGTGTGGATTCTCTGATGTGTGATAAGGCTTGAGCGCTGACTGAAGCTTTTCCCGCACTCAGAGCACGTGTAGGGCGTCTCTCCTGTGTGGATTCTCTGATGTGTGATAAGGTTTGAGCGCTGACTGAAGCTTTTCCCGCACTCAGCGCACGTGTAGGGCGTCTCTCTTGTGTGGATTCTCTGATGTCTGATAAGGTTTGAGCGCTGAGTGAAGCTTTTCCCGCACTCGTGGCATGTGTAGTTTGTTTCTTCCAAGTTGATTCTCTCATGTGTAATAAGGTCTGAGTGGCTACTGAAGTTCTCCTCTGGCCTCTGCTGAGTCTCAGAGGCTTTTACTGTTTCTCGGAGTGCACAACTCCTGGAAACATTCCCTTTGGGTCTTCCTGATAACGTCCCATGTGGTGCTCCTTGCTCAGCATCTTCCTGCTGCGGTTTCTGCTCCTCATTCTCACGCACCATCCCATCGCCAGATGGGAGACAGAGAGAATCCAGACATAGGTCACTCCCTGTGCCTGAGAGAAAGGAAATCTCAAGACAGGAATTTTAAAAGGGATGAACAAACCAAAATATGTGCAGGAGAGATCAAACCTATCAGGAGCTGATTTTCCCCAGAGGAGAGACGAAGGGATCAGTTTTGGTCTGCATTTTACCAGAACATGCAGGGGAAAGTGGGATCAGGTAGGGATCTGCTGCCAGTTGTTAGTCAGGATAGGTGGGAAGCCATGAGTGACATCTGCCTAATTATTCCACATCTGCAGGGAACAATCCTGAACTTGGAGAGCTCACAAGGTCTTTGTAGGGCATCCCGAATGTTTTCTGTATTCACGGACAGTTTTGACTTGCTTTAACCAAGTCCTCACCTGTGCAGGCAGCTCTTGGAAGCACTTCTTTCTCAGAACCCTGGAGGTCCAGGACCCACGGCTCTTCCCCTCGTTCCAGCTGGGAGACCACATCAGGTTTGGAATTTAGAAACCCTATGCCAGACAAAGAAAACAAGGGAGGTCGGTGGAATTTGTGGGATACTTGTCACAAAGAATAGTCCATGGTTTTAAGCTCAGATCATTTTTAAGCAGTAACATCCCAAGGCCAGCTTCCTTGGCTCCAAGTGGCAGGAGAGTTATTATTATTATTAATCATACGCATTACCTAGTGCTTAAGGACCAACTAACAGTGTGTCTCCATTGTGCTAGGCACAGTACAAATGCAGAATAGTAGATGGCCCATGCTCTGAAGAATTTACCGTCTAAATAGACAAGACAGACACAGCACGGGGAAAGGGGTAGAACCCTCTGTTAGAATGGCGATATTCAGGCCTGCCTGCAAAGCCTATATTTTAAGAACTTAGGCGTATTTTTATCACTTAGCTAGTTACAGGAGTACGAAAACAAAGAATCAAAATCACAGTCTGCCTGTGAATGGGCCTTCTCTCACTAGGATAGCCTGAGGCCTTGTTCTTAGGCTAAGGCCTTTGGCTAAGCAGCAGGGGCAGCCATAAGCTGGGAAGCGAAGGGTCATATCCTCACATCCCAAACCAGTCACACTGAAATAAGGTGCTATTGGGCTGTTAGGAACTCGATCCTGTCCAGATCTTAAGATGGTTAAAGAAACCTTAATTTGATAGCATTCTGTCTGGCAAGAAATCCCTTATCAATGGTTGTGGTTGTGAAACCTCATTTCTGTATTGCTTTATCTTTATGGCCACCACTTTTACATTGTTAATCAGTCTGGTTCTCTAATTGTTTCTCTCCTGTATAATTAATGTTGCCAGGTGTAAGTTAATTAGGGTAGTGGTTTATAATTGGTTAGAGCAGGAGTAGGCAACCTATGGCGGCACACGAGTTGATTTTCAGTGGCACTCACACTGCCCATGTCCTGGCCACCGGTCCAGAAGGCTCTGCATATTAATTTAATTTTAAATGAAGCTTCTTAAACATTTTAAAACCTTACTGACTTTACATACAATAGTTTAATTATGTATTATAGACTTATAGAAAGAGACTTTCTAAAAACGTTAAAATGTATTATTGGCACATGAAATCTTAAATTAGAGTGAATAAATGAAGACTCAGCACACCACTTCTGAAAGGGGCCGACGCCTGGGTTAGAGAATTATGTCACAATATGTTAGAATTGTTTAGTTAAATTTCAGCACAATGATTGGTTAAGGTATAGCTGAGAATATTACTCTATAAATGGGGTCAAACAGGAGGGGGGAAGGAAATTGGAATCATAGAATATCAGGGTTGGAAGGGACCTCAGGAGGTCATCTAGCCCCACCCCTGCTCAAAGCAGGACCAATCCCCAACTAAATCATCCCAGCCAAGGCTTTGTCAAGCCTGACCTTAAAAACCTCTAAGGAAGGAGATTCCACCACCTCCCCAAGGAACCCATCCCAGGGCTTCACCACTCTCCTAGTGAAATAGTGTTTCCTAATATCCAACCTAAACCTCCCCCATTGCAACTTGAAATCATTACTCTTTATTCTGTCATCTGCTACCACTGAGAACAGTCTAGATCCATCCTCTTTGGAACCCCCCTTCAGGTAGTTGAAGGCTGCTATTAAATCCCCCCTCATTCTTCTCTTCTGCAGGCTAAACAATCCCAGTTCCCTCAGCCTCTCCTCAGAAGTCATGTGTTCCAGTCCCCTAACCATTTTTGTTGCCCCCCGCTGGATGCTTTCCAATTTTTCCACATCCTTCTTATAGTGCTGGGCCCAAAACTGGACACAGTGCTCCAGATGAGGCCCCATGAATGTTGAATGTTGATTAGGGGGAGAACGGGAACAGGGACACAGACCAGGCTCTGCGGCATCAGAGCTGGGAAGGAAACACTGGGGAACAGACTGTATCGGCATATAGAGATAAGCCCGACTGGCGTGAAGGGCTTCGGAATATGTAATCTTATAGGTGTAAAAATTGTACAGACTATACCACCCTGTGACATCATCGACAAAGTGCCCATTTGTGCCTGGGTAGGGGCCCTGCTCTGGGAGGGAGGATGCAGCAAGGACTCAGGATCGGTGGCCGGGGTCGCTGTGCATAGAGATGGGGAGGTTATATGGGGAGGGGGTAATGAGGGAGAGGGAGGTCAAGAGTTAAAATATTAATATTTGGGGAAAAAATGTATAATAAAGTGAAACTGAACAGAAATAAAACTGGAGTGGAGGCTCTAAAGCAACAAGGCTTCGGTAGGGATTTGGGGTTAAAGGTCTGGGATCCCCAACAGCTCTAGATCCCCAAACATCTCCTCCTCCCACTGATGCACCCACCCCACTTCCTGGGTGCCCTCCCCACACTCCTCCCTTCTTCCCATTACTTTCAGCCAGCACCACCTCCTGGCACCTTGGGAGCATCTTCTGTTCCCTCCTCGTCTCTCACAACCTCATCTCTCCTTTCTCCATCTTACCTCTAACCCTGCACACACCTTCCCCATGTCCAGGCACCACAGAATTATCTACTCCCCCTCTTCTCCTCCTCTCACATGGCTCTGTTCTCCTTTCACCTTTGGGCTCCTGAATGACAACATTATACTCTCTTCTATCAAAAGAGGAGCTCATCTGACTGTCACACAAGCCATGCATTGGTCACACACCTATTTACTCAATTTAGAATTCTACAGGCAGCATATTTTCCTCTTAAAATGAGAAAAGGCATGAAAGCTACATTTTTTAATGCAGTTATGAATGTAGCCAATAAGGATACATTCAATGCCATTTTAAAATGTCTGATGGCACCAAAAAGGCACATGTCCAAAAATGATACTAGTGGGTGGGAGATAAGGCAAAAAAAGGGGGGGCAAGGAAACTTGTCAAAACTTGTATGATGAATAAAGGTATAAAGTTATTACTACTCAGGTTCTTCAGAGACCCCACAGCTTCTAATAACCCAGGAGACAGGACTCCTTACCCAGCGAGGTCACCGTCTCATAGTTCTCCTGCATGACATCCTGTAGAGGGCTCTCTGAACAGGGTCCAGCAGAGCCCATTCCCCTTGGTGAAATACACAGCCACCTCCTCGAAAGTCACCAACTCCTGAAAGAGCAAGAGTCCAACACTCAGTACCTGCTGCCCCACTCACAATCCCACTATTCACGGAACAGCAGCACCAGGTAAATGGAAGCTCCAGGAGGCACATGTTAACAGAGTCCCACCTCACCTTGCCTAGAGCAGCCAGGAAGCATCAGAGGGTAGAATGAGAGAACCTTTGCGTCTCCCAGCTGACAGATGGAGGCAGGGTCATCACATTTATCACATACCTACTAGCCAGAGTTTGATATAGGAGATGGGGCTGGCTCTGGACCCTACTAATGGCTCCTGGTAGGAAACACTCTCCAAATAAAATATAAGGAAGAAAAGGGAAGTCAGTAGTAAAGAATATTAGTTAGAACAGGGGTAGGCAACCTATGGCACGGGTGCTGAAGGCAGCACGCAAGCTGATTTTCAGTGGCACTCACAATGCCCGGGTCCTGGCCACCAGTCCGGGGGGCTCTGCATTTTAATTTAATTTTAAATGAAGTTTCTTAAACATTTTAAAAGCCTTATTTACTTTACATACAACAATAGTTTAGTTATATATATTATAGACAGAGAAAGATCTTCTAAAAATGTTAAAATGTATTACTGGCCCACTCAAAACCTTAAATTAGAGTGAATAAATGAAGACTTCTGAAAGGTTGCTCACCCTGAGTTAGAAGGTCAGAATTGTAGAAAATTGATAAGGGAAGCTATCAGAAATCAATGACCAATCAATGAAAATAAGAAGGAAGTTTTGAAAAGTATATTAATCCTAACAATGGTAGTGATAAATTACTAGACGGAAATGGCAGAATTATCAAAAATAATGCAGAAGAGGTAAAAGTGTTCAATAAATATTTCTCTCCTGGATTTGGAGAGAAACAGATGATGTAAGTCATATAAGATGTTGACGCTGACAGTCTTTCCATCCCAACAATAACTCACGAGGATGTTAAACAGCAGCTATTACAGTTAGACATGTTTAAATAAGCAGGTCCAGATAACTTGTATTCAAGAGTTTTGAAAGACCTGGTGGAGGAGTGTGGAGGACTGTTAATGGTGATTTTAATTAGGACTTGGAACACTGTGGAAATTCCAGAAGACTAGCCTAAAGCTAATGCTGTGCCAATATTTAAAATCGGTAAAAGAGATGACCCAGCTAATTACAAGAGTGTTAGTCTGATACTGGTCAAGATAATGGAGCAGCGAATATGGATTTAATTAATAAAGAATGAAAGGAGGGTAATATAATTAGTATCAATTAAAGGTTCAGAGACAACAGATCCAATCAAACTAACTGGATATCCTTATTGCATGAGATAAAAAAAGTTTGGTTGCAACTAATAGTATTGATGTAATATACCTAGACTTCTGTAAGGCGTATGACTTGGTTCAGCACAACATTTTGACTAGAAAACTAGAAAGATACAAAATAAACACAACATACATTAAATAGATTAAAAACTATGATTGTAAATGGGGAACCATGCTTGAGTAGATTTCTTTCTAGGGAGTCCCACAAGGATTGGTTCTTGGCCCTGTGTTATTTAACATTCTTATCAATGACCTGGAAGAGAATATAAAATCATCACCGATAACATTTGCAGTTACCACAAAGATCGGGGTTGGTGGTAACTAATGAAGTGTCAGTAGGTTCAGGGTTCAGCACTAGGAGTCTGGGAAGTTTTCCCAGCCCTGGCTAGAGGGTTATTTCCTGTTCCACAAAGAGGGGAAGTTCCATTCCCAACACCTTTGCCTTGAAATTAGGCCCTATCTGACACTACACCCCCATATTCAGCATAGTGGTATGATTATCAAATGATTAGGACATAATTATGATGCATTTTGTGCAAGATGCATCATGTTCAGTGTCATTGGAAAAGTTATGATTTGCTGAATATGATTGTCCTATTTGTGTGCATGTATCATGTTCGTATCTGAAGTTATGGATATTGACTCTGTATCTGTATTTCAAATGTACTTACTCTGGATAACAGCCACAACGAGCCTTTCAGGTACAACAAAGAAGCCAGACAGTGTTCATGGCTCATCAACAAAGACAATGGACCATGGAAGAGCTTAGTGTGGAAGCCAGTAAATAATTAACAAGGTTTTGAAGAGATCTTAATGAATGTTAGTTAGCATGAGTTAGGTTAACTGTGACCCTGGTGACGTGAGGAAGCAAGATAATGTAAGACAGAGTGAATTGTGTGAAAGTTATTACGACCTTGCAATGTGCAGTCTTGCAGTCTTGTTTTTCTAGTGAGATAGCAGAAAAGCTTATGTATAAACAAAATGTATTTGTTGCTTTTTACTGTCTGTATTATTGCTAGAAATTGTCTGTAAAAGGTATAAAGGCTTGCTGTAATTGTTTACCAGTTGAGAGACCTGTCCAGGACCCTGTGTCCTATGGCACTCTCTCCCTCCATTGTAATTACTGGAGAAATAATAAAGTATTTAATTTTGCTGCACCCAAACAAAAAGCGAGAACTAAGTTTTTCTTCGACAATTTGGGGGCTCGTCCGGAATGGCAACGCCCACGGACCCACAGACAACTACTACGGATCATTCCCCTTCGAACCCCATGGCGCCACATGAGAGGTATGAGACCTTTTGAAATCTCTATTGGGGTATCGGAGGAGGATTTTCCGTGAGGACGTCTGTCTCCGTTGGGCTCACGCCATCTGAACTTATTGACTGTGCAGCAGGATCAGATGCAAAGTGGTATTGGGGAGAGGCCCCAATAAGGTTAGTTTATAGCAGTACTGGGAACTGCTGAGTTGGCCAAGGAAATGCATAAGGTAATGCATAAGGTAATGCATAGGTAAATGCATTAGAATGCACCGGTGCTGAGGGGTTTTTACCGCCTCAAGAGGGGTTGTCATACCGCCTCATGGTATTGGTCCGGACCAGGTAAAGATGCATCATGGTTTAAAAAAAAAAAAAGAGAGATAAAATGGTTGAAAAAGGGTTAAAAAGAAAAAGAAAAAGGAAGAAAAAGAGGCCTTGGTGTGTGTGTGTACACCAGTGTGAGTGGCTGTTATCGGGCTAGCCCAGTAACTAGTGGATCTTTAGGAGATCCGACCCACGGTGGGCTGACTCAGCCTGGCATAGTCCGGCGAGGAAGCTGCCTGGGTCTAGGGGTGTGTGAACCCATCTTCCCTCCCCTTTCCCTTCCGTGTGGGCTACTGACAGTCTGATCATCTCCTTGGTTTTTGAGCCGCTAGCACGGACAGGACACCCTCTCTGTGTGTGTAAGTGGAAAATGGGTAAGGGACAGTCTAAATATTCCACCTCACCCCCTAAGGGTACCCCAGCATATTACATGTACGTACATTATGGTCCTAAAACCTGCAGGTATTTAAATGATTGGAATCTGTATACGCGTGAAAATTCATTTAAACAATGCCCATTAGAAGGTACCTTCAATTTAGATAAGATCATATATCTCAGTGGAGCTTTAATCACAAAGAAAAACCTCTGTCACAGTGTGAGCAATTTGTCTAGGAACGGGTTAATTTGAAATTCGGCTTAGCCCTGAGATAAAGGAGAAGTTGTTTTGTCTTCAAGGTCATGAATTAGTGCGGACTATGCTAAGTGCAAAGAAAAACTGCTTTCAGCCCCAGCTGCTTGTGGAAAATAGAAACTGAGGCAAACCAACAGCAGGAGTTACAGAATTGGAATTATATTTGCAAAGCTTAACTTCCCAGTGAGACATGTGTGAGTATTAAAGTGGTTTAAGGCTTGGGGCATTCATATTTTTCCTGAGTGATGTGGGAGCATTCCCAACACTCTCCATTGTTGTTTTATTATTTTAATGAAGCTTTAAAATTTGATTATATGCTCTGTCAGTCTGATCACCTGACATGAGGGATAAATCAGTAACAGGAATTTGTCACAGTTTGGTGAGCAATTGCAGAATTTACACCATCTATCTGTTTTACCCTTGTTAGTTTATGTTTGCTTTGTTTGGTACTGTTGGTGTTTTGTGTTAAGAATAGCATGATTATAGGTGAGCTCTAATAGAATAAGGAAACACTATTTGGTTTTGGTGCACTATTTAGCTTTGGCTCTGTTTTGTTTAACCGGTTACTGTTGTTTTTCTGCTCTGTTCATTTGGGCGTTAGGTGTGTGAGCGGAACTGAACTTCTCGTTCGTAATTCCTCAGGGTGGAAGCCATGTGTGCGATGAAGCTCTGAGGTTGTCCTGAGATTTTTACAGTCCCGCCCCTGTAGCGGACAATATAATAGAAGTAGAAAAATTTGGCTTAGACTGTAATTTTCTTTGCTTTCTGTGTAATTTTCTTTTCTGTTTAAGTGTCAGCAGACAAATGGGTGGGTCTCTGGGTAGACCCCCAAAGGGGTTTGGATTATGTGTTAAGTGAATGGCCATGTATTTTTGCCCAGGTGGCAAGCCTTACTAGGGAGGACTCAGGTAGTCTTGTGAGTAGAAATGTTTTGGGGACAAGACCAGAAGGGTGGGGGCTAGTTGAGTAGCCCACCCTCCTAGCTAAGACCTGGTTGTGGAACAAGCTAGTGTCCATGGACGGGACGATTCAGTGAGGAAAAAAGGATCGGGCCCAGACGGGCAGGCAACAGACAGAGAGATTGGAAAACAGGTTGGAAACTTTTGAGGGTGTAGTGGAAAGAAGGAGTAAGTGAATATAAGCATGAGGATTTCAAATACTCAGAAGGATATTTGGAATGGTGATTTGCATTGGTAAAGTGGCTGTTGGAAGGAAAAAGCAATTGATTTTTAAGGGAAAATGAAAAATTGACTCTGTGTTTGCTGGGGGGCACATCACTTGAACTTTGTGAAAATGCTAAAGAGAACAGTTTTTTGGTGTCTTTGACATGTTTGTGAATGAATTCAGGCAAAGAAATTATTAGATTGCACTCATTTGGCTATGAACAATTTTGTTAAATCAGTTGAAGAATGTATACAGTGCTATGTAATGACATTTTATTAGGCCCTACAGGCACTATAAGTGGTGATGTTTTCTTTCAGTGTTTAAAAGCAGGAGTTAAAAGAAAAAAAAAGCAAGCCGGAGAGCATCTGGGTTAATGCAAATTAACTAACTGATAAGGTAGAGGCCGCTGAACCAGAGCTGTCTAAGAAGCACATACGAGAAAATATGGGGTAATTCCTCTGTTTTGCCTAGAATCAACAAGAGTATTTGTATATTTTAAGTATTTTACTGCCCAGAAGGCGTGGACCTCTGTTTTTGTCTTTCAGATAATCAAAGAACATTAATGCCAGCTGCACAGCATTCAACGTACCTTGATTTACTGGCACAGTAAAAAATTATGTTGTGTGTTCTACGTTCTGTCTTGTTGTGTTTTTTTTTCGTGGCCAGAATTGTTGTGTTTAATATTTTCATGAGATGGTCTGATTTGACATCAAGCGAAAATGTTGCATTGCAATGCAGATACTTGTTTTGTTCAACTTAGAATACAAAGTGTTTAGTTACATCAGAAAATGTGATATACTAAAGTCTAATACATTTTCTTCGGTAAGAGAAAGAAACTACATTGGCCAAATCTTTTAATTGAGACTTGTTGTTAAAATTTGCATACTGACAGTCTTTGGAAGCAAGGACATGGAAAGTTAACCCACTCCCCATATTGTACAAGGGATCCTTCTGGCTACCTCAGACTTTTAGCCAGAGGGCTGGGGATGGTGGATAGCTATTGGACTAGAAGTTATATTAAGTGAACTTCTCAAAGTGGGTGTGCTTGTCCTGGCTTGTTCTTCCAAAGTTCTGTAATAAGGTTATTTTAGTGAAAGGGTATATGTGGCATACATTGAATGATAATACTTCTGTACTGTATAACAGTACTGTTTATGTGTTCATGGTATGAAAAAGGTGTATAATTGAAGAGTAAAAGTTTCCTTTGTAGGTTAAATGGAAAAAACAACCAGAGAATGGCTAACATGCGCTGGCCCCAGTCAAGGACACCGCTTGGCTGCCTACCAAGGGAAGGGGGGGGGGGGAATGTTTGCTGCAGTTACACGAGATTGGTGTGCAGCGGCCAGCCCACTCTCCTCCTTGGGGACCTTTTGTAAATATTCAGACTGATTTTATTTCGATGTCTACATGTTGTGGTTATGGATATGTATTTGTTTTAGTTGATGTATTTACCACTTGGGTTAAAGCTTTTCCCAGCAGGAAAGCAGGTGTCAGGACTGTTGTGACATTTTGCTTAAAGATTTTGTGCCACGTTTTGCCATCCCTGTGGGTATCAACAGTGGTCGTGGAATTCATTTTTACTGGACAGATTGTAAAGGAGTTATGTGCAACTCACTGCCCTCACCACCCACAGTCTGCTGGGACAGTGGAACGCCGGAACGGGACTTACAAAAAGTAAACTGGCCAGGATTTGTGCTGAGACACACTTAAAGTGGCCAGATGCCCTTCCTTTGACACTGATGTGTATGAGAACCATTCCCAATCGAACGACTGGACTCAGCCCTCATGAAATTTGACAGGACACCCAATGCTGACTACCAACTGCACCCCCACTAACCCCAGCTCAGATGGACATTCATTTGCTGGATAACATAATGCTTAAATATTGTCAGGCACTAATGAAATGTGTTAAGTCTTTTATACACAGGTGATGGAAGCACTACCAAAGGATCCTGTGCAACCTTGCCACTCGTTGGAACCAGGAGCCTGGGTCTACATAAAGATCCATCAGCAAAAGACTGCCTTGGCTCCATGCTGGAAAGGCCCTTTCCAAGTCCTGCTGACTACCAACACCGCTGTGAAGTGCCACAGACTGACTGCTTGGACCCAGGATTCTCACTGCAAAAAGACCCCTCCACATCAGAAGAATTTTCCTATTGATGATTAGCCTATTCTTTCTTCTAGTTCTACTGTGCTTCTGGACAGCAGGGAAAAAGCTCCCTTGTCCACTGACAGACCAACTGTGCCTTTAGACTTTTCTAGAAAAAGCACAGCTATTACAGGGTGATATGTGCTGGCAACCTCTCCCCTGTAGGATGCTAAACCTTGATTGTTTTGGGAAAGGAGAAGAAGCACTCACTCCACTGACATTGCCAAAGTCCAGGAATTCCTGACTGAAAAGGACATTGAGAACTGACCCTGGTGAAGAAACAAAGAATTACATACTGGCAGGAAGAAATTTGTGGGACCCATGCTTGGGACTGTGGTATTAATTGGATTTTGGGGTTTATTCTACAGGCTGCGCCCTGTGTTCTGGATAAATCCTTCAGTATGTATTGCCCTCCCTTATTGGATTTTAACTGACATTGCCCTTATCCAGTTTTCTACATACCCAGATTGCTCACAAGGGGCTGCCATTAGATTAGCACAACAAAAGGCATGGGTTATTTCCTCTGGACAAAACGGGAATTGACCAGATCCCTGTGGGCTGGAGCCAATAGTGTAGTAGCCATTTGGACTACTCTTCCAGGCCAAGAACATGATAAGAAATTGGGGCAACTAGAAAAGGCCACTAGTCTTATTTTTGAAGCTCAGCTATCTTCAGTACAGGCTGGAATTGGTGAGTTACATGTCATTTCCACCCTTAGTTCTATGACCCAGAAGTTACTGACAGAGATGGTATTGAATATCACTGAGGCTGGGAAGGCATTGCAGTGGGATCTGGACTAGACTTGGCCCACTGCCCTTCCAGACACGTCAGGAGTACCATCTGATCTGTGGTCATGAAGACATACTTGGACACTTTCTGGATGGAAGTGTGGACATTCACAGTGCTCCTTCCAAGCATATGGACCGGTTAGGGGTGTGGGCTCCTACATACCGAATCCTGCTGGGTCCATGGGGAGGATGCATGTGGAACTGAATTGTTTACCGAGACATCTGGGGAAATTAGACCACCTGGTATCTCCAACTGATTTCTAGACAGTACCCCTAGAATGACACCTGACATTTTGGATAAGAATAGAGAGTCAATGGACATTTTGGCCGTTAGAACCACCACAGCTCAGTGTATCTATAAACTGAAGCTAGGGGAAGTTGTCACTGTTTATGACAATATTTGTTGAGAGGGTGGAGGTCAAGGAACTACCCTGACGGGACACCCATTTTTTTTCAACCTAATGATAGCTGTGTGTGCGTTAATGCCACCACTTTACAAGATATACATATTGATCTTACCACTGCTGCAGGCAATTATATCATTTACTGGCCTGCAGATAGAATGCAGATAGAATATTGCAAGTAGCTCTTAGATTTTAGGTATATTTTGATTGGACTAGAATAATACCTGATCGGTTTTAAAATTTGCTTTCATTGTTACCAAAGGTTCAAAGAATCTCTGAATTGCAAGGGCAAATTCCCATGCTTTAGAATATATATCAAGCTGGAAGGAATGCCTTTCATACAGCTTATAGAGTGTTTACTTTATGTACTAGGTATGATGTTTTGTGCTTTGTGTTTGCAATTGTACAACAGCCCCATTATATTATATTATTCCTATGGGATTGTTATTGTTTGTAGTGTTGTTAGTTAATTTAGGATTATATTATTGTTGTTGTTGTTGTAAATAACGTAAGAATAGCAATACCTTTCATGTTCATGCTAATCATGCATTGTCATTACGTCCCATGACGGTTGACATGTTTGCTGTAGAATCTGAAGTCCATAGTTTCATGCGAATTGAGATTTGAAATTGTTTGTTGTACTAGAAGTACAAAAGGGGGGAGTGTGGAAGCCAGTAAATAATTAACAAGGTTTTGAAGAGATCTTAATGAATGTTAGTTAGCATGAGTTAGGTTAACTGTGACCCTGGTGACGTGAGGAAGCAAGATAATGTAAGACAGAGTGAATTGTGTGAAAGTTATTACGACCTTGCAATGTGCAGTCTTGCAGTCTTGTTTTTCTAGTGAGATAGCAGAAAAGCTTATGTATAAACAAAATGTATTTGTTGCTTTTTACTGTCTGTATTATTGCTAGAAATTGTCTGTAAAAGGTATAAAGGCTTGCTGTAATTGTTTACCAGTTGAGAGACCTGTCCAGGACCCTGTGTCCTATGGCACTCTCTCCCTCCATTGTAATTACTGGAGAAATAATAAAGTATTTAATTTTGCTGCACCCAAACAAAAAGCGAGAACTAAGTTTTTCTTCGACATTAGCCTTCTTGTGAATGTTTCAGCCAGCCTATGAGTCATGGTTACTATGACTCAGCAGGACATGCTAGTGCATGTGACCAGACCATATGACACTAAACTCCATTTTGGTACCTGTATTTTTCCACAAACTGGACTGGGAACTGAGTTTGGAACAAAGGGGTCCCGCCATATGGAAAAGCTACATAAGGTGGGTGTGACATCATCTCTTGGCCTCATTCCGCACACAAAAGAACTCCTGGAAACACCTGAGGAACAAAGACTGAACTGGGGGATGTGTTGGTCCCAGGGTAAAGGGATTTCTAGCTTGTGTATGGAAACTTGGGGGACTGCTTCTATCATCAGTCAGGGTGAGAAATTGCTAATTCAAATTCTATCCATCTAGTATGTCAGGCTTTTTTGAGTTTTTGGTTATTTGCTAAGTCATCTGCTTTGATCTGTTTGCTAACACTTATTGCTGGGAAATTGGCTGTTGTCTTCTCTCTCTCCTTGAGTGGCTTAGGTAAAGCACTCAGGTGGCTTAGTTGGGTGTATGGCGCCACCTGCTGTCGTGTTGGGTGATAACAGGGCCTGGAGAGGCTGGCTGAATCTCCAGCAAAGCAGTGTGAGAAGGTGTGATGGAGTAGGGGCTGTCTGTGTGGGAGATGGGAGAGCCGGGGATTACTTTAGGTGAGAGACAAGTGCTCAGCCTGTAACCTGAGCCAGGGAGCAGGGAGGGGTGTCAGCACCTTTGCCCAGGAAGGTGGACAAAGGAAGGGGCCGGCTGGAGGGAGGGGAGTTTAGTTTCGGTTTTGGGCTGGGTGGTTGGAATTTAGGGGACAAAGCTTCCTGGACCCCACAGGCGCTTGATTGAGGGGTCCTGGCTGTGCCTCCAAGCTCTGCTGTAACCTGCATTCCTGTTTTCCAATAAACCTTCTGTTTTACTGGCTGGCTGAGAGTCACTGTGAGTCCCAGGAAGAGGGGTACAGGACCAGACTCCCCCACACTCCGTGAGAACTGGTGGTAGCGGTGGGATTTACTGCACCCCGTGGACGGCGCTTCCTGCAGTAAGTGACTGGGGAGCAGTAAAAGAAAGGGACAATTTTAGGGGTAATTAACCCTTGGGAGTGTGTGACCAGAGAGAAGGAATTTGCAGTAACAGGGTCCCCCGGGGGATTGCAGCGAGCGGTCCCAGGGGCGGAGGAGTCTGCGGATCGACCCTGGCAGAAAGGTGGTGACCTTAAGAAGGGCTGGTGCACTAGGGGTCTCCCTGGAATCCGTGGGGAGCGGTGAGCAGGAAGATGTATGCCAAGCAGCTTAAGTGTGACCTGGTGGAGCTGTGGAAGCAGAGGGGGCTGCGCAGAGGGAGGCTCACCAAAGACCAGCTGATTGCCCAGCTAGAGGAGGGAGACCGCTTGAATGAACTGATCCCTGTGTCTGAGGGAAGCAGCCTGGCAGATGCAGCGCAGGCCCCAGTGTCTGTCCCAGCTGGGAGTGGTCAGCTGGCAGCTGAGGGCTTCCCGAGACCCCCCCTTCCTATGCCTAGGGGAAGGGCGGGGAGGATCCCAGTGAATACCCAGGGCACTGTGACCCCCGCGGCCAGCAGGGGATCCTCCCGGTGAAGCTCACCCCCCAGCAGGGGATCGTCCCGGAGACGTTCGGCATCCGTGGAGCGGAAGCGGCTGGAATGGGAGAAGGAGCTAAAACTGAGACAGCTGGAGGATCATGAGAAACAGAGAGAACATGACCTGGAGGAGAAAGCGAGACAGCGAGACCATGAGGAGAGACAGAGAGACCATGACCGGGAGGAGAAAGAGAGACAGCATCATCATGAGCTGGAACTGGTGAGGCTGAGGGGCAGTGAGCCCCCGGCTGTGGTGAGTGAGGGGGGGCCCAGGACTGAGCAGAGCTTTGATAAATGCATCCTGGTCCAGCGTAAGGAGGGGGAGGACATGGATGACTTCCTGGATGCCTTTGAGATGGCCTGCGAGCTGCACCAGGTAGATCCTGCAGACAGGCTCCGGGTTCTCACCCCCTTACTGGACCCCAAGGCCGTGGCACTGTACTGCCAGCTGGGAGAGGAGGAGAAAGGGAACTACGAACTATTCAAGCAGGCCCTGCTGCGCGAGTTTGGGCTGACTCCTGAAATGTACCAGGAAAGGTTCCGGAGTCAGTATCAAACCCCTAAGGTCTCCTATCTGCAACTAGCCGTCCGCATGGAGGGGTACGCCAGCAAGTGGGCAGATGGGGCCCAGACGAAGGGGGACGTGATTAAACTGCTGGTACTGGAGCAACTGTATGAGCGGTGCCCATCCGACCTGAGGCTGTGGTTGAGGGACCAAAAGCCGGAGAACCCGCGACATGCAGGGTGGCTGGCCGATGACTTTGTGAAGAGCCGGTTGGGGGGTGGCAGGGAGGAGTCCCAAAGGAACAGGCCCGCTGCGATGCAGAGAGAGAGTCATCCTGGGACCTCCCAAAGGGGGAATCGGGAGAACCCCCTCCCAAGGGGAACGCCCAGCGTTAGGGACAACCAACCAGTTCGAGGGGACCAACGGGACATGAGCTGCTATCAATGCGGCCAGAGAGGCCACATACGATCCCAGTGCCCCAGGCTCAAGGACAGACTGAGCAGACAGACCTCACACCGGATTAACTTGGTAGAGACCCAGCTGGACGAGGGGCAGCGTTCCCAGGAAAGGGGGACTGGCCGCATACCACCGGCGAAGGAGGGAGGAGGGCCCCAGGTCAGCTCCTCCTGGGGGGCTGGATGCTCCAGGCTCCGAGTTTTTGGTTTACAGGGTGGGGGCAGGGCTGTCCCTGCGGAGCGAGTGCCTTGTTTCCCTGGAGGCAGATGGGAGAAAGGTCACTGGGTACTGGGACACGGGCGCAGAGGTGACGCTGGCCCGGCCCGAGGTGGTGGCCTCAGATCGGATGGTGCCCGACACCTACTTGAACCTGATGGGTGTGAGCGGGACCCCATTCAAGGTGCCCATGGCGAGGGTACACCTGAAGTGGGGGGCCAAGTGGGTACACCCATATTTGCCCACGGAGGGGTTAATGGTGGGGGACCTGGAGGTCTGGCCCAGCAACGCCCTGGGTGCCCTGGTCATGACCCAGCCAGCGAGAGAGAACAGGTCCCCATCCCTGTCCCAGCTGCTGAGTTCCAGGCCGAGTTGCAGAAGGATCCCTCCTTGCGGAAGCCCAGGGAACGGGCTAACCTCAGTGCGGTACAGACCATGAGGAGAGGGTGCAAGGAGAGGTTCCTGTGGGAGAAGGGGTTCCTGTACCGAGAATGGGCTCCCCCAGGGGAAGTAGAGTCATGGGGGATCAGGAGGCAGCTGGTGGTTCCCCAGAAGTTTCGCCACAAGCTGCTGTACCTGGCCCATGACATCCCCCTCGCAGGGCACCAGGGAATTCAACGCACCAGGCAGAGGCTGCGACAGAACTTTTACTGGCCTGGGGTCTTTACCCATGTCCGACAGTACTGCCGATCCTGTGACCCCTGCCAGCGGGTGGGGAAGGCCCGAGACAAGGGGAAAGCAGCTTTGAGGCCTTTACCCTTCATAGAAGAACCTTTCCAGAAGGTGGCCATGGACATAGTGGGACCTCTCAGCAAGCCGACCCGGTCGGGGAAGAAATACATTCTGGTGGTAGTAGACTTCGCCACTCGCTATCCTGAGGCGGTGGCCTTGTCCTGTATCAAAGCCGACACCGTGACAGATGCGCTGCTGACCATTTTCAGCCGGGTGGGGTTCCCCAAGGAAATCTTAACGGACCAGGGGTCCAACTTCATGTCAGCCCTGCTCCGGTGCTTGTGGGAGAAATGTGGGGTCCGGCACAACTGGGCCTCAGCGTATCACCCCCAGACCAACGGGCTGGTGGAAAGGTTCAATGGGACGCTAAAGATGATGCTAAAAACCTTTATGCACCAGCACCCACAGGACTGGGACAAGTACTTACCTCACCTGCTGTTCGCGTACAGGGAGGTACCCCAGGAATCTACTGGGTTCTCGCCTTTCAAACTGTTATATGGAAGGCGGGTGAGGGGGCCCCTGGACCTGATGAGAGACGAATGGGAGGAAGGCCGCCCCGATGGAGAGTCAGTGGTGGAGTATGTCCTGACCTTCCGGGAAAGACTGGCCGAGCTCCTGGGCCTGGCCAGGGAGAATCTGGCCAGAGCCCAGAGGAAGCAGAAGGTCTGGTATGATCGCACGGCGTGGGACCGTGCCTTCGCCACTGGGGATCAAGTGATGGTTCTCATCCCCATGAGGAAAAACAAACTCCAGGCTGCCTGGGAAGGGCCCTTCAAGGTTGTCAAGCAACTAAATGAGGTAAACTATGTGGTGGAGCTGTTGAACCGGGCGCACCACCGCTGGGTGTACCATGTGAATATGATGAAGCCATACTATGACAGGGGGAATGTGGTGTTGGCCGTGTGTGGACATTGGGAGGAGCAGGGAGATGACCCTTTAGTGGATCTATTCCCTGGGACAAAAGCTGGTTCCCCACCGGGAGGCAATTCCCTCTCTGATCAGCTGACCCTGGCCCAGCATGCTGAGATCAGAGGGTGCTGCATCTATACCGACAGCTGTTTTCCAACCAGCCTGGACGCACTAATTTAACTGTCCAACGGGTGGAGACTGGGTCACATCCCCTATAAGATGTTCCCCTTTCGGGTCACTGGGAAAACTGCCCAGGACCTACAAAGAGAGGTCAGGGACATGCTGGCTTTGGGGTGATCCAGCCGTCTTCCAGCCCTTGGGCCTCGCCGGTGCTGGTCCCCAAAAAGGAATGGGTCGATCCGGTTCTGTGCGGACTATCGAAAACTCAATGCCATCACCATATCTGATGCCTACCCCATGCCCAGGCCTGACGAGCTCCTAGTCAAGCTGGGAGGCGCTCAGTACCTCACCGCCATGGATCTTACAAAGGGCTACTGGCAAGTGCCGCTGGACGCAGATGCCAGGCTGAAATCGGCCTTTATCACCCCTCTGGGGCTCTACGAGTTTCTGACCCTGCCCTTCGGCCTCAAGGGAGCGCCAGCTACCTTCCAGCACCTGGTGGATCAGCTGAGGGGGATGGAGAGTTTTGCCGTGGCATATATTGACGACATCTGCGTCTTCAGCCAGACCTGGGAGAACCACGTGTCACAGGTTAGACGAGTGCTGGACCGACTCCGAGAGGCTGGGTTAACCGTAAGGGCTGAGAAGTGCAAGGTGGGGATGGCTGAAGTATCTTACCTGGGCCATCAGGTGGGAGCGGCTGCCTAAAGCCAGAACCAGCCAAGGTGGAAGTAATCAGAGACTGGCCCGCTCCCCAAACCAAAAAGCAGGTCCAGGCCTTTATCGGGATGGCGGGGTACTATCATAGGTTCGTGCCCCACTTTAGCCGCCCCCATCACTGAGCTGTGCAAGAAGGGGAAGCCAGACAAGGTGGTCTGGACCGAGCAGTGCCAGCAGGCTCTCCGGGCACTGAAGGAGGCTCTGCTCAGTGGCCCAGTTCTGGCAAACCCAGATTTTGACAAACCCTTTATGGTGTTCACCGACGCCTCAGACACGGGACTGGGGGCGGTGTTAATGCAGGAGAATGAAAAGGGGGAGAGATACCCTATCGTGTACCTGAGCAAGAAGTTGCTACCCCGGGAGCAGAACTACGCGGCCATCGAGAAGGAATGCCTGGCCATGGTGTGGGCCCTTAAGAAACTAGAGCCCTATCTCTTTGGGCGACACTTCACCGTGTACACCGACCACTCTCCCCCGACCTGGCTGCACCAGATGAAAGGAGCCATCGCCAAGCTCCTGAGGTGGAGCCTGCTCCTGCAGGACTATGACATGGACGTGGGTCCATGTGAAGGGAAGTGCCAACCTGATAGCGGAAGTGTTGTCCCGGAGAGGGGGCCCTGAACTTCCTCAGGTCACTGGGCAGTGACCCGCTCAGTTCAGTCTCAAAGGGGGAGAGCTGTGATGGAGTAGGGGCTGTCTGTGTGGGGGATGGGAGAGCCGGGGATTACTTTAGGTGAGAGACAAGTGCTCAGCCTGTAACCTGAGCCAGGGAGCAGGCAGGGGTGTCAACACCTTTGCCTGGGAAGGTGGACAAAGGAAGGGTCCAGCTGGAGGGAGGGGAGTTTAGTTTCGGTTTTGGGCAGGGTGGTTGGAATTTAGGGGACAAAGCTTCCTGGACCCCAGAGGGGCTTGATTGAGGGGTCCTGGCTGTGCCTCCAAGTTCTGCTGTAACCTGCCTTCCTGTTTTCCAATAAACCTTCTGTTTTACTGGCTGGCTGAGAGTCACAGAGTCCCAGGCAGAGGGGTGCAGGACCGGACTCCCCCACACTCCGTGACAGAAGGGCCGGGCCAGCTTGAGGGTTAGAGGGTGCAGCGGTTCCCAGAAGCCCCCCAGACTGCACCCCGGGGTGACAACCCATCACACCCTAGAGTACACAAATCTCAGCAGGTTTGTCACATCCTTTCCCCTCCCATTCCGCACCCTAGATAGTTCCTGCCTCCCACCCTCCTATACATTTACTGCTCCTCTCCCTCCAAGCAGAACCCACCACCAGCTCCCTGAGAATCCCTTACCTGAGCCAGCTCCACTGCAGCCATTTCCTTCCCGCTGGGAGGAGGGGATGATTTGGGGCGAAATGTGGACGTTATTCTGTAGCCTGCCAGGGCGAGAAGGGCAATGTGAGAGAATTCAGACAGCGTTTCTGTCCTTTCCATATGTCGATTCCCCCCAGCATTGTTCCCTGCTAATGGACATTCCAGGTTCTGCCACACTGTGAAGCACAGAGTGACCTTATCCCAGTTCAGGCCTAGCCCCCTCCCACCAGGCTGTAACCCTCTGAGACATGGTGAAACCCTCCCAGCAGCAGTCTCTCTCTGTTACACTTATCAAGTTTGTGGACGATACCAAGCTGGGAGGGATTGCAAGTGCTTTGGAGGACAGAATTAAAATTCAAAATGATCTGGACAAACTGGAGAAATGGTCTGAAGTAAACAGGATGAAATTCAATAAGGACAAATGCAAAGTACTCCACTTAGGAAGGAACAATCACTTGCACACATACAAGACAGGAAATGACTGCCCAGGAAGGAGCACTGCAGAAACGTATCTGGGAGTCACAGTGGATCACAAGCTAAACATGAGTCAACAATGTTACACTGTTGCAAAAAAAGCAAGTATAATTCTAAGATGTATTAGCAGGAGTATTGTAAGCAAGACACGAGAAGTAATTCTTCCGCTCTACTCCGCGCTGATTAGGCCTCAACTGGAATAGTGTGCCCAGTTCTGGGTGCCACATTTCAGGAAAGATGTGGAAAAATTGGAGAAAGTCCAAAGAAGAGCAACAAAAATGATTAAAGGTCTAGAGAACATGACCTATGAGGGAAGAATGAAAAAATTGCGTTTGTTTAGTCTGAAGAAGAGAAGACTGAGAGGGGACATGATCAGCTTTCAAGTACATAAAAGGTCATTTCAAGGAGGAAGGAGAAACATTGTTCTTCTTAACCTTTGCAGACAGGATAAAAAGCAATGGGCTTAAATTGCAGCAAGGAAGGTTTAGGTTGGACATTAGGAAAAACTCCCTAACTGTCAGGGTGGTTCAGCACTGGAATAAATTGCCTAGAGAGGTTGTGGAATCTCCATCACTGGGGATTCAGAAAGAAAAAGGTTGAGAACCCTTGGAGTAAGGGATCATCTGTCACGAAGGTGAGCTCACCTGCGTGGCAAGATATATGGGATCACCCAAGGGGACTGTCTGTGATTCCATGTTAATGCTGTTACAGAGCCTGAAGTGTTTACACTGGATACTTGGTTGGTGAAATCTCCATACAGACCTCACACCCAATTTGGGGTTTGTGCCCTGCTTCTTACCAGTCTGCCTGAGGCTGGTGCTCGTGCTCTCCAATCACTGGGGACAGCGTTACAGAGAGAGGGGCTGTGACTTCCCCATGGTCAGTAAACAGGTCTGTGACAGAGCCAGAAACAGACCCTGTTAATGCCAGAGCCCCGTCACCTGCAGCTTGGAAAGGCCCCCTGAGCACACTGTATTAGGCTGCAGGAAGAGGTGTGCAGGGACTGCAGCTGAGCTGCCCTGCCAAGACGGCCTGTGCATCCATGGACAAACCACCTCGCTGGGGGGTGTCCCCTGGGTCAGGAGAAGTCAGTGTCCAGCCCTGTGGGGCTGCGCTCCTGGCTCATACCTCCAGCACTCACTGCTGCCCCTCCCTTCCCAGCTACACTGTTCAGCCAGCCCCAGGCCTCTGTGAGGTCACTTCCTCCCACCCCCACCTCAAACCTTCAAACTGGGACATGGTGCACCAGTACCAATCAGAGCGCACTAGTGTAAATTCTGTCTGTACTAAGGGTTTGCACCAGTGCCTAAAACACCAGGGTGGCAGAGACCTTCAGAAACAGCAGTACGGTGGCACTAGAACCTATTTCTAGCTCCATCACGGACAGCCTGGGTGACCTTGGACACGTCAATGTTTCTCCTCCCAACTTCAGTCTCTTTACCCAGCTGCCACTCACTGGGGTCTCCTCTCTCTCCAGAGCTGCTCACCACTACAGTCTGTGTGGGTGTCCCCAGAGCTAAGGCAGGTCAGCTCGGGAATAGTCTTACAAGGGGGGCTGGGGAATCTCTTTCCCTGGAAGTTTTTAAGAACAGGTAGGACAAAGCTCTGCCAGAGATAATCTCCATATACTTGGTCCTGCCTCGGCAGAGAGAGCTGGACTTGATGACATCTTGAGGTCCTGTCCAGCTCTACATTTCTAGGATGCAATGCAATATATACATATAAAAACCCAACATACAAAATAAAACCCACCACACATAACGTCAGGCAATTCAGCAGGGGAAAAAAAACAACCTACACTCCACAGCATAAAATGACAATACAAAGGAGAAGCAACATGATGCAAACGACGACATCCTAGGACAAAAGTACACAATGAAAAATAGCTCAACTCAAACCAGCACAGCACAGGCACCAAACAAGCTGAGGCAAAACAATGCACCACAAAACTGTTACACAACATGGTGCGATCACAATTCCAGATGGCACCATGCAAAACAGCTCAGCGTAGAACAGGACACAGCACAAAAGAGAATTATTTCAGTGTAGGCCTGGAAGGGATCTTGAGAGGGCGTCTACTCCAGCCCCCTGTGCTGAAGCAGAACCAAGTATCCCTAGACATTCCCAGACTGGTGTATCTCTAACCTGGTCTTAAAAACCTCCAATGAAGGAAATTCCACAGCCTCCCTTGGAAGCCAATGCAAAGCAAACACAGGCCAAAACAACGCTGCACACACACATGCTGGGCTTGGGGTTAAGGGGAGAGGCAAGAATTCAAACAATCTGGGTTCAGTTCCCAGTTTTGCCCCAAATTCTCCATGCAAACTTGTTCGACACCGGCGGCTGGCCCGTGCCCACTGACTTGGGCTCACACGGCTCAGGCTGTGGGGCTGTTTAATTGTGGTGTCCATGTTCTGGCTGGGGCTGCAGCCCAAGGTCTGGCACCCTCCCACCTCGCAGGGTCCTACAGCCTGGCTCCAGCCCGAGCCCAGACATCTACACTGCAATTAAACAGCCCCTTCGCCTGAGCCCATGAGCCTGAGTCACCTGGCATGGGCCAGCTAGGGGGTTTTTACTGGCAGGGTAGAGAAACCCTTGGTGTCTGTTCAACACCCTGTAGCAATGGGGACCCTGATCTTGGTCAATGTCTGTGCAGAGTCCTGACCAAGAGGGGAGCCTGAGCTCAGTTGGGGACTCTGCAACTCCCAGCATTACAGGATCCCTGATTTTGTTTAGGGCCCCTGCAGCAACTGGCAAAATGTGGGGCCAGGATCTCTGTCAGGGTCTGTGCAGTGCCCAGTACAGTGGTGGGGTGTGATCTTCGTTAGGATCAGTGCAATGCCAGACTCAGTGGGATCTCTGAAGTGCCCAGCACAATGGAGGCAGCGGTTTGGGTTGCAGTGGTGCGCTGCCTGGCACAACGGGGGGTCATGATCTCGGTCCAGGTCTCAGTTTTACCTGGCACAACAGTGGGGTCTGATCTCATGTGGGGTCTCTTCAGCACCTGGCAGAACAGGGCCACACTCAGTATGATAAGAGCCCTGATCTCAGTCACACACCTGGAGAGAAAAGTGGGAAGATTTTTGAGAATTTGATATCAGTATTTCTGAACTGAGGAGAAAATGGGGCACAAACTAAATATTTGCCAATATAAGGGGCAAGCATCAACATGTGGGGAGATTTTATGTCACCATTCAAGAGAAAAGATGGGAAACTGGAGGGGATTATACAGGGATATTGAATCAACAACAGAATGGGACGGATTCTTCTTGCCTCACACTCACAGGGGACAGGAGAGGGGCTGGAGTCAGAAAGTTGCTGGCTGTGGGGGGGGCTGCTGGGTTGGGCAGGGTCGGGGAGGGGAAGTAGCTGGGAGGGGAAACCTGGGGCTGGGCCGGCTCCATGGGGGACACTTGCTCCTCCCTCCCCTTCCTGGCCCTTCCCAGGCCCCGTTGCCAGCAGAGAGTGGCCCCCCCAGCGCAGCCCAGCGGTGTCCCTGTCTCAGGGCCCCCCCAGCCTCTGCCCATTCACCCTCTGCCCAGCTCAGGAATCCCTCGGGGGAACCATTTCCCACCCGCACAAGGACAAATCCCTGCAGGTGGAATGGGGAAACCCCCAAACCTGAGACCTGAACTGGCCACTGGCGAAGGGGAGAGAAAATGGGGCACAATCGGGGGGGGGGCAGGGAACTTCTCAGGGGTTGGGGGAGGGGGGGTCACCCGGGGCGCTGCTCGGGGCTCTCTCGGGAGAAGGGGGGCTGGAGGGGGGCGGAGGGGGGTCCCCACGGGGGGGGCAGCGGTAAATCTGAGGGGATCTCAGCCCCCTTTCTCTCCCCGCTCCTCGGGTGTCACCTGCCCCCCCCCGGCCATGTCCGGGCTGCACAGACATTTCCCGCCCCCAGCCCGGTCTCACCCCCCCAGCCCCACGCAGGGACCCCAGGGTTAATGAAGGGCTCTCCCGCCGCGATCTGCGCATGCCCAGAGCTACAACGGCACCAACCCTTCTCCGGCCCGGGAGAGGCTCCAACAGCCCCGCGCGAGCCAGGCAGAGCCGCAGCGCCCAACGTTCCTTTCCAGCCCGGTTCCGTCTCCTCTGCCGACATCACTTCCGCTTCCGGGAGAGTCAGGAACTACATCTCCCAGCCTTCCCCGGCGCCGCTTCCGCCCTCTCCAGCCCAGGTAACGGAGGGTTTCAGCAGCTGTTACTGCGCATGCTCCGTGCGAGCCCCGCTGGGGCTGGGAGAACAAAGCTGCTGCTGCCGCCTCCGCGTGAGCCGGGCCCGGGCTGAGCCGCTGCTGCTCCCCGGGGGGGGGGGGGCTTTCTCCAGCCGGGCCCCGCCCCGGGCTCTGCTGAGGCTCCCGGTGACGGAGCCCGGGGGGCGGGGCAGGTCCCGGCTCTGCGCGGTGCCCCCCCCCCATCGCTGCCCCCCCCGGGGGCCCGGAGCTGCTGCCGCGCTGAGGCCGGGAGGATCCTTCCCGCAGCGAGTCTGAGCCGCCCCCCCCCGGCTCTGCTGTGCCCGGTACCGGGGGGTGAAGCGGGTCCCCCCGCCTGGTGCCTCCTTCCCCGCACGGGCGGAGCGGGGCAGCCGCGGGGGGAGCCCCCGGGAACGGGGCGGTGACCCCGGCTCCCAGCCCGGGGCAGGGCGCTAGGGAAGGGGGGGAGGGGACGGGAGAGGGTGTGAGGGGAAATTAGAGGGGGGGGCAGGTTCCCAGATCTCTGCCCCTCCCCCCGCACACTCACTGCAGCCTCCCTGCCCAGGGTCACTTCCCTGTGACCGAGGTGAGGAGCAGAGAGAGGAAGAACCAGCCCCGGACTCTCCCTGCTCCCCCTGCGGCAGGAGTGCGCTGCCCTGGGGGCAGGGTCAGGGGACCCCCCCAAGGGGCTCCTTTGGGTCTGGTCTGGTCCAGGGTTTGGTTCACACCCTGTTGCTGGGAGGGCTTCAAAATGTCTTGGTTGGTTCCTGCTGCTGGGGGGAGCACAAGGGGGACAGGAGGGGCCGGGGGCCAGGTCTGTGCTGCACTGTGGGGACTGAGCATGTTCCCAGCCTGGCAGAATCTACAATCTCTGTCTGCAGGGAAAGGGCCTGGGGGAATCGTGATGTGAAATGAACTGAAGCCTGTTCTGAAACCTCCACAACTGCCCTTCTCGCCCTGCCAGGCTGCAGAATGACGCCCACCTCTCGCTCCAGCTCGTCCCAGCCTCCCATGGGACAGGAGAAATGGCTGTAGTGGAGCCAGCTCAGGTAGGGGTTATTGGGGGGTTGCTGGTGGGTTCCTGCAGGAGGGAGAGGGGCAGGAAATACTGAAGAGGTGGCAACGTCTGGGGAGTTAGGTCGGGACGGGGGCAGGGAATACCCTGGGTGAGGATAGGGAGTTGGGACACAGTGTGACAAACCTGCTGGGACTTGTTAATATGGGCCTAGATCCTCAGAACAAACACTTGGGTGTTGGGGGAGAAAATTCCCTAATTTGTGAAACAGGAAACAGACAAAGCAATTCCCTGGGCGGGGCTGGGAAAACTGACCAGATTTCCAGGGCTGAACCTCAGCCTGCTAGCCAGGGGCTGGTGTGACATGGAAAGGGGGCACCCAGCAGGGAGGTGTAGGGAAGATGTCCCAGCCCCTCACATCCAGCTGCTGGCAGTGGGGAGGGTGTTGGGTTCTCTACCATGGGGCTGCGCCTGGACCCTACTGGGGACTCCATCTCCTGTATCAGCCTCTGGCTAGTAGGTCTGTGGTGGATCTGCTGGGAGAGACGAGGGGCTCTCACTTCGTCCCCTCACCCAGATGTCTCCTGGCTGCTCTCAGCAGTATGGGGATAGGACTCTGCTGACTCTCTCAGAGCTTCCATTTGATTGGCTCCTTTCCTCCATGAATAGTGGGGCTGTGAGTGGGGCAGCAGGTACTGAGTGTTGGACTCTTGCTCTTTCAGGAGCCGGTGACCTTCGAGGAGGTGTCTGTGTATTTCACCAGGGAAGAGTGGGCTCTGCTGGACCCCGCTCAGAGAGCCCTCTACAGGGAGGTCATGCAGGAGAACTGTGAGAATGTGACCTCACTGGGTAAGGATTCCTGTTCCCTCGGTTTTTAGAAGGAGAAATGCAGAGTTAAGGTTCATGCCACTCCCCCAATGCCACCTCTGCTCTGCCCTGTTTCAGCATCACCCCGACATGCCAGAGACACCCACACTAGCCCTCTCCCCTCCCCTGTTACAGAGCGCTCTGGGAACAGAGCAGTACAGCAGAATGTCTAACGTGTTCTTCTCTTTGCTAAGATAATATTCGGGTTCATCTCCATCATAGCAAACAGAAGCTTCCTCCCCCTGGCCTGCTCTCCAGTACTGAACCTCCTGCACACAGGCCAGCTGAGACTTGCACAGTGTTACTACCCCATTGCCCTCAACCTGACTTTTCCTTTTGAGTCACTGCCTTCACTTACCCCTCACTAAGCCCCACAGATCACACGAACATACGCCACCAGGGTGCTGACAACTCCCATGGCAAGAACACGCCCTTGGGCACCTTTGCTGACAAAGCCTACAACACTCAGCACGGAAATGAGGCAGACTTGCCCCTCCCCCAAGTTTCACATGAACCTCTCGGCAGAGCACAGGCACAGCTCTGCCCAGCTGCTGCAACCCATCCCTCCATCAGCCAGTCACAGCTACAGCTGGCCCAGTGCACACAGCTGGAGGCATGTGGATAGATGCTGGGATTCCCACCTGTGAGCACAGCACAGACAGTGTCTTAGTCTTAGTCTTTCCTCGGGTCGATTATCGGTTCATAGATTTTAAGGCCAGATGTGACTATTAGGTCGTCTACTCTGACGTCCTTTATACCACAGACCATAGAATTCATCCCGTTACTGCTGCATTGAGCTGAATACCTGAATCCCTGTGGCAGTTGGTTAACCTTTGCACGGCCCACACAGAACCATTCTCACTGGTTCTGGCTAGCTACAGGGTTAAGGGTTGGGGAAAGTTTACATTAACTTTTCATTTCCTGGTCTGCAGAGGTTTAAGTTTACTCACCGTCCATATGGTGCAAGGCAGGAGACAGCACTGGGCAACCTTAACGCTGCATTAATGTAGCTTATGAGCATTTAGTTTCCTGTTTTAAAAAATGGATGCTTTTGCCGCTGTAGCTGTGTCTGTAATTGAGCTTTGGCCAGCAGAGCCATGTTGGATGGTGTGCGTCTGTGCGCATGCGTGTGTGCACTTTTTCACAGCCTTAAACAATAGAGCTGGACTGGCAAAGCTTTTAAGAGCTACCTAAGACCTACCTAACTAGTTCCTCGACAGACACCTGACACGCCCCCTTTGGGTGAACGAATATGCGTGTACCTGGTCTGTGGGATCCCAGTAAAACATTAGGCACCCTGTGCCCTCTGCCAGGTGGCATCAAGAGGTCCATGATGAGTCACATCCTTCTCCTCCTCCAGTCGCTGCATTAGAGTGTCTTTAGAATGAGCCGGCTGACCCCCGTTCCAGCCTTCTGTTTGGGTTCCACAGGGCTCTGTCCTTGGGCCTCTTCTTTTCTTCCTCTGCACCTTATTTCTGGGAATCTCATCCGCACACACACATTCAGTTACCATCTCTGTGCGCCTAACTCCCAGTTCTGCCTCTCTGCTTCTGGCCTGTCTCCTTCTGTCGCAACTGAAATCTCGGCCCCTCTCTCTCTCTCTCTCTCTCTCTCATCTCCTCACTGATCTCCAGCCATCAGCTAAAGATCAACAGCTGAAGCAAAGCTCTTAATATTCCCCCCAAGCCCTCCCCCCACCTTCTTTCTCTACCGCCGCAGACAGCACCATTGTGCTGCCTGTCACTCAGGCCCATAACTGTGCACATGGAGCTCCCTCTGGGGCCTCCTATCCAGGCTGTGCCTACACCTGGCATTTTCTTTTTGCGTAACATCCTTAACAATTGGTCTTTCCTATCCATCCGCACAGCTAGAGCTCTTAGTCATCCTCTCCTGTCTCGGTTACTCCAACATCCTTTTCTCTGACCTCACCTTGCGCATCTCCATTCAGAAGGGAAAAGCGCCCTCCTGGTCCTTGGACATGACTTATGAGGGAAGGTTGAAAGAACTGGGCATGTTTAGTTTTGAGAAAAGAGTGAGTGGGGAACTGAGAACAGTCTTCAAATATGTCAAGGGTTGTTACAAGAGAGCAGTGATTAATTGTTCGTCACGTCCACTGAAGGTAGGAGGAGAAGTAATTGGCTTGATCTGCTGCAAGGGAGGTTGAGGGTGGGTAATACCAAAACCTTTCCAGCGATAAGGATAGGGGAGTGCTGGAATGGATTACAAAGAGAGGTTGTGGAATTCTTGTCCCAGGAGGGTTTTAAGAACAGGTCAGACAAACTTCTGGCATATTTACACCTGATCCTGCCACAGGGCGATGGAAATGGAGTAGATGACTTCTTGAGGTCCCTTCCAGCCTATATTAGAAGATTTTAGGATTCATTACCTTAGCCCTTCGCTTTGATCACGTCTCCTGGTGGAGAATTTGGACCATTTTTGTGGATCGGCTGCGGGAACAAATTTTGTTCCTAGAGCCCTGAAAATCTGCAGATATCCATGGACCATTTTTGCGGATCGCAGATCGGAGGCGGATATAAATTTTGTATCCATGCAGGGCTCTACCTGTCTTACTTCTGTCTATACCTACAACTTAAATCTATTTCGTACACAGTGACTACATCTGAAATAACATATGAGATCACCATAACAATGATCAATGAATGATAAAACGAACTAATTGGCTCCATGAACCACGGAGACTCTTCCTTTTTCATCCCCACCTGCAAGAGCCGCCGTCTCTCTTCTCTGCATGTTCTTTGGATCTTCGAATTTGTCCCTCCTGAAGTCACATGGCCTGATTCTTATTTTTCACATTCTCCTTTGGCAGAAGAATTGGTCTGTGGCTCTTGAACTACACCATCTAATTTGCCAGCTTTCTCCACACACACTGTTTTTTATGCTCCCTCCCTTTATACCTGACTCGCTAGGTTCCCTAATGCCGCAGGATGTGCTTTCCTGACATCTAATGCTGCTGAGATCCTGCCTTCAGTGATATCCCTGCCCTTCCTGGTCCTTACTCCACTGAACCCCCCAGCCCATGCTTCCTGTTCCCAGCTTCCCCTGGACTCTCTCTTTGGCTCTGGACCTGTCTGTCAGCAAGAAGCAGTGCCAGGGACACTTGCCCTCTGTCTGGAGTCTTCACTTTCTGGGAAATGCAGTTCCAGTCTCTGTTTTTTAGGAGCCTCTTTGATAATGAGTGTCTGGCTGTGTGTGTTCCCAGCAAAGATGGGGACAGTTAAATCCCTCCTAAGCAGAGTGTTCTGCACCTTTGAGCACCTGGGGAGTTGGCCCTGCGGTTTTATTGTTTAAAATGGACTGGGGTTAAACTAATAGAATGTTTTTATGATGATAAATGGCCTATGAATTCCCCTGAGCTCCTTTGTTTTCTTTCCCTTGAGCAGGGTTTCCAGTTTCCCAACCCTCTGTGATCTTCCAGCTGGAAGGAGGGGAAGAGCCGTGGGTCCTGGCTCTCCCTGGTTCACTGGAAAGCGAGATCCTGGGAAGTCCCTGCACAGGTGAGGAAACATTAAACCAACCCAGAAACTGTCAGTGCCTGAGAGAACCCACTGGGATTCCCCACACAGACTCTGTGAGCTCAGGACAGTCCCCAGCAGATCTCACTCCTGGCTTCCTACAGATGATGATTGACACCTCGGCTGGAGCTCCCTCCCTTCCTACTGAGTGTTTGGATGGGATGTGGGCAGGGCCGGCCTTGGGGAAATGGCACCCTGGGCAAACTTGCATTTTGGTGCCCCTGGCTCCCATGGGCTCCCTAGGCAACCCACGTTCCCCTCCCCCCAACCTCTGCACTGTGTCCCTTTGCCCCAAATGCCTGCTCCCCCTCCTGCACCCCTAATCCCTACACCCCTTCATTCCTAACCTCTGCCCCCCTCGTGCACCCCAACACCTGCCCCCTCCTGAGCCCCTAACCCCTGCACTGTGCCCCCTTCACCCCAGCCCTTGCACTCCACTCCTGTGCCGCAATCATTAATGATCTGGAGGATGGCGTGGACTGCACTCTCAGCAAGTTTGCAGATGAAAACCTGTCTTATGAAAGGAGACTGAAAGAGCTTGGCTTGTTTAGCCTAACCAAAAGAAGGTTGAGGGGGGATATGCTTGCTCTTTATAAATATATCAGAGGGATTAATATTAGGGAGGGAGAGAAATTATTTAAGCTTGGTACCAATGTGGACACAAGAACAAATGGGTATAAATTGGACACTAGGAAGTTTAGACTTGAAATTAGATGAAGGTTTCTAACCATTAGAGGAGTGAAGTTCTGGAACAGCCTTCCAAGGGGAGTAGTGGGGGCAAAAGACATATCTGGCTTTAAGACTAAGCTTGATAAATTTATGGAGGGGATGGTATGATGGGATAGCCTAATTTTGGCAATTAATTTGGCAATTGATCTTTGATTATCAGCAGGTAAGTATGCCCAGTGGTCTGTGATGGGTTGTTAGATGGGTTGGGATCTGAGTTACTACAGAGAATTCTTTCCTGGGTGCTGGCTGGGGAGTCTTGCCCACATGCTCAGGGTTTAACTGATTGCCCTATTTGGGGTCGGGAAGGAATCTTCCTCCAGGGCAGATTGGCAAAGGCCCTGGAGGTTTTTCGCCTTCCTCTGCAGCATGGGGCAGGGGTCACTTTCTGGAGGATTCTTTGCAGCTTGAGGTCTTCAAACCACAATTTGGGGACTTCAATAACTCAGACATAGGCTAGGAGTTTGTTATAGAAGTGGATGGGTGGGATTCTGTGGCCTGCATTGTGCAGGAGGTCAGACTAGATGATCATAATGGTCCCTTCTGACCTTAAAAGTCTAGGAGTCTATGAGATGACACTAAACTGGGAGGAGTGGTTGATATGCTGGAGGGTAGGGATAGGATACAGAGGGACCTAGACAAATTAGAGGATTGGGCCAAAAGAAACCTGATGAGGTTCAACAAGGACAAGTGCAGAGTCCAGCACTTAGGGCAGAAGAATCCCATTCACTGTTACAGATGTTGTGGAAAAATTAACCACACCGTTGATTTTGGGTCAGAGACAGCCTTGAGGCCCCTTTATTAGAATACAAATATGCATATAGGGAAGGTTAGCGTGGCCCCATGCAAGGGGTCAGCTGCCTTGTCTTCAACAAATTTTCACCAAGCTTATAAAGGCTAAAACTGCAAATTAACACTTACTTAGATTTCCTTATTTGGGATACTGGTTATTGTCAGCAAGCCAATCAGAGCCCCTCACCATCTTGGGGTTTTCCTGTTATTGTCCTAGATGCTCCCTGCTTACGCCATGTCCCTCTTCTTCCGTTACCTTATTGCTTACTAATATAATTTTCCAATACTGTTGTACAATAAGCTTTTCCTAACTCGTGTTTGCCCACCTACGTGCGGTTACATTGTACAACACTGTTCTGCTTAATTATGTTTCTTGCTAATGAGCTGCTATACTTAGGCCATATTGCACAACTATCCGTTGATTTTTAGTTCCCTTTTCTTTCTTTGGCCTTTTGATTGCCACACAAGCTATTACAAATTTTCCTATACCTTAATGTCAAGCTGGCCTACAATGGCCTGCAAAAACTTGTGCGTAGCAAGCATTGTCTGGGGTAAGCGGGACCCTGTAAAATCTCCATCACAGACTAGGGACCGAATGGCTGGGCAGCAGTTCTGCAGAAAAGGACCTAGGGGTTACAGTGGATGAGAAGCTGGATATGAGTCAACAGTGTGCCCTTGTTGCCAAGAAGGCTAACGGCATTTTGGGCTGTATAAATAGGGGCATTGCCAGCGGATCGAGAGACATGATCGTTCCCCTCTATTCGACATTGGTGAAGCCTCATCTAGAGTACTGTGTCCAGTTTTGGGCCCCACGCTACAAGGAGGATGTGGAAAAATTGCAGAGTCCAGCAGAGGGTAACAAAAAATGATTAGTGGGTTGGAGCACATGACTTATGAGGAGAGGCTGAGGGAACTGGGATTGTTTAGCCTGCAGAAGAGAAGAATGAGGGGGGATTTGATAGCTGCTTTCAACTACCTGAAGGAGGGTTCCAAAGAGGATGGATCTAGACTGTTCTCAGTGGTAGCAGATGACAGAACAAGGAGTAATGACCTCAAGTTGCAGTGGGGGAGGACTAGGTTGGATACTAGGAAAAACTATTTCACTAGTAGGGTGGTGAAGCACTGGAATGGGTTCCCTAGGGAGGTGGAGTCTCCTTCCTTCGAGGTTTTTAAGGTCAGGCTTGACAAAACCCTGGCTGGGATGATTTAGTTGGGAATTGGTCCTACTTTGAGCAGGAGGGTGGACTAGATACGGTTCTAGATATGGTTCTATGCACCCCTTCACTGCTACCCCCTGCACCACTCTCCTGTGCCCTCAATCCCTGCACTGTGCCCCCTTTGCCTCTAACCCCGGCATCCCCCTCCTGCACCCAAGGGGGGAACCTGACCTGGATGCACAAAGCAGCTGGCATTGCTGCTCGCTCCCCCACTGGACTGCTGCTCCCCCGCCCCACACAGCCCTGGGGGGCTGGGAGAGGGGAGCAAGGAGCGATGTCAGGGCTTCCTGCACCCAGGTCACTTTCCCTGCAGGCTGTGTAAGGGGAGGGCAGGAGAGCAGCTGCTCCTGATGTCTCAGCACAGCTCACGTGGGGAAGTGACCTGGATGCAGGGAGCCCTGGGGTGTGTGTGTGTGTGTCTGAGTGAGTGAGTGAGCGCGCTGTCTCTTTAAGAAAATTCCCAGGGTCAGGAGCCTGAACTAGGCTTGTTCAGACACAAGCAGCTGCCGGCAGCTCGGGCCCCAGAGAGGCAGCAGCACACGCAGATTCCCCCGTCCCGTCACCCCAGCTCAGTGGAAATCGGGTACCCGGGTGGGGGGGAGAGGATCACCCCGCCATCAATCAGCACCTCCCCGCTGCAGAGCAGTCAGGTCGATGCTCCCAGTCAGGGGTGGACGGAGCGACTCCGGGGGTGAACGGGGGGTGGGGAGTTGGGGGGACAGGAACAGCAGCAGCTGCCCACGTGGACCAGGGCCGTGGAGGGCCACTCTGCTCGGAGCAGTCACCTGGCTCTGACAGCTGGTCGTCCAATTTCCCCCTGCAGCTCAGGTCTCTCCCACTCCCCCACGCAGCTGCTTATCTGCCTCCCTGTGCTGCTTTCATCAGCCCAGCGAGCCTCTCGGCAGCAGGTCAGGTGTGAATCCAAACCCTGCGCCCGGCACCCCCTTGGGTGGGGCACCCGTACGGCCCCCCCTAAAGGCCGGTCCTGGGTGGGGAGCAGAATTGATTCCCCTCCACTGTCCCCTGTGGGGAAGAGTTAGGGGGAGTTGAGTCCCTGATTTTTATTTTCTGTCTCTCCAGCACTTGGGTTTGTTCTCTGCCTTTCCATCCCCAATTCTGAGATTTCTCCTCTCTTCTAGCAGGTGATGGGGTGGTGAGGGAGAGCGAGGAGCAGAATCCTCACCAGGAAGATGCTGAGCTCGCCGAAGCGCATGGGGAATTACTGCGAAGAGCCAAAGGGAGCGTGTCCAGCCCCCGTGAGCAGGGAAAAGCTGGTGAAAATTACCACAGACCAGAGAGAGAGCAGGGAAACCACTCAGAGGAGAGAGTGGATGAACCCATTAATTGTCAGGGAACTCACAGGGACCTCAAGGAAACTACGTCCCAGGAGAAAATCCTCACGGAAAAGCGAGAGACTACGTGTAGTGAGTGTGGGAAAAACTTCCATTACCGCTCAGCCCTTATTCGACATGAGATAATCCACACGAAAGAGACACCCTACAAATGCTGTGAGTGTGGGAAAAGCTTCAATCATACCTCAGCCCTTAGTAGGCATCAGCGAATACACAGAGGAGAAAGACCCTATGAATGCTGTGAGTGCGGGAAAAGCTTCAGTCAGAGATACACCCTTAACTCTCATCAGAGAATCCACACAGAAGAGCGACCCTACGAATGCCGTGAGTGCGGGAAAAGTTTCAGTCAATTCTCCTCCCTTATCTCTCACCAGAGAGTCCACACAGGAGAGAAACCCTATGAATGTTGCGAGTGTGGAAAAAGCTTCTCTTGGAGCTCACACCTTACTACGCATCAGAGGATCCACACAGGAGAGAGACCCTATGAATGCAGTGAGTGTGGGAAAAGTTTCACTCACCTCTTCTCTCTTATCTCTCACCAGAGAGTCCACACGGGAGAGAAACCCTATGAATGCAGTGAGTGCGGGAAAAGCTTCTCTCGGAGCTCAACCCTTGTTACACATTACAGAGTCCACACCGGAGAGAGACCATATGAATGCTGCGAGTGCGGGAAAAGCTTTACTCATAGTTCAGGCCTTTCTAAACATCAGAGAATCCGTAAAGGAGATAAACTTCATAAAAACCTTCTCTAGAGCTGTCAGGAGATTTTTTTCTTTAATTCTTTTGACAGTTCCCAGGTAGTGAGTGTTAAGACTGTTTGCATCTTTTGCACAGTGTGGTCCCTCAGCTCCCACACATGAGTTGCCCACTTTTGAAGCTCGCCTGTCTTTGGGGTGGATCCTGTGGTCCTTTGTATCAACTCCATTGTCCTGCGAGTCATTGGAGTGTGTGTCCTTTCTACCAGGAATGTCCTCACCCCAGGTGGGGGAGATGGGGGAGTGTCTTCAACCAGCTACGTTGAGATAAAATCTACCTGGGTCTCATCACTGTGGTTGTCATGGAGTTAGCTAGCTTGAGTTCACTTTCCTGACGTAAAAAGAGAACTATTCTTGCACTAAAGACATGGGCCATGGATAGTCGGTGGAGTTATCTTGCACATTTCCTCCTGATCTGACCTAATCACCGTCACATTTCCTTTTCCAAACAAACCTGGAGATTGACATTTATACTCCTCCTCCCAGTGCAAAGTTACTGTTAGAGACGTCAAGTTCCTCTTTGAGGAGACATTGTCTCATTCCCAGTTTTTCTCACATTACCCTGGATTGTGCAGAACAGCAGTTATTTTGTTGACTTTTTTTCTCATTTAAAATATATTTAAATATGAAGAAGAGCTGGAGCAGTGTCAGGGAAATAAGGGTCATTTTAGGCTCTGTGACACTGGAAGGAGATGGGGCGACTCAGACATTCCATCCTTCCCCATCACCCCAGAACTGTTACCTTGTGCCTGAGCCATGCACAGTTCACCCCTTCGTATTCCTTCGCTTCCCAGCGTGTCTGGTGGGGTCATGTTCTTGGCTGTCCATGCTTGGGAATGGTGCTTGTACGTCTTTGATCCTAAATCAGAGTCAGTCTGGCAGGAGATGGAAGTGTCAGACTTGGAAGGGGATTTCAAATGGATCCCAAGCACCGTTCAAATCCCCTTTTCCCTCAATGGCAAAGCTGCTTCTGGGAAGGTCGGCTGTTTTTTCTCCCATTATGAAGGTGCTAAAACTCCTGTAAATAACACTAATGAGAAAGGTATCAGAGGGGTAGCCGTGTTAGTCTGGATCTGTAAAAGCAGCAAAGAATACTGTGGCACCTTATAGCCTATCAGACTTTTGGAGCATGAGTTTTCGTGGGTGAATACCCACTTTGTCGGATGCATGAGAAAGCGCTGGGTGAAGCAGGTTTCAGTGGATCATGGGAGAATCTCTCATCCTGATTCTGAGACATCAGATGTAACCTAGTCTGGAATTTCCCTTTAAATTAAAATGAAAGTGTCTTCTACCTCTCTGTGAGATGGGTTTTCTATCTTTCATGAAGGCTCCTTGGTCATATAACTGCATGTTAGTTTTGTTTGACAGAATGTAGCTCAGATGTTTTGGGAAATTTCAGACAAATTACCATTTTACTTCGGGTTTGTTTTCCCCTATCCCTGCATGATGACATGGAGAAAATTCAAATGAAGTTCAGTCAACAGGAGAGAATACTCCAAGCTGTTGGACATATTATCAAAGAAACAGTCATATGTTTAAATCTCCACTCTGAAAAGGTGAACAGCAGCAGACCCCAAATGGTGCAACTGACCTAAGTAAGTGCACATGGTCACAGGGTAGTTCAGTTGTTTAAGTCAATATTGTCTCAGATGATCCAGGGATAGAATTCCACAGCAAGTGATTCAGAACTAGGAAAACGCCCAGGTATTTGGTTCCCAAGGTATTTGTGACCCAGTCCCTACAGGAGGTTACTTCTGAAGAGATCTCCCAGCTAATCCCAAAATTTGGGAAATGCTGTCTGTGATGAGGCGTATCAACCCTGACCTGGCACTGCTAGGGTTAACTGTGCCATGTGGGCTGAAGAGGCCACACCCCCTCACCCTCTCTGGGCATGCGCCGACTGGAGACAGAGTATAAACGGGAGCAGCTCAGCCTGGGCGGACTGGGGAGAACAAATCTAGGTTGTTGGCACGGGGAGAGCCCAGGGCGGGGGAGGCAGGGGTCTGCGGGTGGGGGGGAAGCCCAGGTCTCTGTCAGCAGGAGCATGTGGCGGGGACCCCAGGGGTGGGGTGGGGGCAGCCAAAATATTTTTTGCTTGGGGCGGCAAAAAACCTAGAGCCGGCCCTGCCTCCACGCACTGTGAGGTAGGTAGGAGCGGATCATTATTATCCCTACTTGAAAGAGGGAGAAGCTAAGGCTGAGAAAGGAGAATTGACTTCTCTTAGGTCACACAGCCAGTGGCAGAGTTGGGAATAGGACGCAAGAGCCCTGATTTTCAAACTAACCATCGGATCTTGAATTTCAGACATTGAATGACCTGAATAAAATGCTCTCAGATGAGCTCCAGACCAACAATAGTGCATTGGAATTATTCAGCAAGTATTTGAGGAGAACTGCAATGTTAGAGAGAATCGTGAACTGCTCAGAGACCATTAATGCAGAGAAGCAGCAAAATTCATCAAACACAGAACTGGTTCTGACTTATTTACTTGTTCTTAAAAGAGAACACCAAGGACCTGAGTCTCCTCCCTGTCAATAACCCCCTGCTCAGCCAATCAGGGTAGAGACTGAGGGCGGGAGGCGGAGGGTTCTCACCAGAGAGCCCAAAGGATGGCCCAGGTCATTGGTGGGGATCACTGCCCGAGCACTATTTCAGCCCCACATTTTTGGATGGACCTCCCACAGTGGGAGCTGCAGAGCACTCCCCCGCAACACCCCCCCCCCCACACACACACACCCTCCTGGTGTTGGGAGGGGAACAGGTAAAAGGACAAAGGAAGCAAGAGAAAAAGAGGAGGGAGGAAGAGGGGAAGCTAAAAGAACAAACCCTAATGTCCCCAGTGATTCTAAGGGACAAAATCCCAGGTGCAGAATAAAGTTCTGTCTCCTTAAGCTCGTATTTTCCATGCATAGAATTCAACTGTCACCAGAGGGATCAGACTGAACAGGTTTCAGACCTCCAGGAGGCTCTTACCTTCTAAACAGGGACGGCTGTTTTCTATTAAAATCACTAAAAGGGAAAGAGAAAACTCGAAAGGTTCCTCCTGGTGCTCACGTCCGTGAACCCAAATACTCTCTCAGTCCTCAGCGAGAGACCTGGAGAAGGAGACTTGCTGGAGCAAAGCCACAGGGGTCTCTGAGGTTTCCCTGGCCCCTTGCCCCTGTCCTGCCTGGCTGATGTCAGCATCTCTCTGTGAGGTCACCACCTCCCCACCACCTTGGACCAATAGGCTGAGGTTCTGCAAAAGGCCTTTGTGATGTCACTGCCACACCCCTCCCTTGCTGTGCCAATGTCCTACCCCTGGCCAGGCACTTTGGAGGTTTGAGCTACTCCCTGGGGATCACCCCACTCAAGGAGCGTTCGTTCTAGGCAGCAAGCCGGCTAGAGAGGGAAACATCAGACGCTGCTCCGAATGCTACACTCAGTTTTTCAGAAATTAGTCGACTTTATGGCCAGAAGAGACCATTAGAGCATCTAATCTGACCCCCTGCATATCACAGGCCTCCTGTATGACACGAGCTACTTTTGAGGCAAAGACATTCCAGAAAGGCATCTAGTCTTCATTAAACGACATCAGGAGTTGGAGAATCCACCACTTTCCTTGGTAGCTTGTTCCTGTGGTGAATCATCCTCGCTGTTGAATATTTGTGACTTAGTTGTAATATGAATTTGTCTCTTTTCACCTTCCAGCCATTGGGTCTTGTTAGGCCTTTCTCTGCTATTTTAAAGAGTCCTTTAATATCCAATCTTTTCTCTCCATTAAGGCAGTTCAACACTTCAATGAAGTCACCTTTCAATCTTCTTTTGATAAGCTAAAAAGGTTGAGCTCTTTCAATAGCTCACTAGAAGGCATTTTTCTCCGGCCTTCAGAACATTTGGTGGCTCTTTGCTGCCCCAGCTCCAATTTCACAACATCTTTTTCAAATGAGGACACCAAAACTGGAGGCAGTATTCCAGTATCAGTCTCACTGATGCCGTGTCACCTCCTGTGATATTATTGACATAATCTGTAACTGTATAGATCACCATTGTGACCACTGTTCTATATTTGCAGCCCATATTACAGAAAAGTGGTCGTGTAAGGGGTCTATGGAGAGGTTCTGATTAGCTGATTATAATGATGCTATCTCTAGATGTGTATCATTTTTTGTAGTTGACATTATGAATATTGGCTCTGTGCTGCTTGTATTTCAAACTTGTCAAACGCAGATGTGCCTGTGGAGGGTCCGCTGGTCCCGCAGCTTCGGTGGAGCATCCGCAGGCGTGCCTGTGGGAGGTCCACCGAGCCGCGGGACCAGCAGACCCTCCACAAGCACGTCTGTGGGAGGTCCACCGGAGACGTGGGACCGGCGACCCCCAGAGCGCCCCCCGCAGCACACCGCCCTGCTTGGGGCGCCATAAATCCTTGAGCTGCCCCTGAGCACACTCACTGCTGTGCAGCTCTGTACGTGTGGCCATGGCTGAACAGCAAGAATTCCTGCCCATTTCCCTACTGGCTGGAGCATGATGAGAGTGTGTTTGTGGTTAATGATGTTGCTGTAAATTGTTCATTCCCTGCCTTGGCAATTCAGACAGTCCCTTTTCCCGTTGTATCGCCAGCACCTCTGTGATTCCAATAACAGGGGCAGGTTTTCTCTGGGCACTGAGATTTTTGAGGGCATTGGTGGCTCCTTTCTTTCCTCACCCTGAAGTAAACTCAGCTTTTTATTCCATCCTTGATGACTCATGGAATAACAACAGCAGCAAGAAGAGGAGAGTGAATATCTCATTGCCAGGGGGAAGGTGGATGCATTTTCTCTGTCTGACCATTGCCATTGCAGGAGAGAAGGTTTCAGTGGAATCGAATGCCCTGGCTCAGACAACAGACACAGGAGGTTTTGCTGTTCATGGATCTGTGCAAAGGAAATTGTGTGTCTGTGTGAAAATGAGGAGGGATATGAAATGCCCATGTGGTGGTGCCTAAGGCAAAAGGGAACCCTAGAGGATTGGAATAGGATAAGTTCTCAAGCAACATGTTTCTTACTTTGCCCATCTGTTAGGTTTGATTATTATCGATGGAAAGATTTTGCCATTGGGTTGTGTTTTTACACAGAAATTGACATTTACCAACAAATACGTAATTCTTCCAAGCCTGCCTAGTCTGCTGGTGGTGAGTTTAGAGGGACACATTCACTCTCCCCACCCCATGCCAGGCCTGTGCTCTCCAGAATGTCAACTTCCCACAGAGCTGGGATCCTTCCTCATCTCCCCCAGACCGCTGCCCCACCCCACTTCTGGGTTCCTCCCAACACTGTCCAATGCCCCTGCTGGCAGGATCCCTTCCCATTCCTTTCATTTCCTGCCGCCCCTCTGAGCAAAAGCTCTGCATTGTTCCCACACTAGGAATTGAACCCAGGCCGCCTGGGTGAAAACCAGGAATCCAGATCACGAGACCACATGGGACTTGTATAGGCAATAGCACGTTTACACATTCACACCCAACAATTCAAAGTAGCCATTCAAAAAAACTTCAAAAACAGACTTCAAAGAGAAATTGCAGAGTTACAATTGATTTGCAAACTTAACACCATTAATTTGAGCTTGAATAAGGACTGGGAGTAGCTGGCTCATGACAAAAGCAATTTTCCCTCTCTTGGTATTGACACCTCCTCATCAATTATGGGGAGAGGACCACATCCACCCTGACTGAATTAGCCTTCAACACTGGTTCTCCCCTTGTACGGTAACTCCCGTCACTTCATGTTCCAATCTATATTTATGCCTCTATCTGCAATTTTCACTCCATGCATCTGAAGAAGTGGGCTTTTTACCCACGAACGCTTATGCCCAAATAAATCTGTTAGTCCTTAAGGTGCCACCGGACTCCTCATTGCTTTTAATTCCAAGCTGATCTTAACCCTTTCAGTACCCTTACAAACTCAGATGCTTCTCACCACAGGCTGGCTGGTGGCTTTTCAGCCAGGCTCTCCCCTTTCATCAGCGCTTCAGTTGCTTGGTGTGGGAGTGTCTGTAGATGTAGATGGCAGAGAGAGATAAAGCCTGGCGAATGTCTCTCCTTTTATCATGTCCTTTCTTCCCTCATGGCTTTGCCCCCCTTCCCCCTTCAGAGTCAGGTGAGCATCACTGCGTCTCTCCAAGCAAGTCTGAGCAATTCCCTGGGGTGTCCTCATGCAGGTGAGTCATTGCATTGTAGCTCCTTGCTGGGCAATGGCTGTCGATGGTTGTTTGACACCCTGTCCGGGTGTTGGTTACTTTCCTTGCTGTTGCCACTGGGGATCTAATATTTGGCTGACTCCCCCACCTTACAGCACAGTGACAACCACACTGCACAATTCTCATAACTTCATATGCATGCATGGTATACATATATGGGTAGAGAAATGACTTTCAGCAGATCATATCCTTTCCTGATACCTTACAAATCATGCTCTATATGTAAGATCTCAATGATATGAAAATGAGGATTATGGGGGTTACAGCCGCTCCCCCAAAGGTATAGTATGTCACACTGAGATTCTATTTTCCTTTGTTCTGTAACAGCATTACAGGGATCCAATGACTGACCAATGGCATTTCCAAGTGCTAAAATAGCAAAGCGATGTCTGTCTCTCATTAGCCATCAGCGACTGAAGATGTGGTTTAATGAGCCGGAGCTTGAAGGTGAGGGTGGCTCTGTCCACTGCCTTCCATTGCGCTGCTGGGCCCCAAGTCCCTGGTGGCCAATATGTGATGCTGGGAGAAGAGAGTGGTGGCAAGTGGTGGCAGAACTTTTGCCACCAGGGTCTAGCTGCCCAACTTCCTCCTGGTACTGCTGGCCCCCCGTCGCTTTCAGGTAACCCAGGAACTGAGGCAGGAATAGGGCGAGGAAGCAAGTAAAGCCGAGCAAGGAAGGCAAAAGTGAATCTTGTCTTCATGGGCCGCCTGCAATGACGTCCTTTCTCTGTGCCACAGCTGACAACAACATCCCAGACAGAAAAGCAGGAGGCCAAAAGAAACCGAGCAGCTGCTGAAGTAGTTCAGTTGGGAGTGTGCTAGACTAACAGGCTCTTCTATCCCCTTTGTGCACGGGTGGGATGTTTTCTGAAAGTGCAGCAGTTCCTTTAACTGCCACGAGTCCTCATTTCAGGCTATGCAGCAGGAAAAGGCAGCATGGGCTTCTGCACCGAGTTGGCCCACCTGACCTTTCATTCTTCTCTTGCTCTTTGTCAGCAAGGGAAGAAAAGAAGCTCTCCTCAAGCTGGAGTCATAAGGGTGACATAAGGACGACTTCCTGAGTCTGGCTCCAGCCCTCTGCTCTGCCAGCTGGCCCATTGAAGGGCTGCCACCACTTTCTCCAGGTTTGTCCATCGGTCTGTGCTAGGGTGAGCAACATCCAAGCAGATGGAGTTTCTGTAGTGTAGTGGTTATCATGTTTGCCGAACACGCAAAAGGTCCCTGGTTCAAAACCAGACAGAAACATGCTGGCTTCTTTTTCCCAGATCCTCTTGCTGTTCAGGAAGGCCTCCTCCTTCTCCTATTGGCCTGTCCCTGGGATAACTCCAACCCCTGCATGACAGAGGGTGCTGACAGCAGTGGAGAAAGCATCTTGGCGTCAGGCTGGAGAACCTAGAGGAGTGCGGCGTGTCACCTTTTGGAGGCTTGTGGCTTGGCCTCCTCTGCTGTTGGAGGTTGGCCGGTGGAGGCCGGCTCTTCCTGCTGGCCTCCTCTGCGTGACTTGCCAAAGGAGGAAGTGAGGCAGGAATGGGGCAAAAGAGGAAAGTCGAGCTGAGGAAGGCAGGGCAGAAAGTAAGCACATCATTGCGGCTAAATGGGGTTAGTAGAGCATCACCATTCGTTCTGCAAAGCCGGGGGAGGTGCGGTTGGCTGCTGGGAGGCAGAATCCTGTGCCTGCCTCTTGGCTTCCCAGGGATGGCTCCTTGCAGCCCAGGAGAAGAGGGGTTCTGGGGGGAAGGAAAAGCAGCAATGGCGAGGCGGAGTGGGCTCCTTTCTGGCCGAAATGGTGGGCTGTGGTGGGTTTGGGAGTTGCCTGTAAGCCATGAGTGGACTTGGTGCAGTGAAAACCGCTGCTCCATTCTGGCTGACCTGGGGGCGCCATTGATGACATGGGAGTGGGGGCAGGGCGCTGGCTGTGAGCAAATGGGATCCAGGAAGCCCCAGCCTGCCCCTCCAGGGGCCCGAGTCATCTTCTTCTCTCCTGCCATGGGGAGCCCGGCCTTAAGCCTGCCCAGCATGCGCTGCAGCTCGAGCATTAAGCCTTCCTGTGGCATAACCTAACTACGTCCTAGTGTAATAAGGTGTAAAGTTTAGATTGTGAATTTATCTTTAATTTCCATGGTAACTTACTTTGATCTTTTATGCCTACCACTTATAATCCTTAAAACTCCATCTTTCTGTAGTTAATAAATCTGTTTTATGAAACTGGTGTATTTTGCTTGAAGTTCTTGGGAAATCTCAGCTCCATTACAAGGCTGGTTCATGTACTATTCACAGTGAGGAGGGTGGACCCTGCGTAATAAACTCACTATTGTGTCATACAGGAGGCCTGTGATATGCAGGGGGTTAGATTAGATGCTCTAATGGTCGTTTCTGACCATAAAGTTGACTCATTTCTGAAAAACCGAGTTTAGCATTGGGAGCAGCATCTGATGTTTCCCTGTCTAGCCGGCTTGCTGCCTAGAACGAACGCTCCTTGAGTGGGGTGATCCACAGGGAGTAGCTCAAACCTGCAAAGTGCCTGGCCAGGGCAGGACATTGGCACAGCAAGGGAGGGTGTGGCAGTGACATCACAAAGGCTTTTGCAGGACCTCAGCCTATTGGTCCAAGGTGGTGGGAGGTGGTGACCTCACAGAGAGATGCTGACATCAGCCAGGCAGGACAGGGCGAGGGGCCAGGGAAACCTCAGAGACCCCTGTGGCTTTGCTTCAGCAAGTCTCCTTCTCCAGGTCTCTCTTTGAGGACTGAGAGAGTATTTGGGTTCACGGACGTGAGCGCCAGGAGGAACCTCTTTTGAGTTTTCTCCTTCCCTCATAGTGATTTTACTAGAAAACAGCCGTCCCTGTTTAGAAGGTAAGAGCCTCCTCGAGGTTTGAAACCTGTTCAGTCTGATCCATCTGGTGACAGTTGAATTCTGGGCATGGAAAACTCGAGCTTAAGGAGGCAGAATTTTATTGCGCACCTGGGATTCTGTCCCTTAGAATCACTGGGGACATTGGGGTTTGTCCTTTTTGTTTCCGCTTTTCCTCCATCCATCCATCCCTCCCTCCTTTCTCTTTGTCTTTTGCTTCTTTTGTCCTTTCTCCTGTTCCCCTGCCAACAGCAGGAGAGGAGAGAGAGAGTGAGAGTGTGTGTGTGTGTGTGTGTGTGTGTGTGTGTGTGTGTGTGTGTGTGTTGCAGGGGAGTGCTCTGCAGCTCTCACTGTGGGAGGTCCACTGTGGGAGGTCCACCCAAAAATAGTGCTCGAGCACTGATCCCCACCAATGACCTGGGCCATCCTTTGGTCTCTCTGGTGAGAACCCTCCGCCTCCTGTCTTCAGTCTCTACCCTGATTGGCTCAGCAGGGGGTTATTGACAGGGAGGAGACTCAGGTCTTGTTGTTCTCTTTTAAGACAAAGGAAATAAGTCAGAACCAGTTCTATGTTTGATGAATTTTGCTGCTTCTCTGCATTAATTGTCTCTGAGCAGTTCATGATTCTCTCTAACGTTGCAGTTCTCCTCAAATACTTGCTGAATAATTACTGTCACTGTTGTTGGTCTGGAGCTCATCTGAGAGCATTTTATTCAGGTATTCAGTGTCTGAAATTCAAGATCCGATGGTTAGTTTGAAAATCAGGGCTCTTGGGTCCTATTCCCAACTCTGCCACTGACTGGCTGTGTGACCTCAGACAACTCAATTCTCCTTTCTCAGCCTTAGCTTCTCCCTCTTTCAAGTAGGGATAATAATGATCCGCTCCTACCTACTTCACAGTGTGTGGAGGCAGGGTCAGTTCTAGGTTTTTTGCCGCCCTAAGCAAAAAAATTTTTGGCTGCCCCCATCCCAGCCATGGGCTCCCCCTCACACCCTCCTGCTGCCCAAGCCCTGGGCTCCCCCCAACCTGCACCCACTGCCGCCACAGCTCTGGGCCTCCCCACACCTGCACCCCTGCCACCCCACCCTGGGCTCTTCCCCCAACCCACACCCCTGCCATTCCAGCCCTGGGCTCCCCACATCCTGTGCTGCCCCAGATCTGGGCTCTCCTTCCTCCCCACCAATGCTCTCCAACCCACACACCCCCTGCCGCCCCAGGCCTGGGTGTTCCCCCCCACCTGTACCCTCCTTTCACCCCAGCCCTGGGTCACTGGTAACTCGCTCCCAGGATGGGTCATTCAGCAGGAATTTTGGATGTGCTCAGAACATTTATTAATATTTTATTATTTATTTTATTTAACACAGACAGGACTGGTTTCCATATGGTTACAGAACTGCAGTAAAATGGAACAATTTTCAGCTTGTGTGATTGGAGGATACCTGGATGCATATTATAAGGTTGTCCTCCATAAATGAGAAAAAGTTGAGGTGCCTTTATTATTCTTTGTTTCTATGGGGAATTTGCCACTGCAATATCACTGTCTTCCTTTCAAACAAACAAAACTAGAAAAAAAATGGCAATGGCTGTTGAAAATAGCAATTCCAGTCCTAATAACCCTGGGAAGCATTTCTTGCTCAATTTTATCCTACTTTTTGTACAGCAAATAACAGTGGATCAGTATATTTGATTTGGGAGAAATGAAGTAACAGCTGCCCAAATTGAGCTCGAGCACTCCTGAATTTTGAGGTGTTCAGATCTGGAAGGCAGGTGTTAGAGTCTCTTTCTGAACATTAGCTAAATTTGGAAAGGAAAAGTGAATTTCTGCTTCCATGACTCAGAAGGGGAAATCCTCCTACATGCCTGGTGCTGTATCTAGATGTAAGTGGGGGAATGGTCCTGCTATTGTGGGGAACTTTCCTGGCTTCTGCACTACCCCGGAGAAGTGGGCTGGCAAAAGGATCTGAGTCCTCGCTCCCACTTCCTTTACCCAGAGGCCTCCTGCCCTTGAGGACTCCTGCCACTCTCCTGTCTGGCAGAGTCCTCGTAACCCCAACAAGGCTGGGCCCAGGATTCCTGGGGGACTCAACCCCCCCCCCAACCCTGCTGTGGTCACCTAGGAAAGGGGCGAGGGTGTCCCTCACATTGCACTGCGCACCTCCCTGACCCACTGATAACACCATACAATTTAAAGCAAATACAAGTTATTTAATTAACAATAAAATTTAAAAAATAAGAAAAAATGGGAAAGGTTAAAGGAAAACACATCACCCTGCTCTGTGGCAGGGACCAGCACAAAAAGTGTCTCTGGACATCAGGGCACTTCACAGTCTGTTCCTTGTAGGTCCCAGGCCGCCTCCTCAGGCCCTGGCTGTGCTGCAGGGACGCTGCAGGTTGGACACTTGCTCTGGCGGTGGTCACACACTCTCAGGCTCTGGGTGGCAGGACCCTTCTCCCCAGCATCACCCCCGCCCTGTCAGAGTTACGATCCCCCTCCAAGTCTGGCCTGCAGGGCCTCTTGGCTGAGGCGTCTCCCTGTGCTGGGCCCACTGCCCAGGGTCCCCCTCGCTCTCCCCAGCTGCTCACCGCACCCAGCTCTGGACTGCTCCAGCTCCGCTCTGCCTCAGCACGGCTGCTGCTGCTGCTCTGCCTTCAGCTCCCTGGGCTGCTTGTCTGGCCTCTCTGGCTCCAGTTGTTACAGCTCTGCTCCCAGGGCAGGTCTGCTCTCTGGGCTGTGCTCTGACTTTGGGGCTGCAGCTCTGCTACCATCAGCTCAGCTTGGGTCCCCTGCTCTCTCCTTAGCTCGGCCCCACTCCATGTGACTCAGACAATTCCAGCTCACAGGTAGGACGGGACCCCCCTGGCCTCCTGACTCCTTGAATAGCCTGCCCGCCCTGTCAATCAGGCTGCCCTGGAGCACTGGCCTCTCCACATTGTTCCTGGGGACTGTCAGTCTCAGGCTCCTGATTTCCCATCGACCCTCCCTTTTTAGTGCTGGGAGCTAGCAACCAAACACCCCACTGAATGTTAGTAAGGGGGCAACAGTCCCCTTACATAAAGCATCTAAATCCCCTGGGCACAGCTCACCAGGGCACAGCTTGGGAGCTGCACTGGGAATAGATCATGCAGGAAATCCCTTCCTCCCCTCTGCTAGCTTGTGTTTTGTTACAGCCCTGGAAATAATCCCGCTGCCTGCATGTGTTCCGCAGAGAACAGAGGAGCAAATTCTCTCCCTGTTCCCCCTTCCACAGCCATTAAAGGAAGGAATAAATCCCCAGCAGCGCCCTGCCCCACAGAGTCCCCCCCGTAAGGAGAGAGATGTGCAGTGACTAGGGCTCCAGCTCAGCGTCACCAGGATTATATAACTTTTGGTGATGCCCAGAACTGGTCCAAGTCCTGCCCGTCCTTCCTCCCCCCCCCCCAAAGCTGTGGGAGGGAGTGGACCCTGGGAGGGAGTTTGGATGTGGGCTCTGGGCTGGGGCAGGGAGTTGGGGGGCAGTGGTGGGCTCTGGGAGGGAGTTTGGGTGTGGGCGGGGTGGGATCTGGGCTGTGGCAGAGGGTTGGGGTGTGGCACCTATCTTGGGCAGCTCCCGAAAGTGACCCACACCCCCATCTGGGAGCAGCTCCTACATGGAGGAGGCCCGGGGGGCGTGGGTCTCCTAGCACCACTGCCCGCTGGCACCACCCCTGCAGCTCCCATTGCTGCAGTTCCAATGGCAGAGTTGGCACTTGGGTTGGGAGCAGCGTGCAAGAGACACACCCCATGGGGGCTGCAGGGATGTGCCAGATGCTTCTGGGAGTGGTGCGCCGTGCGGAGCGAGGGTGGGCAGGAATCCACTTTAGTCCCACTTTCCTGCCGATAGTGGTGGCAGGAGCCCCGGGCCCTTTCAAATTGCCCGGGGCCCAGGGGCTCCTGCTTGCTGCTCAGGCTTTCTGACTTTCTGATGGGGAAGCAAAGGGAAGGCACATGTGTCCCTCATGAGCAGTTCTGGGGACTCTTTTTGGGGCTCCTAAAGTAGGCAGCAGAGAGGTGCAGCCCCACCACCAAGTCTGTTTCACTGGAGGAGAGTGGGGGCTGCAGGGTGATCTCCCACCTCTGTGCATCCAGCAGCCTGTGCTCCCCCCTCAATGCTGGAGCCTCCACATTTATTTATTGATAAATAAAATTTGCAGAATTTTAAAATATTGTGCACAGAATTTTTTTGGTGCAGAATCTCCTCAGGAGTGAGACTGACTCAGGGAACCTCCTTGGATCGTCACTGCTTGGTGAACCACTCAGCCACCACACCAATGCACAGAGTGCCAATCCCCACTGGTATTTGGGGGGTGGGGCTGGGGTCGGGTCATCCACATTCAGACTGTGCGCTCCCCCCGCTACAAACCGCTGCTGATTTCCCAGTTAGGACGTTAGCTGTTACCGATAAGGTTTGTCTGTGTTGTTGTTTTTTTTATCTCATTGTTAGGTGTAAGAAGTATAAACTGTTCAACAGGTTCAATTAGTTGGTTAATAAGATGTTTATGAAGTAAATCACTGGCTTTAAAATAAGATCCAATCTGGAGCATATGAACTATTGACCCCTGGACTCCATCTCTGAGAGGGGACTTGTTTACCATCAGGGGACAGGCTCAAACCAGTCCAAACCGGTTTTTCCCGCCAAAACCAGCCCTCAGCGTTCCATCTCCTCAGCACTTTTCCCGCCACAGAAGTGATATAAGGACGTGCTCAGCGCCTGCGCGGGGCCGTCCCCCCCAGCGACGGCCCCTCCACGGTCGGGTCTTCCCAGTGCTCCTGAGCCGGAGAGTGACGAGCCCCCTGGGTCTCGCCGTGAGACTGAGGAACAGGAGGCCTGTCACCCCCATTCCTGCCGTCCTGCATCCCTGGTGTCCAGCCTCCCACGGAGCCCCCCAGGGAGTGAGAGACCCGGGGGGGGGGCACTGGGGCTGGGCAGGAAAGTGACTCTGCCCCGGGGAACCTGGGAGAAGCCTCAGAGCTGCCTCAGCCCCAGTGGGATTTGGGGGGCAGAGACTGGGGCCTGGCGGGGGGATCCCCTGTGGTGTGGGGGGAGATGGGGGGTGTCAGGCAGGGAGGGGAGAAGCTGGAGTTGTAGGGAGGGGAAGGACGGTGGGACACAGGGGGGGGGTTGAACTGTCTCTGGGCAGCCAGGAAATTCCCGGGGGAGTGGCGGGCGGGTGAAGGGGGAGGGGGTTAATTGGATCCTGTCCCTGTTTGTGCCACTTGCCTCTCGCCCCCGATACAAATTCTCTCCAGTTCTGCCCCTTTTCTCTCTCAGTGACTCACATGGGCTATAAAATCTGGGACGATTTGGCCCCTTTCCTCCAATGATCAGCTCTCCCGTCCCCCCCGATTTCCCCCGTTCTCCCCATGAGTCTCAAACGTCAGTTTAAAATCTTCTCTAGTGAGGGGCATTTTCCCACCCGTTTGATCTGCAGCGATTTCTCCTTGTGTAGGTGGGAAATTGTTGCCCTGAGTCATTCCCCAGCCCATGGCTGCCCCTGGAGTGGGGGTGGGATGGCTCAGTGGTTGGAGCACTGGCCTGCTAAACCCAGGGCTGGGAGCTGACTCCTTGCGGGGGCCATTTGGGGATTTAGTTGGGGATTGGCCCTGCTTTGAGCAGGGGGTTGGACTAGACACCTCCTGAGGTCCCTTCCAGCCCTGATATTCTATGAGATGCCTGTTCTCTGCCAGGGCAGGGAAGGGAGGCGCACGTGTCCCCCATGGGGACTGCCCAGACCCCAGTTTCCCAATCCCAGGTGTTGCCCCCTAACTACCAACACAGTTGCCCCCAACCATCAGTTGCCAGTCACCCGCCCATCCCCCACTGCTGCCCCCTTCCCTCATCCAGGGACCTTCCAGCTCCCCCTCCCTTGCCCTTTCAATCAGCTCCTCAAAGGGCTCCCTGCTGCCCATGGAAATGGTGGGGTGGGGAACCATCACTTTGTGTTTATGTATTGACAGTCGTATAAAATCCAGTCCAACAGTCCCCTTTCCACTAGTTCGTTAACAGCCAGGGGTGAGCTGGAGCCGGTTCGCACCAGTTCGCGCGAACCCGTTGTTAAATTTAGAAGCGGTTTGAGAACCGCTTGTTAACTGGCTTCCCTGCGAGGGAACCTTGATGGGCTCTGCCTGGGAAGCCTGTAATTCCTCCTCCCGGCCGCCGGGGGACGCTGCGCTGCGCTGCGGGAGCCACGTGAGCTGCCTCCTGGCCCTGTTGCTGCTCCTGCTCTTTGGAGCTCTGGCCCTGGGACTCCTGCTGCCTGGTGGGTGCCCGGCTGCCTCCTGCTGCTCCCAGCCCTGCCCCCGGTGTGAGTGTCTGCGCCTCCCCGCCCCGAGCCCCCTGCCTGCACCCCCCCCCGCCACAGCCAGCCCCGGTCACCCTCCCCCAGCCCCTGTCTGCACCCCCTGCCCTGCCACCCCCATTGCACCCCTGCCCCCAGCCCCTGTCTGCACCCCTGTCCCTGCCTGCACCCCTGCCCTGCCGCCCCATTGCACCCCTGCCCTGCCCCCAGCCCCTGTCTGCACCCCTGCCCTGCCACCCCATTGCAGCCCCTGCCCTGCCGCCCCCATTGTACCCCTGCCCTGCCCCTGCCCCTGTCTGCACCCCTGCCCTGCCCCCATTGCACCCCACCCACAGCCCCTGTCTGCACCCCTGCCCTGCCACCCCCATTGCACCCCTGCCCTGCCCCCAGCCCCTGTCTGCACCCCTGCCCTGCCACCCCATTGCACCCCTGCCCCAGCCCCATCTGCACCCCTGCCCTGCCCCCATTGCACCCCTGCCCTGCCACTCAGCCCCTGCCTGCAGCCCCTGTCACCAGCCGCCAGCCCCCAGCTGCCCCTGCCCCCAGCCACCCCTGCCCCCAGCTGCCCCTGTCCCCTGCCCCCAGCCAGCCCCAGCCAGCCCCTGCCCCCATCCAGCCCCTGCCCACAGCCACCCCTGCCCCACCCCTGCCCACAGCCGCCTCTACCCGCAGCCAGCCCCTGCCCCCAGCCAACCCTACCCCCAGCCACCCCTGCCCCCAGCCACCCCTGCCCCACCCCTGCCCACAGCTGCCCCTGCCCCACCCCTGCCCACAGTCACCCGCAGCCAGCCCCTGCCCACAGCCAGCCCCGGCCCCCAGCCACCCCCCGGCCCACAGCCACCCGCAGCCAGCCCCTGCCCACAGCCGCCCTCTGCCCCATCCCCTGCCCACAGCCACCCGCAGCCAGCCCCTGCCCACAGCCACCCTCGGCCTGCAGCCAGCCCGTGCCACAGCCACCCCCTGCCTGCAGCCAGCCTCTGCCCACAGCCACCTGCAGCCCGCCCGTCTGCATCACCTGCCCACAGCCAGCCCGTGTCACTCCCTGCCTCCAGCAGCCAGCCCCACATCCACTGGTGCCCTGCAGTTCCCAGGGCAGTAACCCTGCACACCTGCTTTAATGAGGGGGGGGGCAGGGAGCAGCTGGGACCCACACATGTGCACACCCTAGAGTGACCAGACAGCAAGTGTGAAAAATCGGGACGGGGGTGAGGGGTAATAGGAGCCTATATAAGAAAAAGACCCAAAAATTGAGACTGTCCCTGATCACCACCCACACATGTGAAACGGAGCTCAGTTCTAGTTCAGCCCCATCTTTTAAAAAGAACTTTAGGTAGGGTTAAAATACATCTGTATTTTCCTGACATGTCAGGCTTTTCGGTTCTTAATCACCTCCTGGGAAAATATAGACGTATGGTAACCCTATTGGTACAAAAAATACATGCTGTCACACATCCCTTAAATCAGAACTTTTTATAGGGAACCTGTTGTTAAATCAGAACTTTTTATAGGGAACCCGTTGTTAAGACTTTGGCAGCTCATCACTGTTAACAGCGATATAAAATCCCCTCAGATCTTGATGTTTTTCTCTTGTGTTATCAAATACGCAGTGTGAGTTGAGAAGTATCGCAAACCCCATGGCAAATGGCCTCTGTGAGGGGTTGCTTCCCACAGTGCAAAGATGCAGCCACCTCTGGGGTGGATCCAGGGTGGCCATTATTTGCTAGTGACAGGCCATGGACATTTCTTACCTATTTTGTCCCTCCAGGCCTTCCATTCTCCTGTTCAAGAGACATCCCCCAGGGCTCCCTCTGCCTGTGTGACTGGCCAGCAGGGGGCGGTGGTCACTTTCTATCCACTTCTCAGGCACTGTGAGGTAACAGTGTTGCTGGGTGGGGTGGGGCTGTGGGGAGATAGCAGCTGAAGGGGATTGTGGTGGGGAGGCCTCTGGGTGGCTGGGCAGGGGGTACCCTAGTGAGGTTGGTGGGTTCTGGAGATTTGGGGTTTCAGGGGGTGGCTGTGATGTGCCCAGCCCTGAGGCTGTGGGTCCTGGAGGTGGGTATCGCTGGGGCCTGGTGGCTGCAGAACAGCCGGGTGGGCGTCTCTTGGGGAGGCGGGACAGGGGTTAGAGGGAGCCTGGTGCTGTGCCAGGGCTCTGTCTGGGCTTCCCGCAGACTCCTGGGATCGCTGCCGAGCCCAGTGCACAGAGTGTGTGTGGGAGAATCCCCGGCGCTAGGCCAGGGGGTGCCCCTGTAACGCACCCGGGGATCCCGCAGGGGGGGAGGAGGGGGTGCCAGGCAAAGGGCAGGGCAGATCCTGCTGGAGGGCGGGGGATCCTAGGCAGGCAGTGAGGGACTGAGTTCCCAGTGGGGTCCCTTTGGGGGTCTTCGGCTGTTGGGGTCTTGGTGGGGAACCCTTTGGGATTCCCAAACTGGCAATGAAGGTCTGGTGGGGGTTCTCTGGCCGGTGGGGCTCTGAGGGGTATCTGAGGTCCCTGGCCAGGGACTCTGGGGGCTGGGTCCCAGGGAGTATCTGGGGGCTGCTACTGACCTCGCTTCTTCTCCCTGATTAGCTTATGCCAGAATCCTGGCTCCAAGCACTGCCCGGCATTCCCCGGCCTGGCCCAGTCACTGTGATAACTTTCTAGCCACTTATCAGACACTGTGAGGTGAAATCACAGATTTTTGCTCTTCTCCCCTCTTGAAAACTGCAGGAACTTCCAGTTCCATTGTCCTAGATTGTCCAGTCCATTGTCCAGTCCTTGTCCTGGATCTGGGGGATGAGGGAGGTGGGAAGGGGGTCAGCGCTGCCGCACAATGGTCTCTTCCACAGCGTTCTGGACTCATTGTTTCTGAACTCTGGTTTCATTGAGACCATTGTTAATCCAGAGTCACTGTATGGAAAGACAAGGAGTGACTCCGGATGGACAGTGGGGCTAATGAGATCAGCAATTCTCCCTGTGAGGAGGGGCTCTCATTAGCTGCTCTCCCCAGAGAGCTAAAGGAGGGAAGCTGCTCAAACGCTCTGTCCCTCTCTGCTCAGGATACTGGGGTTCAGCTTCCTGGGTCAGACGCTGCAGCCTCTGTTGTGATCTGGGAAACCAGGCTTAGCAGCTGCTGCTCCCCCAGTGGGGTTCTGTGCTGGGAAGTGACCTTAATTAAAGCTGCTTCTCTGCCTGGCCCAGGGGATGACTTTCTCCAGCTGGTCCTAGCCCCCTAGGGCAGCCCTGGGCCCTGTTAATACTAAATTCTGAGCCAGAGTCTCCAGGTAACTGAAAGACCTCAGGAAAGTGCTGGGGACTGGCAAGAAAGTGAATCTGCACAAAAGCCCTCCCTATTTCTCCTCCCATTAGTAATTGCCAGTAGAAAACCCAGCCATGGGAGAGCAAAGCCCCAGGAATGGGACTGTCCCAGCCCAGAGGGGCAGGGAGAGGACAGGGGAAGGAGAGACTGAAAGGGGCAGTGGGAGAAATGAGGGGGGAGAGATTTCGAACCCAGACACATGTATTGCTGCATCCCTGGGCAGAACCACTTTCCAGTGAACAAAACAGGGATCAGAGAGAGGAAAAGCCAGTTCCTGACTCCATATTCCCCCTGCTGGGGTGTGGCTGCCGTGGGGTCAGTGTCCCTGGGAATCCCCCACAGTGACTCCTTTGGTTCTGCTCTTTTCTAGCCTTGTGTTCAGAGACTTTGTTAGGGGGTGAGGGCAGTGAGAAGGGAGGTAAAAAATGTGTCTGGGCTTAGCATGGCAGGAGGGGCCAGATCTACATTGTAATAAACAGACTGAGCATTTCCCAGCATGGCAGAATCTAGGGTGTCTGTCTGCAGGGAAGGGGCCTGGGGGAATTCTGATGTGAAATTAACTAAAACTGGTTCTGAAACGCCCACAACTGCCCTTCTCCCCCAGACAGGCTGCAGAATGACGTCCATGTTTTGCTCCAGCTCATCCCAGCCTGGCGTGGGACAGGGAAGAGAAATGGCTGCAGTGGAGCCAACTCAGGTAGAGATTATTGGGGGGTTGCTGGTGGGTTCCTGCTGGAGGAGAGGGACAGCAAATACACCGGAGATGGGAAGGTTTGCACAGTCTGGTCTGGAGGTTGGAGCGGGCAGGAAATTCACAGCGTGGAGAAAGGAGGAGGCCAGGGTGTGGCAAACCTGCTGGGAGTTATTTAATAAGTGCCCTAGATTCTAGGAACAGACCCAGGAGGTTGGGAGGTGGAAATGCCCTAATTTGTGAAGAGAGAAAATAGCCCACCTACATGGAGCTAGTCTAACTGACCAGAATCCCAGTGCTGGAGCCTGAGCTCACTAACCTGCGGCTGCTTTGAGATATGATGGGGCCACCCATGAGTCAGGCTTATTGGAGCTGCCTCTCCTTCATATCCGGCTCCTCACAATGGGGAGGTTATTGGGCTTCCTACCAGGAGCTCTCCTGACCCTGCTAGGGCTCCATCTCCTGTATCAGTCGGTGGCTAGTAGGTGTGTGATGGATCTGCTGGGAGAGACAAGGGGCTCTCTTCGTCCCCTCACCCTGGTATTTGCTGGATACGCTGAGCAGGGTGGGGGTGGGACTTTGTTGACTGCGATCCACCCAGAGCTTCCATTTGATTGGCTCCTCTCTGCCACAAATCGTGGGGCTGTGAGAGGGGAAAGAGATTCTGAGTGTTGGACTCTTGCTCTTTCAGGGCTGGTGACCTTCGAGGAGTTGGCTGTGCATTTCACCAGGGAAGAGTGGGCTCTGCTGGACCCCACTCAGAGAGTCCTCTACTGGGATGTCATGCATGAGAACTATGAGACTGTGACCTCGCTGGGTAAGGGTTCCTGTCCCCTCGGTTCTTGGAAGGGGAAATGAAAAGATAAAGTTCACGCCAGCCCCACAATGCCACCTCTACTCTGTCCTGTTTCTGCATCACCCCAATATGCCAGTGACACACACACACTGCCACAGACCCTCCCCTGCTGCAGAACACTTTGGGAACAGAGCACAGGAGCCGTATCGCACAGTGTCAAATAGCTCCTGTTTGCTCAAGTGAAACTGGGGGTTAGGTCTGGCATAACGGTTCCATACCCCTAATCATTTTTGTTGCCCTTTTCTGAACTTTTTCCAATTCCAATATATCTTTTTTTGAGATGGGGCAACAACATCTGCATGCAGTATTCAAGATGTGGGTGTATCATTTGCTGTTTTTACAAATATGATATATGATATTTTCTGTCGTATCTATCCCTTTCTTAATTATTTCCAACATTGTTCGCTTTTTTTCACTGCTGCTGCACATTGAGTGGATGTTTTCAGAGAACTATCCACAGTGATTCCAAGATCCATCTCTCGAGTGGAAGCAGCTAATTTAGACCCCATCATTCTGTATGTATAGTTGGGATTATGTTTTCCAATGGGATGCACTATGTGCTATCCTGTCATCCAGTACTGCTGAGATCCTGCATTCAGTGATATCCCTGCCCTTCCTGTTCCCTTTCTCCACTGAACCCCACCAGCCCATGCTTCCTGTTCCCAGCTTCCCCAGGACACTTTCTCTGTCTCTGAACCTCTCGGTGCATCCTTGAATGCTGGCTGAGGGTATCCATACAGGGGATCTCCAGCAGCAGAACACTGAATCTCACCCAGGATTACAGATGACACAACTCCTCACTGCTCTGGATTGCACCCCAGCATGTGAAAATGGCCTAGGTTGGTAGTGACATTTCTTGAGACATGCAGAGTCTTGCTCCCATATCACCAGGTGTGATAACGATAACAGGAAAGGCCGAATATGGGAAACTGATTGTTCAGCTTGCTTTTGACCTGCATCATATTTTGCAATATATTCCAAATAAGGAAATTAACGTGCAACGTATATATCATTGTTTGGGGTTTTAAGCTTTAAAAGGCTTGTGTGATTTTTAGCTCAGGGGGACAGTATTCCAATAGCTGTTGCTCCCTGTGCACTTTTAACCAAGAAAAGAGCCTCAGGCTGAGCTGATTCAAAATCAGTCATGTGGTCGTTTTCCACAACAGCTTCAAGAGGTCCCTGTGATGGAATGTAAATGTCTTCACACCTTCCCCCTGCAGGAGACTGGCTGTTTGACCAGCTGTTTGCCTTGCTGTCTCTGAGGAACTGCTCTGTGGGTGTTCCCCAGAATTGTAACTTTTCAGTAATATCATACAGTAAAATCTCATAACTTTACATACAGTGTTACTACACATTTTAACAGGAGGATAATATTCAGTAGATTATGCGTTTTCAAATGATACCTCACAAGCCATACTGTGTACAAAATTGATCATAATTTTCTAGAAGAGTGAACATAGGGGTGTAGACTGACACAGTGTCTGAGTGTGTGTTCCCAGCAGATATGTGGGTATTTCAATCCCTCATAAGCACAGTGTTCGGCATCTTCAAGGACCTGGGGAACTAGTCCTGAAATTCACTGGTTTACCAAGTGTGACACTGGATGGAATTGTGAGACACTTTGGTATTAATAATAAAATAATATTATAATCTGATAAAATTGCAATGAATCGTGCTAGATATGCCATGCCAGGTGTCAGTGAAAATGTTATGATTTTCCACGTATGATAATTTTGTTTCTATGTTTGTATCACCTTTGTATTGTGTGTTATAGATATGTAGGGTATATCTGTATTTCCAGACTGGTGCAGTGTTTCTGGGTGACACCCCCAGACATATTAGCATCAACACTGCCTAGCCTGTTTGATGGCCCATTGAGGGTCATCAGCCGTACAATGAGCCCATGGAAAGGACCAAGGATACACCTATTGAGTCAGCAAGACATGCCGGGTATGCCTGTGTAATGAGAACTCCAAGGCTTTTCCATGTCACGTGCTGTGAAGCTTGTGTTTGGGACACAGGAAGTACAAGCCACACGGCAAAAGGAATGTAAAGGGCAGCTGCATCATCTCCATTTTGTCTTCAATCCCCCTTCCTACCTCTGGAGCACCTTCTCTACAAACTGAACCCTGGAACAAAGGACTGAATGACCCATCCAATCTGTGGATGTGTTCCAGACAGACTTTCAAGCCAGCAACTCACCAATACTGCTAAGAACCTGATATATCCATTTTGGAATGTATCTGACTGCTTTCCCATTTAACTTCTTTCTGTCTTTCTTTCCTTTAAACCTTTAGTTTAGATGCTAAAGGATTGTCTGGAAGGATGGAATTTTGGGTAATATCCAAACTTATACTGACCTGGTGATGTGGCTGACCCTTTGGGGTCAGAAGAACACTTTGTTTATGTGAGCAGAGTTTTTAAATAACCTCTCACTGTACTGGACCTCGCTGCTGATTAGGAGTCAGAGAACTGGGATGCAATAAAGGGGGCTGCGTGATTTCTTTTTTCAGCTTCTCGATAACCCGTGTTTGTGACTGGTCGGTGAGTTTAACTTCAGTGTTAACCACCATTTTGGGAGCATCTGCTCTCCCTTTTTCAGCCTGCCCTAACTTTGGCATTTTCAGTGAGAACTGCCCCTGCCGCACCAGGTCACACTAAGCACTGAAGTTAAAGTAATAGAATGTTTTTTTATGCCCAAGTCTTATGAAATCAACTGAACTCCTTTGTTTTCTTTCATCTGAGCAGGGTTTCTAGTTTTCCAACTTGATGTGATCTCCCAGCTGGAACAAGGGGAAGAGCCATGCGTCCCAGACCTCCAAGGTTCAGAAGAAAGAGAGATCCTGAGATCTCCCTGCACAGGTGAGGAAACATTAAACCACCCAGAATCTGTAAGTGCCTGAAGGAAACATCTGGGATGCCTAACAAAGCCCTTGGGAGGTCTCTCAGTTCATTATTGTCCCTAGTAGGGTCATATCCTCAGGGTAAATATAGATCTTCTTTGAGTGCTTGCTCATATCCATTCCAGTAAGTGTGCGTGCTTGTCGGAAGATTTTTACCCTAGCAACACTCGGTGGGTCAGCACCGCTATAGCACCGGATATATACCTCCCGACCAGGGGCGGCTCTACAAAGTAGGCTGCCCCAAGCAGCGCGGAGCGCTGCGCCGCCTCTTCCCAGTCCCGCGGCGGGTCCTCTTCCCGCGGCCCGCATCCTGGGAGGGCGGCATTTGGCTCCGTGGAGCTCCCGCCGGCATGCCTGCGGCAGGTCCACCGGAGCCCGGACGAGCGGACCTGCCGCAGTCATGCCTGCGGAGCTCAACCGAGCCGCTGGAAGACGGGACCCGCCGCAGGCATGACCGCGCAGGTCCGCTGCCCCGGCCCGTGGACCTGCCGCAGGCATGCCGGCGGAGCTCCACCGAGCCAAATGCCGCCTCCCCAGGATGCCGCCTGCGGGCGCTTGGCCCGCTGGTGCCTAGAGCCGCCCTGCTCCCGACCCATCCGCCCTCAGTTCCTTCTACCGCCCGTGACGGTCGTTGGAACAGTGGAGAGTGGCTTTGCTGACCTCCATATCCCTAGCTTCTTGTAGTTATTTACTCTTTATCATGTATATAGTTCAAGTTCTTGTAGTTATAGTTAATTTTAGTACGTATTTTAATAGTTAGTGTATATAGTTAAGCGGGGGATTTGGGGAGTAGCCCCCTTTCCTCTGACCCGGTGTGGGCTCATGCCCAAGGCACCGGGATTTAATCCCTGCTCGGTGTGCCAGAAGCCGATGCCGGTGGGGGATCCTCATGACTGCTGCCTAAAATGCTTAGGAGAATCCCACCTGACAGACAAGTGCCGAATTTGCAAGTTGTTCAAGCCAAGAACGAAGAAGGAGCGGGACTTGCGACTAAAGCAGCTCCTTATGGAATCGGCCCTTAGTCCTGCGGTGGCGGTGCCGGCACCGTCCATCCAACCTGTGTCGGTGAGGAGCGCACCTTCGGCACCGGATCGCTCCAGTACCAAAAAGGACTCCCGGCACCAGCATCTGCCGGCACCGGCTCCCCGGCACTGCTCCCTTTCCCCGACTGGGAAATGACGTACTGCTCCGACCCCATCCTCGCAGAAGGAGCACATCAAAGTCCATCTGTCGGACCCCGGTAACTGCTGCGGCACCGCCAACACCAACAACGCAGTTGGCAGCTCCTCCTAGCGCGGCACCATCAATTCCGGTACTGCATTGAGTCTGGTGCCACATAGCTCCCCGGCTCATGCTATGTTCGAGCTCACTCTCCTTGTACGCCGGAGACCTTCTCCATGGCAAGAGAGCTCATCGCGCTGACGGAGTCGATGCAGCCTCAACCCCCGGCACCACCGGTGCGGGTTATCCAAGCCATTGGCAAGCTGGCCCTGATAAGGCCTCCTTCCGTCGGTCCACCGGAGAGACGCCTTTCCAGGTCGCGTCTCGGAGACATTCCCGCTCCTGCCGCTCCCAATTCCAGCACCGCCGCAGTCCCGCACCGCTCTCCATCGCAGTACCGGGTCGTATTTGCGGAGACTTTCAAGATCTCTGTCACCGGACAGATACTCCTGATACCGATCCGGCTCGGTACCGATCTTAGTCAGCGCCCCGCAGTCACTCCCGGCACAGGGACTCAAGATCCCGGTCGACCTCCCGCACCGCACGGTAGTAGGTCCCGGTCTCGTTCATGGCACTGACAAGACCGGTACCGCCACCGTACCGCCCCGGACTGAACGTCAGGAACAGCAGTACTTAACAGGGTCTCTCGGCCCCGCCGTGGCCTTCGAGACACATGTCAATGTCGTCCCAGGCTGGGAGTGCTTCTTACCACCAGGACTGGGCATCTGATATTCCGTGCCACCATCCAGAGGCACAAAGCCAGGAGCAAGGTCCTCATCAATGGGCCTTTTGGACTCCGTGGGCATATCACGAGGCCCAAGGTGCCCCACTTGTGGCTCAGCACTCCGGCCCCTCAGAGCACAGGGTTCCTGAAGTGATTGTAAGCCATCCTACTCCCGCGGGCACGGACGAAGATCCACTTCAATCTGCAGACCCGGAGATTCCACCTGATGCAGATGGTGCTCCGCCGGTCCATGACCCACCTCAGGACCCGTTGGTACCGGGCCTCTCCTCCCCCTCCTCTCCTGATGAGGCAGTGGCAGGAACATCCTCCTCTGGTCCTCCGCCTATTGATCTCAGGGCCCATCAAGACCTCTTGCGGAGAGTAGCACAAAACATGAATTTGCCAGTGGAGGAGGTTGCTGAAATAGAGGACCCTGTTGTAGACATATTATCTGCGGATGCGCCTTCGAGTGGCTCTCCCGTTCATCCGCACTATTCAAGCCAATGCAGACACAATTTGGCAATCCCCAGCTTCTATTACACCTACAGCTAGGGGAGTAGAGAGAAAATATATGGTCCCCGCAAAGGGGTACGAATATCTCTACACCCACCCACCTCCCTGCCCCCTGGTTGTCCAATCCGTGAACGAACGGGAGCGCCATGGCCAGCAAGCACCGGCTCCTAAGGCGAAGGAGGCTAGGCACATGGACCTCCTAGGCCGTAAGGTCTACTCGGCTGGAAGCCTCCAACTTAGGTGGCAAACCAGCCGGCCCTCCTAAGTCGTTATAATTTTAATACGTGGGTGTCTGTGGGGAAGTTTGCACAACTCCTTCCCCAGGAGTCCCACGCAGAGTTTACGGCCCTACTAGAGGAGGGTAAAAAAGTGGCGAGAACTTCCCTCCAGGCCTCTCTGGATGCAGCGGACTCAGCAGCCAGAACGCTTGCGTCCGGGGTAACGATGAGACGCATCTCCTGGCTACAAGCTTCAGGCCTTCCCCCAGAATTGCAGCAGACAATTCAGGATTTACCTTTTGAGGGCCAGGGCCTTTTCTCGGATCTGCGCAGAGCCTCAAGGACAATCGAGTCATAATGCGCTCGTTGGGTATGCACACGCCGGTGACCCAACATAGGTCCTTCTGGCCCCAACCATACCGCCCTTATAACCAGCCTAGACCGCGACAGAATACGACCAGACGGCGCGGCAGGGGCAATCGGTGGAGACAGTCTGGCCTTCAGGGAAACCAAAGTCAAGCGCCCCCTAAACCACCTACGGGGCCAAAACAAAACTTTTGATGGGATGTTTGAGGACGTCCCACCAGTTTCCCTGCCGGATCCTTCTCCTCCTTCTTCAACCGCCTCTCCCATTTCCTCCTGCATGGTCCCAGCTCACCTCCGACCGTTGGGTCCTTTGCACGGTGGAAACAGGATACCACCTCCAATTTGTTTCTCCACCCCATCCCACCCTCCCCACCCGTCCGTCTTCAGGGACCCTCTCACGAGCAATTCCTCTTACAAGAGGTTCAGGCGCTCCTAACGCTGGGAGCCATAGAAGAGGTGCCAGAGGACATGAGGGGCAAGGGGTTCTGTTCCTGCTACTTTTAATCCCCAAGGCAAAGGGTGGTCTACGACCGATCCTCGACCTGCGAACTCAACAAATTCATGATAAAGCTCAAGTTCCGCATGGTATCCCTGGGAACCATCATCCCATCCCTGGATCCGGGAGACTGGTATGCCACTCTCGATATGAAGGACGTGTATTTCCATATCGCCATTTACCCGCCGCACAGACGGTTTCTCCGTTTTGTGGTCAACCAACAGCACTTCCGGTTCACGGTGCTTCCTTCGGTCTTTCTACGGCCCCGAGAGTCTTCACCAAATGTATGGCCGTTGTAGCTGCCTCCTCCGCCGTCATCGAATACACGCTACCCGCACTCGACGATTGGCTCATTCGAGGGACTTCCCAGGCGCAAGTATCACAGCACCTGTGTGTTGTCAAAGACCTCTTTGGGAGGCTCGGCCTCATGATCAATGTAGAAAAGTCTACCCTGACTCCAACGCAGAGAATAGACTTTACTGGAGCAGTTCTGGACTCCAATCTGGCCAGGGCCTGCCTTCCTCTGCCACGTTTTCAGTCAATGTCTTCGATCATTCGAAGTTTTCAATCCTTCCCGACAACGTCGGTGCGCACCTGCCTCGGTCTATTAGGTCACATGGCGTCCTGCACCTTTGTGACCAAGTACGTGAGACTGCGACTTCGGTGCTTCCAAACCTGGCTTGCTTCTCTATACGGTCCACACAGAGACAATATAGATTCGGTGATCACTATCCCCAGGACGGTTCTCGACTCCCTCACTTGGTGGCTGGACCTCACTGTAGTTTGCGCAGGGATGCCGCTCCACCCTCCTCAACCCTCGGTGGCACTAACCACAGACCCATCATCTCTGGGTTGGGGTGCCCACCTCGGGAACCTTCACACTCAAGGCCTCTGGTTGCCCCAGGAGCTGACCCTGCATATCAATGTCAGGGAGCTGAGGGCAGTCCGTCTAGCATGCCAGGTGTTTCGGGTCCATCTCCAAGGCCACTGTGTATCTGTGTTCACAGACAACACGACGACCATGTATTACATAAACAAGCAGGGCGCGGCGTGCTACTCCCTACTTTGCCAAGAAGCCACTCACCTGTGGAACTTTTGCATAGCCCACTCAATCGATTTGGTAGCGTCTTTTCTCCCAGGAGTCCAGAACACTCTGGCAGATTGCCTCAGCAGATCCTTCCTGTCTCACGAATGGTCGATCCGTCCTGACATCATCCATTCCGTTTTCCGGAGGTGGGGCTTTACCCGCATAGACCTCTTTGCCTCCCGAGAGAACAGGAAATGCCAGGTGTTCTGCTCCTACCAAGGATGCTCCCTGGGCTCCCTCTCAGAAGCATTCCTCCTCCCGTGGACAAGGCACCTATTTTATGCCTTTCCGCCGTTTCCCCTTGTTCACAGAGTCCTTCTCAAGCTCCGCAGGGACAGAGCCAACCTGATCCTCATTGCTCCAGCATGGCCGAGGCAGCACTGGTACACCCTGGTTGTTCGACCAGAGGAAGGCAGTGGCGGATCCGATTCCCCTGCCACTGTGGCCGGACCTCATAACACAGGACTTCGGCAGGCTTCACCACCCAGACCTGCAGTCCCTTCATCTCACTGCATGGCTCCTGCGTGGTGGAACCAATCCGAGCTCTGCTGCTCTGCTTCGGTACAACAGGTCCTCTTGGGAAGTAGGAAGCCTTCCACTAGGATGACTTATCTCGCCAAGTCGAAGCGTTTCTCGCACTGGTGCGATCAGAGTAACTTGGTCCCAGGACAGGTTTCCATCCCTACTATCCTGGATTACCTCTGGTCCCTCAAAGAGCAGGTCCTGGCGGTCTCTTCTATAAAGGTTAATCTGGCAGCTATTTCCGCCTTCCACCCAGGTGAAAGTGACTGTTCAATTTTCTCTCACCCCATGGTTTCCAGGTTCCTTAAGGGACTGGAACGGTTGTACCCCAAGTCCATCACCCAGCCCCACCTGTGATCTAAACCTGGTGTTGACCAAGCTTATGGGGCCCCCTTCAAGCCTATGGCCACATGTTCCCTGCTGTACCTTTCCTGGAAGAAAGGTCGCTATCACCTCGGCGCTATCACCTCGGCGAGGCGAGTCTCGGAGCTTCGTGCCTTGACGGCTGATCCCCTTTATACGTCTTCCATAAGGACAAGGTACACCTGCGGCCACACCCCTCTTTCCTCCCTAAGGTGGTGTCTGCTTTTCATGTCAATCAAGACATTTTCCTCCCAGTTTTTTCCCCAAAGCCGCACTCATCGCGCAGGGAATAACAACTACATACTTTGGATGTCCGTAGGGCTCTCGCCTTTATATAGAGAGAACAAAACCCTTCCGGTTCACCTCAGCTCTTTGTAGCGGTGGCAGACCGCATGAAGGGCATGCTGGTCTCTTCCCAACGGATCTCATCTTGGGTAACATCCTGCATCAGAACGTGCTATGAACCGGCTCACGTTCCTGCTAGCCATCTCACTGCCCATTCTACGTGGGCGCAGGCCTCTTCTGCCGCATTCCTGGCTCATGTTCCCATCCAGGAAATATGTAGGGCGGCTACCTGGTCATCAATTCACACCTTTGCCTCACACTACGCATTGGTCCAACAATCCAGAGACGATGCAGCCTTTGGCTCAGCAGTTTTGCATTCTGCGACGTCTCACTCCGACCCCACTGCCTAGGTAAGGCTTGGGAATCACCTAACTGGAATGGATATGAGCAATCACTGAAGAAGAAAAGACGGTTACTCACCGTTGTAAATGTTGTTCTTCAAAATGTGTTGCTCATATCCATTCCAAACCCGTCCTCCTTCCTCACTGTCGGAGTAGTCGGCAAGAAGGAACTGAGGAGCGGATGGGTCGGCAGGGGTATATATCCGGCGCTATAGCGGCGCCACTCCAGGAGGCGCCCAGCCGACCCACCGAGTGTTGCTAGGGTAAAAATCTTCCGACTAGCATGCACGCAGTGCGCGCACACCTAACTGGAATGGATATGATCAACACATCTCGAAGAACAACAGTTACAATGGTGAGTAACCGTCCTTTTTTGGGAGCAGGAAGAACTGGACTCGCAGACGCAGGAGCTCTACTGGAGTGAAGACTAATGGACAGGCACAGGGAAAGGAAACCAAAGCATTTTCTACAGCAGCCTGGCTCAAGGGCATTCGCCAGTGTGGACTGTATTGTCTTCTTTGCTTCCTGTGCTAATCTAAGGACTTTCCAATGCTGTGTTTCAGTTGACTAATAAACCCTGCTATGTTTTAAAGTCTGCCCAGTGTCACAGCAAAAACTTGCTCTGTGCATTGACTGAGGAACCGTCACTGAACAGGAGTGTCGTTCAGCTGGACCTGCTGGCAGAGCTCACAGGTTGAAGTAGGAGTGTTGAAGCCAGAGGCTCAGTCTCAGGTGTTGAAGCTACATGGCCTGTCCTTGTGGAAGAGTGGGACCCCTTGGGGGTCTAGTGCACTCAAGGGCACTTCCCAAGGACGGTTTAAAAGCCAGGGCATTGCAGAGATCCTATGGATCCATGACAGTGCCAGAGGTTCAGCCTTATGGGGAAAAGATATCAGACAAGAAAAGGATCTAAATGCGTGTTTACCATCGCCCCTCTCCGTCCTCAAGGGAAGCCCTGATCATTTCCAGTGTGTATTAAAACCGTCCTCTAAGGCTCACCTCTTGGTTATCAGGCCATGTCAGTTTTGTTACAGGGTTTTCCCTTCACCCTTCCACTTCCCTGGGTCTTGTCACACAGACAGGAAGCAGCAACTGACCAGAAGTCCGAAGCGCAGACAATGCCATGTTTATTGGGGTTAGTTTCAAGCAACCATATTCCAAGCCCTTCACACCAGTCGGGCTTATCTCTTAGTCTGTTTCCCAGTGCTCTGTTCCCAGCTTTGATGCTGCAAAGCGTTTACCCTGTGTCCTCCTTACCCGCTCTGACACCGCAGAGCATTTTCCCATGTCCCCATTACCCGCTCTGACACCGCAGAGCGTTTACCCTGTGTCCTCTTACCCGCTCTGACACCGCAGAGCATTTACCCTGTGTCCCCTTTACCCGCTCTGACACCGCAGAGCCTTGCCTGTGTCCCTGTTCCCTGTTCCTGTTCCTCCTGTTTGACTCAGTTTATATAGTAATATGCACAGCTACACCTTTGCTTAACCAATCATTGTACTGAAATGTAACTAATCAGTCCTAACACATTGAAACATAATTATCTAACCAATTGTATCCCACTATCCTCATTAACTTACATCTAGCAAAATTAATTATACAGCAGATAGAAACAATTAGAGAATCAGACTGATTAACAATGTAAAAGTGGTGGCCATAAAGATAGAACAATACAGAAATGAGGGTTTCACAACCACAAGCATTGAGAAGTGATTTCTTGCCAGACAGGCTGCTGTCAAACTAAGTTTTCTTTAACCATCTTAAGATCTGTTTCTTTATCTGGTGGTGATGGGCACTATCAGGACAGGATCATCTTCCTAACAGCCCAATAGCACCTTATTTCAGTGTGACTGGTTTGGGATGTGAGGATGTGACCCTTCGCTTCCCAGCTTATGGCTGCCCCTGCTGCTTAGCCAAAGGCCTTAGCCTAAGAACAAGGCCTCAGACGGTCACAGTAAGAGAAGGCCCTTACAAATACAGACAGTGATTTTGATTCTTTGTTTTCATACTCCTTTAAGTAGCTAAGTGATAAAAATACCCTAAGTTCTTAAACTATAGGCTTTACAGGCAGGCCTGAATATCTCTATTCTATCAGTGGGTTCTGTCCCTTCCCCCATTCTGTGTCTGTCTTGTCTATTCAGATTGTAAATTCTTCAGGGCATGGCCCAGCTACTGTTCTCTGTTTGTACTGTGCCTAGCACAATGGGGACCCACTGTTAGTTGGTCCTTAGGCACTAAGGTAATGCATATGATTTATAATCATAATAACTCTCCTGCCACTTTGAGCCAAGGAAGCTGGCCTTGGGATGTTACTGCTTAAAAATGAGCCGGGGGTAAAACCATGGACTATTCTTTGTGCCAAGTATCCCACAAATTACACTGACCTCCTCATTGTCTTTACCTGCAGTAGGGTTTCCAAATTCCAAACCTGATGTGATCTCGCAGCTGGAACGAGGGGAAGAGCTGTGGGTCCCAGACGTCCAGGGCTCTGAGAAAGAAGTGCTTCCAAGAGCTGCCTGCACAGGTGAGGACTTGGTTAAACCAACTCAAAAACTGTGTGGGAATGCAGGAAACATTCGGGATGCCCTACAAAGATCCTGTGAGCTCTCCAAGTTCAGGATTGTTCCCTGCAGATGTGGAATCATTATGGCAGATGTCACTCATGGCTTCCTCCTATTCTGACTGACAACTGGCAGCAGGTTGCTCCCTGATCTCACTTTCCCCTGAGTGTTCTCATGAGATGCAGACCAAAACTGATCCCTTCCTCTCTCCTCTGGGGAAAATCAGCTCCTGATAGGTTTGATCTCTCCCACACATATTTTGGATTGTTCATCCCTTTTTCCATTCCTCTCTCTGAAATTTTCTTTCTTTCTGGCGCAGGTAGTGACCTATGCCTGGATTCTCTGTGTCTCCCATCAGGTGATGGGATGGTGAGTCAGAATGAGGAGGAGACACTCCAGCAGGAAGATGCTGAGCAAAGAGAACCACGTGGAACTTTATCAGGAAGACTCAAAGGGAATGTTTCCAGGAGTTGTGCACTCCCAGAAAAACCAAAAGCCTGTGAGACTCAGCAGAGGCCAGAGGAAAACTTTAGTAGCCACTCAGACCTTATAACAAGTGACAGAATTAACTTGGAAGAGACACGCCACATGTGCCATGAGTGCGGAAAAGCTTCAATCAGCGCTCACACCTTATCAGACATCAGAGAATCCACACAAGGGAGACGCCTACACATGCTCTGAGTGCGGGAAAAGCTTCAATCAGAGCTCAAACCTTACCAGACATCAGAGAATCCACACAGGGGAGACGCCCTACACGTGCGCTGAGTGCGGGAAAAGCTTCAATCGGCGCTCAAACTTTATTAGACATCAGAGAATCCACACGAGGGAGACGCCCTACACGTGCTCTGAGTGCGGGAAAAGCTTCAATCAGAGCTCACACCTTACCAGACATCGGAGAATCCACACAGGGAGACGCCCTACACATGCTCTGAGTGCGGGAAAAGCTTCAATCAGAGCTCTGTCCTGAGTACACACAGGAGAATCCACACAGCGGAGAAGCCCTACACGTGCTCTGAGTGCAGGAAAAGCTTCAGTCAGAACTCGGACCTTATCAGACATGAGAGAATCCACACAGGGGAGACGCCCTACACGTGCTCGGAGTGCGGGAAAAGCTTCAATCGGCGCTCAAACTTTATTAGACATCAGAGAATCCACACAAGGGAGATGCCCTACACATGCTCTGAGTGTGGGAAAAGCTTCAATCAGAGCTCTGTCCTGAGCACACACAGGAGAATCCACACAGGGAGACGCCTACACGTGCTCTGAGTGCAGAAAAAGCTTCAATCAGAACTCAGACCTTATCAGACATCAGAAAATCCACATGAGAGAGAACTGTAATAAATCCCTTGACTAGGGCTGGGCAAAATTTAAAAAAAAAAATCACATTTCCTAATTCCCACAGAGTGATTTTTGCACCATCTTCACAGTGGTCTCTCAGCTCCACCAGATGAGTTACCTGCTTCTGCCTTTTGCAGCTCACCCTTCTTTGGGGTCAGTGTGATCTTTTCTATCAACTCCTTTCCTTTTGAGCTAGGAATGTTCATCAGCTCCTGGAGGTTTGATCCCAACAAGGTACAGTGAGGCAAAAAGTATCTGTGCCTGACATCCACTAGGGCTGTACATGGCGTTGTCTGCTCAAGTTAGTGATCTTGATGTAAAAAGACAATTATAGTTGTAGAACAGATGCCCAGGTGCAGGGGTTGGCATTAGCTTTCCCCTTCAACTGACCTAAATTCCATCACTTTTCCTAGTCTAAACAAACCCTGAGCATCACGGTTATACTGTTCCCCCATTTCAAAGCCATTGTTAGTCATCGAGTTCCCCTTTTGGAAATAAATTGTTTCATTCCCAGTTGCTCTGATGCTGTTTCAAGTTGTGCTGGAGAGCAGATATTTTTGCTACCATTTTTCTCACTTAAAATATATTGAACTAATACAAAGAGCAGGAACAGGGCAGGGATAGGAAAAATTGTCATTTCACCCGCTGTAAAAACGGTAAATCAGAGGGATTCCCAACGAGAGGCGTACAGCTTTCTGCCCCGGGGCTACAGTGCCATGGTACCAGTGTAGGCACCCTAGTCGATTACAGTGCTGTGATTGGCCTCCGGGAGGTGTCCCACAATCCCTGTTCTCGCCTCTCTGGTCTTTGGTTTGAACTCTACTGCACTCCCTCAGGTGACCAACTATGAACCCCACCCCTTAAATTCCTTGGGAATTTTGAAAGTCCCAGTTCAACAGAGACTAATTATGGTTATAGACCCATCCTGAAATTAGAGCAGGATATTGTAAAGCTTTATCTCATAGTACAGTAACACAATTCAAACCTGTCGGCACAGAGGAGAAAGCACTCCTTCAGTTCACATTTATTGCTACTGATCTCACTGACAAACTTCCTTTTCTCAGTACTGCTCCAGGTGTTTTCCCTCTGTTCCCTCCCAGCTGTGGTTACGGGACTGCAGCAGCTCCCCAGGGCCAGCTTTGCTCTTTCACTTACATCCTTCACTTGTTTGGACAGAGCTGTGTCTGCCCCCAGTTTAATTCACATCTGAGAGCTCAGGTACCAGCAGATCGTTACAAAGGCTAAATTCCCATCACCACCAGTGGGAGGTTATCCTGAGCTGCCAGGGCTGCAGGATTTAGCCCATGGTCAGTCAAGGTGCTACAGCAGCTGCACTCTTACATTGTGAGTCCTGCAGCTTCATACCAAACTGCTCTGCCATAGTCTGCAGGGGGCCTGACTTGCTGAGAATCTGGCAGAAGAGAGACCCTGGAGTAGAGAAGGAAAATGTCCTCAGCAGTCACAGCCGGCAGGAGCAGGGAAGGTTCGGTTTATTTTTAAACTCCTCTCCCTGCTCAAGCCTTTAATCATTCCTGTGGCTCTTCTCTGAACCCTTTGCAATTTATCAGGGACAACAACCAACCAACCAAACCAGGCTGTTCTGCCCGATGTAACAGTCTATTGCCTTTCAAGGCTGACTATAAATCAGCTCGTTCTATTCACCCAAGAGTTCCACTTTAAGGGCTTTTTGTTTTCTAGTTCCAGTCAAACCCTGTGCAACAGCATCACTGTTAACTCATCATCTGGTCATTTCACATTCACAGGGTCACAAAGTGGGCGGGTCTAAGTCTTTCCTCCCACACCAACATGAAAAAAATCAGTGACAGAAAATGCCCTAAAGCGCCTCTGCTGCCTTGAACAACAGCCTGGGGAAATACACGAGGGGAAGTGCTTTCCTCTCTCCTCCTGATACCGGGTAACATTTCTGTCTGTCCTTGAGATCCTGCCACAGGGACAGGCTTGAGGATGCAAATGACATGTTAAGGCTTCGTTGGTTTGCACGTTCCTTTACTCCTTCAATAGTGATAAGGGTGCGTGAGCGTGAAATAATCCCACTCTGACTTTCACACTGGAGGCAATTTTCAGGCTCACAATAAAAAAACACAAATTTCTTTCTAACCTGAGCAAGTTGAATCGAGTCATTGTGAGATGATAAATCCGGAGCCCCAGGCTGACTTTCTGTCATCACATGTTTTTAGAGTAGATCACATTCACTGGGTGGGTCTTCTGCTGGGAAGTGTCTCTCTCTCCAGTGGCAGCACCCAGTGCACAGTCCCCACTTACAAACTCATCTTCAGTATATCGGCCACTGAACCTAGCGAGGAGGGTCTCGTGGTCGGGCTCCAGCCCCTGGATCCCGATCCTGGCAAGCCCGAGTCAGCCGGCCTGGGCCAGCTGTGGGGTTTAATTGCGCTGCAGACATACATGGGTGTCACAATCCCAGCTTTCTCCTCAGGGAATCAAGCCCTCGCGCCCGTGACAGGCAGGAGCGTCGCCACTGTACTCGTGAGGTCGGAACTGACACTGCCCCTGCACAGGGACCCAGGGGAGCGGCTCCTTGGCCAGCTGTGGCTGGCAGGAGACCCAGCGAGGCAGGAGCTGCTCTGGGTTCTCGGCAGGTGAGAGTAACTGGGAGAAGGGGGGAGTTTGTCTCTGATTCACAGGGAGCTTTGCCAGAGTGGAGCCTGTAGGTCACATGCTGGGGGGCTGTGACGGGCACACAGGCTCCGTGCTCTGGAACATCTCTGAGTCAAACCCATGCATGAGCCTCCTCAGTGTGACTCCCAGGACGCTCTCACTGGGGGAACCCTCCCTGGCTTCAGCACCTCCTGGGACTGACCTTGGACCTTTCAGCCCCCCTGTTCCACACCAGGAGCTTCCTGCAGTGAGTCCACCTGAATCGGACACCTCGGAAAGCCTCACCCTCCCCGAAGGGGAGTCCTGCACCCCCAACTTCCACAGTCCCCAGTGACTCTCAGCCAGCGCTGTACAACAGAAGGTTCGTTAGGGGTCTGGGATCCAGCCTGGGAAAGTTCTGTGTTCGCACAGGAAGCAGGAAGATTCAGCAACGTCCATCTTGGGCAGACCCGAACTCAGAGCCTGGGCTCTCCCTCGAGTCCCCAACCAGCAGACTCCTTGCTCCCAACAGCCCGACTCAGCCAGGCCCTTTGCCCCTCGTCTGTCCTCTGTCCTGTTTCCTGGCAACCTGCTCACCTGGCCTCCAGCTCGTTCTTTGTTCTCCGACTCCTCCCAGCCAGCTGGCCTCTTGCAGCAGGTGCGCCCTGGCCATCGGTTGCTAGGAGACAGAAGTTGTGGCCATTGTCTGGGCCCAGGCAGCCAGACAGCAGCCACACCTGCCCTTTGGGGTCTCTGCCAAGATTTAACCCCCTTGTCCCACCACCGAGATCCGTGGTCCCAAAACACTTCAGGGTCATGCCCCCACCCCGTCCATGCTCCCCCCAAGTCGTGGCTGGGAGTGGGGCCGCAGCTAAGGGGGAAGGGACACAGACAGGAGTAAGGGGGCTGAGGCAGGGGCCAGAGCTGGGGCTGGAGCCAAGAGTGGAGCTGGGTGGCTCCTCCTTCCCACCCCCATGGGGGCTGGCCCGGGCCCAGTTTCATCCCTCTGAATGTTACTCCATCCCCCTGGCAGGGGGCACCCCACATTTTGGACCTTTAACCTAGATAATCGTGCCACAAATAGGGGAAACTGAGGTACACACAAGCTGCAAACAAAACATCCAGAAAATTCCCACTTCGTCACAGGGGTGTCAGTGGGGTCGGAGCTGGGCAGCAGCACAGGAAAGTGGGGATGTTAAACTGCAAAACATCCCCCTGTGTTCCCGCAAAAGCCTCTCGTTTATCCCCTAACCCCCTCCCCATGAAAATCTCCACCCCTGCCCTGGCCCACAGAGACCCCCTCACTCCAATGCAGATTTTTAACTTTTCTTACTTGTCCTTGGCCTTCCACAAACATTGTTCCCATCAAAATGACCCAGGGCTTTTACAACGAGAATGAGAAAACAAACTAAATCAAACCCAAAGAAACCGCTATCGACCTCCCCACCACACACACTTTGGGTCTGAATTTTTCTACTGAAATGTTGAGGCAATAAAACTCTCACTGCTCTTGTCCAGAAACAAACCTAAGCCCCCCATGCAGTACCTGGGGCATCTATGTCTGACCCACCAAGGCTTCAGCTCCTTTGGGGAGATTTCCAGCTGCCCAGTCCTGCTGCTATTCCAGGGGAGCAATTCCTGACTCCTGTCAGCATTTATCTCAGCCCCGTTCTGGGCATCAGAGGTTTCTCCGGGAAAGGGCAGCGAGTGGTTCTAGGGGCCAGTGATCCTCCTCCAAATCGAGCTAGAACCTGAGACTCCTTCCCCTTCCCCAGGCTGTGGGCGGGGAGGCATTTCACAGAGCTCTCGGAGCTATAGCCCATGGCTAAGGAGAGAGAAAAAGCCTCCCATCCCCCTCTGCTCTGGGGGCTGGGTTTCCTCCTGAGGCCTCTGCCCCCCACCGAGTGCCTATGGCTCATCCCTGAACCTTGCTGCTGCTCCTTGCTATAGACTGTGAAAGGAGCGGAGGCAGCGCAGGAGCCTTCTGGGGACGCAGATCTGAGGCTTTGGGAGAGACACATTATTTGAGACATCAGAGCTCTGCAAACCCTGCAGCCAGCCCCTCAATCCGGGGCCTGTTCCAGCCCTGAGTCTGGGCTGCCGTGATCCCTCCCCCAGAGCAGGGTGCCCACAGATTACAGCCTGGATATAGGCGTGCAAGACTAACTCCTGTTTTCCCTGACAGGGCCTCCCCTAGACCAAGTGGCATCCCAGGCAAGAAGTGTCTTCAGTGCCCCCCCCCACTCCATATGTTAAACCATTGAATACCTTATTTTTATTGCATTTGTAGCTCATTTCATGATTTCGATGCACAATCTGGATGCATGATTTTCTCTATCATATAAGACAATAAATGTTCATGCTAGGATGTGTAAATCTGTATTTATTCATGCCATATATAAGCAAATGAAAAAATAATTTCTTTTAAGCATATAGAAACTTTTAATTTTGACAGTAACTGAAATGTACTAACATCTAGAAATGGAGCCCTCACCAGCACAGGGTGGGCCGGTATTAAATAGTGTTACAGTCGGAGACAGACAGCGTTAGGATGTTAACCCCAGGCCCTTTGTTCAAAGGTCGCTTCTCTTGCCTTTCCCCCATGAACTGAAGCGCAGCATTCAAGAGATCCAGAGACTAGTTGATGACGTTTCCAAGTGCTAAAATAGCAAGCGATGTCCGTCTTGCATTGACCATTATTGACTGGAGCAATGGTTTATGGAGAATAAACTTCAAGGTGAGAAGCAGTAGCCCAAAAGGCCTCTGCAGGTGCTGAAGTAGCTCAGTTGGGAGAGCATTAGACTGAAGATCTTAAAAGTTCCTGGTTCAATCCCAGGTTTCAGCAGGCTGTTTCATCCCTCTTCCTGCAGCAGTGGGCTCTTTCCTGAAAGCACAGCACTGCCTTTACTCAATGCAAGTCCCTCATTTTGGGCTTCACTGCAGGAAAAGGCAGCATTGGCTTTGCACTCAGTTGGCCCACTGGACGTTTCTTTCTTCTCTTGCTGCTTCTCAGCAAGGGAAGAAAAAGCTCCCCTTCAAGCTAGAGTCACAAGGGTGATGTAAGGACGACTTCCTGATCCCTGGCTCCAGTCCTCTGTTCTTCCAGCTGACCCATCAGAGAGCTGCTGCCAGTTTCTCCAGGTTCGCCCATCAGTGTGTGCCAGGGTGAGCACCACCAAAGTGCAGGGAATTTGAGGGCGGGGCAGGGCAGTGCACTGTAATGGAGTTTCTGTAGTATAGTGGTTCTCACATTTGCCTAACCTGCATCAAGCCGGCTAGGCAGAACTGACACCAACTTGTCTGGGGTGTTTCCCAGAAGCAGAGCACAAGTTTGAAATACGGGCAGCATAGAACCAATATTCATAACGTCAACTACAAAAATGATACACATCTAGAGAGAGCATCATTATCAGCCAATCAGAACCTCTCCATAGACCCCTTACACAACAACCTTTATACAATATTGGCTGCAAATATAGAACAGTGGTTGCAATGGTGATCTATACAGTTACAGTTTATGTCAATAACGTCACAGGAGGTGACACGGCATCAGAGAGACTGATACTGGAATACTGCCTTCAGTTTTGGTGTCCTCGTTTGAAAAAGATGTTGTGAAATTAGAGTTTGGGACAGCAAAGATCCACCAAAGGTTCTGAGGGCCGGAGAAAATGCCTTCTAGTGAGCTATTGAAAGAGCTCAACCTGTTTAGCTAATCAAAAGAAGATTGAAAGGTGACTTCATTGAAGAGTTGAAGTGTCTTAATGGAGAGAAAAGACTGGGTATTAAAGGGCTCTTGAATCGAGCAGAGAAAGGCCTAACAAGACCCAGTGGCTGGAAGGTGAAAAGATACAAATTCATATTACAACTAAGGCACAAATATTCAACAGCGAGGATGATTCACCACAGGAACAAGCTACCAAGGGAAGTGGTGGATTCTCCATCTCTTGATGTCATTTCATGAAGACTAGATGCCTTTCTGGAATGTGTTTGCCCCAAAAGTAGCTATGGTGTCCTACAGGAGGCCTGTGATATGCAGGGGGTCAGATTAGATGCTCTAATGGTCTCTTCTGGCCATAAAGTTGACTCATTTCTGAAAATCTGAGTGTAGCATTGGGAGCAGCGTCTGATGTTTCCCTGTCTAGCCGGCTTGCTGCCTAGAACGAACGCTCCTTGAGTGGGGTGATCCACAGGGAGTAGCTCAAACCTCCAAAGTGCCTGGCCAGGGGCAGGACATTGGCACAGCAAGGGAGGGGTGTGGCAGTGACATCACAAAGGCCTTTTGCAGGACCTCAGACTATTGGTCCAAGGTGGTGGGGAGGTGGTGACCTCACAGAGAGATGCTGACATCAGCCAGGCAGGACAGGGGCGAGGGGCCAGGGAAACCTCAGAGACCCCTGTGGCTTTGCTTCAGCAAGTCTCCTTCTCCAGGTCTCTCTCTGAGGACTGAGAGAGTATTCGGGTTCACGGACGTGAGCACCAGGAGGAACCTCTTTCGAGTTTTCTCCTTCCCTTTTAGCAATTTTACTAGAAAACAGCCGTCCCTGTTTAGAAGGTAAGAGCCTCCTGGAAGTTTGAAACCTGTTCAGTCTGATCCAGCTGGTGACAGTTGAATTCTAGGCATGGAAAACACGAGCTTAAGGAGGCAGAATTTTATTCCGCACCTGGGATTTTGTCCCTTAGAATCACTGGGGACATTAGGGTTGGTCCTTTGTGTTTCACCTTTCCCTCCCGGCCTCCCGCCTTTCTCTTCCTTCTTGTGGCCTGCCTCCTATTCCCCTCCCCCGAGTGTGTGTGTGTGTGTGGGGGGGGGGGGCAGTGCTCTGCAGCTCCCAAAAATGTGGGGCTGAAATAGTGCTTGGGCAGTGATCCCCACCAGCGACCTGGGCCATCCTTCCTTTGGGCTCTCTGGTGAGAACCCTCAGCCTCCCGTCCGCAGTCTCTACCCTGATTGGCTGAGCAGGGGGTTATTGACAGGAAGGAGACTCAGATCCTTGTTGGTCTCTTTTAAGACCAAGGAAATAAGTCAGAACCAGTTCTGTGTTTGATGAATTTTGTTGCTTCTCTGCATTAATGGTCTCTGAGCAGTTCATGATTCTCTCTGACATTGCAGTTCTCCTCAAATACTTGCTGAATAATTCCTGTGCACTGTTGTTGGTCTGGAGCTCATCTGAGAGCTCTTTATTCAGGTCATTCAATGTCTGAAATTCAAGATCTGATGGTTAGTTTGTAAAAGCAGCAAAGAGTCCTGTGGCACCTTATAGACTAGCAGATGTTTTGGAGCATGAGCTTTCATGGGTGAATACCCACTTCGTCAGATGCATGTAGTGGGAATTTCCAGGGGCCGGTATATTGAAAATCAGGGCTCTTGGGTCCTATTTCCAACTCTGACCCTGACTGGCTGTGTGACCTAAGACAAGTCAATTCTCCTCTCTCAGCCTTAGCTTCTCCCTCTTTCGAGTAGGGATAATAAGGATCTGCTCCTGCCTACCTCACGGTGGGTGGAGGCAGGGCCAGCTCTAGGTTTTTTGCCGCCCCAAGGAAAAAAATTTAGCTGCCCCCACCCCAGCCCTGGGCTCCCCACAACCCTTGCTGCCCGAGCCCTGGGCTCTGCCCCACCCGCACCCCTGCCACCCCAGCCCTGGGCCTCCCCCCCACCCGCACCCCCCTGCCGCCCCAGCCCCCCCCACCCGCACCCCCCTGCCACCACAGCCCTGGGCTCTCCTCCACACACACCCCGTGCCGCCCCAGCCCTGGGCTCTCCCCCCCCCCCCCCCCCCCAGCGGCCCCCCCTCGGGGCGCCCCCCCCCACCCGCACCCTCCTTCCGCCCCAGCCCTGGGCCACTGGTAACTTGCTCCCAGGGTGCATCATTCAGCAGGAATTTTGGATGTTCACAGAACACAGACAGGATTGGTTCCCGCATGGTTACAGAGCTGCAGTAAAGTGGAACAATTTTCAGCTTGTGTGATTGGAGGATATCTGGATGCATATTATAAGACTGTCCTCCATAAATGAGGAAAAGTTGAGGTGCCTTTATTATTCTTTGTTTCTATTGGGAATTTGCCAGTGCAATATCACTGTCTTCCTTTTAAACAAACAAAACTAGGAAAAAAATGGCAATGGCTGTTGAAAATAGCAATTCCAGTCCTAAAAACCACGGGGAAGCATTTCTTGCTCAATTTTATCTAGTAGGATGCCCCTGGAACAATGGGAGAGAGAAAGTGCAGCCATGGAGACACCACACAGCAGCCTTGCCTAGCAGGGGCAGGGGGGCGAGAAGGGACATCATCCGAGCTCCCTGCATCCAGGTCACTTTCCTCAGCCGGGCTGCGTCAGGGGAGGGCAGAGAGCAGCAGCTTCTGATGCTCCCCTCAGAGCCCAGCCCAGGTGGGGAAAGTGACTAGGACGCAGGGAGCACATAGTGTTGCTCCTCGCTCCCCCCAGCCTCTGTGGGGCCACGGAGGAGCATTGGGGCAGGGGAGAGCAGTGAGCACCTTTGCACGGCCACACGGTGCCCTTTGACCCCCTGGAGCCCTGGGCGGCTGCCGGGGGCCCCACCTCTAAGGCCGGCCGGGCTCCCCAGCACGAGCAGCAGAGACACAGGGAGACTGGCCACCCACTGAGCAGAGGTAGCCTGGGCGGCTCTTAATGGAGGCTCGGGGGGGCTCAGCCTCCCCAAACCTTGCCTTGCCAAGGGGGCAGTGGGGCCCATGACTAGGGTCCCTGGCCAAATTGGGCCCCCCGGGAAAGTCTCCCCCATGGGGGTCCCAGGGCTGGAGGAGCTCCCACTCCTGCTACGGCCCGGGCTGCAGCATGGGCACAGAGCTTCTCTGGTCTCGGGCCGCCGCGGGGCCGGGGTAACGGAGTGACTGGGTGGGGCCTGTGGGGGAAGGGGTGGAACAGAGGTGACAGTGGGTGGGGCTGTGGGTGGAAGGTGTGGAAGGGGGCAGAGCCACACGCAGGAGTGGGGGGGTCATGGTTCCGGTGCTGGGGCCCCCGCACTTGTTCTCCCTTTCCCTGGGCTTTGGCATCACTAGCCCCTGCTTAGCGAGTAGGGGTCAGTGGTCCCCAAAATGTGGGGCGTGACTCCTAGGGGGACACAGAGGAAGATTGATGGGGGCACCCCAGGGCCTGAGCCAGCCCCCATGGAGGGCGGGGAGGGAGCAACACTCAGCCCCACTCTGTCCCAGCTCTTCCCCAACCCCACCCTCAGCCTGGGCCCCTGGCTCCCAGCCCGGCCTCGACCCCCTTACCCCTGTCCGCACCCCTCTCCCCAGCAAGCAACGGCCTCACTCCCAGCCCCAGTTCTCGACCGCGGCTTCCGAGGGGCCACAGCCATGGATACGAGGGCGCAGTGTGAAATGTTTGGGGCCCACTGGGTTAGGGTGACGTCCTCAATCACTTCTCTGCAGTCCAATGAAAGCGATTCCTCACCCACCCACCCTCTGTCAGGACGGCCTAGGTACGTTCTGCTGCCCTTCACTCGTACAGGGAGGAGAATAACATTTCATTCCACTCAATCCTAAAGTGATTTGCAACCCACCACCATCCCAAACTGGTCATTTTGGGGAAGCGGCACCACCATGCTGCATAGCTAGGCAGAGCAGGGGTGTCTGTGCAAACACGGCCTGTTCCTGAAGTCTTCCCACAGCTCCTCACTAGATGTGAGCGGGGAGCTCATTCAGACCCTGCTTATGCTTAGTATTTAAAAACTCCTTATTGTCCCTATCTCTGCTGGCCTTAGATTTCTCCTCCCGTCCACTTCTTGATAGCTCAGATGAGGTGGCCGAGTGGTTAAGGTGCTGGACTGCTAATCCATTGTGCTCTGCAGTGTCCATGCTCTGGGTGTGTGATCGCTGCCTAATGAGAGTCCCAGACACCTTATCTATCTAGGAGCTCTTCTCTCTTCCAGCTGTTCAACCAGCCCCTTCATCCCACAAGCATTGCAGGAGGGGGGTGGAGGGGGAAAGCCACTTCACAGGCATTCAGAGAGGGAGAGGAGACAAGCAGGGGGACGGGGGGAGTGTAACAGACCTTTTGGGCATACAGGTGATACGGAGCACACAGATCACTGTTGCTCCTACAACAGGGTAAGTTCTCAAGCAGCATGTTTCTTACTTTGCCCATCTGCCAATTTTGATGATTATCAATGGAAATATTTTGCCACTGGGTTCTGTGTTTACACAGAAATTGACATTTACCAACAAATACGTAATTCTTCCAGTCCTGCCTAGTCTGCAGTTGGTGGGTTTAGAGGGACTCATTCACTCTCCCCACCCCCCATGCCAGGCCTGTTCTCTCAACTTTCCACACTGCTGGGATCCTTCCCTGGTCTCCCCCCAGACCACTGCCCCACCCCACTTCTGGGATCCTCCCACACTGTCCAAATCCCTGCTGGCAGGATCCCTTCCTGTTCCTTTTATTTCCTGTCTCCACTCTGGGCAAAAGCTCTGTACGGTTCCCACAGTGGAAGTTGAACCCAGGCCCCCTAGGTGAAAACCAGGAATCCTGCCCACTAGCCCATATGGGACTATTGGTGCAGCTGACGAAGTGGGGATTCACCCACGAAAGCTCCTGCTCCAATACGTCTGTTAGTCTATAAGTGTAGCCACAGCCTTAGTCTATAAGGTGCCACAGGACTCTTTGCTGCTGTTATTACTACAACTCTCTAAGCCAACCCCTCATGAGCGCAGCAGGGACTAGCGTGACCGGATGTCCTATTTTTGGGGCCTTTTTCTTATATAGGTCCTATTACCCCCACTCCCTGTCCCGATTGTTCACATTTGCTGTCTGGTCACCTAGCAGGGGCTGCACACAGGGCTGCATTAACCCTTCAGGTGCTGAGGTTTCCCTCTCCATTCCCAGTGCCTGTGATCAGGAAACAGACGTCAGGGCTCCCAGGTGCTGCACAGACTATGACTGAGATCGACTCCATATTGCGCTAGGTGCTGTACGATCCCTGGCCAACACTGGGATACCCAGGGGTTCCTCAATTTCCCTGAGCCTCTGCTGCCCAACTTCTTCTGACTCCATCTGCATCACCCAGGAGCAGCGACAGGGTTTCTTGCGCCTAGGCAAAATTTGGGGGCGGCATTTTGTGCACTACCCATGGAGCGCACAGGAGCTTCGGTTCCACTCGTCGCGCCGCCGAAGATGGACTCTCCGCCAAAATGCCGCAGGCGACAGCGGCAGTCATTGAGCTGCTCAATTGCCTGCTGCTGTTTTCCGCGGCATGTTGGCGGAGGGTCCATCTTTGGTGGTGCAACGGGAGCGGAACCGGAAGCTCCCGGGCGCCCCATGGGGAGCGCACAAAATGCCACCCCCCGAATCCTAGCACCCTAGGCGACCGCTAGCGACAGCTCCTGGGGGCGGGGCTATGGCACAGGACGGGGGCGGGGCAGCTCCTGTGGGCGGGGCTCTGGCACAGCTCCTGGGGGCGGGGCAGCTCCTGGGGGCGGGGCTCTGGCACATTGTGACGCAGGAGCCCGGGCTCAGCAGCTGCTCCCTGGTGACCACGTGCTGCCAGCAGCGCTGGAGCCGCCTGAGGAGCCGCTGTTCTCAGCTGCAGCCAGGATCTGCCACAGGTGTGACGACACATTGTGCAACCCTCCAGTTTTGCAACTAGGTGCAGTTTATGCTGCGCAACGTGACTATCTGGGCCCCTGCTCAGGACTTGCTGCCGCCTGGTCCATGGGGTTGTGAATCAGGAGGGACAGGGTTTGTGGTCGAAAACACTCACATTCTGCTTCCTCCTGGCTAATGTGCCAAATTGACCTATTGCAGGGGTCTGGGGGGGAGGGGGTTTGCATTTTAATTTAATTTTAAATGAAGCCTCTTAAGCATTTTAAAAGCCTTATTTACTTTATATACAACAATAGTTTAGTTATATATTATAGACTTATAGAAAGGGACCTAAAAATATTAAAATGTATTACTGGCACGCGAAACCTTAAATCAGAGAGACTAAATGAAAACTCGGCACAGCACTTCTGAAAGGTTGCCGAACCCTGATCTTTTGGAAGATTGAGGTGTGCTCTTTCACTTTTCTGTGTATGAATACGTGAAAAGGGAGGTAAGGTTTGGGGGTACAGAGCACACCCCTGACCCCAAGGTGATAACCAGAGTGGCCCCATTCATTTTTTCCACTGGCTTCCTCCTTGCTTATTTCCAATGCCTTAGCCGCCTATGCACCTGTCACTGGTCAAGGTATGGTTATGCACCTGTCACTGATCCAGGGATGGTTGCAAATCGGGAGGGATGGGTTTGTGGTCGAAAACACTCATGATCTGCTTCCTCCTGGCTAATGTGCTGGCCTTCTACCTGTACCGAACCAGGCTGCTCAGGAAGTCCTTGCAACTATTTGTTGCGTCAGCCAAGCGGATTAGGGGGCAACCAGTTTCCATCCAGCGCATTTCCTGCTGGATCACCTTGTGCATACGCACGTGTTACGACTTGGCAGGGGTTACCCCACCGCCTATAGTGAAGGCGCATTCTATGAGAGCGCAAGCCTCGTCGGCCGCCTATGTCACCCCCATCCCTATCCAGGACATATGTAGGGCTGCCACATGATCATCTGTCCACATTTTTTCCTCGCACTATGCGATCGTCTCCCAAGCACAGGATGACGTCGGGTTTGGTAGGGTGGTACTCCATCCTGATAACCCTTAGACTCCTACCCACCTCCGTCAGATATAGCTTGGAGTCACCTACTGTGGAATACACAGGAGCAGTCACTCGAAGAAGAAAGGACAGTTACCTGTTCCGTAACTGGCGTCCTTCGAGATGTGTTGCTCTTGTCTAGTCCACATCCCAGCCTCCTTCCCCTCTGTCGGAGTTGTCTGGCAAGAAGGAACTGAGGGTGGGGGGAGTGCTCAGCTCCCCTTATAGCGCTATAGAGGCACCATTCCAGGCAGGGCCGGCTCTAGACCCCAGCGCGGCAAGCATGCGCGTGGGGCGGCCCTTTCCCGGAGGGGCGGCAGGCTGGGCTGGCGGACCTGCCGCAGTCATGCCTGCGGGAGGTCCACCGGAGCCCCGGGACGACCGGACCTGCTGCAGGCATGACTGCGGAGGGGGCGCTTGTCCCGCGGCTCGGCTGGACCTCCCGCAGGCATGACTGCGGCAGCTCCAGCGGAGCCGCCGGACCTGCGATCCGTCCGAAGGACCAGCCGAGCCGCGCGACCAGCGGACCCTCCGCAGTCATGCCCACGGGAGGTCCGCTGCTCCCGCGGCTCCGGGGCGCCTCCTGGGCATGACTGCTTGGGGCGGCCAAAAACGTAGAGCCGCCCCTGATTCCAGGGGTCGCAGCAGTGCTCCAAAAACTTCCAGCACCGGTGCACGTGGCGAGCACGCACACCTACTGTGGACTAGACCGGAGCAACACATCTCAAAGAACACCAGTTACGGAACAGGTAACTGTCCTTTTTAAAGGATGTTTAGATTTCATTCCTGTAGTAACAGAACTGATGATAGGAAAGCAGGAAGAGAGAGAGAGGGGTGTGTGTGTGTGTACAGCTTAAATTGGTTAAATAGTCTAACTTTCAGTACTCAGTGTTTCAAAAATGTTAGACTGGCAACCTGTGTCGTAGAGTTGTCTTCTGTTTTTTAAAAAACCCATGAATAAAGCTACTTTAAGGGAAATTACTGCTTTGTCCAACCCTGAAGAGCTATGAGATCTTTGCTCACCAATTCTCATAAAACTTGTATTTGTTATGCCTTTTTGGTGACTTTAGTATTATGATCTATTATAAATAAAGTGCATTTCACTGATTGATTTTAAAATGAAATTAGTAACTGGAAAAAATGGCCAGTATTTTTTTTAAACCTGTGACAATTATAAGCTACTGTATTCTGTCGTTTAGTTTCCTGGCTGCTTCCACCACTCTCAAGGGGCCGGAGTTCTCCTGCCCCAGGACCAGCTCTGGCTGCGCTGCCAGCTCAGCCTGGCAGACACAGTCACCTCCCATCAGGGCCGGCTACTGTGGCTGGGGGTTAGGGTGTGGGAGAGTAGGTCTCTAGTGGGTCTGGGGGGTGCTGGGCAGTGGGGGGTGGGGAGATCTCTGTGTGTTGGGGGGCTGTGCAGTGGGGGAGATCTGTGTGTGGGTGCTGGGAAGTGTGGGGGGTCTGTGTGGGGCACTGTGCGCTTGTGGCAGTGGGGGGCACTGGGCAGTGAGGGGATCTATGGAGGGACTCTGGGTGGGGAGGTGCAGAGCACTGTGCAGTTGTGGGACGGCTGTGGGGGTCTTCAGCTACGGGGGCACTGGGCAGTGAGGGGATCTGGGGGGGTGTTTCTGAGTGGGTGGGGCCATGATCTGGGTGGGCACTGGGCTGGGGGTTGGTGGGGGTCTCTGGGTGGTGGGGCACTGGGCGTAGGGAGCCGGAGGGGTGCTGGGCAGGGGTCGGTGGGGTCTCTGGGTGGTGCGGCGCGGGGCGTCGGGCGCCGGAGGGGTGCGGGGGAGGGGGTGGGGGGGGGTCTGTGGGTGGTGCGGCGCTGGGCGTAGGAGTCGGAGGGTGCCGGGCAGGGGTTTGCGGGGGTCTCTGGGTGGTGCGGCGCGGGGCGTAGGGAGCCGGAGGGGTGCTGGGCAGGGGGTTTGTGGGGGTCTCTGGGTGGTGGGGCGCTGGGCGTAGGGAGTGGGAGGGGTGCGGGGCTGGGGGTTTGTGGGGGTCTCTGGGTGGTGTGGCACTGGGCGTAGGGAGTTACTGGGCAGGGGTTTGTGGGGGTCTCTGGGTGGTGTGGCACTGGGCGTAGGAGTCGGAGGGTGCTGGGCAGGGGTTTGTGGGGACTCTGGGTGGTGTGGCACTGGGCATAGGGAGTTACTGGGCAGGGGTTTGTGGGGTCTCTGGGGGTGCGGCGCTGGGTGTAGGGAGTCGGAGGGGTGCTGGGCAGGGGTTGGTGGGGTCTCTGGGTGGGGGCGCTGGGTGTAGGGAGTCAGAGGGGTGCTGGGCAGGGGTTGGTGGGGGTCTCTGGGTGGTGCGGCGCTGGGCGAGGGAGTCGGAGGGTGCTGGGCAGGGGTTTGTGGGGTCTCTGGGTGGTGTGGCACTGGGCGTAGGAGTCGGAGGGTGCTGGGCAGGGGCTTGCGGGGTCTCTGGGGGTGCGGCGCTGGGCGTAGGAGTCGGAGGGTGCCGGGCAGGGGTTGGTGGGGTCTCTGGGTGGTGCGGTGCTGGGCGTAGGAGTCGGAGGGGTGCTGGGCAGGGGTCGGTGGGGTCTCTGGGTGGTGCGGCGCTGGGCGAGGGAGCTGGAGGGTGCTGGGCAGGGGTTGGTGGGGTCTCTGGGTGGTGGGGCGCTGGGCGAGGGGAGTTGGAGGTGCCGGGCAGGGGTTGGTGGGGTCTCTGGGTGGTGGGGCGCTGGGCGAGGGAGTTGGAGGGTGCTGGGCAGGGGTTGGTGGGGTCTCTGGGGGTGCGGCGCTGGGCGTAGGGAGTCGGAGGGGGCCGGGCAGGGGTTTGTGGGGGTGCAGGGGTGCGGACACGCGGGCTCGGGGGAGTTGGGGCGGCAGGGTTGCAGGCTATGGGGAGGGTGAGTGAGGGGTGCAGGCTCTGAGCTGGGGCAGGGATGGAGGTGCAGGGGTGCGGACACGCGGGCTCTGGGGGAGTTGGGGGCGGAGGGGTGCAGGCTGTGGGGAGGTTGAGTGAGGGGGCAGGCTCTGAGCTGGGGCAGGGATGGGGTGCAGGGGGTGCGGACACGCGGGCTCGGGAGTTGGGGGCGGGGGTGCAGGCTATGGGGAGGTTGAGTGAGGGGTGCAGGCTCTGAGCTGGGGCAGGGGATGGGGCGGACATGCGGGCTCGGGGGAGTTGGGGGCGGGGGTGCAGGCTATGGGGAGGTTGAGGAGGGGGCAGGCTCTGAGCTGGGGCAGGGGATGGGGTGCAGGGGGTGCGGACACGCGGGCTCTGGGAGGGAGTTGGGGCGGGAGGGTTGCAGGCTATGGGGAGGTTGAAGGAGGGGGCAGGCTCTGAGCTGGGGCAGGGATGGGGGTGCAGGGGTGCGGACACACGGGCTCGGGGGAGTTGGGGGCGGAGGGTTGCAGGCTATGGGGAGGGTGAGTGAGGGTGCAGGCTCTGAGCTGGGGCAGGGGATGGGGTGCAGGGGGTGCGGACACGCGGGCTCGGGGAGGAGTTGGGGGTGGGAGGGGTGCAGGCTATGGGGAGGTTGAGTGAGGGGTGCAGGCTCTGAGCTGGGGCAGGGGATGGGGTGCAGGGGTGCAGACACGCGGGCTCGGGGGAGTTGGGGGCGGGAGGGTTGCAGGCTATGGGGAGGTTGAGTGAGGGGCAGGCTCTGAGCTGGGGCAGGGGATGGGGTGCAGGGGGTGCGGACACACGGGCTCTGGGAGGGAGTTGGGGGCGGAGGGTTGCAGGCCACCGGGAGGTTGGAGTGAGGGGGCAGGCTCTGAGCTGGGGCAGGGGATGGGGTGCAGGGGTGCAGACACGCGGGCTCTGGGGAGTTGGGGCGGGAGGGTGCAGGCTATGGGGAGGTTGAGTGAGGGGTGCAGGCTCTGAGGTGGGGCAGGGATGGGGTGCAGGGGGTGCGGACACGCGGGCTCGGGGGAGTTGGGGCGGGAGGGTGCAGGCTATGGGGAGGTTGAGTGAGGGGGCAGGCTCTGAGCAGGGGCAGGGGATGGGGTGCAGGGGTGCGGACACGCGGGCTGGGGAGTTGGGGGTGGGAGGGGGCAGGCTGTGGGGGTTGAGTGAGGGTGCAGGCTCTGAGCTGGGGCAGGGGATGGGGTGCAGGGGGTGCGGACACGCGGGCTCTGGGAGGGAGTTGGGGGCGGAGGGGTGCAGGCTATGGGGAGGTTGAGTGAGGGGGCAGGCTCTGACCTGGGGCAGGGATGGGGTGCAGGGGTGCGGGCACGCGGGCTCGGGGAGTTGGGGCGGCAGGGTTGCAGGCTATGGGGAGGGTGAGTGAGGGGTGCAGGCTCTGAGCTGGGGCAGGGGATGGGGTGCAGGGGCGGACACGTGGGCTCGGGGTCGCAGTTGGGGGCGGGAGGGTTGCAGGCTATGGGGAGGGTGAGTGAGGGGGGCAGGCTCTGAGCTGGGGCAGGGATGGGGTGCAGGGGCGGACACGTGGGCTCGGGGGCAGTTGGGGCGGGAGGGTTGCAGGCTATGGGGAGGTTGAGTGAGGGGTGCAGGCTCTGAGCTGGGGCAGGGATGGGGTTCAGGGGTGCAGACACGCGGGCTCTGGGGGAGTTGGGGCGGGAGGGGTGCAGGCTATGGGGAGGTTGAGTGAGGGTGCAGGCTCTGAGGTGGGGCAGGGGATGGGGTGCAGGGGTGCGGACACGCGGGCTCGGGGAGTTGGGGCGGGAGGGGTGCAGGCTATGGGGAGGTTGAGTGAGGGGGCAGGCTCTGAGCAGGGGCAGGGGATGGGGTGCAGGGGGTGCGGACACGCGGGCTGGGGGAGTTGGGGTGTGGGAGGGTGCAGGCTGTGGGGGTTGAGTGAGGGGTGCAGGCTCTGAGCTGGGGCAGGGATGGGGTGCAGGGGGTGCGGACACGCCGGCTCTGGGAGGAGTTGGGGCGGGAGGGGTGCAGGCTATGGGGAGGTTGAGTGAGGGGGCAGGCTCTGACCTGGGGCAGGGATGGGGTGCAGGGGTGCGGACACGCGGGCTCGGGGAGTTGGGGCGGCAGGGTTGCAGGCTATGGGGAGGGTGAGTGAGGGGTGCAGGCTCTGAGCTGGGGCAGGGGATGGAGGTGCAGGGGCGGACACGTGAGCTCGGGTGGCAGTTGCGGGCGGGAGGGTTGCAGGCTATGGGGAGGTTGAGTGAGGGGTGCAGGCTCTGAGCTGGGGCAGGGGATGGGGTGCAGGGGGCGGACACGTGGGCTCGGGGGCAGTTGGGGCGGGAGGGTTGCAGGCTATGGGGAGGTTGAGTGAGGGGGCAGGCTCTGAGCTGGGGCAGGGATGGGGTGCAGGGGCGGACACGCGGGCTCAGGGGAGTTGGGGCGGGGTTGCAGGCTATGGGGAGGTTGAGGAGGGGGCAGGCTCTGAGCTGGGGCAGGGGATGGGGGCGGACATGCGGGCTCGGGGGAGTTGGGGGCGGGGTGCAGGCTATGGGGAGGTTGAGTGAGGGGGCAGGCTCTGAGCTGGGCAGGGGATGGGGTGCAGGGGGTGCGGACATGCGGGCTCGGGGGAGTTGGGGGCGGGGGTGCAGGCTGTGGGGAGGTTGAGTGAGGGGGCAGGCTCTGAGCTGGGGCAGGGATAGGGGTGCAGGGGTTGTGCGGACACGCGGGCTCTGGGGGAGTTGGGGGCGGGGGTGCAGGCTATGGGGAGGTTGAGTGAGGGGGCAGGCTCTGAGCTGGGCAGGGGATGGGGTGCAGGAGGTGCGGACACGCTGGCTCGGGAGGAGTTGGGGGCAGGAGGGGTGCAGGCTATGGGGAGGGTGAGTGAGGGGGCAGGCTCTGAGCTGGGCAGGGATGGGGGTGCAGGGGGTGCGGACACGCGGGCTCGGGAGGGAGTTGGGGGCAGGAGGGTGCAGGCTATGGGGAGGTTGAGTGAGGGGAGCAGGCTCTGAGCTGGGGCAGGGATGGGGGTGCAGGGGACACGCGGGCTCTGGGGAGTTGGGGGCAGGAGGGTTGCAGGCTGTGGGAGGTTGAGTGAGGGGGCTCTGAGCTGGGGCAGGGGATGGGGGTGCAGGGGCGGACACGCGGGCTCAGGGGAGTTGGGGCGGGGGTTGCAGGCTATGGGGAGGTTGAGGAGGGGACAGGCTCTGAGCTGGGGCAGGGATGGGGTGCGGGGGCAGACACGCGGGCAGGGGAGTTGGGGGCGGGAGGGGTGCAGGCTGTGGGGAGGTTGAGTGAGGGGGCAGGCTCTGAGCTGGGGCAGGGGATGGGGGCAGGGGTGCGGACACGCGGCTCGGGGGAGTTGGGGCGGGAGGGTTGCAGGCTATGGGGAGGTTGAGTGAGGGGGCAGGCTCTGAGCTGGGGCAGGGGATGGGGTGCAGGGGGCAGACACGCGGGCTGGGGGAGTTGGGGGCGGGAGGTTGCAGGCTATGGGGAGGTTGAGTGAGGGGGCAGGCTCTGAGCTGGGGCAGGGATGGGGGCAGGGGGTGCGGACACGTGGGCTGGGGAGTTGGGGTGGGGTTGCAGGCTATGGGGAGGTTGAGTGAGGGGGCAGGCTCTGAGCTGGGGCAGGGGATGGGGTGCAGGGGACACGCGGCTCGGGGAGTTGGGGGCGGGAGGGGTGCAGGCTATGGGGGTTGAGTGAGGGTGCAGGCTCTGAGCTGGGGCAGGGGATGGGGTGCAGGGGACACGCGGGCTGGGGTGAGTTGGGGCGGGAGGGTTGCAGGCTATGGGGAGGTTGAGGAGGGGGCAGGCTCTGAGCTGGGGCAGGGGATGGGGTGCAGGGGACACGCGGGTTGGGGGAGGGAGTTGGGGGCGGGGGTGCAGGCTATGGGGAGGTTGAGTGAGGGTGCAGGCTCTGAGCTGGGGCAGGGATGGGGTGCAGGGGCGGACACGCGGGCTCGGGGGAGTTGGGGGCGGGGTGCAGGCTATGGGGAGGTTGGAGTGAGGGGTGCAGGCTCTGAGCTGGGGCAGGGATGGGGGCAGGGGTGCGGACACGCGGGCTGGGGAGTTGGGGCGGGAGGGGTGCAGGCTGTGGGGAGGTTGAGTGAGGGGGCAGGCTCTGAGCTGGGGCAGGGATGGGGTGCAGGGGGCGGACACGCGGCTCGGGGGAGTTGGGGGCAGGAGGGTTGCAGGCTATGGGGAGGTTGAGGAGGGGGCAGGCTCTGAGCTGGGGCAGGGATGGGGGTGCAGGGGTGCGGACACGTGGGCTCGGGAGGAGTTGGGGGCGGGGGTTGCAGGCTATGGGGAGGTTGAGTGAGGGGCAGGCTCTGAGCTGGGGCAGGGATGGGGTGCAGGGGGTGCAGACACGCGGCTCGGGGGAGTTGGGGCGGGAGGGTTGCAGGCTATGGGGAGGTTGAGGGAGGGGGCAGGCTCTGAGCTGGGGCAGGGGATGGGGTGCAGGAGGTGCGGACACGCGGGCTTGGGGGAGTTGGGGGCAGGAGGGGTGCAGGCTATGGGGAGGGTGAGTGAGGGGGCAGGCTCTGAGCTGGGGCAGGGATGGGGTGCGGGGGCGGACACGCGGGCTGGGGTTGGCAGCTCGGCGCTGCACCAGGGAAGGGGCTGCGGGGTTTCACACGGACACAGACACTTTCCCACAGTCCCGTGGCGGGGGCAGAGCCGGGGGCGGGGGTCTGGCCGGTGTGTCCTGCACTCGGGCTCCCGGCCGGAGCAGGGCCGCCCGCAGCGCTGGCACAGACCGAGCGGCGCTGCGGGGTCGGGGCTCGGAAAGGGGGCGGCGGTGCCTGGAGCCCCGGGAACCCGCCCCGGGCTGACACGCGGCAGAACCGAGACAGCCGGTGCCCCCGCCCGGCCCCCGGATCTGCGCGCGCAGCGGGGGCTCGGCCCGAGGGGCCCCTGTTCCCCAAACGGGGTTTGTCCCGCACAGGGTCTGGCAGCGGCTCCCCATTTCCCCAGCCCCTGCAGCAGCTCGACCCCGGCCAGTGAATTTCTGCCCCGCTCAGCCCCGGGCAGCCCCTCCCCCCCCGCTGCGATTTGCCCCCCGGGGCTTTTCACCCCCCCGCGGAGCGGGCAGCGAAGCGCCGGGAGCGGTGAGGGCAGAGAGCGGGCAGCGGCGACAGCGGCGGTTACTGCGCATGCTCCGTGCGGCTGCGCATGCTCCGTGCAGCCCAAGCAGCGAATCCAGAGCGGTGGCTGTTTCTGTCGTTACACCGGCCCCGTCACGTGACTCCCCCCGCCCCTCCGCGTCACTTCCGGCCACTATCGGGGGGAGGCTCTGGGCGCGCGGCAGAACCGGTAAGAGCCGAGCGGGGCGCGGGGAACAGACACCTGGGCCCGAGACCCCCCCCGCCCTGGGCCGGGCCGGAAGTTGGGCGGGGCGGGGGTCCCGGGCGGCCTCCGTAGCGGGGTGAGTGTGTCCGTGTCTCGTACCTGCCCTCCCCACTGCCGCCCCTCCCTCCGGGCTCCCTGCGGCCCCTGTGAGGGGGAACCGTCACTGCCCGCGTGCGCTGGAGCGTCCTGTAAAATCCTCCCGGGGCCCCGCACCCCGCCCTCTCCGCCCCCGGGGCCCTGCACCCCGCCCTCCCCGCGCTGGGGTTTGTCTCCCCGCTGCCGGGGCGGAGTCTGTGACCCGTTTTCCCAACTCTCAGACCCGGATATAAAACATCCCAACCCCGCCCCGTTCTCCCGCCTTCGCTGCTGCCGCCGGACCGGGCCGCGCGCGGGCCCCGCCTCGGTAACGGGACCGCGCGAGCCACCGCCCGGATCGACCCTGTGCCCGGGTCCCCGCGGGACGGGGCCTTGGGGCCAACGGCGCCGCTCCCCCGCTCCTCGGCCAGACCCTGGTGGGAACCGCTCAGCTCTTATCCCTGATCGACACCTGTCCCCCGTGTGTGTGTGTGTGGGGGGTTGGTTTTCCTGAATTGCCTGACGTTCTGTTGTGGTGGGTTTTATTCTGTGTGATTTGTTTTCATACGTATCTATTGTAGGGCAGCCTAGTGCCTTCAGCTGCCATGTCTCTGTCCCGCTCCCCCTGCTGAGGCAGGATCCGGTATCTAGAGATTATCTCTGTCCTGCCTGTTCCTAAAAACTTCCAGGGACAGAGACTCCCCAGCCCCCTTGTAAGACTATTCCCGAGCTGACCTGCCTCAGCTCTGGGGACACGCACACAGACTGTAGTGGTGAGCAGCTCTGGAGAGAGGAGACCCCAGTGAGTGGCAGCTGGGTAAAGAGACTGAAGTTGTGAGGAGAAACATTGACGTGGCCAAGGTCACCCAGGCTGTCTGTGACCGAGCTAGAAATAGATCCCAGTTCTAGTGCCACCGTACTGCTGTTTCTGAAGGTCTCTGCCACCCTGGTGTTTTAGGCGCTGGTGCAAACCCTTAGTACAGACAGAATTTACACTAGTGCACTCTGATTGGTACTAGTGCGCCATGTCCCAGTTTGAAGGCTTGCAGGGGATAGGGGAGGGGGGGCAGTGACCTCACAGAGGCCTGGGGCTGGCTGAACAGTGCAGCTGGTCAGGGAGGGGCAGCAGTGAGTGCTGGAGGTATGAGCCAGGAGCACAGCCCCACAGGCTGGACACTGACTTCTCCTGACCCATGACCCACACACCCAGCTGTGTGCAGGGACCGCAGCTGAGCTGCCTGCCAAGACAGCCTGTGCATCCATGGACAAACCACCTCTTCCTGCAGCCTAATACAGTGGGGTCTGGGGACCTTTCCAAGCTGCGGGTGACGGGACTCTGGCGTTACCGGGGTCTGTTCCTGGCTCTGTCCCTGACCTGCTTGGTGACCTTGGGGAAGTCACAGCCCCTCTGTGTTTTCCTCCTCCCCATTGTCTGCTTGGATTGTGATCTCTTTGGGGCAAGGACTGTCCCTCTCTGTGCAGAGCCCAGCAGAATGGGGCTGCTGATCTGTCAGGGTCTCTGCCATGTGCTGCACGATGGGGCCCTGATCTCCATCAGTGTCTGTGCAACACAAAGCACAGCTTATAGACTCACAGACTTTAAGGGCAAAAGGTAGAGGTGTATTTCAGATGAGGTCTCATCGGTGCCTTTTATAACAGTAGTAACCCTTTCATGTGTAGCTCAGTGGTTTGAGCATTGGCCTGCTAAACCCAGGGTTGTGAGTTCAATCCTTGAGGGGGCCATTTAGGGATCTGGGGCAAAAATCTGTCAGGGGATTGGACTAGATGATCTACTGAGGTCCCTTCGAACCCTAATAATCTATGATTCTATGTGTCTGCTGGAAATCCCTCACCTGATGTATCCTAGGACTGCATTAACCTATTTCACGGCTGCATCACATTGGCAGCTCATAATTATCCTGTGATCAACCAGTCTCCTCCTCTGTCACTTCCAATTGACAAATCCCCATCTTATTGCAAAATTATGCACTTGGGGACTAAGAACTAGAATTTGTGCACTATTGATTTTCATCCCATTTCTATTACTCCAGCTTTCAAGGACATGCAGATTTTCTTGTATGATTTTCCTGTCCTCCTCCATATTGGCAATCCCTCCAGGCTCTGTGTCCCACTCTCACTTCTTGTGCCAAGATCACTAATAAAAGTGTTGAGTAAGATTGGTCCCAAGACTGATCTGAGGAACTGCACTAGTAACTCCCTCCAGCCTGACAACTCACCGTTCAATATGACCCCCTTGTAGACTCCCCTTTAACCAATTCTTTTTTGACCTTTCGGTTCTCATATTAATCCCCATCGTCTCCAATTTAACGAATAGTTTCCCATGTGGAACTGTATCAAAAACCTTACTGACGTCCAGATCAGGTTTCTCTGCACAATCTACCTTTTGTAACACCATGCTTTATTTATTTGTAGCGCTGAAGGCTGGGAGGAAGTGTTAGCAGTAGGCTGAGAATGGCCATGTGGAGGTGGGGGAGGGGATGGCATACAGTGGGGAGGGAATGCGGCATTGGAGGTGTATGTGGGATTGTGTTTTGTAGGAGTCCATGTCTCTGCTCCCTGTGGCCATGGTGCTTTCTGTACCAAAGCAGCATGTCAGCAGAGCAGACGCACACACCGTAGCTCTGCCTGGAACACGCAGCGTTCACTGCCAGACAGGCTGGGCGATTTTTCAGGGACCCAGCTTGATATGCCTGGCTGGGGTGGGTTCAGCTGGACGGGGGTCTGGGGCTCTGATAGTTTGCGATGTTCCTTTTTCCATAGTCAGGTCTTTCCATTTATTGTTTTACCCTCACCTATGCCAGGTGCCGCTCTCTTCTTAACTTGCTTCAGTTATTTCACTTCCAGTTTTTAAATGGGATCTAAGAATTGCAAAGCGGAATGAAAGATAAACAAACAGAACGATTTGAATGTTGGCCCAGAGCTGGTAGAACGATACCTAGTGCGGTCGGCTGTAATGACCGGGTTCCCTTTAGCTTTTTTTGGTGGGGCGGATAAAGCAACGTCAAAGAGCCAAATGCGTGTTTGAGGGCAAAAGGGCTCGTCAGGTGTTTGCTCTCTAAGGAACATGTCACCAGCCAGGGCCTGCAGTTTGTGAGGAGAGGTGCACTGGGGGGTATTTAGGAATCTGAAAATAAAAGGTGAAGACGGCTGGGTCACAATATCCAATGAAATCTTGCAAACAATTATACAAATGGACCCTACTGCTGTTAAAACAACATGGTATTAATACTGATTCAAAACTGACATTAAAATTAGGAGAGGAATGCATGAGAAATGAACTGACACCTACTTACCATTTCTTACTGCCTAAAATGTTGACACTCCTTCACAGCATCTTTTTTTCAAAGCGATGCACAGCACACAGTCAAGTTAATGAATGAAAGCTCACCCATTATTGACTGCTTTGTGCTACATGAGCATCTGATTAAGCACCTAATTACAACTGTACCACTGTAAGTGGAAATGCATCAACCCAGCTTAGCTCCAAGGTGTTTAGATGGGAATGAAAAGTTTCTAAATTAAATACATACACTGAAGTGCCTCTACTCAGTCCTGTTGACTTCTTCTCCGAAACCCCCCATGAGTTCTGGCCTCTTGGTCAACTCAGCTCCCAGACCCCCATCAGCTGTGCCCTCTCCCAACCTTACCCATTTCTACTGTAATTCTTCACCCTCCTCATCCAGGCAGGGGGTTGGTGCTGCAGCCCCTAAGGTACCTGCGTTAATCGCTGTCTCTGATACTAGGGCTATTTAGATTTCAGGGAACGATTTCTCAGAATTACTGACTCTGGGAGGTGGGAGAGAGGAGAGGCTGAGAGAGCGTTTGCTCTTACGGCCACGTTCAACTCTGGTAGCCTCCATGTTACCTCATCCTCCCCCATGTGTCTCTGCTCATGTCAGTGTGTCACCTGATCATAATGCCACTGGCTTCAGCAGAGCTCCTAGACAGGAGGTACATCACGAGGGGGTTACAGTACTGAGAGTGAAATACATCACAAGGAGGCTGTAATTATTCTGAAGTGAAACATTCCAATCTAGGAAGTGAAAGAATTCAAGTACTTCATTACTTAAAATTACGCTTGAAAGGATTGGATTTTTATGAATAAATTGCAGTAAATGTTAATTTCACTGTACACACACACAGATGAAAAAATATTTATATAGGTAATATACAGAAATGCTTCTGGAGAAAGTGGAGTTTGATTTAAGGATATTTACACTGTATATTTTGGGTGTGACATTGAGAATTTCTCTTTGAACAGTTATATGATTTGGCTTTTGGACTCTCAACAGTTACTGTTATTAAATAATTGTTGTCTGACGACCCCCGTAACTTCCCACAGCTCTGAACGTTGAAATTGTAAACACTGAAAAAAGGGCTTAAAAATAAATATCGTTATCTATTGAAATTAAAAGAAAGAAATAGACACAATGAATTTTGTCAAACCCACTTCCTTAGGGCTAACCCAGGCTAATCAACTGGGGATCTCTTGCTTATGCCTAGAAACTTTGCCCCCCAGAGTCCAAGCAGCATACAGATAATTAGTTCTTTCTGTATGGGGCTTTATCCCCTTCCTGCCATATGCTCTGAGCTGCAAAGTCAGCTACTGGGAAGTCAAGAGCACAACAACAGTCTTTTGTCGTCTTTCACATCGCATAATAGTCTGTCTGGTGTTGATGAACCTTTCCTGCCAGGCAGGGTGAAATGCATTCGGTTGCCAATCAGCATGTCATCTAGGTAAAGTCTCTCTCCTGTGTGGTGATTTACAGAGCCACAGAGGCTCACAATGCAACTAGTCAGATATTAACCCAGGCAGCAACTCACAAGCATTCAATAAAGTGTAAGCGCATTCTTATAATCCTAATACCTAATACTAACACAGGTGAGTCAGACTGATTCCAGCGATGCGTTTGTCCCTGTTCAATGAAGACATGGGGGCTTGTGCAAGAGCTAACACCTCATCTGCCAGTGTCACAGGCAGGGTGGGCAGGGATGGTGTCTCTAGCCTCTGTTTGTCAGAAGCTGGGAATGGGTGACAGGGGATGGATCACTTGATGGTTACCTGTTCTGGTCATTCCCTCTGAAGCACCTGGCATTGGCCACTGAGCTAGACGGATCATTGGTCTGATGCAGTGGGCAGCTCTTATGTTCACAGTCTGTATGAGGAGTATCTACTCATTGGGACTCACTGGGGAGCCACAGAAAGGAACGAGATGTGCTGAGGCAAGAAGGCCCAGTCTCAGCGCCCCCGGGGTCACGCTTCCCAAGGGCTAAAACTAGGCCCAGCCCACGAAGGGGGCACTGCCAGGAGAGACTGTATAAAGGCTAAAGCATCAAACAGCTTTGTAAACCTGAGAGAGCTGCCTTGGGGACAGTGACAGGGAGAATCCCCAGAGTGACTCCTTTGATTCTGCTCTTCTCTGACTTTTGGTTCAGAGAATTATAGAACTGGAAGGGACCTCGAGAGGTCATCTAGGCCAGTCCCCTGCACTCAAGGCAGGACTCAGTATTATCTAGACAGTCCCTGACAGGTGTTTGTCCAACCTGCTCTTAAATATCCCCAGTGATGGGGATTCCATAATTTCCCTTGGGAATTTATTCCAGTGCTTAACCACTCTGACAGTTAGGAAGTTTTTTTCCTAATCTCCTTCCTAAACTGCCCTTGCTGTAAGTTAAGTCCATTGCTTCTTGTCCTATCCTCAGAGGTTAAGAAGAACAATTTTTTTCTGGCATCTTTGTAACAACCTTTTATGTACTTGAAAACTGTGATTGTGTCCCCTCTGAGTCTTCTCCAGACTAAACAAACCCAGGTTTTTCAATCTTCCCTCACAGGCCATGTTTTCTAGACCTTTAATCATTTTTGTTGCTCTTCTCTGGACTTTCTCCAATTTGTCCACATCTTTCCTGAAATGTGGCCCCCAGAACTGGATACACTACTCCAGTTGAGACCTAATCAGTGCGGAGTAGAGCGGAAGAATTACTTCTCGTGTCTTGTTTACAATACTCCTGCTAATACATCCCAGAATGATACTTACTGTTGCAAAAAAAGCGTAACTCTGTTGACTCATATTCTGACCCCCAGATCCCTTTCCACAGCACTCCTTCCTAGGCAGTTATTTCCCATTTTGTATGTGTGCAACTGATTGATCCTTCCTAAGCGGTGTACTATGTATTTGTCCTTTTTGAATTCCACCCTGTTTTCTTCAGACCATTTCTCCAGTTTGTCCAGATGATTTTGAATTTCAGTTCTATCCTCCAAAGTCCTTGCAACCCCTCCCAGCTTGGTATCGCCCGCAAACTTGATAAGTGTAACAGACTCTGCTGCTGGGAGGGTTTCACCATGTGTCAGAGGGCTACACCCTGGTGGGAGGGGGCTAGGCCTGTACTGGGATAAGGTCACTCTGTGCTTCACAGTGTGGCAGAACCTAGAATGTCCATTAGCAGGGAACAATGCTGGGGGGAATCGACATGTGGAAAGGACAGAAACCCTGTCTGCATTCTCTCACATTGCCCTTCTCGCCCTGGCAGGCTACAAATTAAGGTCTACGTTTTGCTCCAGATCATCCCCTCTCCCAGGGGGAAGGAAATGGCTTCAATGGAGCTGGCTCAGGTAAGGGATTCTCAGGTTGCTGGTGGTGGGTTCTGCTTGGAGGGAGAGAAGCAGTAAATGTATAGGAGGGTGGGAGCCAGTGATGACCTGCCAAAATAGTAACAACAGGTTCCTTCCTCCTCACCTCACGAGGGTTGTGCCCGTCGAACCCCCCCTGCTCCTTGACACCCCCCCGGGGACCCCTGACCCATCCCCTTCCCTGTCCCGTGACTGTCCCCCACCACCTCATCCACTGCTCCTTCCTGACTGCCCCCTGGGACCCTTGCCCCCATTCAGTTCCCTTGTTCCATGCCCTCTGACTGCCCCGACCCCTATCCACCCCCCACAATTCACCGAACACCTCCTCCCTGCCCCCTTATCACACTGCCTGGGGCCAGGACTGGTTGATTTGTGGGAAGCAGGGGATGGGGAGGAGAAGGAGGGCAGAACATTCGGAGGAGAGGGGAGGTGAGCTGGGGCCGGGGACAGCTGCCCGAGCCTTTGTTAAATTTAAAAGCTTTTTTAGAACCGATTGTCCCTTCCATAAACTTATCAAGCTTAGTCTTAAAGCCAGATATGTCTTTTGCCCCCACTACTCCCTTGGAAGGCTGTTCCAGAACTTCACTCCTCTAATGGTTAGAAACCTTCGTCTGATTTCAAGTCTAAACTTCCTAGTGTCCAGTTTATACCCATTTGTTCTTGTGTCCACATTCGTACTAAGCTTAAACAATTCCTCTCCCTACCTAATATTAATCCCTCTGATATATTTATAAAGAGCAATCATATCCCCTCTCAACCTTCTTTTGGTTAGGCTAAACAAGCCAAGCTCTTTGAGTCTCCTTTCATAAGACAGGTTTTCCTTTCCTCGGATCATCCTAGTACCCTGTCTCTGAACCAGTTCCAGTTTGAATTCGTCCTTCTTAAACATGGGAGACCAGAACTGCACACAGTATTCCAGATGAGGTCTCACCAGTGCCTTATATAACGGTACTAACACCTCCTTTGCTGGAAATACCTCGCCTGATGCATCCTAAAACTGCATTAGCTTTTTTAATGGCCATATCACATTGGCGGCTCATAGTCATCCTGTGATCAACCAATACTCCTTGGTCCTTCTCCTCCTCCGTTACTTCCAACTGATGTGTCCCCAATTTATAACTAAAATTCTTATTATTAATCCCTAAATGCATGACCTTGCACTTTTCACTATTACATTTCATCCTATTACTATTACTCCAGTTTACAAGGTCATCTAGATCTTCCTGTATGATATCCCGGTCCTTCTCTGTGTTAGCAATACCACCCAGCTTTGTGTCATCCGCAAACTTTATTAGCACATTCCCGCTTTTTGTGCCAAGGTCAGTAATAAAAAGGTTAAATAAGATTGGACCCAAAACTGATCCCTGAGGAACTCCACTAGTAAACTCAAACCAAGCCTGACATGCTAGATGGATAGAATGTGAATTAGCAATTTCTCACCCTGACTGATGATACAAGCAGTCCACCAAGTTTCCATACACAACCTAGAAATCCCTTTACCCTGGAACCAGCACTTCCCCCAGTTCAATCTTTGTTCCTCAGGTGCTTCCAGGAGTTCTTTTCTGTGGGGAATGAGGCCGAGAGATGATGTCACACCCCACCTTATGTACCTTTTCCATATGGCAGGAACCCTTTGTTCTAAACTCAGTTCCCAGTCCAGTTTGTGGAAAAATACAGGTACCAAAATGAAGTTCATTGTCATGTGGTCTGGTCACATGTCCTAGAGTGCCCTGCTGAGTGATAGTAGCCATGACTCATAGGCTGGCTAAAACGTTCACAGGAGGGCTAAGCTCTTCCACAATCCATTGTCTGTGTTGGTGATCCATGAACACTGTCTGGCTTCTTCATTGTTGTACCTGAAAGGCTAGTTGTGGCTGTTACCCAGAGTAAGCACATTTGAAAGACAGATACAGAGTCAATATCCATAACTTCAGGTACAAACATGATCCGTGCATACAGGTAGGATAATCATATTCAGCAAATCATAACTTTTCCAGTGACACCACACGACTCATTTTGTACAAAATGCCTCATGTCCTAATCATATTATAATCCTGCCACTATGCTGAATATGGGCTGTAGTGTCAGATAGGTCCTAATTTCAAGGCACAGGTGTTGGGAATGAAACTTCCTGTCTTTGTGGAACAGGAAATATCCCTCCAGCCAGGGCTGGGACAACTTCCCAGACTCCCAGTGCTGAAACCTGAACCTACTGACACTTCATTAGTTCCCCCACCCCCAGTCTTTGTGACAACTACAAACTTTATTGGTGATGATTTTATATTCTCTTCCACGTCATTGATAAGAATGTTAAATAGCACAGGGCCAAGATCCAATCCTTTTGGGAACCCGCTAGAAAGAAATCCACTCGACCATGGTTCCCTATTTAAAATCCCAGTTTTTAATCTATTTAATGTATGCCGTGTGTATTTTGTATCTTTCTAGTCAAAATATTGTGCTGAAGCTACGTATATTACATCAGTACTATTAGCTGCAACCAAACTTTTGATCTCATCCAGTAAGGATATCCAGTTAGTTTGATAGGATCTATTGTGCCTACACCTTTTTAATGGGTACTAATTAAATTACCCTCCTTTCTTTATTAATGAAATCCAGTATCGGCTGCTCCATTCTCTTGCCCAGTATCGATTTCAGACTGACACACTTGTCATTAGCTGCGTCATCTCTTTTATAGTTTTTAAATATTGGCACCGCATTAGCTTTATTCCAGTCTTCTGGAATTTCCCAAGTGTTCCAAGTCCTAATTAAAATCAACATTAACAGTCCACCACGCTCCTCCAGCAGGTCTTTCAAAACTCTAGTTATCTGGACCCACTGATCTAAACACATCTAACTTTAATAGCTGCTGTTTAACGTCCTCGTGAGCTATTGTTGACGCTGACAGTCTTTCCATCCCAACATCTTATGATATGAGTTACATCATCTGTTTTTCTCCAAATCCAGGAGAGAAATATTTATTGAACACTTTTACCTCTTCTCCATGATTGTTGATAATTCTGCCATTTCCATCTAGTTAATGTAGCACTACCATTGTTAGGATTAATTTTGTACTTTTAAAAACTTCCTTCTTATTTTCATTGGTTGATCATTGATTTCTGTTAGCTTCCCTTGCCAGCTTTCTACAATTCTGACCTTCTAACTTAGATTCTTTACTATTGACTTCCCCTTTCTTCCATATATTTTATTTGGAGAGTGTTGGGATTCCTACCAGTGAGCCACCAGCAGGGTCCAGAGACAGCCCCATATCAAGTCCTGGCTAGTAGCTATGTGATAAATGTGATGACCCTGCCTCCGTCTGTCAGCTGGGAGACACAAAGGTTCTCTCTTTCTACCCTCTGATGCCTCCTGGCTGCTCTAAGCAAGGTGAGGTGGGACTCTGTTAACATGGGCCTCCCGGAGCTTCCATTTACCTGGTGCTGCTGTTCTGTGAGTAGTGGGGCTGTGAGTGAGGCAGCAGATACTGAGTGTTGGACTCTTGCTCTTTCAGGGCCCGGTGACCTTCGAGGAGGTGGCTGTGTATTTCACCAGGGAGGAATGGGCTCTGCTGGACTCCACTCAGAGAGCCCTCTACAGGGATGTCATGCGGGAGAACTATGAGACAGTGACCTCGCTGGGTAAGGAGTCCTGTCCCCTGGGTTATTAGAAGCTATGGGGTCTTTAAAGAACCTGAGCAGTAATAACTTTATACCTTTATTCATCACCCAAGTTTTGACAAGTTTCTTTGTCCCCCCTTTCTTTCCTTATCTCCCATAGACTAGCAGGCAGCAGGGAGGGAGGAGGTAATGAGAGACGAGGAGGGAACACAAGAAGCTCCCAAGGCGCTGGGAGGTGATGCCAGCTGCCAGTAATGGGAAGAAGGGGAGGGGAGTGTGGGGGAAGGGCACCCAGGAAGTGGGCTGGGTGGGTCAGTGGGAGGGAGGAGAGGTTTGGGGATCTAGAGCTGTGAGGGATCCCAGACCTTTAACCCTGAATCCCGACCCAAACCTCAGGTAAATCCCAAACTTCAGCATAACCACTCTCACAAAGCCTCAACTTAATATAAGGCCCTGAACTGTAGCAAGCTTAGGCCACGTTTACTAAATCGTATCACTAAATCGACCACAGCTAGATCGATCTCAGAGCGTCGATCCCGGCTGTAGTGTCGACCTGCCCTGAATAACCCATTTATCTATGTTCACCTCCTTGCCCCTCCACGCATGGTCCAAGCTAATAAGCAATTCTCTGATCATGACATGTTACCTCTAGCGAGTATGAAATTGCCCACAAGACGTGAGACTGGGTCATAGATCGTAAAATCAGGTCGGGGTCAAGAAGTGTGAGAGTTTGGAGAGAGTCTTGTCCCCCCTCTCCCCATCTGCAGCAGCCACAAGCTGTCTTCCCTCCAGGCTCCTTGGATCTCTGAGCCTGTCCCTCCTGAGGCTGCGTGGCCCAGTTCTTGTTTCTGACCTTCTCCTTTTCCGGAAGAATTGGAGGCTGTTGCTCCTGAATGTTAGTGTGTAGTTCCCCAGCCTTTTCCTCCCACTGGGGGAGTTTAATTCTCCCTCCCGTTACACCTGAGTCACTAGATTTCCTAATTCCCCAAAATGTGCTTTTGCAGTGTCACTGTTCTGGGGTAGTGAAGCCTTTGACCTGCCTCCATGGTCTGCTCACGGAATGGCCCCTCAGGTATCAGGCCTGTAGCCAGCCCCTCTCTGTGGGCAGGGACCCACCTGCCTCTCCTTTTTGACCAGAGTGTGAGGATTGCAACTTGTCCTCCACTGTGTTTGCTGGACTAACGCCCAGTTCCTGTGCTTTGCTTTCTCTCCAGGGGCTGTGAGCAGTGTGTGTGTGTGATAGAGGTGAGACTTTTGGTGATACTTGTATGATGCCAATACACACCTCAGTTTCCTGCTGTGATTGGTATTGCTATGATTGTAAAGAGCAGGAGACGTGAGGTGTTTTCTCATGTAGCTGTCATGGGGTGATATGAATGGGTCATTAAGGACTGGCGGGGAGTAACCTACATCAATGGAATACCCGACAGAGACAAGGGAGTGATTGTCACCCAGGGCCGCCCAGAGGATTCAGGGGGCCTGGGGTCTTCAGCGGCGTGTCCCCCTTATCCGCTCTGACACCGCAGAGCATTTTCCCTGTGTCCTCCTGTCACGGAGTGTGGGGGAGTCTGGCCCTGCACCCCTCTTCCTGGGACTCACAGTGACTCTCAGCCGGCCAGTAAAATGGAAGGTTTATTGGACAACAGAAACACAGGATACAGCAGGGCTCGTGTTCAGAGCCAGGACCCCTCAATCTGGCCCTTCTGGGGGTTCAGGATGTCTGGATTCCAACATAGGATCCCCTGAAGTTCCCCCACCCAGCCACTAGCTGACTGACCCAAGCCTCTCCACTCGTCTCTCTGGCTTTGTCTCGCTTCCCGGGCAAAGGTGTTGACCTCCCTTCCCCCGTGCCTAGCTCATGTTACAGCTGCATACCTGAGTTTCACCTAAAATCCTCCCTGTAACTCTCCCCACCCCCACACAGACAGTCCCTACTGCATCATATCTCTCCTCCCTTCGAGATTGAACTGAGCAGGGTCACTCTGCCCAGTGACCCGGGGAAGTTCAGGGCCCCCTCTCCGGGACAGTGCGTCCGCTATCAGGTTGGCACTTCCCTTCACATGGACCACGTCCATGTCATAGTCCTGCAGGAGCAGGCTCCACCTCAGGAGCTTGGCGTTGGCTCCTTTCATCTGCTGCAGCCAGGTCAGGGGAGAGTGGTCGGTGTACACGGTGAAGTGGCGCCCAAAGAGATAGGGCTCCAGTTTCTTAAGGGCCCACACCATGGCCAGGCATTCCTTCTCGATGGCTGCGTAGTTCTGCTCCCGGGGTAGCAACTTCCTGCTCAGGTACATGATGGGGTGTCTCCCCCTTTTCATCCTCCTGCATCAACACCGCCCCCAGGCCCGTGTCTGAGGCGTCGGTGAACACCATAAAGGGCTTGTCAAAGTCTGGGTTTGCCAGAACTGGGCCACCGAGCAGAGCCTCCTTCAGCGCCCGGAGAGCCTGCTGGCACTGCTCAGTCCAGACTACCTTGTCTGGCTTCCCCTTCTTGCACAGCTCAGTGATGGGGGCGGCTATGGCGCTAAAGTGGGGCATGAATCTTCGATAGTACCCTGCCATCCTGATAAAGGCCTGGACCTGCTTTTTGGTTTGGGGAGCCGGCCAGTCTCTGATCACCTCCACATTGGCTGGTTCCGGCTTTAGGCAGCCGCTCCCCAATGGCCCAGGTAAGCTACTTCAGCCATTCCCACCTTGCACTTCTCAGCCTTTACGATTAGCCCAGCCTCCCGGAGTCGGTCCAGCACTTGTCTAACCTGGGACACGTGGTCCTCCTAGGTCTGGCTGAAGACGCAGATGTCGTCAATATACGCCACGGCAAAACTCTCCATCCCCCTCAGTAGCTGATCCACCAGGCGCTGGAAGGTGGCCAGCGCTCCCTTGAGGCTGAAGGGCAGGGTCAGAAACTCCTAGAGCCCCAGAGGGGAGATGAAGGCCGATTTCAGCCTGGCATTTGCGTCCAGCAGCACTTGCCAGTAGCCCTTTGTAAGATCCATGGTGGTGAGCTACCGAGCGCCTCCTAGCTTGTCCAGAAGCTCGTCAGGCCTGGGCATGGGGTAGGCATCAGCTACGGTGATGGCATTGAGCTTTTGATAGTCCACACAGAACCGGATCGACCCGTCCTTCTTGGGGACCAGCACCACTGGGGAGGCCCAGGGGCTGGCGGATGGCTGGATCACCCCCAAGGCCAACATGTCCCTGACCTCTCTTTCTAGGTCCTGGGCAGTTTTCCCAGTGACTCGAAACGGGGAGCATCTTATAGGAGGGTGTGACCCAGTCTCCACCCGGTGGACAGTCAAATTAATGCGTCCAGGCTGGTTGGAAAACAGCTGTCGGTATAGATGCAGCACCCCTGTGATCTCAGCATGCTGATCCAGGGTCAGCTGATCAGAGAGGGGAATTGCCTCCAGGGGGGAACCAGCTTTTGTCCCTGGAAATAGATCCACTAAAGGGTCATCTCCCGGCTCCTCCCAATGTCCACACACGGCCAACACTATATTCCCCCTGTCATAATACGGCTTCATCATATTCACGTGGTACACCCGGTGGTGGTGCGCCCGGCTCGACAGCTCCACCACATAGTTTACCACATTTAGTTGCTTGACAACCTTGAAGGGCCCTTCCCAGGCAGGCTGGAGTTTGTTTTTCCTCACGGGGACGAGAACCATCACTTGATCCCTGGTGGCGAAGGCGCGGGCCCGCGCCGTACGGTCATACCAGACCTTCTGCTTCCTCTGGGCTCGGGCCAGATTCTCCCTGGCCAGGCCCATGAGCTCGGCAAGTCTTTCCCGGAAGGCCAGGACATACTCCACCACCGACTCTCCATCGGGAGCGGCCTTCCCCTACCATTCGTCTCTCATCAGGTCCAGGGGCCCCCTTACCCGCCTTCCATACAACAGTTCGAAAGGCGAGAACCCAGTTGATTCCTGGGGTACCTCCCTGTATGCAAACAGCAGGTGAGGTAAATACTTGTCCCAGTCCTGTGGGTGCTGGTGCATAAATGTTTTTAGCATCATCTTTAGCGTCCCGTTGAACCTCTCCACCAGCCCGTTGGTCTGGGGGTGATACACTGAGGCCCAGCTGGGTCGGACCCCACATTTCTCCCACAGGGACTGGAGCAGGTTCGACATGAAGTTGGAACCCTGGTCCATTAAGACTTCCTTGGGGAACCCCACCCGGCTGAAAATGGTCAGCAGCGCATCCGCCACGGTGTCTGCTTCGGTAGAGGACAAGGCCACCGCCTCGGGGTAGCGAGTGGCGAAATCTACCACCACCAGGATGTGTTTCTTCCCTGACCGGGTCGCCTTGCTGAGAGGTCCCACCATGTCTATGGCCACCTTCTGGAAAGGTTCTTCTATGATGGGCAAAGGCCTCAGAGCTGCTTTCCTTTTGTCCCGGGCCTTCCCCACCCGCTGGCAGGGGTCACAGCATCGGCAGTACTGTCGGACATGGGTAAAGACCCCAGGCCAGTAAAAGTTCTGTAGCAGCCTCTGCCTGGTGCGCCGGATTCCCTGGTGCCCTGCGAGGGGGATGTCATGGACCAGGTACAGGAGCCTGTGGCGAAACTTCTGGGGAAGCACCAGCTGCCTCCTGATCCCCCATGACTCCACTTCCCCGGCGGGGGCCCATTCTCGGTACAGGAACCCCTCCTCCCACAGGAAACTCTCCTTGCAACCTCTCCTCATGTTCTGTACCGCATTGAGGTCAGCCCGGTCCCTGGGCTTCTGCAAAGAGGGATCTTTCTGCACCTCGGCCTGGAACTCAGCAGCTGGGACCGGGATGGGGACCTGCTCTCTCTCCGGCTGGGTCTGCGGCTGCAGCCTCTCTGAGCCGTGTCCCTGGTCGGTCCCTCCCCACCAGGTCAGGGTCATCCTGCGCCTCGGGCAGAGTACCTTCCCCGTTGTCAGGGCGCAGTGCCCTGCGCCGACTGACTACAGATCACGACCAGGGCACCCCGGGCGTTGCTTGGCCAGTCCTCGAGGTCCCCCCCCCCATTAGCACCTCTGTGGGCAAATGGAGGTGTACCCCCACGTCCTTGGGGCCCTCCTTGGCCCCCCACTTCAGGTGTACCCTTGCCACGGGCACCTTGAATGGAGTCCCGCTCACACCCCTCAGGGTCAGGAAGGTGTTGGGCACCATCCGATCTGGGGCCACCACCCCGGGCCGGGCCAGTGTCACCTCTGCGCCCCTGTCCCAGTACCCAGTGACCTCCCTCCCGTCTACTTCCAGGGAAACAAGGCACTCTTTCCGGAGGGGTAGCCCCGTGCCCACCCTGTAAACCAAAAACTCAGGGCCGGGAGCATCCAGCCCCTCGGAGGAGCCGACCTGGGGCCCCCCACCCTCCTTTGCAGGTGGTACGCGGCCAGCCCCCCTTTCCTGCGAACGGTGCCCCTCATCCGGCTGGGTCTCTACCAAGTTGACCCGGTGTGGGGTTGGTCTGCTCAGTTTGTCCTTGAGCCTGGGACACTGGGACCGTATGTGGCCCCTCTGGCCACAGTGATAGCAGCTTATGTCCCGTTGGTCCCCTCGAGTCGGGCGGTTGTCCCTGGCGCTGGCCGTTCCCCTTGGGAGGGGGTTCTCCCTATTCCCCCTTTGGGGGGTCCCAGGATGACTCTCTCTCTGCATCGCGACGGGCCTGTTCCTTTGGGGCTCCTCCCTGCCACCCCTCGACCGGCTCTTCACAAAGTCATCGGCCAGCCGCCCTGCATGTCGCGGGTTCTCTGGCTTTTGCTCCCTTAACCACAGCCTCAGGTCGGATGGGCACCACTCATACAGCTGCTCCAGCACCAGCAGTTTAATCACGTCCCCCGGCATCTGGGTCCCATCTGCCCACTTGCTGGCGTATCCCTCCATGCGGACGGCTAGTTGCAGATAGGAGACCTCAGGGGTTTTATACTGACTCCGGAACCTCTCCCGGTACATCTCAGGAGTCAGCCCAAACTCGCACAGCAGGGCCTGCTTGAATAGTTTGTAGTCCCCTTTCTCCTCCTCTCCCAGCTGGCCGTACAGTGCCACAGCCTTGGGGTCCAGTAAGGGGGTGAGAACCCGGAGCCTGTCCACAGGATCTACCTGGTGCAGCTCGCAGGCCGTCTCAAAGGCACCCAGGAAGTCATCCATGTCCTCCCCCTCCTTACGCGGGGCCAGGATGGACTTATCAAAGCTCCGCGCCATCCTGGGCCCCCCCTCACTCACCACAGCCCAGGGCCTGCTGCCCCCCAGCCTCGGCAGGGCCAGCTCATGTTGACGCTGTCGCTCGTTCTCCTTCCGGTCATGTTCCCTCTGTCTCTCCTTCTCCTTCCGGTCATGTTCTCTCTGTTCCTCACGATCCTTCAGCTCTCTCAGTTTTAGCTCCTTCTCCCATTCCAGCCGCATGCGCTCCACAGATGAGCGTCGCCGGGACGATCCCCTGCTGGGGAGTGAGCTTCGCCGGGATGACCCCCTGCTGGCCGGGGGGGGTCACGGTACCCTCGGCAGTCGCTGGGCTCCTCCTCCCCCTCCCCCTAGGAGGGAGGGGTCTCGGGAAGCCCTCAGCAGCCGGCTGACCACTCCCAGCTGGAACAGACACTGGTGCCTGTACTGCATCTGCCAGGCTGCTTCCCGCAGAGACAGGGATCAGTTCATTCACGTGATCTCTGTCCTCCAGCTGGGCAATCAGCTGGTCCTTGGTGAGCTTCCCTCTGCGCAGCCCCCTCTCCTTGCACAGCTCCACCAGGTCGCACTTGCGCTGCTTGACATACATCTTCCTGCTGGCCGCTCGCAGGCCGGGGTGTTCGCCGCTCCCCATGGGTTCCAGGGGGACCCCTAGTGTGCCAGTCCTTGAGGTCACCACCTCTGCCAGGGTCGAGCTGCAGACTCCTCCGCCCCTGGGACTGCTTGCTGCAATCCCCTGGGGACCCTGTTACTGCAAAGTCCTTCTCTCTGGTCACACTCTCCCAGGGGTTAATCACCCCGGCAATCGCCCCTTCGTTTTACTGCTCCCCAGTCACTTACTGCAGGAAGCGCCGTCCACGGGGTGCAGTATATCCCACCGCTAACACCAGTTGTCACAGAGTGTGGGGGAGTCTGGCCCTGCACCCCTCTTCCTGGGACTCACAGTGATTCTCAGCCAGACAGTAAAATGGAAGGTTTATTGGACAACAGGAACACAGGATACAGCAGGGCTCGTGTTCAGAGCCAGGACCCCTGAATCTGGCCTTCTGGGGGTTCAGGGTGTCTGGATTCCAACATAGGATCCCCTGAAGTTCCCCTACCCAGCCACTAGCTGACTGACCCAAGCCTCTCCACTCGTCTCTCTGCCTTTGTCTCGCTTCCTGGGCAAAGGTGTTGACCTCCCCTCCCCCGTGCCTAGCTCATGTTACAGCTGCATACCTGAGTTTCACCTAAAATCCTCCCTGTAACTCTCCCCACCCCCACACAGACAGTCCCTACTGCATCACACCTCCTTACCAGCTCTGATGCCGCAGAGCATTTACCCTCTGTCCCCTTTCCCTGTTCCTGTTCCCCCTCCAGTTTGACTAAGTTTATGTAGTAATATTGTCAGCTATACCTTTGCTTAACCAATCATTGTACTGAAATTTAATTAACCAATCCTAACACATTGAAACATAATTCTCTAACCAATTCTATCCCACTACCCTCATTAACTTACACCTAGCAAAATTAATTATACAGCAGACAAAACCAGTTAGACAACCAGACTGATTAACAAGGTAAAAGTGGTGGCCATAAAGATAAAACAATACAGAAATGAGCGTTTCACAACCACAACCATTGAGAAGTGATTTCTTGCCAGACAGGCTGCTGTCAAACTAAGTTTTCATTAACCATTTTAAGATCTGTTTCTTTATCTGGTGGTGATGGGCACTATCAGGACAGGATCATCTTCCTAACAGCCCAATAGCACCTTATTTCAGTGTGACTGATTTGGGATGTGAGGATGTGACCCTTCGCTTCCCAGCTTATGGCTGCCCCTGCTGCTTAGCCAAAGGCTTTAGCCTAAGAACAAGGCCTCAGACGGTCACAGTAAGAGAAGGCCCTTACAAATACAGACAGTGATTTTGATTGTTTGTTTTCATAGTCCTGTAAGCAGCTAAGTGATAAAAATACCCCTAAGTTCTTAAAGTCTAGGCTTTACAGGCAGGCCTGAATATCTCTATTCTAACAGTGGGTTCTGTCCCTTCCCCCATTCTGTGTCTGTCTTGTGTATTTAGATTGTAAATTCTTCAGGGCATGGGCCATCTACTGTTCTCTGTTTGTACTTGACCTAGCACAATGGGGACCCACTGTTAGTTGCTCCTTAGGCACTAAGGTAATTCATATGATTTATAATCATAATAACTCTGCTGCCACTTTGAGCCAAGGAAGCTGGCCTTGGGATGTTACTGCTTAAAAATGAGCTGGGGGTTAAAACCATGGACTATTCTTTGTGCCAAGTATCCCACAAATTTCACTGACCTCCTGGTTTTCTTTGCCTGCAGTAGGGTTTCCACTTTCCAAACCTGATGTGATCTCGCAGCTGGAGCGAGGGGAAGAGCCGTGGGTCCCAGACCTCCAGGGCTCTGAGAAAGAAGTGCTTCCAAGAGCTGCCTGCACAGGTGAGGACTTGGTTAAACCAACTCAACAAGTGTGTGGGAATGCAGGAAACATTCGGGATGCCCTACAAAGACCCTGTGAGCTCTCCAGGTTCAGGATTGTCCCCTGCAGATGTGGAATCATTATGGCAGATGTCACTCATGGCTTCCCTGCTATTCTGACTGACAACTGGCAGCAGATCCCTCCCTGATCTCGCTTTCCCCTGAGTGTTCTCATGAGATGCAGACCAAAACTGATCCCTTCCTCTCTCCTCTGTGGAAGGTTTTGGGGAAAATCAGCACCTGATAGGTTTGATCTCTCCCACACATATTTTGGATTGTTCATTCCTTTTTCCATTCCTCTCTCTGAGATTTTCTTTCTTTCCGGTGCAGGTAGTGATCTATGCCTGGATTCTCTCTGTCTCCCATCAGGTGATGGGATGGTGAGTAAGAATGAGGAGGAGAAACCCCAGCAGGAAGATGCTGATCAAGGAGAACCACATGGAACTTTATCAGGAAGATCCAAAGGGAATGTTTCCGGGAGTTATGCGCTCCCAGAAAAAACAAAAGCCTGTGAGACTCAGGGGAGGCCAGAGGAAAACTTTAGTATCCTCTCAGACCTTATAACAAGCGACAGAATCAACTTGGAAGAGACACGCTACACATGCCATGAGTGTGGGAAAAGCTTCAATCGGAGTTCTGCCCTTATCAGACATCAGACAATCCACACAGGTGAGAAACCTTATGAATGCGCTGAGTGTGGGAAATGCTTCATCGATAGTTCAGCCCTCATCTCACATCAGCGAATCCATACAGGAGAAGCACCCCACAGATGCTCAGAGTGCGGGAAAATCTTTAGTCAGAGCTCTACCCTGAACACACATCGTAGAATCCACACAGAAGAAAGGCCGTACACATGCTCTGAGTGCGGGAAAAGCTTCAAGCACCGCTCTGCCCTTATCACACATCGAATAATCCACACGGGAGAAAGACCCTACACATGCTCTGAGTGTGGGAAAAGCTTCAAGCACCGCTCTGCCCTTATCACACATCGAATAATCCACACGGGAGAAAGACCCTACACATGCTCTGAGTGTGGGAAAAGCTTCAAGCACCGCTCTGCCCTTATCAAACATCGAAGAATTCACACAGGAGAAAGGCCGTACACATGCTCTGAGTGTGGGAAAAGCTTCAGTCGGCGCTCAAACCTTATCATACATCAGAGAATCCACACAGGGGAGACGCCCTACATGTGCTCTGAGTGTGGGAAAAGCTTCAATCACTGCTCTGCCCTTATCAAACATCGAAGAATCCACACAGGAGAAAGGCCGTACACATGCTCTGAGTGTGGGAAAAGCTTTAGTCAGCGCCCACACCCTTTCAAACAACCTAGAACCCCCTCACGAGACAGTCCCTACACATGCTCTGAGTGTGGGAAAAGCTTCAGTCGGCGCTCAAACCTTATCATACATCAGAGAATCTACACAGGGGAGACGCCCTACATGTGCTCTGAGTGTGGGAAAAGCTTCAATCACTGCTCTGCCCTTATCAAACATCGAAGAATCCACACAGGAGAAAGGCCGTACACATGCTCTGAGTGTGGGAAAAGCTTTAGTCAGTGCTCAAACCTTATCAAACATAGGAAAATCCACATGGGTGAGAAATCTTATGGATGCTCTGAGTGTGGGAAATGTTTCTTTCATCATTCAGACCTCATCTTACATCAGAGAATCCACACAGGGGAGAAGCCCTACACATGCTCTGAGTGTGGGAAAAGCTTTAGTCAGAGCTCTGTCCTTATCAGACATTGTAGAATCCACACAGGAGAGAAGCCCTACATGTGCACTGAGTGTGGGAAAAGCTTCAATCGGCGCTCAAACCTTATCAGACATAGGAAAATCCACCTTGGAGAGAAGCCCTAGACATGCTCTGAGTGCAGGAAAAGCTTCAAAAAGCACTCAAGCCTCATTAGACATCAGAAAAGCCACATGAGAGAGAACTGTAATAAATCCCTTGACTAGGGTTGGCCAAAAAAATTTTTAAAAAAAAATCACATTTGCTAATTCCCACATAGTGATTTTTGTACCATCTTCACCGTGGTCTCTCAGCTCCCCCAGATCAGTTGCCTGCTTCTGCCTTTTGCAGCTCATCCTTCTTTGGGGTCAGTCCTGTGATCTTTTCTATCAACTCCTTTCCTTTAGAGTCACAGGAGTGTGTGTCCCTCCTGCCAGGAATGTTCATCCCTCCAGGTGGGGGGAGAGAGATTTGATCCCAACAAGCTACACTGAGGCAAAAACTACCCGTGCCTGACATCCACTAGGGCTGTACATGGCGTTGGCTGCTCAAGTTAGTGATCTTAATGTAAAAAATTGTTGTGCAGATGCAGCCCAGGTGCAGTGGTTGGCATTAGCTTTCCCCTTGACCTGACCTAAACTCCATCACTTTCCCTAGTCTAAACAAACCCTGAGCATCACGGTTATACTGTTCCCCCATTTCACAGCAACCGTTAGTCATCAGGTTCCCCCTTGGGGAACAAATTGTTTCATTCCCAGTTGCTCTGATGTTGCTGCAGGTTGTGCTGGGGAGCAGATATTTTTATTATCAATTTCCGCACTTAAACTATATTGAACTATAACAAAGAGCAGGAACAGGGCAGGGATAGGGGAAAATGTCATTTCACCTGTTGCAACCACAGACATAGTTAGGGTAAATCAGAGGGAGTCCCTTATTCCCCATCACCATCCTCCTTCAATCCATGCTAGAACCTAAGAATCCTTTTCCTTTCCCCCGTTGTGGGATGGGAGACTTCCAAAAGTGCTCCCTGTGCTATAGCACATGGCTAAGCTCAGAGAATAAACCCCAAATAGCCCCTGAGCTTTGCTTTTTGAATTCTGTGTTTCCGATTACTTCAAGCCTGGACACTGTGATTATTTACCAGTTTCTTTATCACTGTTTCTACCACTGTTCTGTAACATTTTTTGTTTTTTCTGGGACAGGGTTGTTATTCCTTTGCCTAATCCCAACCTAGAAGGCCAGGGTGTCTGTTTTCTCTGGCCCCTCCCCACAGAGAAATCTGACAGGGTTGAACCTGCCAGGAGCAAACAAAAAGCCCCACTGGTCACACACACAAAGCAGATAGACACACACAGGACACAGAAGAAACTGAATTATTTGAGCTATCAACATTTCCACTTTCCCACAGCATGTTAGTTCTGAAGGTTGTTTTAATTTGTTTATTTTCTTGGAACCAGAACTGGGAAAAGAGACACTGGAGTCAGTGTGTCATAAACAGATAGTTAAGGGTTAAGGTCTCTTTTACCTGTAAAGGGTTAACAAGCTCAGTAACCTGATGAACACCTGACCAGAGGACCAATCAAGGGATAAGATAATTTCAAATCTCTGGGGAGGGAAGTCTTTGTTTGTGTTCTTTGTTGGGGTTGCCGTTCTCTTTTTGGATCTAAGAGAGGCCAGACATATCTCCAAGTTCTCCAAGTTTTCCTGAAGTATTAGAAAGGCGGTTTAGTCTTATAATTAATTTCTACATTTGCAATTGTATGTTTGCTGAAGAAATATCTTTATTTCTGTTTGCTGTTACTTTGATTATTCTGAGAAAGAAGGGGAGGGGGAAAGCCTCTCCAGGTTGATAAGCTAGACCCTGTATATTTTTCATCCTGGTGTTACAGAGATAGTGTACTTACTTTCTCTCTTTTAATAAAATCTTTTCTTTTTAGAACTTGATTGATTTTTTCCCTTGCTTGGATTTTCAGGGGAAGAGGAGGGGGAAAAAGTGAATCCCTCTTTCTTTGATTCAATAAGCTTGAATCAAGGTATCTCTCCCAAGGACTAGGGGAGGGGAAGGGAAGGGGGATAGGGAATCCCTCTTTGTGTTAAGATTCAAGGAGTTTGGATCTGTGTTCCCCAGGGAAAGTTTGGGGGAACAGGAAGTGTGCCAGACGCTAAAAACTTGGCTGGTGGCAGCTTTACCAGATCTAAACTAGGATTTTAGTTTAGAGGAGTCCATGCAGGTCCCCATCTTGTGGACGCTAAAGTTCAAAGTGGGGAACAAACCTATGACACAGTGGAATTAGAGCAGGGAGGGATAAGTCTCATGATTCGTCACTAACCAAAGGCTTTGTAGACAGAGCGATAATGTTACTGAATGGTCTGGCTAACCCTGCAGTTAGAAACAATCAACTCTACGGGTGGTAAATTTACAGAGGCTCTGCTGCTGATCATGAAGTAGAAGCACATTACCTTTAAACAGCTGCTATTTCAGTGCCTCTGGAAGTACAGAAAACAATGATCTGTGTTAAAGGAAAGTTGCCATTTCTCAGAGCCCCAATTTCTGTTTTGTGTGTACAGGAGGGTTTGAATGTGTAGCAGGTAGTTTGGTCAAGCTTAGCTATTTTGTGTGTGTAACAGGCTCCTGCCCACCTCCAGCAGAGGTTTCAGTCACATACGATGGCAACTTACCGAATGTCACACAAATTAGTCCATCCCTCCCCATATTCAGTCTCTGACCGGAATGTTAGAATGAGGCAGAGAAATGGGAAAGTATCGCAGTAGGAATATATTAAAAAGTGGGATTAATCAGAGCTGGGCTGCAGACAGAGCCTGTTCTACAGCTGGTGAAGTGACAGGGACACACTCCCGCTAGTGCCGGCTCTGAAATAACAGCAGAAGCAGATGGAAGAGAATGAGCTCATGGGCAGCTGCCCTGTCAGTGCATCACTCACCTGGCAGGTGTTACACAAAACACAGCATGGTCCATGGTGATTCATAACAGAGCCATTAGGGGAGCAGGAGTCATCCCAATGGAAATCTCTCCACTTCTTTCTCAGTGTTACCTTCTTAGCCCTGGCTTTGGAGATGACCGTAGCCTTATCCTGTCTTGATTTTAGGTAGGATTTTGATCACCTTCTGGGGCTTGGCAACTTAGAACTTTTGAGGGCTTTTCTCTGCCTTTTTGGTCCCTGCTGCAGTCAGTACATTCTAGACATGGGCATGGTGACCTCCCTGGGGATCTTGACAGCTTTAGCCAGCTTCTTGGTGGCTATTTTCCTGCTCACAGCCACTGTCTTCTTCTCGTGCCTTGTCCTGGGGGCCCAGCTGCTGGTTGAATGGGAAGGAGCCAAAGTGCTGGTGACTTTAGCCTGCACCAAGTGGCCTTTGCTCATCAGACTCCTGAACCCCAACTGGATGTGGTTCTTGTTCTTCTGCACAGCACAGCCCTGGAGAGGAGGGGTCTGCAAATGTACATTCCTATGATCCCTTTGTTTAATTGAGGAAAACATAAACTAGACACTTAGAGGCTTGGAACTGATTTCAGCTGATGGACAGGTGTGCTAGGTTTTTATGCATTTGGACAGTGAAATGTTGAGTGTTACATTCATTTCAAGCATCCCCATATAGTGGAGCTTCTGAACATAATGGAGAATGGTAATCAAAATATTTTCCCTTTTTTCAAAAAAAAAAAAAAAAAAAAAGAGGCTTATTAGAGGGCACTTGGATTTGAAGCAGGGACCACTTGATCTGCAGTCAAGCACTCTACCACTGAGCTATACCCCCATGAGAGCAGATGCTTTCCCCATTGTAGCTGAAGCACATCAGTGATTCCAATAGCAGGGGCAGGTTCTCTCTGGGGCACAGAGATTTTTCAGGGAGTTGGTGGCTCCTTTCTTTCCTCACCCTGGAGTAAACTCAGCTTTTTATTCCATGATACATGTTTTATGGACTAACAACAGCAGCTTGAAGAAAGAGGAGAGTGAATATCTCACTCTCAGGGCTGAAGATGGCCACGTCCCCTCTCTCTGACCGTTGCCATTGCAGGAGAGAAGTTTCAATGGAATTGAATGCCCTGGCTCAGACTAGAGACACAGAAAGGTTTTGCTGTTCGTTGAACGGCACAGGAAATTGTGTCTGTATGTGAAACTGAGGAGGGACATGAAACGCCCACAGGGTGGCGCAATGCCCTAAGCTAAGGCAGGAGGGGGAAGGAATGGGGCTGAGGAATGACTGAAGTGGACTCACCTGGGATTGAAATGACATTTGTTTGTGTCGGGCAGTGAGAAATGTGACATTAATTCAGATGCAGGGTTGAGGCTTCTTTAGCTGCTTGTAGAACTTGAACTTGATTTCCCAGAAGGGAGAAGGGGAAAGTCTGGGGCGGCCGTTAGTCTCTGGCTGGAGCAGTGTATGACAAAGGCTCCAGAGACGCAGCTGGCAATTACAGGCCACTGAGGCTAACGTCAGTACCAGGCACATTGGGTGGAATTGTAGAGCCCAATGATTAGAAACATCGGTGAACGGAATTTGCTGGGTGTAGCGGGTGGTTACCTGCTCCTGCCCTGCGGGGCTTGAAGCAGCCCAGGAGAGGGCTGGGGCTGGGGCAAGGAGCCTGGGCTGATTGGGGGAAGTAGGCTCAGCTGTGGCCATGCCCCAGTCAGGCCCAGCTAGCCCCTAGAAGAGGCTGTGAGCCAGGAGCCCAGTCAGTCTCCCTCTGCTTGTAGTGAGAGAAGGGCATGGCTGCAGGGACCCAAGCAAGACACCTAGAATGGGAGCAGGGCTGGGGAAGGGCCAGAGGAGCTGGGAGCTCTGGCCTGGAAAGCCCCAGTCTGCAGGCCTGACTATAGGCTGAATAGGTGCAGGGCTGCAATGGGGCAGCCCAGTGGGAAGCAGAGGCGGCAGGTCCAAACCCCTTTGCCTGTGATGAGTGGCTCATACTGCAGTCTGCCCCAGTGAATGGGGGCTGGATGGAGACTGGGCAGTAGCCAAGACTGAGGTGAAGTGGGGATATTGGGTGGGGGTTCCCCTGGGAGGGAGAGACCCAGAACTGAGGGGGTACTGCCAGGGTAAAAGGGGCACTGGGGTCCTCGGAGGGACAGGGGGCCAGCTGAGGTAAGGCAGATCACCGGCTTGCAGAGGGCACTCTGACAGCTGGAGAGCTAATTCCCAAGACAACCAGCAGGAGGCGCCGCCGGGTGAGTCAGCCCCCGCTTACAGTGGGGAAGAATGAACATGGTTTTTGTAAAGGAAAATCATGTCTCACGAATCTACTATAATTCTTTGAGGGAGTCAACAAGCATGTGGATAAAGGTGATCCCGTGGATATAGTATACTTAGATTTTCAGAAAACCTTTGAGAATGTCTCTCCCCGAAGGCTCTGAAGCAAAATGGTATAAGATGGAAGGTCCTCTGTGGGATAGGTAACTGGTTCAAAGGCAAGAAAGGGTCTGATTTTCAGAATGGAGAGAGGTAAATAGTGGTGTCCCCCTGGGGTCTGTACTGGGACCAGCACCGTTCAACATACTCTGAAGTGATCTGGAAAAAGGGGTAAACGGTGAGGTGGCAACATTTGCAGATGATACAAACCAACTCAAGTTAGTTACGTCCAAAAGAGAGTGCAAAGTGTGACAAAGGGATCTCGCCAAACGGGTGAGTGGGCAGTAATAAGGCAGATGAAATTCAATGTGGATAAATGCAAAGTAATGCACATGGGAAAACATGATCCCAATTCTACATTTGAACTGATGGGGTCTAAATTAGCTCTTACAACTTAAGAAAGAGATCTTGGAGTCACTGTGGATAGTTCTCGGAAAACATCTACTCAATGTGCATCGGCAGTCAAAAAAGCCAACAAAATGTTGGGAAGTCATTAGGAAAGGGATGGCTAACAAGACAGAAATATAATATTGCCTCTCTATAAATCTGTGGTATGCCCACATCTTGAATAGTGGAGCTGGCCCTCATCTCAAAAAGATATATCGGAGTTGGGAAAGGTACAGAAAAGGGCAACCAAAATGATTAGGGATCTTGAACAGCTTCCATGTGAGGTGAGATTAATAAGACTGAGGAGTTTTCAGCTTGGAAAAGAGATGACTAAGAACTAGGGGTCACCCGATGAAATGAATAGACAGCAGATTTAAAACAAACCAAAGGAAGTATTTCTTCATCCAACACAGTCAACCTGGGGAAACTTTGCCAGAGGATGTTGTGAGGGCCAAGACTATAACAGGGTCCATCAAAGAACTAGGTAAGTTGATGGAGGACAGGTCCATCATTGGCTATTAGCGAGGATGGGCAGGGATACAAAACCATGCTCTTGTCCCCAGCCTCTGTTTGCCGGAAGCTGGGAATGGGCGACGGGATGGATCGCTTGATGATTCCCTGTTCTGTCTATTCCCTCGCGGGCACCTGGCATTGGCCACTGTGGGAGGACAGGATTCTGGGCTGGCTGGACCATTGATCTGATCCAATATGGCCGTTCTTATGACCAATAGAGGGCAGTCCTCACCAGCAATATTTATATTTGGTGCACTGAAAGGGCTAACTTTCCAAAGCTGACCCAAAGATTTAGTAAAAGTGTTTTGGAGAAAAACTCTAAACAGAACAATGTGAATGAAAATTGGGAGCTATTGTTTGAGGAGCTTGTTAGATGGGCCATAAGCTACATTGCATAATTAGCTGAGCTTGCAATGGCCTTCCACTAAACTCGCTGACATTTCTCCGTCTGCAAATGTGGTACCCATTTTAAAACCTAGATCCAATCAATTACAACATGTCAGGGAAGATTCTAGGCATCAATTATCTGATCATTGGGTTGATGGTGATAAACAAGAGATTCTCATAAGGCTCCCTCCCTCCTCCCAAGAGCCACCCTCATCCTCTCTCCCCTTTCTGCTCCAGCATCCTTTGCAAACTTTCGAAGACAGATGCCTTGTGATGGCCTTCGCTCTTGGGGAAGCTGCCTAGTGGTCAGGGTTTCGGTCCTTCGGGGGAAAAGGGCGTGGCATGTGAGCCCAGGGCCCCCCATCGGCTCTGACCCAGGCCACTCTGAGGGCAACATTTCCTACCACCCCGCTATTGTCCAAAGTTTGCAGTTTGTCACAGGAAGCTCTGAACGGTGTCATCTCACTGCTTGGCACCTCTTTGCGGCCGGGTATGGCAAGGCAGCTCTCTCCTTCTTGGGGTGGCAGCTGTGTCTGTTACACTGACAGATCCGGGTCGGTGACTTGTCGGTGGGTGGGATCAAACTGGGAACTCAGGAGCTTAGTGCGTGGGCCTCCACAGCATGAACTGAAAGCCACCTGGCTGTTAGCTAAGACTGTAGAAAAGACTCATTTTATCTCTCCCTCTAAGTGATCCCGGTGCCACTAGCTGGGACGCCCCACCACACCCTGGAGGTGTGTGGGTTACGTACTTCCCCTAGCTGAGGAAGCGCATCCTGAGCTTCGGAGAGGTTCCAGCTGTAATCCCGGACGACCCCTGTAACAGTGCGACCACTCGCAGGACACTATTGAGAGTATCAATTCAGGACAAATTGCTTCGAGCAGGGCAGTCACAGCCCAAGGCTGGGTGCCCTTTACTATTAAAGCACGTCACAGCAGCCATGCAGAGAGGACTTTGGTTTTACCCCACTGGCTAATCGGACATCATACAAGCAATTCCCTCAGCTATTCCAGTTCCCTTCTATCACCACCAGCTCCGCTCCTTATGGGGATGAATGGTTATGAAATCCGATACCCCAGTAAAAGAAAAAACGTTCTCTCAAAGGACTCCAAAGGACCAAGCCCCAGATGCAGGTGAATAGATGAGTCAGATCTTACCCACAAATCACGCTCTTGCAAATCCTTTAGCATCTAAAATCTAAAGGTTTATTCATAAAACGAAAGAAATATAGATGAGTTAAAATTGTTAAACGAAATCAGTTACATCCAGTAATGTCAAAGTTCTTGGTTCAGGCTTGTAGCAGTGATGGAATAAACTGCAGGTTCAAATCAAGTCTCTGGAGTCCATCCACAGCTGGGATGGGTCATTCAGTCCTTAGTACAGAGCTTCAGTTTGTAGCAAAGTCCCTCCAGAGGTATGAAGCAGGATTGAAGATAAGATGGAGACGAAACATCAGCCTTTATAGTCTCTTGCCATGTGGTCTTTGTGTTCTTTGTCCCAAGGACACTATCCAGTATCAGAGGGGTAGCTGTGTTAGTTTAGATCTGTGGAAGCCAGTAAATAATTAACAAGGTTTTGAAGAGATCTTAATGAATGTTAGTTAGCATGAGTTAGGTTAACTGTGACCCTGGTGACGTGAGGAAGCAAGATAATGTAAGACAGAGTGAATTGTGTGAAAGTTATTACGACCTTGCAATATGCAGTCTTGCAGTCTTGTTTTTCTAGTGAGATAGCAGAAAAGCTTATGTATAAAAAAAATGTATTTGTTGCTTTTACTGTCTGTATTATTGCTAGAAATTGTCTGAAACAACGGTATAAAGGCTTGATGTAATTGTTTACCAGTTGAGAGACCTGTCCAGGACCCTGTGTCCTATGGCACTCTCTCCCTCCATTGTAATTACTGGAGAAATAATAAAGTATTTAATTTTGCTGCACCCAAACAAAAAGCGAGAACAAGTTTTTCTTCGACAATTTGGGGGCTCGTCCAGGATGGCAACGCCCACAGACCCACAGACAACTACTACGGATCATTCCCCTTCGAACCCCATGGCGCCACATGAGAGGTATGAGACCTTTTGAAATCTCTATTGGGGTATCGGAGGAGGACTTTCCGTGAGGACGTCTGTCTCTGTTGGGCTCACGCCATCTGAACTTATTGACTGTGCAGCAGGATCAGATGCAAAGTGGTATTGGGGAGAGGCCCCAATAAGGTTAGTTTATAGCAGTACTGGGAACTGCTGAGTTGGCCAAGGAAATGCATAAGGTAATGCATAAGGTAATGCATAGGTAAATGCATTAGAATGCACCGGTGCTGAGGGGTTTTTACCGCCTCGAGAGGGGTTGTCATGGTATTGGTCCGGACGAGGTAAAGATGCATCATGGTTAAAAAAAAAAAAAAAAAAAAAAAAGATAAAAAGGTTGAAAAAGGGTTAAAAAGAAAAAGGAAGAAAAACAGGCCTTGGGGTGTGTGTGTGTGTGTGTACACCAGTGTGAGTGGCTGTTACCGGGCTAGCCCAGTAACTAGTGGATCTTTAGGAGATCCGACCCACGGTGGGCTGACTCAGCCTGGCATAGTCCGGCGAGGAAGCTGCCTGGGTCTAGGGGTGTGTGAACCCATCTTCCCTCCCCTTTCCCTTCCGTGTGGGCTACTGACAGTCTGATCATCTCCTTGGTTTTTGAGCCGCTAGCACGGACAGGACACCCTCTCTGTGTGTGTAAGTGGAAAATGGGTAAGGGACAGTCTAAATATTCCACCTTACCCCCTAAGGGTGCCCCAGCATATTACATGTACGTACATTATGGTCCTAAAACCTGCAGGTATTTAAATTATTGGAATCTGTATACGCGTGAAAATTCATTTAAACAATGCCCATTAGAAGGTACCTTCAATCTAGATAAGATCATATATCTCAGTGGAGCTTTAATCACAGAGAAAAAACCTCTGACACAGTGTGAGCAATTTGTCTAGGAAGGGGTTAATTTGAAATTCAGCTTAGCCCTGAGATAAAGGAGAAGTTGTTTTGTCTTCAAGGTCATGAATTAGTGCGGACTATGCTAAGTGCAAAGAAAACTGCTTTCAGCCCCAGCTGCTTGTGGAAAATAGAGGCACTACAAGTTACAGAATTGGAATTATATTTGCAAAGCTTAACTTCCCAGTGAGACATGTGTGAGTATTAAAGTGGTTTAAGGCTTGGGGCATTCATATTTTTCCTGAGTGATGTGGGAGTGTTCCCAATACTCTCCATTGTTGTTTTATTATTTTTAATGAAGCTTTAAAATTTGGATACATGGTGTGATTTCTCTATCTACCCCCCCCAGTCCTGCAATGTCAGTTTGATCACCTGACATAAGGGATAATTGGTAACAGAAATTTGTCACAGTTTGGTGAGCAATAGAGAATTGGGAAGCCCTGTAGAATTTACACCATCTATCTGTTTTACCCTTGTTATTTTATGTTTGCTTTGTTTGGTATTGTTTGGTATTATATGATAAGGATTGTATGGTTAAAGGTGAGCCCTAATAGAATAAGGAGACACTATTTGGTATTGGTGCACTATTTAGCTTTGGCTCTGTTTTGTTTAACCGGTTACTGATGTTTTTCTGCTCTGTTCATTTGGGCGTTAGGTGTGTGCGGAACTGAACTTCTCGTTCGTAAGTAATTCCTCAGGGTGGAAGCCATGTGTGCGATGAAGCTCTGAGGTTGTCCTGAGATTTTACAGTCCCCGTAGCGGACCATATACTAGAAGTTTAAAAATTTGGCTTATACTGTAATTTTATTTGCGTTTTGTGTAATTTTCTTTTCTGTTTAAGTGTCAGCGGACAAATGGGTGGGTCTCTGGGTAGACCCCCAAAGGGGTTTGGATTATGTGTTAAGTGAATGGCCATGTATTTTTGCCCATGTGGCAAGCCTTACTAGGGAGGACTCAGGTAGTCTTGTGAGTAGAAATGTTTTGCGGACAAGACCAGAAGGGTGGGGGCTAGTTGAGTAGCCCACCCTCCTAGCTAAGAACTGGTTGTGGAACAAGCTCGTGTCCATGGACGGGACGATTCAGTGAGGAAAAAAGGATCGGGCCCCGGCGGACAGGCAACAGACAGAGTGATTGGAAAACAGGTTGGAAACTTTTGAGGGTGTAGTGGAAAGAAGGAGTAAGTGAATATAAGCATGAGGATTTCAAATACTCAGAAGGATATTTGGAATGGTGATTTGCATTGGTAAAGTGGCTGTTGGAAGGAAAAAGCAATTGATTTTTAAGGGAAAATGAAAAATTGACTCTGTGTTTGCTGGGGGGAACAGCACTTGAACTTTGTGAAAAAGCTAAAGAGAACAGTTTTTTGGTGTCTTTGACATGTTTGTGAATGAATTCAGGCAAAGAAATTATTAGATTGCACTCATTTGGCTATGAACGATTTTGTTAAATCAGTTGAAGAATGTATACAGTGCTATGTAATGAAATTTTATTAGGCCCTACAGGCACTATACGTGGGGATGTTTTCTTTCAGTGTTTAAAAGCAGGAGTTAACAGTAAAAAAAAAAGCAAGCTGGAGAGCATCTGTGTTAATGCAAATTAACTAACTGATAAGGTAGAGGCCGCTGAACCAGGGCTGTCTAAGAAGCACATACGAGAAAATATGGGGTAATTCCTCTGTTTTGCCTAGAATCAACAAGAGTATTTGTATATTTTAAGTATTTAACTGCCCCGAAGAGGTGGATCTCTGTTTTGTCTTTCAGATAATCAAAGAACATTAATGCCAGCTGCACAGCATTCAACGTACTATGATTTACTGGCAGTCACAATTATGTTGTGTGTTCTATGTTCTGTTTTGTGGTGTTTTGTCTCGTGGCCAAAAATTGTTGTGTTTAATATTTTCATCAGATGGTCTGATTTGACATCAAGCGAAAATGTTGCATTGCAATGCAGATACTTGTTTTGTTCAACTTAGAATACAAAGTGTTTAGTTATATCAGAAAAATGTGATATACTAAAGTCTAATACATTTTCTTCAGTAAGAGAAAGAAACTACATTGGCCAAATCTTTTAATTGAGAATTGTTGTTAAAATCATACTGACAGTCTTTGGAAGCAAGGACATGAAAAGTTAACCCACTCCCCATATATTGTACGAGGATCCTTCTGGCTACCTCAGACTTTTAGCCAGAGGGCTGGGGATGGTGGATAGCTATTGGACTAGAAGTTATATTAAGTGAACTTCTCAAAGTGGGTGTGCTTGTCCTGGCTTGTTCTTCCAAAGTTCTGTAATAAGGTTATTTTAGTGAAAGGGTATATGTGGCATACATTGAATGATAATACTTCTGTACTGTATAACAGTACTGTTTATGTGTTCATGGTATGAAAAAGGTGTATAATTGAAGAGTAAAAGTTTCCTTTGTAGGTTAAATGGAAAAAACAACCAGAGAATGGCTAACATGCGCTGGCCCCAGTCAAGGACGCTGCTTGGCTGCCTACCAAGGGAAGGGGGGGGGAAATGTTTGCTGCAATTACACGAGATTGGTGTGCAGCGGCCAGCCCACTCTCCTCCTTGGGGACCTTTTGTAGATATTCAGATTGATTTTATTTAAATGTCTACATGTTGTGGTTATGGATATGTATTAGTTTTAGTTGATGTATTTACCACTTGGGTTGAAGCTTTTCCCTGCAGGAAAGCAGGTGTCAGGACTGTTGTGACATTTTGCTTAAAGATTTTGTGCCACGTTTTGCCATCCCTGTGGGTATCAACAGTGATCGTGGAATTCATTTTTACTGGACCGATTGTGAAGGAGTTATGTGCAACTCACTGCCCTCACCACCCACAGTTGGGACAGTGGAACGCCAGAACAGGATTTTAAGGAATATACTGGCCCAGATTTGTGCTGAAACGAACTTAAGGTGGCCGGATGCCCTTCTTTTGGCACTGAGGTGTATGAGAGCCATTCCCAATCGAACGACTGGATTCAGCCTCATGAAATTTGACAGGACACCCAATGCTGACTACCAACTGCACCCCCGCTAACCCCAGCTCAGATGGACATTCATTTGCTGGATAACATAATGCTTAAATATTGTCAGGCACTAATGAAATGTGTTAAATCTTTTTATGCACAGGTGATGGAAGCACTACCACAGGATCCTGTGCAACCTTGCCATTCGTTGAAACCAGGAGCCTGGGTCTACATAAAGATCCATCAGCGAAAGACTGCCTTGGCTCCATGCTGGAAAGGCCCTTTCCAAGTCCTGCTGACTACCAACACCGTTGTGCAGTGCCACAGACTGACTGCTTGGACCCAGGATTTTCACTGCACAAAGACCCCTCCACATCAGGAGAATTTTCCTATTGATGATTAGCCTATTCTTTCTTCTAGTTCTACTGTGCTTCTGGACAGCAGGGAAAAAGCTCCCTTGTCCACTGACAGACCAACTGTGCCTTTAGACTTTTCTAGAAAAAAGCACAGCTATTACAGGGTGATATGTGCTAGAAACCTCTCCCCTGTAGGATGCTAAACCTCGATTGTTTTGGGAAAGAAGAAGACACACTCACTCCACTGACATTGCCAAGGTCCAGGAATTCCTGACTGAAAAGGACATTGAGAACTGACCCTGGTGAAGAAACAAAGAATTGTACACTGGCAGGAGGAAATTTGTGGGACCCATGCTTGGGACTGTGGTATTAATTGGATTTTGGGGTTTATTCTACAGGCTGCGCCCTGTGTTTTGGATAAATCCTTCAGTATGTATTGCCCTCCCTAGTTGGATTTTACCTGACATTGCCCTTATCCAGTTTTCTACATACCCAGATTGCTCACAAGGGGCTACCATTAGATTAGCACAACAAAAGGCCTGGGTTATTTCCTCTGGACAAAAGGAATTGACCAGATCCCTGTGGGCTGGGGCCAATAGTGTAGTAGCCATTTGGACTATTCTTAAAGGCAACGAACATGATAAGAAATTGGGCCAACTGGAAAGGCCACGAGCCTTATTTTTGACGCTCAGCTATCTTCAGTACAGGCTGGAGTTGGTGAGTTACATGTCATTTCCACCCTTAGTTCTATGACCCAGAAGTTACTGACAGAGATGGTATTGAATATCACTGAGGCTGGGAAGGCATTGCAGTGGGATCTGGACTAGACTTGGCCCACTGCCCTTCCAGACATGTCAGGAGTACCATCTGATCTGTGGTCATGAAGACATACTTGGACACTTTCTGGATGGAAGTGTGGACATTCACAGTGCTCCTTCCAAGCATATGGACCGGTTAGGGTGGGTGTGGGCTCCACATACCGAATCCTGCTGGGTCCATGAGGAGGATGCCTGTGGGACTGTAATTGTTTACCGAGACATCTGGGGAAATTAGACCACCTGGTATCTCCAACTGATTTCTAGACAGTACCCCTAGAATGACACCTGACATTTTGGATAAGAATAGAGAGTCAATGGACATTTTGGCCGTTAGAACCACCACAGCTCAGTGTATCTATAAACTGAAGCTAGGGGAAGTTGTCACTGTTTATGACGATATTTGTTGAGAGGGTGGAGGTCAAGGAACTACCCTGACGGGACACCCATTTTTTTTCAACCTAATGATAGCTGTGTGTGCGTTAATGCCACCACTTTACAAGATATACATATTGATCTTACCACTGCTGCAGGCCATTATATCATTTACTGGCCTGCAGATAGAATGCAGATAGAATATTGCAAGTAGCTCTTAGACTTTAGGTATATTTTGATTGGACTAGAATGGTGCCTGATCAGTTTCAAAATTTGCTTTCATTGTTACCAAAGGTTCAAAGAATCTCTGAATTGCAAGGGCAAATTCCCATGCTTTAGAATGTATATCAAGCTGGAAGGAATGCCTTTCATACAGCTTATAGAGTGTTTACTTTATGTACTAGGTATGATGTTTTGTGCTTTGTGTTCACGATTGTACAACAGCCCCATTATATTATTCCTATAGGATTGTTATTATTTGTAGTGTTGTTAGTTAATTTAGGATTATATTATTGTTGTTGTTGTTGTTGTAAATAACGTAAGAATAGCAATACCTTTCATGTTCATGCTAATTATGCATTGTCATTACGTCCCCTGACGGTTGACATGTTTGCTGTAGAATCTGAAGTCCATGGTTTCATGCGAATTGAGATTTGAGATTGTTTGTTGTACTAGAAGTACAAAAGGGGGGAGTGTGGAAGCCAGTAAATAATTAACAAGGTTTTGAAGAGATCTTAATGAATGTTAGTTAGCATGAGTTAGGTTAACTGTGACCCTGGTGACGTGAGGAAGCAAGATAATGTAAGACAGAGTGAATTGTGTGAAAGTTATTACGACCTTGCAATATGCAGTCTTGTTTTTCTAGTGAGATAGCAGGAAAGCTTATGTATAAACAAAATGTATTTGTTGCTTTTTACTGTCTGTATTATTGCTAGAAATTGTCTCAAACAACAGTATAAAGGCTTGATGTAATTGTTTACCAGTTGAGAGACCTGTCCAGGACCCTGTGTCCTATGGCACTCTCTCCCTCCATTGTAATTACTGGAGAAATAATAAAGTATTTAATTTTGCTGCACCCAAACAAAAAGCGAGAACAAGTTTTTCTTCGACAGATCTGTAAAAGCAGCAAAGAGTCCTGTGGCACCTTATAAACTAACAAGTAAGAAGCAGGCGGTGACAACACCTCAACTGCTAGAAGAGAGCCTCATCCTCCCTGATTGAACTAACCGCGTTATCTCTAGCTTGCTTCTTGCTTGCATATATATACCTGCCCCTGGAAATTTCCACTACATGCATCTGACAAAGTGGGGATTCACCCAAGAAAGCTCATGCTCCAAAACATCTGTTAGTCTATAAGGTGCCACAGGACTCTTTGCTGCTTCTATCCAGCATGTGGCACAGAAAAACCTTAGAGTTCTGTCCATAGGCAGGTCCCTGCAGACCTTGCTGAGTCACAAGGCGTATCTACCTTCTCTCAATGGGTTGATTGTGTAGCTGATGGTCCTTAATGGGCCATCAAGCAGGCTAGGCAGAACTGACACCAACTTCTCTGGCTGGGCTGTTCCCTGGAAGCAGAGCACAAGTTTGAAATACAGGCAGCATAGAGCCAATACTCATAACATCAACTACAAAAATGATACACATCTAGAGATAGCATCATTATAATCAGCCAATCAGAACCCCTCCATAGACCCCTTACACGACAACCTTTCTACAATATTGGCTGCAAATATAGAACAGTGGTCACAACGGTGATCTATACAGTTACAGATTATGTCAGTAACGTCACAGGAGGTGACACGGCATCAGTGAGACTGATACTGGAATACTGCCTCCAGTTTTGGTGTCCTCGTTTGAAAAAGATGTTGTGAAATTGGAGCTGGAGCAGCAAAGAGCCACCAAAGGTTCTGAGAGCTGGAGAAAAATGCCTTCTAGTGAGCTATTGAAAGAGCTCAACCTGTTTAGCTTATCAAAAGAAGATTGAAAGGTGACTTCATTGAACTGCCTTAATGGAGAGATTGGGTATTAAAGGGCTCTTTAATCGTGCAGAGAAAGGCACAACAAGACCCAATGTCTGGAAGGTGAAAAGAGACAAATTCATTTTACAACTAAGGCACAAATATTCTCCATCTCCTGAGGTCATTTAATGAAGACTAGATGCCTTTCTGGAACGTGTTGCCCCAAAGTAGCTCTTGTGTCATACAGGAGGCCTGTGATATGCAGGGAGTCAGATTAGATGCTCTAATGGTCTCTTCTGGCCATAAAGTCAACTAATTTCTGAAAAACTGAGTGTAGCATTGGGAGCAGCGTCTGATGTTTCCCTGTCTAGCCGGCTTGCTGCCTAGAACGAACGCTCCTGGAGTGGGGTGATCCCCAGGGAGTAGCTCAAACCTGCAAAGTGCCTGGCCAGGGGCAGGACATTGGCACAGCAAGGGAGGTGTGGCAGTGACATCACAAAGGCCTTGTGCAGGACCTCAGACTATTGGTCCAAGGTGGTGGGGAGGTGGTGACCTCACAGAGAGATGCTGACATCAGCCAGGCAGGACAGGGGCGAGGGGCCAGGGAAACCTCAGAGACCCCTGTGGCTTTGCTTCAGCAAGTCTCCTTCTCCAGGTCTCTCTTTGAGGACTGAGAGAGTATTCGGGTTCACGGACGTGAGCGCCAGGAGGAACCTCTTTCGAGTTTTCTCCTTCCCTTTTAGTGATTTTACTAGAAAACAGCCGTCTCTGTTTAGAAGGTAAGACCTTCCTGGAGGTTTGAAACCTGTTCAGTCTGATCCATCTGGTGAGAGTTGAATTCTAGGCATGGAAAACACGAGCTTAAAGGAGGCAGAATTTTATTGCGCACCTGGGATTTTGTAGCTTAGCATCACTGGGGACATTGGGGTTTGTGCTTTTTGTTTCACCTTTTCCTCCCTCCCTCCTTTCTCTTCGTCTCTTGCTTATTTTGTCCTTTTTCCTGGTGGGTGGGGTGTGTGTGCATGTGTGTGTGTTGCGGGGGAGTGCTCTGCAGCTCCCACTGTGGGAGGTCCACACAAAAATGTGGGGCTGAAATAGTGCTCAGGCAGTGATCCCCACCAGTGGCCTGGGCCATCCTTTGGGCTCTCTGGTGAGAACCCTCAGCCTCCTCTCTTCAGTCTCTACCCTGATTGGCTGAGCAGGGGGTTATTGACAGGGAGGAGACTCAGATCCTTGTTGTTCTCTTTTAAGACCAAGGAAATAAGTCAGAATCAGTTCTATGTTTGATGAATTTTCCTGCTTCTCTGCATTAATGGTCTCTGAGCAGTTCATGATTCTCTCTATCATTGCAGTTCTCCTCAAATACTTGCTGAATAATTCCTGTGCACTGCTGTTGGGCTGGAGCTCATCTGAGAGCACTTTACTCAGGTCTTTCAGTGTCTGAAATTCAAGATCCGATGGTCAGTTTGAAAATCAGGGTTCTTGGGTCCTATTCCCAACTCTGCCACTGATTGGCTGTGTGACCTAAGACAAGTCAATTTTTCTTTCTCAGACGTAGCTTCTCCCTCTTTCGAGTAGGGATAATAATGATCCGCTCCTACCAGGGGTGAGCTGCAGCGGGTTCGCACGGGTTCGCGCGAACCCGTTGTTAAATTTAGCAGCCATTTTAGAACCAGTTGTTAAGGGCTGCTAAATTTAACAAAAGTTCCCGCCCACTCCTCTCCTGCTCCGCCCCCTTCTCCTCCCCTCCCCTGCTTCCCGCGAATCAGATGTTCGCGGGAAGCCTGAACAAGCAGCATGGAGGCAGCCAGCAGGTAAGCTGGGGCGCGGAGGGGGAGGGGAGGTGCGGCTGGCTCAGCAGCTCCCGGTCCCAGACCGCGGCTCCCTCCAGCCCAGCGCCGGCCCGGGGAGTCGGGCCCCGTGGCGCCGGCCCGGCCCAGGGAGTCGGGCCCCGCGGCGCCGGTCGTGGTCCTGGCAGAGTGGACCCGGTCCCCAGGCAGTGTGGTAAGGGGGCAGGAGGGGTGGGTTGTGGGGGTGGATAGGGGTCAGGGCAGTCAGAGGGCAGGGAACAGGGGATTGAATGGGGCAAGGGTCCCGGGGAGCAGTCAGGAAAGAGCAGGGTTGGATGAGGTGGTGGGGGCACTCAGGGACAGAGAGAAGGGGTGGTTGGATGGGGTAGGGGTTCTGGGGGGCCATTGAGAATGAGAGGAGGGGTTGGGTGGGGCGGCAAGGGGCAGTCAGGGGACAGGGAAGGGGGGGATGGGTCAGGGGTCTCGGAGTGTGTGTGTCAAGGAACATGAGGGGTTGGAGGGGCACGACCCCGGGGAAGGAGGGAACCCGTTGTTAAAAATTTGGCAGCTCATCACTGGCTCCCACCTAGCTCAACACACTCACTCTTCCCCAGCACACACACTGTCTCTCCCCAGAACACAAACAGTCTCTACCCCGCCACGCACACTGCAGTTGAAAAGCAGCTGGTAATCTAGTAAGATGCCCATGGAACGGTGGGATAGAGAAACCTGCATCATGTGATGCTGTACCAGCCCGTGAGGCATTGCAAACCCTTCCCAAAACTCCCTGCAGCCAGTTGCACAGTGGGATAGTTACCCACAGTGCACTGCTCTCTGTTGCCATCCAAGAACTGCTAGCATGGATGTGCTCTGGGGACACAAGGGGCATAGGGAGGACGTTCAATAGCTGTTTAGTTAAAACACTTTAACTAAAGCAGCAATGCCGGGGGGTTGGTGGCTCCTTTCTTTCCTCACCCTGGAGTAAACTATCTTTTTATTGCCTTCTTGATGCTTCATGGAATAGCAACAGACGACCGAAGAAAGACGTGGACAGGGTGGGTCTCAGGGGAGGGGCAGAGAGGTTCGAGCGGTGGGCAGAGCAGGTCTCGGAGGTGGGGGCAGTGGGCAGGGCAGGTCTCAGGGGAGAGGGACAGAGGTGTGAGTGCTGGGCAGGGTGGGTTGCAGGGATGGGTCAGAGCGGTGACGGCTGGCGGGCAGACCTTGTGGTAGGGGTTGGAGAGGCACGAGCAGCAGGCAGGAAGGCCTTGGGGGAGGAGAGGAGCGAGCGAGAGGTGGCTCAGCCGTCCTCAGCCAAAGAGGAAGAGCGGGGGTGGGAAGTGGCCAAACAGGAGCAAGGGGGGAGCACAGGTGGGGCCTCAGAGAGAGGAGAAGGGTGGTGGGGGCAGTGCCATGGTTGGCACCAATGGGCCCCCCACTTCTAGGAAGCTTCCAGCGCTCACACCCAGCCTCCCCAAATGCAAGAGCCATGGGCCACCTATTCTCTTCATCTTCACTAACCAAGCCCCTCCCCAAGCTATGTTGATGGGAGAAGCCCTCCTGTTGACACAGCGCTATCTGCACCGGGGTTAGGTTGATATAACTGCATTGCTTAGGGAGGTAAATTTTTTACACCCCTGAGTAATGTAGTTACACCGATCTAATTTTGTAGTGTAGACCTGTCCAAAGAACCTTGGGAGTAAAACTTCCCCTGCTCCTCTGCTTTACTGAATCCAAACACCAGCAAAGCTTGTCAGGCCCAGATGGAGGTTGGCAGAGAGTCAGGTGTGTGCAGACATGATCCCTTCAGCAACTCTAGGCACCATGGCTTAGCTGGCTAAAACCACTGTTTTGTATACAGGAGATCCTGGGTTCAAGTTCCAGTGGTACCTTATTGAGTTGCTTTTGGGGCACCTGGTACTGGCTACTGTCAGAAGACAAGATTCAGAGCTAGATGGACTGTCGGTCTAGCCTAGTGTGGTTTTTCTTATGGTTTAAATTACACTCACAGACACTGAGGATAGAGTTACTGAAAGTTTGGGAGTTAGGAGCTGATAGGTCAGTGGTCCAGTCCCCTCTCAGACAACCCCGTCCCTCTGGGACAGGGGCAGGTCTGAGCAATCACACCAAATGCTCATTGTGGCTGTCAGAATCTGTGGGCAGCTCGTTTAGTTTATGCCGAGGGTGGAGTCCTGTTTTGTGCACCGTGTCTGAGAATGAAAATCCTAAACCGCCCTTTGAAATAACAAAAGCAGCAGGACGTGTTTCTGTCCCTGCCCCAGAGCAGACAGACCAATGGAGAAATGCCATGAGTCCAGGGTAATACTCCCCTGCGGTTTTACCATTTCCACTTGCTAAACTCCCTCCCAACCTTCTGGGCTCCTGGAGCAGGGGACGGAGCCTGAGCCGAGACACGGACACTGCAACTTTACAGCCCAAGCCGCATGACCAGATTAATGTGACACAGGCCAGTCGTGGGTGTTTCATTGCACTGGAGACGTAGCCTAATGTTATGTCTGCACTGCGATTAAAACACCCAGGGCACCTGTCGCAAAGCCCGGGTCAGCTGACTCAGGGTTATGGGGCTTGGGCTGCAAGAGTATAAAATTACAGTGCAGACAGATGGTCTTGAGCCCAACCTCTGAGACCCCACGAGGGGTGAGGTTTCGAAACCCAGGCTTCAGTGTGAACACAAATATCTGCACCACAGTTTTTAGCCTCTCAGCTTTAGCTTCATGAGGTCAGCTGGTCCAGGCCAGCCCTGCTGCCCTCTTTATCCCAGGAGAGATGGACTCTCAGGGTACGTCTCTCATACCATGGCGCCATGGGGTTCAAAGGGAATGATCCGTAGTAGCCGTCTGTGGGTCCGTGCGTTGCCATCCCGGACGAGCCCCAAATTGGGTCGGAAAAAAACTCAGTTTCGCTTTTTGTTTGGGTGCAGCAAAATCAAATACTTTATTATTTCTCCAGTAATTACAATGGAGGGAGAGAGTGCCATAGGACACAGGGTCGCCTCAGTCCCAGACAGGTCTCTCAACTGGTAAACAATTATACAAGCCTGCATCAGCCTTTATACCTTTGTTACAGACAATTTGTTTCTAGCATTAGGGTTACAGTATGGCCTGACTCTTGCTAACTGACTGACACGCATTAAAATCCCCTTCAAATCCTTATTGAAGCTTTCCCTGCTTCCACAGGTGTGACAAGGGAGGAGCCAGACCCGCTGCTGGGCTCCACACTGCCAAGGACTATCCCAGGAACCGTGTACAATGCAGACTTCTCCGAGATAGCACAGCGACAATGGACACTGCTTGGCTCACATCCTAGCAAAGGTACTTCCTAGCCAGTTGGCAGAAACTATGAAAGGGGGGGTAGAGACATCATGAGTTGGCCTCTCTCCCCCACAACTCAACAGCTGGAAACACACCTGGATGACAAAACTGATTCAGAAATCAGAGGAGAATAATAATAGTACATTCAAACCAAAGTCCCCAAACAGACTAGTAGTGGTTTTTCAGCAGAAAATTTTCAGTTTGGGGAATTTTGTTTTCTCAGTCAGACTTTGCCAAGGGAAGCAGGGAGAAAATGGTTGAGTTGTCTCCTTCAGAACAGCTTGGCCTAGCCACTAGGTCTGGTTCACTGTTGTGGCCTTGCTCAGGTTGGGGGTATTTTAATTATCTGGGGAGGTCCCAGGGTGTTTGGGGGAGATTATGAGGCTGTTCCCTTTGAGATAAAAACTAAGAAATGCCGGACTAGAGAATTTTTTTAGAAATCTGGGATTTAGATATTTTATTTGAAGCAAGGGGGGAGGGGCAGCTGAGATTCTGAGGTTTTTGTTTGCAAGAAGCAACATTGTTTGATCTGTCATTGTACCAAGGGGGAGATGGTTGTCTGTAAAGGAGAACGAAGACTAAATGCAGCCCATGAGGATGGGATTTAAACCCATGCGTGCAGAGCACAGTGGATTAGCAGTCCAGTACCTTAACCACTCAGTCACCTCATCTCAGCTGCTAAGACAGGGACAGGAGGAGAAATCTAAGGCCAGCAGAGATAGGGCCACTAAGGAGTTTTTAAATACTAAGCATAAGCAGGGGCTGAATGAGCTCCCCCCTCACATCTAGTGAGGAGCTGGGGGAAGACTTCAGGAACAGGCCGTGTTTGCACAGACACCCCTGCTCTGCCTAGCTATGCAGCATGATGGGGGCCGCTTCCCCAAAATGACCAGTTTGGGAGGATGGTGGGTTGCAAATCACTTTAGGATTGAGTGGAATGAAATGTTATTCTCCTCCCTGTACGAGTGAAGGGCAGCGGAACGTACCTAGGCCGTCCTGACGGAGGGGTGGGTGAGGCAGGAATCGCTTTCATTGGACTGCAGAGAAGTGATTGAGGACGTCACCCTAACCCAGTGGGCCCCAAACATTTCACACTGCACCCTCGTATCCATGGCTGTGGCCCCTCGGAAGCCGCGGTCGAGAACCGGGGCTGGGAGTGGGGCCGTTGCTTGCTGGGGACGGGGGTGCGGACAGGGGTCAGGGGGTCGAGGCTGGGCTGGGAGCCAGGGACCCAGGCTGAGGGGGGGGTTGGGGAAGAGCTGGGACAGAGTGGGGCTGAGTGGGGCTCCCTCCCTGCCCTCCATGGGGGCTGGCTCAGGCCCTGAGGTGCCCCCATCAATCTTCCTCTGTGTCCCCCTAGGAGTCACGCCCCACATTTTGGGGACCACTGACCCCTACTCGCTAAGCAGGGGCTAGTGATGCCAAAGCCCAGGGAAAGGGAGAACAAGTGCGGGGGCCCCAGCACCGGAACCATGGGCCCCCCCCCACTTCTGTGTGTGGCTCCGCCCCCTTCCACCCACGGCCCCATCCACTGTCACCTCTGATCCACCCCTTCCCCCACTGGCCCCACCCTGTCACTCCTTTACCCCGGCCCCGCTGCGGCCCCGAGACCAGAGAAGCTCTGTGCCCCTGCTGCAGCCCCCGGGCCGTAGCAGGGAGTGGGAGCTCCTCCAGCCCTGGGGCTGACATGGGGGAGACTTTTCCAGGGGGGCCCATTTGGCCAGGGCCCCTAGTCATGGGCCCCACTGTCCCCTTGGCAACGCAAGGTTTGGGGAGGCTGAGCCCCCCCGAGCTTCCATTACGAGCCGCCAAGGCTACCTCTGCTCAGTGGGTGGCCAGTCTCCCTGTGTCTCTGCTGTTCGTGCTGGGGAGCCCGGCCGGCCTTAGGGGTCGGGCCCCCGGCAGCCGCCCAGGGCTCCAGGGGGTCAAAGGGCACCGTGTGGCCGTGCAAAGGTGCTCACTGCTCTCCCCTGCCCCAGTGCTCCTCCGTGGCCCCACAGAGGGTGGGGGGAGCGAGGAGCAACACTATGTGCTCCCTGCGTCCTGGTCACTTTCCCCACCTGGGCTGGGCTGTGAGGGGAGCATCAGAAGCTGCTGCTCTCTGCCCTCCCCTGACGCAGCCCGGCTGAGGAACGTGACCTGGATGCAGGGAGCTCGGATGATGTCGCTTCTCGCCCCCATGCTCCTGCTAGGGAAGGCTGCTGTGTGGTGTCTCCATGGCTGCACTTTCAGTGATGCAGGTTTCTCTCTCCCATTGTTTCAGGGGCATCCTACTAGATAAAATTGAGCAAGAAATGCTTCCCAGTGGTTTTTAGGACTGGAATTGCTATTTTCAACAGCCATTGCCATTTTTTTTCTAGTTTTGTTTGTTTAAAAGGAAGACGGTGATATTGCACTGGCAAATTCCCCATAGAAACAAAGAATAATAAAGGCACCTCAACTTTTCCTCATTTATGGAGGACAGTCTTATAATATGCATCCAGAGATCCTCCAATCACACAAGCTGAAAATTGTTCCACTTTACTGCAGCTCTGTAACCATGCGGGAACCAGTCCTGTCTGTGTTCTGTGCACATCCAAAATTCCTGCTGAATGACCCGCCCTGAGAGCAAGTTACCAGTGATCCAGGGCTGGGGCAGAAGGAGGGTGCAGGTGTGGGGGGGAGCCCAGGGCTGGAGCAGCAGAGGGTGTGTGTGGGAGAGCCCAGGGCTGTGGGTGCGGGTCAGGCAGAGCCCAGGGCTGGGGCAGCAGGGGTGTGGGGCAGGGCCAGGGCTCAGGCAGCAAGGGTTATGGGGAAGTGGGGCTGGGGTGGGGGCAGCCAAATTTTTTTTTCCTTGGGGCAGCATAAAACCTAGAGCCGACCCTGCCTCCACCCACCGTGAGGTAGACAGGAGCGGATCATTATTAGCCCTACTTGAAAGAGGGAGAAGCTCAGGCTGAGAAAGGAGAATTGACTTGTCTTAGGTCACACAGCCAGTCAGAGGCAGAGTTGGGAATAGGACCCAAGAGCCCTGATTTTCAATATACCTGCCCCTGGAAATTTCCACTACATGCATCCAACGAAGTGGGGATTCACCCACGAAAGCACATGCTCCTAAACATCTGCTAGTCTATAACGTGCCACAGGACTCTTTGCTGCTTTTACAAACTAACCATCAGATCTTGAAGGGGGCGGGAACTTCCATACATGGGGGGCCACCGGCATCTGAACTGTGACACCCCATGACACCCCTTCCCTCCAGGAGGCTCTTACCGTCTAAACAGGGACGGCTGTTTTCTAGTAAAATCACTAAAAGGGAAGGAGAAAACTCGAAAGAGGTTCCTCCTGGCGCTCACGTCCGTAAACCCGAATACTCTCTCAGTCCTCAAAGAGAGACCTGGAGAAGGAGACTTGCTGCAGCAAAGCCACAGGGGTCTCTGAGGTTTCCCTGGCCCCTCGCCCCTGTCCTGCCTGGCTGATGTCAGCATCTCTCTGTGAGGTCACCACCTCCCCACTACCTTTGACCAATAGGCTGAGGTCCTGCCAAAGGCCTTTGTGATGTCAATGCCGCACCCCTCCCTTGCTGTGCCAATGTCCTGCCCCTGGCCAGGCACTTTGGAGGTTTGAGCTACTCCCTGGGGATCACCCCACTCAAGGAGCGTTCGTTCTAGGCAGCAAGCCGGCTAGACAGGAAAACATCAGACGCTGCTCCCAATGCCGCACTCAGTTTTTCAGAAATTAGTCGACTTTATGGCCAGAAGAGACCATTAGAGCATCTAATCTGACCCCCTGCATATCACAGGCCTCCTGTAGGACACCATAGCTACTTTTGGGGCGAAAACATCCCAGAAAGGCATCTAGTCTTCATGAAATGACATCAAGAGATGGAGAATCCATCACTTTCCTTGGTAGCTTGTTCCTGTGATGAATCATCCTCGCTGTTAAATATTTGTGCCTTAGTTGTAATACGAATTTGTCTCTTTTAATCTTCCAGCCATTGGGTCTTGTTATGCCTTTCTGTGCTCGATTAAAGAGCCCTTTAATACCCAATCTTTTCTCTCCATTAAGTCACTTCAAGACTTCAATGAAGTCACCTTTCAATCTTCTTTTGATCAGCTAAACAGGTTGAGCTCTTTCAATAGCTCACTAGAAGGCATTTTTCTCCAGCCCTCAGAACATTTGGTGGCTCTTTGCTGCCCCAGCTCCTATTTCACAACATCTTTTTCAAATGAAGACAGCAAAACTGGAGGCTATTCCAGTATCAGTCTCACTGATGCCGTGTCACCTCCTGTGACGTTATTGACATAATCTGTAACTGTATAGATCACCATTGCGACCACTGCTCTATATTTGCAGCCAATATTACAGAGAAGTGGTCGTGTAAGGGGTCTATGGAGAGGTTCTGATTGGCTGATTATAACGATGCTATCTCTAGATGTGTGTCATTTTTTTGTAGTTGACATTATGAATATTGGCTCTATGCTGCCTGTATTTCAATCTTGTGCTCTGCTTCCGGTGTCAGTTCTGTCTAGCCTGCTTGATGGCCCATTAAGGACCATCAGCTAAACAATCGCCCCATTGAGAGAAGGCAGATACGCCTTGTGACTCAGCAAGGTCTGCAGGGACCTGCCTATGGAGAGAACTCTAAGGTTTTTCTGTGCCACTTGCTGGACAGAGTGTCCTTGGGACAAAGAAAGCAAAGACCACATGGCAAGAGACTATAAAAGGCTGATGCCTCATCTCCATCTTATCTTCAATCCTGCTTCATACCTGGAGAGACTTTGCTCCAACTGAAGCTCTGTACAAAGGACTGAATGACCCATCCCAGCTTTGAATAGACTCCAGAGACTTGATTTGAACCTGCAGTTTATTCCATCACTGTTACAAGCCTGAACTGAGAACTTTGCCATTACTGTATGTGAAGGGTTCAAATCCATGTGCATTTTATATAACAACCTGGTCTATGGATTGTGCCAGCTCTTTTCCAGACCCAAAGTCCAGAGTATGGTCAAGGACCAGAGGCCTAGCAAATAGTGACCAGCTAAGAGAAAGCTGGGTAAACAGAAAGCCTTGCTTGCTAAGATAGGCCTGGTCAGCAAATTGCCAGGTGTTGGAGCTAAGAACTAAATGATTGTGTCTTATTCAGAATTGCAGACTGAACAAAGAATCCCTATTCCTATTGTGTTTGTTTCTTCTCTAGGGAGACATTCTTCCCACAGATCCAACCTTGAGTTTATGAAAAGTTGGCACGTCAGTATAAGATATGGCATCCTTCCACCTCCCTTCCAAGGGACCAATGCCTGCCTTAAGTCACACAGAAAACAATCTTTATTGCCATATACTTTCACTCCTTCTTTGCTTTAACCCCTAGGAATGTACCTGTTGGACAATCAAAGGAGTTGCTCCATTCCTATGGATCCCAAATCAGAATTCAACATATATATTTTATACTAATAACATTTTATCAGAGTATTAATGAAATGTTAACTTGCTAACTTGAGACCATGGGTGGAGACATTATCTAATCTGTTAATCATTGGCTAATATACTTATCCTGTCTTGCAAAACCTGTCCCGGGGTGTGGAACTGCCTACCCCGTCACTTTCCCCCGCCTGTGGAAAATCTATATATTCTATTGTAATTAATTAATTAACAGTGTCTCTGAGCCTAATAAGCCCACTCCGCCAGCACTGTGTGTAATAAACTCCTATTCTTGACCTCTACACAGTGAAGATTTATGTCCTTCACAGACACCTGCTGAATAAAGAGGAGATTCAGCATCCAGCTTGGCTGAATGTGTCTCCTCTCCCCACAGCTTGGTGATCTTTTGAGGAAATGGAGAAGACTGCCTTTGCCTAGCTGTACATCGCTTGCAAAAGAAACAGGTCTTTTTGGTGACAAGTGTTGAAAGGAGCCATTAGACAAATGTGGAGACAGGAAAAATGTCCCCTAACTGAACTGGCATCTCTGGATGCTGAAGTCACAACACAAAGTGCTAAACAGTATGTGAGAATGGCTGGTGTCAGAAGAGTCTCTACCAAAGCCTTTCCCACTTGCAGGGTCCTCTCTGTGCGCAGAATTCCTGATAGTTTGATGTCTGCAGGCCCTGGAGATCACTATTTTGCCATCTATCTCACTGTTCCAGTGAACATCTGCTGTGGTTGTTGAAAGTCTGTGATGGGATCTATGGGAAGCAGCTGGCTGAAGTGTCTTCCCTAGTAAGCAGGAGATCCTGGCTTGGCCTGCAGTTTTTCCTGCAAGTCTTGAGGGAAGGGAATGTCCAGTAGCCTGGGAATTTGGCAGGTGCTGGTCCTGGACCATCAAATGGAACAGTGGCAAATACTTTCAGGCAGGCACCACAAGCCTTAGTTGGCTTAAAGCACCTGTCTAGTAAACAGGAGATCCTGGGTTCAACTCCCAGTGGTGCCTTGTTCTATGACTTTTGTCTCCCTGCTCACATTTTCCTGTGTTCTTCTGAAACAGAAGACCTCCCTTGGTATCCGCAATTGCTTGCTAAGGAAAAGGTTTTGGAGAGAAACATTGGAAAGAACTGACTACAAGCCTGAGCTACGAAAGGCTGCTGTGACTGGCATTAGCATGCAGTGGTTGCTTCCAACTGCAATTGCTGACACAAAAAGCCTGCGCCTCTACACGCCCCAGGATTCGCTGGGGATGTCTGCACACAAGATGTCATGTCATCTCTCCTTGATTGTCACTGATGAAAATGGAGCAGCTAGAGAAAGTCCCAGAGGAACCTGCCAGATAAAGTGGAGGTTCATAGAATCATAGGAATCATAGAACTTAAGACTGAAGGGACCATTATGATCATCTAGTCTGGACCTCCGTAAGATGCAGGCCACAAAAGCTGACCCACCCACTCCTGAAATACACTTCTCCCTTGACTTCAGCTGTTGAAGTCCCCAAATCCTGATTTAAAGACTCTGGTAGCAGATAATCCTCCAGCAAGCGACTTCCCTGCCCCATGCCGCGGAGTGAAGGCTTAAAACCCCAGGCCACTGCACAATCTACCCTGAGGAAAATTCTTCCCGATCCCTTAAAGCCATGGCGATCAGCTGAACCCCTTGAGCATGCGGGCAAGACTTCTCCAGCCAGACACTTCAGGAAAAAGACTTTTCTAATAGCCCAACATTGACCCTCGGCACTAATACCAGTGGTCGCGACGTTATTGGACCCATTGACTAAATCACGTTCATCCTATCAAACCATTCCTCCATAAACTTATCAAGCTTTTAATCTAAAGCCAGAGAGGTCCTTTCTGCCCCACTGTTTCTCGGTAGGCTGTCTCCAGAATTTCACTCTGATGGTTAGGAACCTCACCCACTTTTGGCCTAAACTTCCTGATCACAATTTATATCCATTTCTTCAAATTACATTAGTACTGAGCTGAAATAATTCCTCCTCCCTGGTATTTATCCTCTGATATATTTAAAGAGTATAACCACATCTCCTCTAACCTTTCTTTTTGGTTAAGGAAAACAAACCAGTTCCTCAAGGTTAGAGAGATGTAGCACCAGTAGTGCCTTGCGAAATGTGTCCACCTCCCACCTTGACTGAATTTCAGGAAACAGAGAGGACTGCCTCTGGCCTTGCACTGCTTCCAAAAGAAATCGGTAGTTTTTTCCACAAGTGTTGGAAGGAGGCACCCAAGAAACGTGGAGACAAGGAAAAGGTCGCCATAACTCAACTTGCATCCATGGCTCTGAGGCCACAAACGCAGAGCACTAAGCACTGCATGACCACAGCTGGTATATAAAGTCATCTTTTCCAAAGGCATTTTCCACTTGCAGGGTCCTCTGTGCGCAGTAGAATTCCTGATAATTTGATGCCTGCAGGCACTGAGATCACTATTTACATTTTCTACTGTTTCAGGGAACATTCTGTTGCTGTGGCTAAGGAAAGTCCATGATGGGACTTATGGGATGCAACCTGAACAGGGGACTTATATTCCTGTGTGTCCCACTGCCTGGGCTCCTCTCACACTATGATGTTGTGGAGCAAAGGTGAATCTCTGGCAGAGGACATTGGCACTCCTACACAGACATCTACAGGTAGAGACACATCCAACTGTTACATGAATGCTTCCCAGCTACCCAAGAAGAACACACGATAGAGAGCCTCCACACTCCATATTTCTTGCAGCCTGCACCCCTGACCATACTATCTGCCTTTAATCAGAAGCCTGACCAGTGAGCTTATTACATTAGGTCCACTCTCTCCTCACTGTGAATAGTATATGAACCAGCATTAGAAGGAGCCAAGTGCATTTCTCAAGAATTTGGGCCAAGCAAATACATACCAGTTTGTGTACAGTAGAAACAGATTTATTAACCAGAAAGATGGAGTTTTTAAGGATTATAAGTGGTAGTATAAAAGAGTAAAAGTAAAGTTATCATGAAAATTAAAGATAAATCTACAATCTTAATTTACAATTTATTATACTAGCTGCAGTTCGGTTATGCCATAACAGGAAGCGCTTTAATGCTCGAGCTGCAGTGCATGCTGGTAGGCTCAGCCGGGGCCCTGCAGCAGGAGAGAAGAAGAAGACTGGGGCCTCGAGGCAGGTCAGCTTCCTGATCCCATTTGCCTCACAGTTAGCCGCCTCTGCCCCACTCCCGCTTCTCCCCCCAGGTCACAGAATGAGGCAGCGGTTTTCACTCCACACCAAGTCCACTTAGTGCATTTACAGGCAACCCTTGACCCACCACAGCCCACCATGTCAGCCAGAAAGGAGCCCACTCAGCCTCGCGGCCATTGGATGCTTTTCCTTCCCCAGAAACCCCTCCTGGGCTGCAAGGACACCTGGAAGCCAAGAGGCAGGCACAGGATTCGCCTCCAGCAGCCAAACCGCACTCCTGCTTTTGCAGAACAAATGGTGACGCCTCACTTCAACCCCACTCTCAGTCACACTCTCTGAGGTGCTTCGCTTCTGCCCCGCCTTCCTAGCTGCCTGGATTTTCTCTTCCCCATTCCTGCCTCACTCTCCTTGGCAAGTCACGCAGGAGGCCAGCAGGAAGAGCCGGCCCCAAGAAATAACCTCCAACAGCAGAGGAGGCCAAGCCACAAGCTCCAAAAGGGGTGACACGCCAGATCTCTCTAGGTTCTCCAGCCTGCCAAGGTGCCACTGCTGTCAGCACCCTCTGCAAGTGCAGGGGTTGGAGTTGCATCCCAGGGGACAGCCAATAGAGAAGGGAGGAGGCCTTCCTGGAACAGCAAGGGATCTGCAAAAGAAGCCAGCATGTTTCTGCACCAGGGACCTTTTGTGGTAAAGCAAACGTGATAACCACTACACTACAGAAACTCCATCTGCTTGGCTGTTGCTCACCCTAGCACAAGACCGATGGACAAACCTGGAGAAAGTGGTGACAGCTCCTTCGATGGGTCAGCTGGGTAGAGAGAAGACTGGAGCCGCTCAGGAAGTCGTCCTACGTCACCCTTGTGACTCCAGCCTGAGGGAGAGTTTCTTTTTCTTCCCTTGCTGACAAAGAGCAAGAGAAGAATGAAAGGGCAGGTGGGCCAACCCTGGCAGAAGCCTATGCCGGCTCTTTCTGCTGGTAGCTCTGAAATGAGCCGGCCCGTGGCAGCAAAAGGAACTGCTGATTTTCAGAAAACATCCACCTGTGCACAAAGGGGATGAAGAGCCTGTTGGTTCAGCACGCCCCAACTGAACTACTTGGCAGCTGCTCGGTTTCTTTTTGGCCTCCTGCTTTCCGTCTGGGATGTTGTTGTCAGCTGTGGCACAGAAAAAGGACGTCATTGTGAGCGCTCCACAAATACTGGAGATTCACTTGCCTTCCTTGCTCTGTGGCTTTACTTGCTCCTCGCCCTATTCCTGCCGCAGTCTCTGCTACCTGGAAGATGGGGGCCAGCAGTACAAGGAGGAAGTTGGGCAAAGCTAGACCCCAGGCAAAAGTCCTGCCGCCACTTCTGCCACCCCACTCTTCTCCCAGCATCACACATTGGCCACCAGGGACTTGAGGCCCAGCAGTGCAACGGAAGGCAGGACAGAGCCACCGCCCTGGAAGATCCGGGCCTATTAAACCACACATCTTCAAGTCAGTTGATGCACAATGAGACCAACACCGCTTGCTATTTTAGTACCTGAAATGCCATTAGTCAGTGTCATTGATCTCTGTATGCTGTTACAGAACAGCTGAAACAGAATCTCATGTGACAGAGTTATACCTTTTGGGGGAGTGGTTGTAACCTTTAATCCCCATTTCCTCACATCATCGTGATCTTACATAGAGCATGACTTGTAAGGTATCAGGAAAGGATATGATCTTGCTGAAAGTCACTTCTCTACCCATAGATGTAGACCATTCATGCATATGGAAGTTATGAGAATTTGTGCAGTGTGGTTGTCACTGTGCTGCAAGGTGGGGGAGCCACAAATATTAGCTCCCAGTGTGCTCAGTAAGGAAAGTAACCAACACCCAGACAGGTGTCAAATAACCCATCGACAGCCATTGTCCAGCAAGGGAGCGCAATGCAATGACTCACCTGCATGAGGACAATCCCAGGAAATTGCTCTGTAGACTTGCTTGAGAGATGCAGTGATGCTCACTCCACCCTGAAGGGGGAGGGGGATGTGCCATGAGGGAAGAAAGGACAGATAAAAGGAGACATTTGCCAGGCTTTATCTCTCTCTGTCACCTACATCTGACACCCCACACCGCTAACCGGAAGCGCTGATGAAAGGGGGAGAGCTCATTGAAAAGCCACCAGCTCTGTGTGAGAAGCATCTGAGTTTGTAAGGGTACTGAAAGGGTTAAGGTCAGCTTAGAATTAAAGCAATGAGGAGTCCAGGCACCTTAAGGACTAACAGATTTATTTGGGCATAAGCATTCGTGGGTAAAAAGCCCAATTTCTTCAGATGCATGGAGGAAAATTGCAGATAGGAGGTACAATATATTTGGAAACATGAAGGACAGGAGTTACTGTGCCAAGTGTGGAGAACCAGTGTTGAAGGCTAACGGCCTGGTGGATGGTCCTCTCCCGTAATTGATGGGAGGTAATAATACCAAGAGAGGGTACCGTTTTTGTCGTGAGCCAGCTACTTCCTAGTCTCTGATCAAGCTCAAATTAATGGTGTTGTTTGTAAAATCAATTGTAACCTGCACTTCTTGAAGTCTGTTTTTTGAAGGTTTTTTGAATGGCTACTGGAATTATTAAAAGAATGTAAACATATTGACTATACAAGTCCCATATGGTCTCGTGATTTGGATTCCTGTTTTCACCCAGGTGGCCTGGGTCTCAATCTCCCAGTGGGAACAATGCAGAGCTGCTCAGAGGGGAGGCAGGAAATGGAAAGGAATGGGAAGGGATCCCGCTGGCAGGAGTTGGACAGTGTTGGGAGGGGACCCCAGCGGGGTAGGGCAGTGGTCTGGGGGAGATGAGGGAAGGATCCCAGCTCTGGTGGGAAGCTTGACATTCTGGAGAGCACAGGCCTGGCATGGGGGTGGGAAGAGTGAGTGTGTCCCCAAACTCTCACCACCAGCAGACTAGGCAGGCTTAAGAATTACGCATTTGTTGGTAAATGTTACCTCTGTAAACACACGACCCAATGGCAAATCTTCCATTGATAATCATCACAACTACAATAGATGGGCAAAGTAAGAAACATGTTGCCTGAAGAACTTATCCTGTTCTAATCCCAGGGTTCCTTTGCCTTAGCACACCACGTGGGCATTTATGTCTCTCATTTTCACACAGACACACAATTCCCTTTGCACAGATCCATGAACAGCAAACCTCCTTGTGTCTATTGTCTGGAGCCAGGTATCTGGATTCCACTGAAACCTTTCTGCAATGGCAATGGTCAGACAGAGGAATGCGTCCACCTCCCTGGCAGTGAGATATTCACTTCCTTCTCTTCACATGCTTTTTGTTATTCCAAAGGAGCCATCAAGGATGGAATAAAAAGCTGAGTTTACTCAGGTGAGGAAAGAAAGGAGCCACCAACGCCTCTCAAAAATCTCAGTGCCCAGAGAAAACCTGCTCTGTTATTGGACTCCAGAGGTGCCAAGGATACAACGGGAAAGGACTGTCTATGAACTGCCAAGGCAGGGAATGAACAATCTACAGCACATCATTAACCACACACACTCTAGCCATGCTCCAGCCACTGGGGAAATGGGCAGGAACTCTACACCCAGCCACACGTACAGAGCTGCACAGCAGTGAGGTGTTGGGGAAGGGGTCTGAGCAAACAATTTTAATGACTCCTTCAGTGAGAATAGAATTGAGGAAAGGCCCCTGTGTTATGGTTGTGGCTGAGGCCTTAGTAGCTGGGCTAACACACCATGGGGGCCTTCAGAAGGTTTGATCCTAAGTAGCTGGGACAAGGCTGGCGTGTGGTGCTCCATGGCTACTTCTAGGTCTGACTGCAACAGTGCCACAGGGAGCCAAGTCAGACATATCCAGAGGCTAAGGCCAGGTCAATATTTCAAACAGTGAGCCCATGTTGCCATGCAGCTCAGTAATGAGATGCCTATGACAGGGTTTCTCAAACATCCTTTCACTGCAACTCTTCTGCCAAAAATAACTTAATACATAGCCCCGCAGGGAGGGACCAAGCCCCCTCCACCGGGGTGCCAAAGACTGAGCCCCAGTGGGGGAGGCAAACTAAAGCCTGGAGGGATCTCAGCCCTGAGTGGGGCTCAGACTTTGTCTTCAGCCCAGGACCCAACAAGTCTAATACAGCCCAGACCCATTAAAACAGGGTCACGACCCACTTTGTTTCCTGATCCACAGCTTGAGAACCACTGCCCATGCCGAGGGAGGGGAAAGCTTCCCGTTGGGTAGTCAATCCACTTCTCAGGAGGGCAGCCTGTCATGGGGAGAAGCCATATCGGTGGGTGTGCAGCTGTGGTGTTTACCACATTTAAGAAGTTTAATCAAACCTCATTTTTAAAAACCACCTGTGGTCTGGAAATGGGAAGAGCCTGATGAAGCAGGATCTGTCCTTCAAAGTCCTGGAGATCACGATTCCATACTCCTGTTGTAATGGGGTATAGCTCAGGGTAGAGGTTTGATTGCAGATCATGGTCCTTGATTCAAACCCAGGTGTCTCTTTGAAAATCATTTCTATTCTCCATTATGTTCAGAGCTCCACCGTACAAGGATGCTTGAAATGAATGTGAACACTCAACATTTCACTGTCCAAAATGCATAAAACTTAGCAAACCTGTCCACTGGGGGCTGAAATCAGTTCCAATCTTCATGTCTAGTTTATGTTTACCACTAAACAGCTGTATCATTCCCTGAAGCAGAGTACAAGTTTGAATACAGGCATAGAGCCAATATTCATAACGTCAACTACAAAAACGATACACGCCCAGGAGATAGCATCATTATAATCTGCCAGTCAGAACTCTCCATAGATTCTTACACGCACCACTTCTCTACACATGCAAATATTGGTGGTCGCAATGGTGATCTATATAGTTATGATTACATCAATAACTCTCACAGGAGGGTGACATAGCATCAGCGAGACTGATACCGGAACACTGCCTCCAGTTTTGGTGTGTCCTCGTTTGAAAAAGATGCTGTGAAATTGGAGCTGGGGCAGCAAAGAGCCACCTGTAATGCTCTGAGGACTGAAATAATTCTCTAGTGAGCTATATTGAAAGAGCCTAACCTGATTAGCTTATCAAAAGAAGATTGAAAGGTGACTTCATTGAAGTGCCTTAATGGAGAGAAAAGATTGGTATTTATGGGCTCTTAATCTAGCAGAGAAAGGCATAAGACCCAATGGCTAGAAGGTGAAGACAGATAAATCTATATTATTAATTCATAATAAAATTCAAAACAGCGAGTGATGATTCACCACAAGAACAAGCTACCATGAAAGTGGTGGATTCTCCATCTCCTGATGTCATTTATGAAGACAAGATGCTCTTGAATGTGTTTGCCCTGTAAGAAGCACAGTTACAGAGGCCCAGATGTAGGGGCCGATTAGATGTGCTCTAATGGTCTCTTCTGGCCATAGTCGACCACTCCTGGAAAACCGAGTGCAGTACTGGGGAGAAGCGTTCTGATGTTTCCTCCTTGTTCAGCCGGCTTGCTGCTGCCCAGAACGAACGCTCTCTTGGAGTGGGGTGGGATCCACAGGAGTAGCGCTCAAACCTCCAAAGCGGGGCAGCCTGGCCAGGGGCAGTGACATTGGCACAGCAAGGGAGGGTGCGGCAGTGACATCACAAAGGCTCTTTGCAGGACCTCTTTCAGGCTGGCTGGTCCGAGGTGGTGGGGAGGTGGTGACCTCACAGAGTAGATGCTGACATCAGCCAGGGCAGGACAAGGGCGAGGGGCCTAGGTTAGGGAAACCCCTCAGAGACCCCTGTGGCTTCTGCTTTCAGCAAGTCTCTCCAGGCCCTCTTGAGGACTGAGAGAGAGCTCCGGGTTCACGCACGGGATGAGCGCCAGGAGAGTGAACTCTTCTTTCGAGTTTTCTCCTTCCTTTCAGTGATTTTACTAGAAAACAGCCATCCCTGTTTAGAAGGTAAGAGCCTCCTGAGGTTTGAAACCTGTTCAGTCTGGATCCATCTGGTGACAGTTGAATTCTAGGCATGGAAAACACGAGTTAAGGAGGCAGAATTTTATTCTGACCTGGGATTTTGTCCCTAGAATCACTGGGGACATTGCTTGTTCTTTTTGCTTCACCTCTTCTCCCTCCTCTTTTTCTCTGTTTCCTTTGTCCTTTAATTGTTCTCCCAACACCAGGAGGGTGTGTGTGTGTGTCTGTGTGTGTGTGTGTGTGTATGTGTGTGTTGTGGGGAGGCTCTGGCAGCTCCCACTGGGAGGTCCACCCAAAATGTGGGCTGAAATATATGCTCAAGAAGTGATCCCCACTGAGTGACTCCTGGGCCATCCTTTGGGCTCTCTTGGTGAGAACCTCCTCAGCCTCCTGTCCTCAGTCTCACCCTGGATTGGCTGGAGCAGGGGTTATTGACAGTGAGGAGACTCAGGTCCTTGTTGTTCTCTTTCTCAGGACCAAGGAAATAAGCTCAGAACCAGTTACTCAGGGAGGGGCTGGGGCAGCTGGGAGCGCGGGGCCGGTTTTATGGCACGGGGAGGGGCTGGGGCAAGCTGGGAGTGGGGGCTCGAGGGGGCACGGGGAGGGGCTGGGGCAGCTGGGAGCGGGGGGTGGGGCAAAGGGGGAGGGGCTGGGGCAGCTGGGAGCGGGGCTATGGGCACGGAGGGGGGCTGGGGCAGCTTGGGAGCGGGTTCTGCGGAGGCACGGGGAGGGGCTGGGGCAGCTGGGAGCGGGGGTTTGCCCAGGCACGGGAGGGGCTGGGGCAGCTGGGAGCGCGGGGGCTTCGAGGGGCACAGGGGGAGGGGGCTGGGGCAGCCGGGGAGCAGGGGCTGCAGGGCACGGGAGGGGCTGGGGCAGCTGGGAGTGGGGTTGGCGGGGCACGGGGAGGGGCTGGGGCAGCTGGGAGTGCAGGGGGGGCTGGCGGGCACGGGAGGGGCTGGGGCAGCTGGGAGCGGGGGGGCTGGCGGTGCACGGGAGGGGCTGGGGCAGCTGGGAGCGGGGGGGTTTGCGGGCATCGGAGGCCAGGGGCAGCTGGGAGCGGGGGGTTGCGTGGGCACGGGAGGCCAGCAGCTGAGTGGGGCGCAGCTGAGCACGGGAGTGGCTGGGGGCAGCTGGGAGCACGGGGCAAGACGGTGGCTGGGGGCAGCTGGGAGTGGGGTTGCGGGCACGGGAGGGGCTGGGGCAGCTGGGAGCGGGGAGGCAGTGGGGCACGGAGGGGCTGGGGCAGCTGGGAGTGGGGTTTATGGGCACTGGAGGGCTAGTGCTGGGAGCGGAGGCTAAGGCACGGGGAGGGGCTGGGGCAGCTGGAGTGGGGGGCTATGGGCACGGGGAGGGGCTGGGGCAGCTGGAGCGGTTATGGGCACGGGAGGGGTCAGGCTGGGGCAGCTGGGAACGGGGGGTTGCGGGCACGGGGCTGGGCACGTGGGAGGGGCTGGGGCAGCTAGAACGGGGTTGGTGGGGCATGGGGAGGGGCTGTGGGTGCTGGGAGTGGGGGGAGGCTGCGGGCACGGGAGGCTGGGCAGCTGGAGCGGGGCTTGGTGGGCAACGGGGAGGGCTGGGGGGCAGCTGGGAGCCGGGGCCGCGGGCACGGGGAGGCCAGCAGCCAGGAACGGGGGCTGGCGGGCATCGGGAGGGCTGGGGGCAGCTGGGAAGGGCTGCGGGCACAGGAGGGCTGGGGCAGCTGGGAGCGGGGGGTTGCGGGCACAGGGAGGGGCTGGGGCAGCTGGGAGCGGGGGCCATGGGCACAGGGAGGCCAGGCAGCTGGGAGTGGGGGTTATGGGGCACGGGGAGGCCAGCAGCAGATGGGGTTTATGGGCACGGGAGTGGGCTGGGGCAGCTGGGAGCGGCTTTATGGGCACGGAGGGGCTGGGGCAGCTGGGATGGGGGCTTGCGGGGCACGGGAGGCTGGGCAGCTGGGAGGAAGGCGGGCACGGGAGGGGCTGGGGCAGCTGGGAGCTGGGAGGTTATGGGCACCGGAGGCCAGCAGCTGGGAGCGGGGTTTATGGCACGGGAGGGCTGGGGCAGCTGGAGCGGGGGAGGCTGCGGGCACGGGAGGGGCTAGCAGCTGGGAGCGTGGCTTATGGGCACGGGAGGGGCTGGGGGCAGCTGGGAGCGGGGGTTGCGTGGGGCACGGGAGGGGCTGGGGCAGCTGGGAACGGGGGGCAGGGGCACGGGGCTATGGGGCACGGGGAGGGGCCAGTAGCTTAGGAACGGGGGAAGGTACATGGGGGAGGGCTGGGCAGCTGGGATGGGGGATACAGTGGGCACGAGGGGCTGGGGCAGCTGGGAGCGTGGGGCTGAGGGGCACGGGGAGGAGCTGGGGCAGCTGGGGCGGGGGCTTGCGGGGCACGGGAGGAGCTGGGAGCAGCTGGGAGGCGGGGGCTTGCGGGAGCGCGGGAGGGGGCTGGGGCGCTGGGAGCAGGGGTTGCCGGGGCACGGGGAGGGCTGGGGCAGCTGGGAAGGGGTGCGGGGCACAGGGGAGGCTGGGGCAGCTGGGAGGCGGGGGTTGCGGGGCACAGGAGGGCTGGGGCAGCTGGGAGGCGGGGTTGCGGGGCACAGGAGGGCTGGGGCAGCTGGGAGTGGGGTTGCCGGGGCACGGGGAGGGGCTGGGGCAGCTGGGACTGGGGGCGCTGGGAGGAAGGAGGCAGGGCCGGAGAACAGAACCGGGACCATCCAGCCCCGGCGGCAGTTCCTGAGAGACCAGGCTGCTGCACTCCATCGGAGCTGGGAGCTGAGCAGCTGCTGCTTCCCCAGCGGGGTCTGTGTGATGGGAGCCCAACGTGCCCTTCCTGGGCCGGCGGTGGCGAGCTTCTCCGGCTAGTAACCACCCACGGGCTCTGCTGAGGCTCGGTGCGGAGCCGGGGTCGGGGGCAGGTCCCGGCTCTGCGCAGTGCCCCGCTCGCTGCCCGGTGGGGCTGCTGGCGCTGGCAGAATCTACAATCTCTGTCTGCAGGAAAGGGCCTGGGAATCGTGATTTGAAATGAACTAAAGCCTGTTCTGAAACCTCCACAACTGCCCTTCTCGCCCTGCCAGGCTGCAGAACGACGCCCACCTCTCGCTCCAGCTCATCCCAGCATCCCATGGGACAGGAGAAATGGCTGCAGTGGAGCCAGCTCAGGTAGGGGTTATTGGGGGGTTGCTGGTGGGTTCCTGCTGGAGGAGAGAGGCAGGAAATACTGAAGAAGAGAGTGGCAACTTCCTGGGAGTTAGGTCTAGGTGAGGATGAGAGTGGGGACAGAGTGAGCCATTCCTGCTGGAACTTGTCCTGGGACCAATCCTATTCAGTTTATTCACCAATGATCTGGAGAAAGGGTAAACAGTGAGGTGGCAAAGTTTGCAGATGATACTAAACTGCTCCAAGATAGACAAGACCAAAGCAGATTAGTAGAAGAACTTCAAAGAGTCTCAAAACTAAGTGATTGGGCAACAAAATGGCAAATGAAATTTAATGTGGATAAATGTAAGTAATGCACATTGGGAAAAAAATCTTGTATACATACAACATTGAGAACAATTTGCTTTCTAGCAGGTCAGGAAAAGATCTACGGAGTCATCGTGGATAGTTCTCTGAAGATGTCACACTTGGTGTAGAAGGCGGTCAAAAAGCAAACAGGATGTTCAGGAAGATCATTAAAAGGAGAAAATAAGACAGAGAATATTTTTAGCCTTATATGGAAATCCATGGTACACCCACATCTCGAATACCCAGCATGCAGATGTGATGCTCTCACCTCAAAAGATATTCTAGCACTAGAAAGGTTCAGAGAAGAACAGCTAAAATGATTGAGGGTTTAGAAGAAGACTAAGGATATGATGAGGTCTACAAAATCATGAGTGATGTGGAGAAAGTGGATAGGAAAAATTATTTTACTTTACTCCATAATCCAAGAAACTAGAAGTTACCAAATGAGAGTGTAGGCAGCAAGTTTGAAACAAATAAAAGGAAGTTCTTCTTCATGGCGCTGATCAGTGGAACTCTGGGGAGAGGCTGTGAAGGCTAGGACTATAACAATGTTTAAAGGACTGGATAAATTCATGGTAGCTAGAATCCATAAATGGCTATTAGCTAGGATGGTGAATGGTGCCCAGCCTCTGTTAGTCAGAGGATGGGATGGATGGCAGGAGAGTCACTTGATCATTTCCTGTGATTCCCACTCCTCAGGGGCTGGCATTGGCCACTGTCGGTAGACAGATCTGACTAGATGGACCTTTGGTCTGACCAGTACAACCGTTCTTATGTTCTTATATTAATGGGCACGATCCTCCAGAACAAACACTTGGGTGTTGGGAAAAATTCCTAATTTATGAAACGGAAACAGACAAAGAAAGCAACTCCTGGGCAGGGCTAGGAAAGCTGACCCAGGTTTCCAGTCTTAGACCTCAGCCTGCTAGCCAGGGCTGGTGTGACATGGAAAGAGGGCACCCAGCAGGGAGAGTGTGAGGAAGATGTCGGCCCCTCACATCCAGCTGCTGGCAGTGGGGAGGTGTTAGGGTTCCCCACCATGGGGCTGTGCCTGGACCCTACTGGGGCTCCATCTCCTGTATCCCAGCCTCCTGGCGAATAGGTCTGTAGTGGATCTGCTGGGAGAGACGAGGGCTCTCCTTCCCATCCCCTCACCCAGATGTCTCCTGGCTGCTCTCAGTGTGAGATGAGACTCTGCTGACTCTCCAGAGCTTCCATTTGATTGCTCCCTTTCCTCCATGAATAGTGGGGCTGTGAGTGGGGCAGCATTACTGAGTTTTGGGCTCTTGCTCTTTCAGGGACCAGTGACCTTCCGAGGAGGAGTGGCTGTGTATTTCACCAGGAAGAGGGCTCTGCTGGACCCCACTCAGAGCCCTCTACAGAGGAGGTCATGCAGGAGAACTGTGAGAATGTGACCTCGCTGGGTAAGGATTCCTGTTCCTACGGTTTTTAGAGGAAGCGCAGAGTTAAGGTTCATGCCATAATTCCTCTGCTCTGCCCTGTTTCAGCATTACCCCGACATGCAGAGACACCCCACTGGCCCTCCTCCCTGTTGCAGGGCGCTCTGGGAACAGAGCAATTACATGAGATCTCTAATATGTGCTCTTCTCTTTGCTAAGATAATATTCAGGTTCAACTCCATCTTAGCAAACAACTTCCTCCTCACGGCCTGCCTCTCAGTACTGAACCTCCTGCACCCAGGCCATCTGAGACTTGCTGCAGGTATTTACTGCCCCTTGCCCTCAACCTGGGTTTCCTTTTGAGTCACTGCCTTCACTTGCCTCACTAAGCCCACAGATCCTCAGACATACGCCACCAGGGTGCTGGCAGCCCCCATGGCAAGGAACACCTTGGGCACCTTTGCTGACAAGCCTACAACCTCAGCACGGAAATGAGGCAGAGTTGACCCCAGTTTCATGCACCTCTCTGCATGGCACAGGCACAGCTCTGCTTAGCTGCTGCAACCAATCCCTCCATCAGCCAGTCACAGCTACAGCTGGCCCAGTGCACACAGCTGGAGGCATGCAGATAAATGTGGGATTCACACAGAACCATTCTCACTGGTTCTGGCCAGCTGAGGTTAAGGGTTGGGGAAAGTTTACATTAACTTTTCATTTCCTGGTCTGCAGAGGTTTAAGTTTACTCACCGTCCATATGGTGCAAGGCAGGAGACAGCACTGGGCAACCTTAACTCTGCATTAATGTAGCTTATGAGCATTTAGTTTGCTGTTTTAAAAATGGATGCTTTTGCTGCTATAGCTGTGTCTGTAATTGAGCTTTGGCCAGCAGAGCCATGTTGGATGGTGTGCGTGTGTGCGCATGTGTGTGTGCATGTTTTCACAACCTTCAACAATAGAGCTGGACTGGCAAAGCTTTTAAGAGCTACCTAAGACCTACCTAACTCGTTCCTCGACAGACACCTGACACGCCACCTTTGGGTGAACAGATATGTGTGTGCCTGGTCCATGGGATCCCAGAAAAACATTAGGCACCCTGTGCCCTCTGCCAGGTGGCATCAAGAGGTCCATGATGAGTCACATCCTTCTCCTCCTCCAGTCGCTGCATTAGAGTGTCTTTAGAATGAGCCGGCTGACCCCCGTTCCAGCCTTCTGTTTGGGTTCCACGGGGCTCTGTCCTTGGGCCTCTTCTTTTCTTCCTCTGCACCTTATTTCTGGGGAATCTCATCCGCACACACACACATTCAACTACCATCTCTGTGCTCCTAACTCACAGTTCTGCCTCTCTGCTCCTGGCCTGTCTCCTTCTGTCGCAACTGAAATCTCGGCCCTTCTCTCTCTCTCATCTCCTCACTGATGTCTAGCCATCAGCTAAAGATCAACAGCTGAAGCAAAGCTCTTAATATTTCCCCCAAGCCCTCCCCCCACCTTCTTTCTCTACCGCCGCAGAAAGCACCATTGTGCTGCCTGTCACTCAGGCCCATAACTGTGCAGACGGAGCTCCCTCTGGGGCCTCCTATCCAGGCTGTGCCTACACCTTGCATTTTCTTTTTGCGTAACATCCTTAACAATTGGCCTTTCCTATCCATCCGCACAGCTAGAGCTCTTAGTCTTCTCCTGTCTCAGTTACTCCAACATCCTTTTCTCTGACCTCACCTTGCGCATCTCCATTCAGAAGGAAAAAGCGCCCTCCTGGTCCTCGAACATGACTTATGAGGGAAGGTTGAAAGAACTGGGCATGTTTAATTTTGAGAAAAGAGTGAGTGGGGAACTGAGAACAGTCTTCAAATATGTCAAGGGTTGTTATAAGAGAGCAGTGATTAACTGTTCGTCACGTCCACTGAAGGTAGGAGGAGAAGTAATTGGCTTGATCTGCTGCAAGGGAGGTTGAGGGTGGGTAATACAAAACCCTTTCCAGCGATAAGGATAGGGAAGTGCTGAAATGGATTACAAAGAGAGGTTGTGGAATTCTTGTCCCAGGAGGGTTTTAAGAACAGGTCAGACAAACTTCTGGCATATTTACACCTGATCCTGCCGCAGGGCGATGGGAATGGAGTAGATGACTCCTTGAGGTCCCTTCCAGCCTATATTAGAAGATTTTAGGATTCATTGCCTTAGCCCTTCGCTTTGATCACGTCTCCTGGTGGAGAATTCGGACCTTTTTTGTGAATCGGCTGCAGGTACAAATTTTGTTCCTAGAGCCCTGAAAATCTGCAGAGATCCATGGACCATTTTGCGGATCGGATGCGGATATAAATTTTGTATCCATGCAGGGCTCTACCTGTCTTACTTCTGTCTATACCTACAACTTAAATCTATTGTACACAGTGACTACATCTGAAGTAACATATGAGATCACCATAACAATGATCAATGAATGATAAAACAAACTAATTGGCTCCATGAACCACGGAGACTCTTCCTTTTCCATCCCCACCTGCAAGAGCCGCCGTCTCTCTTCTCTGCATGTTCTTTGGATCTTCGAATTTGTCCCTCCTGAAGTCACATGGCCTGATTCTTATTTTTCACATTCTCCTTTGGCAGAAGAATTGGTCTGTGGCTCTTCAACTACACCATCTAATTTGCCAGCTTTCTCCACACAGTGTTTTTTATGCTCCTCCCTTTATACCTGACTCACTAGGTTCCCTAATGCCGCAGGATGTGCTTTCCTGACATCTAATGCTGCTGAGATCCTGCCTTCAGTGATATCCCTGCCCTTCCTGGTCCTTACTCCACTGAACCCCGCCAGCCCATGCTTCCTGTTCCCAGCTTCCCCTGGACTCTCTCTTTGGCTCTGGACCTGTCTGTCAGCAAGAAGCAGTGCCAGGGAGACTTGCCCTCTGTCTGGAGTCTTCACTTTCTGGGAAATGCAGTTCCAGTCTCTGTTTTTTAGGAGCCTCTTTGATAATGAGTGTCTGGCTGTGTGTGTTCCCAGCAAAGATGGGGATAGTTAAATCCCTCCTAAGCAGAGTGTTCTGCACCTTTGAGTCCCTGGGGAGCTGGCCCTGCGATTTTATTGTTTAAAATGGACTGGGGTTAAACTAATAGAATGTTTTTATGATGATAAATGGCCTATGAATTCCCCTGATCTCCTTTGTTTTCTTTCCCTTGAGCAGGGTTTCCAGTTTCCCAACCCTCTGTGATCTTCCAGCTGGAACGAGGGGAAGAGCCACGGGTCCTGGATCTCCCTGGTTCAGAGGAAAGTGAGATCTTGAGAAGTCCCTGCACAGGTGAGGAAACATTAAACCAACCCAGAAACTGTACGTGCCTGAGAGAACCAGATGGGATTCCCCACACAGATTTTGTGAGCTCAGGACAGTCCCCAGCAGATCTCACTCCTGGCTTCCTACAGATGATGATTGACACCTTGGCTGGAGCTCCCTCCCTTCCTACTGAGGGTTTGGATGGGATGTGGACAGGGCCAGCCTTGGGAAAATGGCACTTTGGGCAAACTTTTGGTGCCCCTGGCTCCCATGGGCTCCCTAGGCAACCCATGTTCCCTTCCCCCCAACCTCTGCACTGTGTCCCTTTGCCCCAAATGCCTGCTCCGCCTCCTGCACCCCTAATCCCTACACCCCTTCATTCCTAACCTCTGCCCCCCGCGTACACCCCCACACCTGCCCCCTCCTGAGCCCCTAACCCCTGCACTGTGCCCCCTTCACCCCAGCCCTTGCACTCCACTCCTGTGCTGCAATCATTAATGATCTGGAGGATGGTGTGGACTGCACTCTCAGCAAGTTTGCAGATGACACTAAACTGGGAGGAGTGGTAGATACACTGGAGGGTAGGGATAGGATACAGAGGGACCTAGACAAATTAGAGGATTGGGCCAAAAGAAACCTGATGAGGTTCAACAAGGACAAGTGCAGAGTCCAGCACTTAGGGCAGAAGAATCCCATTCACTGTTACAGACTAGGGACCGAATGGCTGGGCAGCAGTTCTGC